>NC_058518.1:224973240-225598740 GCF_904849725.1 Hordeum vulgare subsp. vulgare
GTTCTGCTATGTTTCCGCTTCTCAGCCAGGAGAAGAAGGATACCTCAGTGGGGTCTACTTTGATTCCTCTATGGAGGATCCGTTTCTGTAGTCCATCGCTGAGATGCTAGAGAATAGAGATAGTGATGCTCGTGCCCTTCGTATGGAGCTCTATGCTACACGTGCCCGCTTGTGGACATCTTTGACACAGCTGCCACCTATAGTTCAGACAGTGTATGGAGATATGGAGATGTTGAATCCTGTTAGGACTCATCTTCCAGCTCATGTTGACTGGCCTACTATAGGAGGTGTCACCCCTCTTCGGGGACCTCTACTGCCACCAGTCAGGGGACCATGGCCACACCCGTGTCCTTACGGATCCCATGGGTCTCAGGCTCGAGTATTTCTTGATCTGCAGGTTGAGCTCCCAGGGCATGGAGGCAACCTTTATGAAATGTTTTATGCGGATGCTTGAACCCGTGAGTGGAAGAATAGTATGGTAGCAGTTGTACTTCCACAGTCCTGTGTGTCTTGTGGAGTATGCTTATGTCGTGAGATGAGTTCCGGAGGCATAGATAAATAATGTATAGGAAGCTTGGAAAGCCTCTGATGAGTAGTATCATCTTTTCAGTAGTTTGCTCTTCGGTTTGAGGTTATACTAAACTATGTAATGGTGTGTATGAACCATGGTGTATATATAGCAGTTGCTTCTTACCGTGTCATTCGGATGTTCATTTCCGTATTCCATGTGTTCAGTGCATTCTTAATCCATAGCTAGTATTGATGTTGATATTAGTCTATGTTGTGAGTTTGATTGCCAAGATGGTGTTCATCAGGCTGAAGTGTTCCCCTGCCCATGAGCAGGGAGAAGGTAGTCACGCAGCACAAGAGGAACTGCCTCACGCACCTTCTCTGGCGGAAGTTATGCTTGAGGCGGAAAGGAACAAGCGATAGACCAATCGTCTGCTAGAGCGTATTGAGCAAAACACAGCTCGTCAGCCGCGAAATGATGCAGTGTCCCTCAATGACTTCGTGAAGCTGAATCCCCCGAAGTTCGATCACTCCGTCGATCCTCTCGACACTGATGACTGGTTGTGTAGTATATCGCGCAATATACGCTCTGCCAATGTTTCTGAGGCTGACAAGGTGACCTTTGCTGCATATTTCCAGGAAGGTCCCGCCAATCTATGGTGGGAGAATTTTGAAGCTATGTGTCCTGTTGGACCAGCAGCCACATGGGCAGATTTCAGTGCAGCCTTCCGTCTGCACCACATTCCAGAGGGTCTGATGGACCGTAAGAGAGAGGAATTATGTGCCTTCGCCCAGGGAAATTTGACCGTGGATGCTTATAGCCGCGAGTTCGGTAATCTCGCTCGCTACGCAACTGAAGAGGTGTCAACTGATGCCAAAAAGCAAGCAAGATTTCGCAAGGGTCTGAGCCCTGAACTTCGTCGTGACCTGCACCTTCATGAATGCACAAGTTTTCAAGCTCTTGTGAACAAGGCGATCAGAACCGAGACTGGTCATACCGACTATGAAGCCACGAAGAAGCACTCTCGCGATTCGGGCTGCTCATCTGGTTCCGCGTTTCCAAAACGCAGGCTGTGGGTCCCGAATAGCTCTCTGCCACCAAGATATACCCCAAGGCCATCCTATGTGGCGCCTTAGGCGAACCAAGCCAACCCTCCAGCAAATACCTATGGTGGTCCAGCTAGCAATGTTGCACCACGTGCCAATCAGGTGATCTATTACAAGTGTGGAGAACCAGGGCACTACTCACGAGAGTGTCCCCAGAATATAGGTGCCAAGCAACCTGGAATGTCCGTTGGGCAAGGCAAGTCGGGCAAAGCTTACTATGTGAAGCCAACTCCTGCACGTGGCCGCATGAATTGTGTTTCAACAGAAGAAACTGCAGAGGATCCCGACGTCATTTTGGGTATGCTCCTTGTCAACCATCACCCAACGTCTGTTCTTTTTGACACTGGGTCATCTCATTCCTTCATTTCAGAAAGTTATGCACAGTTGCATACCATGTCCTTTTGTGATATGTCAATCCAATTAGTTGTCCAAACCCCTGGTAGTAAATGGCAAACTTCTAGGATGAGCTATGACAATGAAATTCTAGTAGACAGGCTAGTTTTTCTAGCATCATTGATAGCCATGAAATCCTCGGATATCAATATCATCTTGGGTATGGACTGGATGTTACCTCATTATGCTAAGATTGATACCCATTCTAGAAATGTTGAGCTTACCCATCCCTCGGGTGAGATAGTTAATGTCTATACTCGGGTTGCCAAATGCCAACTCTATTCCCTCAATGCCAATCCTCTTCGTGAACATGAAGACATTCCTGTAGTCCGTGACTTCTCGGATTTTTTCCCAGAAGAACTGCCAGGAATTCCACCTGACAGGGATATAGAGTTTGTGATAGACCTGGTTCTGGTCACTGTCCCAATAGCTAGAAGACCCTATAAGATGGCACCCTTGGAGCTAGCCGAACTTAAGAAAAAACTAGATGAGGCCTTGAATAAAGGTTTCATTCAACCTAGCTCTTCTCCTTGCGCTTGTCCCGTCCTCTTCGTTAAGAAGAAGGATGGAACGGACCAGATGGTTGTAGATTATCAACCAGTTAACCTGGTCACCATAAAGAACAAGTATCCGCTCCCTAGGATCAACGATCTGTATGATAAGCTCGCTGGATCCTCAGTCTTCTCCAAAATGGATTTGAGGTTGGGTTACCATCAAATCAAGATCAAGAACGGGGACATTCCAAAAACGGCTTTGGTTACTCGTTATGGCCAATACGAATACACGGTTATGTCCTTCGGTTTAATCAATGCCCCAGCCACCTTCTCTCGCTTGATGAATTCAATCTTCATGGAGTATCTGGATAAATTCGTCGTGGTATACCTCGATGATATTCTCATCTACTCGAAGAACGAACAAGAACATGCCGAGCATCTAAGGCTGGTATTGATGAAACTTCGAGAGCATCGCCTTTATGCCAAGTTTACAAAATGTGAAGTTTGGTTACATGAAGTGACCTGTTTAGGCCATGTAATCTCTGGTAAGGGTATTGCTGTCAATCCCGAGAGAGTTCAAGCCGTCCTTGATTGGACTCAACCTAAATCGGTTAAGCAAGTTAGGAATTTTCTTGGACTAGCGAGCTATTGTCGCCGCTTTGTCGAGAATTTCTCCAAGGTTGCAAAGCCTCTAACTGAACTCCTCAAGAAAGATAAAAAAGTTCAAGTGGACACCATAGTGTGAGCATAGTTTTTAGGAACTGAAAAGATGCCTGACTTCTGCACATGTGTTGCTACCACCAGATTTTTCTAAGGACTTTGTTATCTATTGCGACGCCTCGCGACAAGGATTAGGTTGCATTCTCATGCAGGAACGTCATGTGATTGCATACGCATCTCGACAGTTGCGTCCACATGAGGATAATTATCCCACACATGATCTTGAGCTTGCAGCTACAGTCCATGCACTTAAAACATGGCGACATTACCTTCTTGGTAATCGTTGCGAAATATTCACTGATCACCAAAGTCTGAAATATATCTGCACCCAGCCGGATTTGAATCTCAGGCAAAGACGGTGGGTTGAGTTGATCACATATTACGACTTAGGGATAATTTACACCCCGGGGAAGTCCAATGTCATGGCTGATGCACTAAGTCGTAAGTCTTATTGTAACAATCTCATGCTACAACAAGGCAACCACGTCTCTATGAGGAATTTCGGAAGTTAAACCTCCACATTGTTACTCAAGGATTCCTTTCTAACGTGGTGGGGAAACCTACTCTGAGGGATAAAATCATAGCTGGACAAATGTGTGATAAGGGTATATCACGGATCAAGGAGAATATTATTAGAGTATAACAGCTAGCCAACTAGCTCATTTTCTTCTAGTTCATGGGAGTATAACAGCTAGCCAACTAGCAGAGTTATATATCTCTTGAATAGTGTCTCTTCATGGTGTTCCTATGGAGATTAACTCAGACTGTGGAAGTATTTTTACTTCTCGCTTCTGGGAAAGTTTTCACAATGCCATGGGGACTCACCTATCTTTTAGCACTGCTTTCCATCCTCAGTCAAGTGGTTAAGTAGAAAGAGTGAATCAAATTCTAGAGGATATGCTCCGAGCTTGTGTTATATCGTTTGGTATGAATTGGGAGAAGTGCCTTCCATTCACCAAATTTTCTTATAACAATAGCTATCAATCAATCTTGGGCAAAGCCCCTTTTCAAGTTCTCTATGGACGAAGATGTTGAACACCTCTTAATTGGTCAGAAACCGGAGAGAGGCAACTCTTTGGTCCGGATATGATCCAAGAAGCAGAAGAGCAAGTTCGCATTATTCGTGAAAAGTTGAAAACAGCCCAGTCTCGTCAAAAGACCCAATATGTTCGTCATCATAAGGCTAACAAAATTAGAAACGATATCAAGGTCAACGATCTTCTTGCTTGACACTTCTTCTCGGGGATAAAACTCTTGCTCTTCAGGAACACTCTCAACAGGATCCTCATACTCAACACTCGGTGCTACACAAAAGAAAATACAATGTACAATGAAGACACAGCCATGGCACGATTCTCAAACAATATGATGTGAATGAAGCATGGCAATGCAACACTAGTCATCTTTCTCATGCAATTATTTAGTTATCACCATTCTGGAAAGAAACTAAAAAATAATTATTTGGACATCAATGAACGTGGAAACAATGAATGCATGACGATAAAACAACACAAATTCATATGAAGAATGTCGCAATCCGAGTTACGAATCTCTCGGAACTCTCACTACAGGGTACAGAAGGCTACGAAGAAAAAACAGAATTTGAGAGAGGCTATGGGAAATTAGTTGGCATACGAAGTATTCCACTAGATTGGGCACAAAATTCTAAGTGAAATAGACATAAATTTCATGCAAAACAAAGGGTAAAACTCCCACAATGTACAAACACTCCAACAAGCAATCTGTCCAAAAACAACAACATGTCACTTTGCACTTATCAAAACTAACAGCTATAGCCACCTATCTAGCTCAACCAAGACATGAACATGACGTTCAAAAAATAGTAGAAAAACCCCTAACAAACAGCAACATGGATACTATGATGGATCATTGGCAATCAAGATCACAAAATGGCAAAAATTATAGCAGATTAGGACTTAGTGAAAAGATTAGTTTTACACAAGCAGATTTATCATGATGGCATGTTGACATCAATAAAACTATATGCTAAAGTAACTTTGATGACACAAATTTAATAGGGTAATAGAGAGAAAGAAATACTAGAACTAACACCAACTAAACATAAGCTAATACTGCATAGAATCAGTGATAGCATCCACTCAACATGGCATGGTGATATAAGCTGATTCTGAGAGTTGGCTAAATTTCACAAGTGTAAAACACATCAGTTTACATCAAGATGGCATGTTTGATAGGAACAATAGCTAAGATGCAAGACCTATATTGCAAAGTATTTGCATAATTTAATATAGGGCAACATGCTCTTTTAATTCACACCAAAGTGCGAGCACAAAGAACTTGTAGATGCTTAGCAATCATCATGGCAACACAACTTCTTAAAACAGTTCCATACTTAGCCATTTTGCGACATACCTAATCAGCAACATTGAGATGACATGTTCACAACAAGAAATCCACAAATATACAAGGTTTTAATCGCAAGTAAAATTACCAGGGCCTAGTACACCCAACACACTACAACTTCCATGTTGACAAGTTTGACAAAGGGTGCAAGGATTGCTACACACGATATTAACAAAATGACACATGCACATTAACTTGCTCAAAATACAAAACTAATGTCACCAATGGATTCTTTGGATGTTTCAGTAGAAAAATTAACCACTAACAACAAACAAAAATGAAATTAGCTAGGTATAACCAAGTATATGCAAAATTTGGCATATGCCCAAAATGGACATGGACAGGTTTGCAACTTGCCCTATATGGCATATACCAAAGCAGGGAATAACTAAAACAATCAAAACAAAACCAAAAATCACAATTGGAGGGTCCCACTAGCAGAGGCACTAAGCATCTTTGGTGGATGACAAGGGGCCCCACGTGTGAGATCTCAAACAACAAGAAAAAAGGGGGACAATATTAGGAGCCGTGGGGGATTGATCCCGGGTCTCCTCGCAAGGAGAGAGGGGCACTACCACTTCTCTATGAGGGAGGGTCTAGCCTGTAGGGGCTCGAGCTCATTTGCACAAGCCCACTAGTGGAGGCTGGACTGCACGTGCTCCAACATGAACAATGCGACAATGATGGCGCTACTCCGGCGACTGCTGGCGCTAGCGATGTACGATGGGGGTTGTGGGTCTCATAGGGATTCCATTCCTAGTGGTGGTGCGACAGCATAGGCGTGGGGCTAGGAGGACTATAGCGCTTGAGCTCACGCTCGGCTATGGCGAAGGCGAGGCTGGACTAGGCACGCGCTGCAACGCGGGCGAGGCAGGGAGCATGCGCTTGCGGGTGAAGTTCTCGCGTGCAAGTACGAGGGGGCATTGGCGAGCAAGGTTGTCGTGGTTTTTTCATGACAGATGTCCTCGTGAAAGGACTTAGTGAAGGAGCAATCGCACCTTGGTGGCGACTCAAAGGGGGTGAGCGGAAGTGAGACTCAGATTTACCTAGGTTTGGCCCTTCGTGTGGAGGTAAAAGCCTACGTCCTGCTTTGTGTATATTGATGGTGGATTCGATTACAAGGAGGACGTAACTTGCCTGACCTAGCTCTCGATGATTTCTAACTTGATCTATCTGCCCCAGAGACTCGCCTTTATATACAGGTCGAGGCCTAGGGTTTACAAAGTCCTGGCCACGTTACAAATCGTGGCCTTCCTTATCTCTAAGTCGCCATGTTTACCAAGCTAAGGAAACTCCTTGGCGACTTATCTTCCTCGGTAATCTTGAACTGCCATCCGGCTCATGGGCTCTGGCGTCCTTCTTACAAACACGCCTCAGGCCTAAGCCGAGGCTTTCATTGGTCATGTATGTATGGGTCGCCACTTTCTTGACCCGGTCCAATAGGGTGGGTCATACCGCAGGTAATATCCCCAACATTAGGCCCGAGTTTGACTAGAATTTATTCACGCCAACAAATCTTCACTTTTATCTTCGGTGCCTCAACTCACCTTCATCTTTCCTTCAACGAATGAAAAGCCGCCAACTTCGCCAATTTGCTTGAGTCGCCACATCATGTGTTGATGAAATCACTTTCTCCACTATTCCAAGAATTATGGTGACATCACTTCCCAACGGATCCATTTTCGTCCTTATCCTGTCATCCCGAAAATCTAGGCACCATCATCTCCGATTTTCAATACGTCGCCTCGATTCCTGCGCCTGTCATTTTTTGTCTTGCCTTGGGTCTTTAAATAGCCGTGGGGGAGTGGGAGGGCAATGCCACCTACCCCCACTTCCTCCTTTCGGTCGCATCGTCTTCCCCAGCCATACCTCGACCATCTCGTCACCGCCGAAGCTCCGTCCCAGGTCGTCGCCGTCCAGCTGCTTCCCGAGCCAGTCGAGGGTGTGGCCGCCGTCGGAGGACTTCCTCAATCCTCTTCCGGCATCTTCTACTTCCTTCAGGTAAATCTCCTCCTCCCATTAGGAGGAGATTCAAACCTTCGCACCTCTTAGGTCAGCATCAGAACTCCATGAACGTTGTATCCCCTTGTTTCTTAGCCCATCTAGATGCGTATTGTATACCCACATATGAAATGATAATCATAGTAGTTCTTGCCATGTTCCCTGTCAATCTGTCGCTCATAGATCAACGCACCATTTTTCATAATGTTGTCTTACGTTCTGCGGCGTTCGATCCTTCGGCTAGCGTTATTTTCTCCATTGGAAACGCTCGTAGATCCGTAAATTGTTGCTTGTAGTTAGAAACTTGTTTGTCCTCCAATCAAGAATATCCCTAAGGAAACCCTTTTTAGAACCAAAACCTGTCTCCTTCCGCCATGGCGAGTTAGAATATCCCTGTAGATAGACCATAGATCATTTTGGCTGGCGAGTTGTAATTCCGCAGTTCCTGACAACCCGCCCCGATCTTTCCTTTTGTAGTTATGGGCACTATCTCCAAATGCAACTGGCTAACAAGTGAGGTCAATGATGCTTATCTTGATAATTTTGTAAAAACGGGTAATCTAGATCCCAAGGAAGTTATTGGGTGGCGGACTGCCTTCGGGGAAACAATTCCCCAACCCGTCGAAGGAGAGGTGGTTGTGTTTGCTGATCACTTAGAGCGAGGTTTAAAGCCGCCTGACTCAAAGTTTTTAGAGACGCCTTGCATATCTTCCACCTTCACCCTTAAGATCTGGGACCAAAGTCCATCAGTAATATTTGCCAGTTTCAAGTTTTCTGTGAGGCTTATCTGCAAATAGAGCCCACCATGCTATTGTTCCGGAAGTTCTTCTATTTGAACCGCCAGACAGAATTTGCCCATGGTCCTAGCTTAGAACTGGGTGGAGTCAACATTCAACGGCGTCGCGAATGCGGATTTCTGGCTGTTACATTGCTTAGCCATCCCAAAGGTTGGCCAAAGACTTGGTTCTACTACCGCGACACTTCTCCGTCCAATGAGAACCCTGTGCGAGGCTTTAGGGAAGATCGCCTACCCATGGACTTCGAGTTGCCCGAAAAGTTAACTGAAGAAGAAGAAGCTACCTTCTTCCCCATCTTTGGGAAGCTGACGGACCTTACCACCAACGGTCTTACTGGGATTGACCTGATCAGCTGTTTGGTAGAATGGAGCATTCTGCCCTTAAGTCGCCGAAGTGGTTTGATGTGTGAATATGATGGCGACTTGAACCACCCGCAATGTTATTACAATGTGAGGCTCTTGGAAGAAGACATTGTCAACATCATAAAGACGCTATGCGGCGAGCCTATCGAAAATTGCTCCAAAATTGGGCTTAAACCCTTTTGTATCAACAACCCGGCTCCAAAATGTAACATCCTCATATACTCATTTATGTTTCTAGTTTTGAGCCTTTCATCATGTTTAATCAAAGGGATTCGGCATTCTGGACCCGGAGAACCAAGACGATTGTCAAGAAGACAACCAAACCTCCCTCCCACATGAAGAAGAAGAAGAGCAAAGGAAAAGCTGCAGCCAAAGAGTCATACGTAGTTGGCGAGTCTCGGGCTGTTGAGGAGCAGTCGGAGGTAAAATTTCTCGTCCTTATTTTTTCATTTTGACTTGCACTTATGCTTTACCTCCTTTGTTTATCGGATGATTACTATGAGAGCCAAGATGAAGATGTCGAGTTAATTTTCGTTTCTTCCAACTCAATTTCTTCTCCCCCAAGCCGGCCAGGGGAATTTGTAAGGAAGTTCCGATGTCTCACCCGGATGCAAATCTGGACCCCAATTTCCTTTCGAAGAAGGCGAGTTACACAACTAAACGCCATACTCGAATCCATTCTGGAGACCTAGTGTCCGGCTTACCCGAAAGAACAACTGGTCAAAAATGGCAAAGCAAGGTTTGTTTCCGCGAGCATCCTTTCCACCTTGTGTAATATATTCTTACAATTTTTTCAATCATTGAATTTTTGTTCATCAGGTCTCACCTCCTTCGTCCGGCGACTCAGCAATGTCGACTCTCCCCCCAATGATTCGTGTTCGGGGGTAAGTTTCTTTACTAACATGTTTTTTCAATCATCAATGTGTTTTGTTCCAACATTGGTATCTTTGTTCCTCAGAGCGCATGCAAAGAAGAGGAAGACGGGCGACTCATCTTCAGCTCCCAAAGTGGCTGACATGTCTCGTAAAGGTGCCTCCATCCCAGAGGCTCCAGAAGACCCGGCTGACATTGAGGGTGATACTTTTGATGATATTCCTGATATCCGGGTTGAGCCTTCAAGCCCTCAAAGGGAGGTGATTGAAAACATCAACCCGCCGAGTCCTGCTAAGACGCCTGAAGATCCATATGCAGTCATTGTTACTTGTACTGGTTTTTCTAAGCCTGCAACTGCGGTGTTAACCAGACATACACCAAAAGATGACCAAGCATTTGCAGAGAAGGATGTCACCAAGCTGAAACTTCCTCATTATGAAAAATTGGAGTTTGAAGAATTATATTTCGGTTTTGTGAGCCGCCTGGAAGCAAGCTGTGAGATGGATAAAAGTCTAGCCAACTTGATGCGAGTCAAACATGAGGTATGACATCTTTATCTTTGTTAATATATCTCCCCATTAGCCCTCGAAAGGCCGGGTCATCCATGATGAATCGTACTTTTGCATCATTCAGTAATGTGTATCCCCCAAGGGTCGGGTCATCTTTTAGAAAGATGAGTCGGGTCTTGTAAAACTTCTTCAACCTGTAGCCCCCAAGGGTCGGGTCATCTATTAGAAAGATGAGCCAGGTCTTTGTAAAACTTCTTCTACCTGAAGCCCCCAAGGGCCGGGTCATCTTTTGAAAGATGAGCCGGGTCTTGAACTTGTAATATAAAATTTCTTCAACATGTAGCCCCCAAGGGTCGGGTCATCTTTTGAAAGATGAGCCGGGTCTTGGTCATGTAATATAAAATTTCTTCAACCTGTAGCCCCCAAGGGTCGGGTCATCTTTTAAAAGATGAGCCGGGTCTTGAACTTGTAATATAAAATTTCTTCAACCTGTAGCCCCCAAGGGCCGGGTCATCTTTTGAAATATGAGCCGGGTCTTGAACTTGAAATATAAAATTTCTTCAACCTGTAGCCCCCAAGGGCCGGGTCATCTTTTGAAAGATGAGTCGGGTCTTGAATGAAGGTCTGACTTGAAAACAATTTAAGTCATACATTAGCCCCCAAGTGTCAGGGATGTTGCTTGCAATGGTCCTAAAACTTGCTTCCCTAATTTTTGTTTGCAGGAGTTCTTGTCTCGGGCTGATTCAACCTTGGCTGGTCTGAAAGAAAGCTTATCCGAACAACAGGATGCTCGGGCTAAGTATGAAGAAAAATTCCGTCTAGCCCTTGCAGACATGGAGAAGATGAAAGCTGAACATAAAAAAGTTTGAAGATTAGGCCCATGCTGAACAAGCCGCCATCTTGAAACGGGCGGAACAAGCTAAAGAAAAGCTAAAACCCGCCCTTCAGGAACTTTCTGGCTTAAAGCATCATATCTCCAACATGACCCAAGCTATATTTGGTAAGGGTCAATTCCCTTCTTCTGAAAAGTGCTGCAAAGCATATTGCAAATGCTAACTATCTTGCTTTGTCATTCGTAGGTCCACGAGCCGCCACGCTGCACAATGACTGCATTCTGAAGCTGAAGGCGATTTATACTTTCATAGAGGAGTTATATACGGGAGGCATGATGACTATGAAAGTCGTGATGGGCAACAGGGAGCCCATAAAATCCATCAAGCACATGCTGGGTTGCCTTTCAATATCGCCGTCTCAGCTAGAGGAGTTAAAAAGGTCAGCCGCCCATAGAGGAGCACTGACCACCCTAAGCCGGTGTCTGGCCTATGCTCCCGAACTTAAGCCGGAGGAGGTAGCTGCTGGCTTTCGAGAGCTAAAAGATGACGCGTCAGATTTCACCGAGGAGGACTACCATTGTTGTGTAGAAGAGTCTCGCTCCGCGGCGACTCAGCTAGCAGTCGTCCTGGACTTAGGAAAATACCAGGCGGCTTATGATGAACAAAACAAAAGAGTGACTCCTTCGTATGAAGTCACCAGCCTCACTCCTCGACGCCATAAGAATCCTTTCGATTTTGACGTTGATCGGTCCGCCATCTTTACTGATGAAGATGAGTTCGTCGCCTTGACCAATTGCAATTGGAAATTGGGTGACTTACAGATCGAGGACGGCGAAAGTTCGAAGCAGGGTGACCCGGAGGCGGCTTGAACTGAATTTCTTGAAGCTGATTCTCCAAGAATATTTTGATCCCTTTCTGACCGGATATGATGCCCGGTATGGCCTGGTGAGCCATGTAATAGTCTTAGGATTCAGGAAACAGTATGATAACCGTACCTTGCAATTTGTGTGTGGAAATTTCTGCCGTCATTAATATGAATTGCCTTTCCCAAAGCCTTGTCATGTTTTGACAAAAAATGTTCTTTGCCCTGTTTGTGAGAGAAAAACAATAGGACGGGTCAATGAGTCGCAGCGAGTTATAAACAATGAGCCAGCTCAGTGAGTCGTGGTGGGTTATAATTTTTTTATGAAACCTTTGGGCGATGCCACAAAGATAGTCATAAAGTTCGTCGGCTCGATGAGTTATGAAAGGATAGGACGAGTTTGCAAAATTCTAGTGCTACCCCAAGAAGGCTTCTGCAATAGCCCTAGTTGTTTAGACTCGCTGATCAGGCGCAAGTCAAGCTTCAGTGAAGCAGGTTCAGTGAACCCATGGTTTGTCTATTTTCCAAGTGTCGGTCCTTGCCAGTACCTTTCTTGTTTTAACCAAGGCAAGTTCAGGGTCCAAAAGTGGATTGACTCGCCAAGAGTACATGGGACCATAGGGCGAGTCACCAAACACACAGTCCAATATAACCATTGTAATGCATTAATTTTTCGATAGCCAAGAGGGTATTCAGGTTGTACTCAGTGAGTGGAAGCCCCCAAGTGACCTATGTTTAGGGGAAAGCCACACATAGGATTGAAAAAGCGTATACGCTCTTACTGCAAAATGATTTGGGAGCTAGTAGACCCCAAGTAAGCCAGCTTAATTCTCAAAGCGATATAAGGTGCCCATGTTTGAACCATGCAGCGTGGCAACTGTGGTCCTCTTTGGCATATCAACATCCAGTTTTGAAATAAGCACAACGTGGCGACTTATGCTCTTTGATGCTGATTGTGTCCATGCTTGGATGACTTATAGAACAATAAAGACTCATGCTTTCAAGAAGCTGAAACGGCAAAAGACCCCAAAGTTCGTGGGCGCCGACTTTATTGCTTTATAAATAAAATAATGGATTACAAATTCGAAATTGTAAACATAGGTAAGGAGCCAATGGCTCTTAAGTATAGTATGGCCGCAAGTGAGCGATGTTCCATGTGCAAGTTGTCTCAACCTCCATTGTTGGTCTATCCGGGCGAAGATCCACCAAGTAATATGAACCATTACGGAGATTCTTGTTCATGACAAAAGGTCCTTCCCATGGAGGGGATAACTTATGCATACCAGTATGATCTTGAATCAACCGGAGCACTAAGTCGCCCTCCTGAAAATCTCGGCTCTTGACTCGGCGGCTGTGATAACATCGCAAGTCTTGTTGATAAATCGCTGATCGTGACGTGGCCAAATCACACTCCTCCTCCAAGGCGTCCAACGAATCTTGACGTGCTAACTCGTTGTCTTGTCCACATAGGCAGCGACCCATGGTGAATCATGTCTGATGTCACTTAGTAATACTGCCTCGGCCCCGTAGACTAAGAAAAAGGGCGTAAAACCTGTAGATCGATTTGGAGTGGTTTTGATGCTCCATAAAACTGAAGGCAGTTCTTCAACCCAACATCCCGGGGTACGTTCCAGAGGTACTATAAGCCGGGGCTTGATTCCTCGCAGTATTTGTTGATTCGCCCTTTCTGCTTGTCCATTGGAGTGATGGTGTGTGAATGCAGAAACGTCAAGCCGGATGTGCTCCCTTGCACAAAACTCTTGCATGGCGCCCTTTGATAAGTTAGTACCATTATCAATAATGATACTATGGGGATAGCCGAAGCGGAAAATCAATTTTTTCAGGAACTTGACGGCCATGTCTGCATCACAGCTACTAACCGGCTCTGCTTCAACCCACTTGGTAAACTTGTCAACCGCCACCAATAGATGAGTCTTTTTATTGGACGATATTTTGAAAGGACCAACCATGTCCAGCCCCCAGACCACAAATGGCCATGTAAATATGATCATCCGTAATTCCTGAGCCGGCACATGCATCTGACGCCCAAATTTTTGGCAGCCATCACATCGCGAAATATATCCTCAACAGCCGCATGAGATGTCAACCAGTAAAACCCATGCCTAAAGGCTTTGGATACTAGAGAGCGTGACCCGGCGTGATGACCACAGTCGCCCGCATGAATCTCATTAGGAATCGCACAACCTTCCTCAGAAGAGACACACCTTTGAAACACTCCGGAAGTGCTTCGCTTGTGTAACTCGCCTTTATGTATGACCATGGACTTGCATCGACGGACGATTTGGCGGGCCAACAACTCATCAGTAGGTAACTCGCCTCATGCCAGATACGCCATGTAGGGGATTTCCGAATCCGGGGTAGCATGGAGAGCCGCCACAAGTTGAGACTCAGGATCAGGAACCGCCAAGTCTTCCACTGAAGGCAGCCTTAGTGCTGGGTTATGTAATACATCCAAAAAGACATTAGGGGGAACCGGCTTACGCTGTGAATTGAGTCATGAAAGAGCATCCGCCGCCTCATTAAGTTGACAACCAATGTGATCCACCTGGTAGCCATGAAAATGACCTGCCACGTCCGACACGGCTCGTCTATAAGCCGCCATCAAGGGATCTTTGGAATCCCACGTGCCAGAAACTTGTTGTGCTACTAGATCTGAGTCGCCCAAACATCTGACTCAGCTGAGGTTCATCTCTTTGGCGATTTGCAACCCATGGAGCAGAGCTTCATACTCCGGCGCATTGTTGGTACATGGGAACATGAGTCGGAGGAGATAGCAAAACTTGTCACCCTGAGCCGAAGTCAACACCACGCTAGCCCCCGAGCCTTCCCGCTCCCTAGACCCGTCAAAATGGATGGTCCAATACGTGTGATCAGGTCTGTCTTCTGGAACCTGCAACTCGGTCCAATCGTTGATGAAATCCACTAGTGCTTGAGACTTAATGGCTGTGCGAGGGGTATATCGCACATGATGAGGCCCTAGCTCAATGGCGCACTTAGCAATCTGTCCAGTTGCCTCTCGATTCTATATGATATCACCGAGGGGGGCAGAACTAACCACCGTGATAGGATGTTCTTGAAAGTAGTGTTTCAACTTCCGACTTGCCATAAACACCCAAAGACCAGCTTCTGCCAATGTGGATAGCGTTGTTTGGAGAGGGTTAAGACTTTAAAGATCAAATAGACCGGTCGTTGAACCGGGTATTCCTTCCCTTCTTTTTTGCGCTCGACGACCACTGCCATGCTTACCGCCTTAGAAGTGGCTTCAATGTACAGGAGCATAGGCTCTTTGTCAGTTGGAGCAGCCAATACAGGCGGCTTAGCTAATTGTTGCTTCAGGGCTTGAAAAGCTTCGTTGGCTTCATCCATCCAAACAAAGCGATCACTTTTCTTGAGCAGCTGATAAAGACGGATGGCTTTCTCCCCCACGCGACTTATGAACCGACTTAGAGCTGCAATGCGACCCGCCATGCGCTTGCCTAGCGAAGTGATCGCTTCAATTTTATCCGGGATAGCTTCGATGCCTCGTTGTGACACCAGGAAACCCAATAACTTTCCTGCGGGAACACCAAAACCACATTTGGTAGGGTTAAGTCTCTCTGGTAGACGCGCAAATTGTCAAAAGTGTCCCTGAGGTCCTACAAAGGTGATTCCTTCTTCTGGGATTTGACCACGATATCGTCAACGTAGGCGTGAACATTGCGCCCGATCTGGCTGTGCAGGCAATTCTGGATGCAACGTTGATAAGTCGCCCCCGCGCTCTTGAGCCCGAACGACATGGACACGTAACAAAAAGCTCAAAAGGGGGTTATGAACGACGTTTTCTCCTAATCCGCCACAACCATCTTGATCTGGTGATATCCTGAATAAGCATCCAGAAAACACAATCACTCGCAGCCCGCCGTAGAATAAATGATTTGATCAATGCGGGGAAGGGCGAAAGGATCCTTTGGGCAGGCCCTATTGAGGTTGGTGTAGTCGATGCACATGCACAAAGTGCCATTCTTCTTGACCACCAAGACCGGTTAGCCAACCATTCAGGATGGAAAACCTCAATGATGAACCCAGCGGCCAAAAGCCGGGCGACTTCCTCCCCAATTTCCTTACGCCGTTCTTCATTAAACCAGCGAAGATACTGCCGAACCGGCTTTCTTTTAGGGTCAATATTAAGATGGTGCTCAGCGAATTCCCTGGATACACCAGGCATGTCAGAAGGCTTCCATGCGAAGATGTCCCGATTCTCACGGATGAATTCGATGAGCACGCTTTCCAATTTAGGATCCAGACACGTCCCAATGGTGAACTGCTTGGTTGAGTCGGCAGGCGTGAAGTCTATCACCTTCGTGTCATCCGTCGGTTTAAACTTGAGGGGCGGCTCTGAGTCGGTTGTGGGTCTCTTGAGTGATGTCATGTCTGTCGGATCAACATTGGCTTGGTGAAACGTGAGATCCTCGGTCGCGCAAGCCGACTCGGCATAAGCCGCGCCTCCTTCCTCGCATTATTGGGCTATCTTCTTGTCCCCGTTGATCGTAATAGTCACCTTAGGGCCAAGCATTTTGAGCTTGAGGTAAATGTAACATGGGCGGGCCATGAACCGAGCGTAAGACGGTCTTCCGAACAACGCATGGTAAGAGCTCTTGATCTTGACCACCTCAAATATGAGGGACTCGCTCCTGTAGTTAGACTCCATGCCAAAAGCTACATTAAGTTTGATTTGCCCAACAGGGTATGCCGACTTACCCAGAACAATGCCGTGGAAGACCGTGGAAGATGGCATCAAGTCTTTTTCTGAGAAATTCATCTGTCGAAAGGTATCGAAATATAAGATGTTAATGCTGCTGCCGCCTGATGACCCACAAGTATACGGGATCAATCGTAGTCCTTTCGATAAGTAAGAGTGTCAAACCCAACGAGGAGCAGAAGGATCTGACAAGTGGTTTTCAGCAAGGTAAAATCTGTAGGCATTGAAATTGTCGGTAACAAGTGATTGTGTGGTGAGATGATTCGTAGCGAGCAACAAGTAACAAAAGTAGCAACGGTGCAGCAAAGTGGCCCAATCCCTTTTGTAGCAAGGGACAAGCCTGGACAAAGTCCTATAGGAGGAAAAACGCTCCCGAGGACACACGGGAATTTCTGTCATGCTAGTTTTCATCATGTTCATATGATTCACATTCGTTACTTTGATAGTTTGATATGTGGGTGGACCAGCGCTTGGGTACTGCCCTTACTTGGACAAGCATCCCACTTATGATTAACACCTCTCGCAAGCATCCGCAACTACGAAAGAAGAATTGAGACAAAGACTAACGATAGCATTAAACTAGTGGATCCAAATCAGCCCCTTACGAAGCAATGCATAAACTAGGGTTTAAGATTCTATCGCTCTAGAAACCCATCATCTACTTACTACTTCCCAATGCCTTCCTCTAGGCCCAAATAATGGTGAAGTGTTATGTAGTCGACGTTCGCATAACACCACTAGAGGAAAAACAACATACAACACATCAAATTACCGAACGAATACCAAATTCACATGACTACTATTAGCATGACTTATCCCATGTCCTCGGGAACCAAAGTAACTACTTGCAAAGCATAATCATATTCATGACCAGAGAGGTAATGAGTAGCATCAAGGATCTGAACATAAACTCTTCCACCAAATAATCCAACTAGCATCAACTACGAAGAGTAATCAACACTACTAGCAACCTTACAAGTACCAATCGGAGTCGCGAGATGGAGATTGGTTACAAGTGATGAACTAGGCTTTGGAGATGAGATGGTGCTGATGAAGATGTTGATGGTGATGAGTCCCCTCCGATGAGAGGAGTGTTGGTGATGACGATGGCGACGATTTCCCCCTCCGGGAGGGAAGTTTCCCCTCCAGGATCGTCCTACCGGAGCTCTAGATTGGTTCTGCTCAAGTTCCGCCTCGTGGCGGCGGCGAATCCCCGAAAAAGCTCCTCCTTGATTTATTTTTTCTGGACAAAACCCTTCCTATAGAGAAGAGGGGTTCCAGTAGGCCAGCAGGCTTCCCACAAGCCCCCTTGGCGTGGCCACATGGCTCTTCTTCGGCCCAGTATTTTTTATAAATCTGGAAAAAAAATCCTCGTTGATTTTGACGGTGTTTGGAGTTGCGAAGAATGGGTATCTCAACTTTGCTCCCTTTTCAGGCCAGAATTCCAGTTGCCGGCGTTCTCCCTCTTCATGTAAACCTTGCAAAATAAGAGAGAAAAGGCATAAGTATTCTACCGTGAAGTCAAATAACAACCCAAGAAGCGATAAGTATCAACATGAAAACATGATGCAAAATGGACGTATCACCGCCATCCATAAGGACTTTGGAAAGGGTGTAACCTCCGACCTGGGGAGCCACGACCAAAGCCAAGTCACCGGGATTATCAACCCGGGGCGGGTGATCCTCCCTACTCCAAATAATGGGTTGTTCAGACCAATTGAGGTACCTAGGGAGCGCCGGCTCAACCACGCTAAAAGCTCTGTGTTTCACCTTTTGGTCCCGGTTGCAAATGCTGGTGGTGAACACGTGATATTGCCTGTTGTTCAACTTCTTAGGATTATTCTGAATGCCGCCATTGTCATCCTGCCATTGGGGATCACCTTGCAGGGGCGGTTGCTGAAACACGTCATGCGTGTTGTACCTCTAATGATTGTGAACCTGGTACTACCCCGCATTAGACTGTGACCCGCCCTACGGGCCCGGGTTAGGGAACCCACCGAATAGGCTTCGGTGTAACCCGGGCGTGCCGAACTGTTCCTGATGCCCTCCTTGGTCACCTCCTTGACCTTTCTTGAGTGCCTCAGCTCGGAATTCCTGAATCACATAGCAATCCTCCCAACAATGGGTGGACGGTCCTTCGGTGGTGGCGTGCTGTGGGCAGGGACATTTGAGCATCTCGTGATAGTTGTGTGGTTTCTTCCCGCCGAAGCCCCTTTTTTCTGGCGTTGGTTCCCGTTGCTAGTGTTAGTGTTAGCGACGAAGTCTGTGACGCCTTCCTGCTGTCTCCTTTTACTTTCTCCCGCGTGGTTGTGGTTGCTCCGCCCTTGGAACTGGGAGTGGCCTTTTGACGACTCGCCTCTCCTGGTGGTACTAACTTTGTAGTCATCCTCCCCGGGATCTTTATTGTCGTTTGACTCGGTGTACCTGGTCAGGGTGTCCATCAGCTCGCCCATGTCTTGCACCATGCGTTTGAGTTGCCCGAGCTTCAGCACCAAAGGCTCTTAATGACAATTTTTCTCCAGAATTAGCACTGCATGAGCCGCCGAGATGTCATCTGATGAATGGATGACTTCTGCAACCCACCGCGTCCAATGATAGGCCGACTCATCCGGGCGCTGGACGCAGTGTTGTAGGTCAACGATGATCATCGGGCGTTTACTGGTTCCTCAGAGATTTTTGACGAAGCGTTCCTTCAACTCGGCCCAGGTGTTGATGGAATTGGGCGGCATGTTCTTCAGCCACGTGCGCGCCATTCCTTCGAGCATCATGGTGAAATACTTAGCGCAGACCGCCTCATTCACGTTGAGCATGTCCATTGCAAGCTCGTAACTTTCAATCCACGACCCTGGCTCGAGGTCTGGCGTATAATTGGGTACCTTTCATGGTCCTTTGAAATCTTACAGCATACGCTCGTTGCGAAGGGCGGGCATTAGGCAGGGCACCCCAACGTGCCTACCGCCTGTCTCAGTCAACGTGGGAGGAGGCAGGGTGTAAGCCGGATAGCCTTGACCCGCCGCACCTGCCGTTTCCATCAAGTGGGTGGCTCGCGCCGCATCCACAAGATCTTGAGCCCATGTATCGGGCATCCCGGGCGGATTGGTCTGTGGCAAACGCCGTTGCTCTCTGGTCACCGCAGGTAGGTCATCATGGTGACTCCTCGTGTGAATCGCCTGGGGCGTGGAGTGTAGCCGCTCACAGCTATGTGAATATTGCGCATGTTGTACCACCACCGTTTTCAACATCTCGATGGTGTTTCTCGCTTCCACCTCAATCAGGGAGTTTCCGTAAATCGGGAGAGATTCGAGGTGGCGGGTTGCCGCCAGCACGTTATCCACGGCATTCGAGAAGTGACCCAGTGGCGTTTGGAAACGGGGCGCACGAGCCTCCGTTAGCTGAGGTGGCCATGGGTTAAGCGATGGTCGAGCCGGATCGCCTCCTGGAGCGACCTGCCAAGGTCGATTGGGTTCCATCCCAGGATATGGGGGCTGTCGAAGAGGCGAGTTGGGTTTAGATCGGCTGGAAGACGGCCATGATGTCTCCTCTGGTGGATCGCATCGGAGGCACGCTGTTCTTTCTCAAGCCGCGAACCTTCAGTATTGAAACGCTCTGTCTCCGCGGTGATTTGGGCCTACTGTGTTGCCATCCTGGCGGCTTCCGCTTCCACGTCCCGCTGAATCTTGGCCATCTCCTCCCTTAGTTTCGCTAGTTCGGCGTTGATTGTTTCCTGGTTCTCTGTCGTCACAGCGATCACCATGATCTTGGTTGTCTCTGCTGCGAGGTGTGACATGGCCCGAGCCAGAGCCTTCGATGACATGCCATATTCATTGTTGCCCGTCGGGTTTGGCTGAGGCGGTGCTGCCCTCGCCATGTAGATGGCGACTTGTCGATGTGGCCCCGCAAAGTCCTTAGAGATGTCCTTCGTAGAGAGGGTAGATTGAATCTGTGTCGCCCATGGATGACTCATCGTCCAACTTGACGGGTGTGAACTCCTGGACTACCGGCCCCTCCGGTAGGTCGGTTCCCTGCGTAAAACGAATGAAAACGGGCGTCCCTTGACCTGATGTTTGGTGGGACGGGCGTACCGGGCTGGCTCGAGGATGTCGGTGAAGGTGTGCGGCTCAGGTACGGGTGCCCCAATCTTGCCGATGAAAACGTGGACCTTGCCAAAGCGGACTCTGTATCCAGATTCGATTGAATCGGCCTAAGGTCCCCACTGCGAGTTATCGATGTAGTATTTCCCACGACGGCTCTTCGTCATGATGCCGACTACGTAGCTTCCTGACCCTGGGAGGTCTCCCTTTGAGAACTCAACTCCACCGTGCGCTAGCCCCATGATGGGTGCCAACTATCGTGGTTTTTTCACGACAGATGTCCTCGTGAAAGGACTTAGTGAAGGAGCCATCATACCTTGGTGGCGACTCAAAGGGGGTGAGCAGAAGCGAGACTCGGATTTACCCAGGTTCGGCCCCTCGTGTGGAGGTAAAAGCCTACATCCTGCTTTGTGTATATTGATGCTGGATTCGATTACAAGGAGGGCGTAACTCACCTGACCTAGCTCTCGATGATTTCTAACTTGATCTATCTGCCCCGGAGACTCGCCTTTATATACAGGTCAAGGCCTAGGATTTACAAAGTCCTGGACATGTTACAAATCATGGCCTTCTTATCTCTAAGTCACCGTGTTCACCAAGCTAAGGAAACTCCTTGGCGACTTATCTTCCTCATTAATCTTGGACCGCCATCCGGCTCATGGGCTCTGGCGGCCTTCTAACAAACACGCCTCAGGCCTAAACCGAGGCTTTCATTGGTCATGTATGTATGAGTCACCGCTTTCTTGACACGGCCCAATAGGGCGGGCATACCGGAGGTAATATCCCCAACAAAGGCCGACACGCATGAACACAGGAACAAGCTTCGGGAGCGAGGGCATGTCACGGACATAGCGGCACCTAGGAGGAATGCCAACTGAGTAGGGGAAGGAGGTTTCTCACCTAGTGTCCACTGGACATGTAGGCGACATTTGGGACGGGTTGGAGATGACGCAGACGACGACGAATGTCGGCATGCTCCCTGGATCATGAAGTACATTTTGGTCGAGACCGATATGCGCCTCGGAGCTTTCGGGGATGTCGAGGAATAAGAGGGTGTTATGGGCCTTTGATCCAAGCTGACGGGGGTGGTCGGAGATGAACGAGGAGGCTATAGTGAGCATGAGCTCACGCTCAGCCAGAGCATGGCGGAAAGGGCAATGGCGAGGCGCGTGGCTACCTTACCTGGCGGCGGCGAGGGAAGGATAAGGTGGGAATGGAGAGAGGGAAGCTAGGGATAGGTCGGAGACATGTTTTATAGGGGCCAAGGATGCCGGACGACCGTCAAATCACGGAGGTGGCCAGCGTGGCTCTCTGGATGAGTTGTTGTAAAGAGGGAGGGAGAAGACGCGAGCGCTGGATGGCGGGGCTGTTGTTGGCGCTAGCTGGGTGAGGCCCTGGGCAACGAGAGGGGGAGAGGGCCATGAGTGCTCGCCCTGTCTCACAACACAAAACGAAGTTTTTTTAATTAAAACCATGAGAAAGCAAAAAATGCCAGAGAAAAGAGAGGGAGGTCTAGGAATGAAAGAAATATGTTTTGCACTCACGAAAATATGACCTATTAAGAAAATTGGTTTGAGTAATTTTGGAGACGGAAATTTAAATGCCCCTTTGGACCACTTACCACTGTTTTTGCAAGTTTTAAAATAGCAGAAAAAAACAAGCCTGAGAATTATTTCTAAATTACCAACAAAATAATTAATGTGTTTGCAACATTTTTAAGAAGGTGTTGGATAAAGCAAAATTTCACCATATAACAATAAATTGAATTAAGAGACATGGGGTATTTCCAAACATTGGTAGGATGGTCTTCCATACAACAAGTAGAACTTGGATGCAATGCACTCAATCACCACAACACACACTCACTCAACATATCACGATGCAACAATTGGAATGAATGACATGATGCCGTGATGCACAAATGAAAAACATGAAGCAAATTTATTAACTCAAACCACATGAGGTATAACATGGAAGGTTCACACACGGAGTTAATATGAGTATTGCACTTGGGTTGTTACAACTCTCCCACACTACAAGAGGATATCACTCCGAGATCTAGGATTGAAAGAACTCAGGATATTCGGAACGGAGAAGGTCCTCACGTTCCGAGGTGGCTACTTTATCACAATGGTCTGACCACTTAACTTTGAGGAATTTGTTAGACTTATTGCGAATCTTGTGCTCATTCTCTTTGAGAATAGAAACTGGATGCTCACGATAAGAAATGTCTGGCTGGAGACCAATGTCTTTGAAGTCAATAGTGTGCTCTGGAAGCTTGAAACACTTCGGAGTTGAGATACATGATCATGCACATTGGAGAAATTGGAAGGGACCTCTAGTTGATAAGTAAGGGCACCTCTTTTGTCAACAATACTGAAAGGACCCACAAAATATGGTGCAAAATTTCCTTTGATGCCAAACCACTGAATACCCGAAGATCGACAAAATCATCGATCTAGAATACCAAGTCATAATGTCTGCTATCATAGTAACTCTTCTGACGGGACTGAGCAACTTTGAGATTATCCCGAATGACACGACACATTTCTTATGATTCAGTGATCATATCATTCCCAAGTATTTGACGCTCACCAATTTCACACCAATTGAGCGGGGTACGAAACTTCCTGCCATAGAGAATCTCGAAAGGGGCTTTGCCGGAACTTGGTTGAAAACTATTCTTGTAGGAGAATTCAACAAAAGGGGGGCAGTCTTCCCACTTCAAGCGGAAAGAGGTAACACACGCTCTGAGCATGTTTTCAATAATTTGGTTGACTCTCTCCACTTTACCACTTGTGTGAAGATGAAAGGCTATACTAAAACGGACCATGGTGCCCCCTGTAGTTAGGAAGGAGTCCCAAAACTTGGATGTCAAGATGCTTCCTCGATCTGAAGATATAAGCTTAGGAACACCATGCACAGAAACTATCCTTGAAGTGCACATGTGGGGACCACGACTTACGAGTCGAAATCAGAGAATGAACGTGTAGAGTGATCCCAGAGATCAATGCTCACTGAACACACACATACTGAATAATAAGAGTCTTACATCCATGATTAATGTCTGATACAAATAATGACCATTATGGTCAAATCTTACATAGATAGGGCCATGAAGGCCAATCACACCAACTCAACTACTGGCAGAATTCTTGGTAGTAAACGTGAACCCGTGCCATCAGCCTTAACCAAGAGGCATTCCGACTAGGTAGCGTCCTAGTTCGCGTGTCCGTCTTCGACGATGAATTATTCCCCATATTCTAGTTCCTCCATGTCTAGTCAATAAAATAACCAGCGACAAGACAATGAGTACTTTGAAGGTACTCACAAACCATCCATGATAGGTATTATGCAATTGAATGAAATATGAAGTATAATGCAGCCTTTGTGGGAAGCAGGTTTGCTAAATGCATAAACATGGTCATATATTTAGATAGCCATGCATCAATAAGTAAATAGTAACCATAAGAGCATGTTACAGATATCAACATAAATATTCCGAGGACTCAACACCTCATGGTCATCCTCCATGTCAAGTCACCAAACTTGACCAAGTAATTACTTTCTCATGTAACACCTTTATACACATGCATACTTGGTTTATGAGGAAATCACTAAACGTAGTTTAAGTAGCACCACTCAACTGTCCTTGACCATCGACACGGCTATTCGAATAGTTTTACACTCTGCAGAGGTTGCACGCTATACCCACGATATCCAAGAAACTTCGTGTCATCCACGACTCGCGGTATATAACATACCCGAGGTAAGTACCCGATCAATGACTTTCCCCTGACGACACTAGACAAAAAGTCCACTCGATTGGTACCCAGCTCACATGATGTACTATCGGTGCACTGAAGACTTGGGTCCCTAGTGCCCCAGACTTGTGCACGGGCGCAAAGATCCCCTGCCGGCCGTGCATGACTGGACCCAGACAAGATGCATCCCCCATGACAAATCAAGACCTCGGCAAGCCAGTCTTGCCAGAAAGATAATCAAGGCCTCGGCAAGCCCGCCTTGCCGGGAAGATGACCAAGGTCACACCCATCTGATGGGCGTGATGAACTCACCAAGTACAAGAACTCGGCAAACCTCCCTTGCCGGGATGACAAGCGAAGCCCCCGGCAAGCTTCCTTGCCAGGACGAAGACCCAAGGCCCCGGCAAGCTCCCTTGCCGGGATGACGTGGCTAGGCACTAGAGGGAAACCGCCCTTGCCATAGTGCCACCGCCCCAAAGTTCCAGCGCATTCAGCATGCGCCAACGCGGCGTCCAGGTGTCGAAACACCTGGACACGTGTCTTCACCAGCACATTGCTGACAAGGACGAGACATGCATTTAATGCACATGACAGCGGTAGATGGATAAGCATCGCTCTAGGTTCACTGTAATTTCTCGTGAACCTACCACCGAGCACTGTAGGTGTCCCCTTTGCCTATAAAAGGAGGCCATTAGCTCATTCACAAGGGGTTAGACTCTTTGGACATTGGCCAGAAGACGGTTATCATCGGTCACTGTAATGAACAACAAAACGCTTAATACAACCAGGCAAGCAGGACGTAGGGTTTTACGCGTAAGCGGCCCGAACCTTGGTAAAAAGGCTTCCCGGATGCTGATCGTTAGTTCTGCTCTTGGCGTCACCGTTCCCCCTCCCTACGATCACAAGGGTTTCACGTTGATTCCCATAGGTGTTGACCTAGAATCACCAACATGTACGTCTTACGAGCACCAACTCTAGAACGTATCATCCATGCAGGGACCAACGGTGTGCCCGGACCACGTAAAAACGACATAGTCGCCCTACCTGACACGACCCCGTCAGGAGAGCAACCATATCACTCTCGCCACTAGTAATGCTGGCTGTTTTCTAGCATGACCAGAGTAATCAACACAACCCCGTCCCATAAAGGGGTATCATGGTAGCACATGTAAGGTTGGTATGGTCGACAAATCTTAAATCTAATCCCATTTCTGAAACCACTCACACAAAACCTTTTTGGTACACCACTTCTTTCTCTAGTGGTCATCCAGATCAACACTATCATCCTCGGCAATTAGTGGCACCCGACGGTGTTTTCGAAAAACCTTTGATATCACCTTTGTGTTACCATCACCATGCATGTGCTGATCCTATGCTTAGCACTACTATCTAATTGTCAACTATCATTAGCATGACCCTCATAGATGGTAAGGTCATGCTCAAATGCACGTGCTCCAGAGGAGCCATTGGTAACACCATATCGAGGGTGTACCGATAATAATGATCATATGCATCGAAATAAAGTATTTAATATGGCATGCATAAATGTTTTCTCAGACATGGTCAAAGGGCTGCTTGCCTTGATCAACTAGGTATCCGGGGTCTTCGAGGTCTTCGGGTCTAAGTCCTTCGTCAAATGCATGATCTATCGTCGTAATAGCAATAATAATAATAATAATAATAATAATAAGGACCACAACCAAAAACAGAGTACAAACTCACATAAAAAATGTTACCCTATTCTGTAAAATCCTATTATTATTTATCAAAATATTTGTTTCTGGTTTTGGAATGAAAAAGTATTTTTAAAGTCTTCTTAACAGAAGTTAAAAATACTTAAACTGGTTTTAAAATAAACGTGTGCATAAAAGTCTTCATAAAAATTACACAAACAACACTGTTAAATACTACACAATTTTACAAGAATTATGGTGAAAAAATATTTAAGTTTGGATAAGTAGTTAATCCTATGGATTTATTTTTCAAAACCATAATTAAAAATAAAGGGAAAAGGCCCATCTTACTGGCCTGGCTCGGCTAGCAGCTGGGCCGGCCGAGCTAGCCAACCGGCCAGGCAGCCAGCCAGCGAGCCCATGCGCGCCATCAGGTTCAAACCTGATGCACGGGACCCTGCGGCCAGCGACAAAGAGAAGAGAGAAGGGGAGAGAGGTCGTCGACAGGTGGGGTCCTGCTGTCGGGGTCATCTTCTACCTCCAGACAGAGGAGAGGGACGGTTCGCCGGCGGCAGCTCCGGGGTCCTCGAGGCCAGGTGAGCACGGTAATGGGCTCGTGGGTCCAATGATGTGTTGCCATCCTATGATGTTTTGAGTAGACTCCCTTTGTCTTATGGGTTGATTGATGGTCTAGATTGGTTTGAATTGCATGCTTTATTATTGGTGATGTCCCATGGTGCTCTCTGTGTCGCGCAAGCGTGAGGTATTCCCTTTGTAGGGTGTTGCAATACGTTCATGATTTGCTTACAGTTGGTTGCTTGAGTGACAGAAGCGTAAACCTGAGTAGGTGGGTTGTTGCGTATGCGATAAAGGGGACTTGATGCTTTAATGCTATGTTTGGGTCTTACCTTAATGATCTTTAGTACTTGAGGATGTTTGTTAGAGTTCCAATCATAACTGCATATGATCCAAGTAGAGAAACTATGTTAGCTTATGCCTGTCCCTCATATAAAATTGCAATGCTGATTATCGATCTTGTTAACAATTGCCTAGGACAATTCCGCACACCGACCCATCATTATTCCACACTTGCTATTTGTAATATATTTTTATATATTCTAAATTTATGATAACAACACCTATTTTTATATTTTAGTTCTCTGATGTCATGCAAAGCTATTCTCTTGATACCCACAACATAGTTTTATTTCTCGTTCCAAGTTGGAAGCAAACATTCGACGTACGTAGAGTTGTATCAGTGGAAGATAGGACTTCAGAGAATATTGCTCTTACCTCTAGCTCCTTTTTGTTTTGACACTCCATACTTATCACTTCCACCTTTGGAAATTGCTACGATGATTCCTTGCACTTGGGGATTATCAAGCTCTTTACTAGCGTCGTTGCTGGGGACCAATAGCGTGGTGTTGATATTCCCGTTTTTGCTTGTTTTCTTTCTTCACTAAGTAAATTTGTTTTCCCTTTTTTATTTATTTAGTTTTGGTTCAAAAAAAATACAAAAATAATTACTTGCCTCTCGTGCCAAAGAAGTTATTAAAAAGAGAAGTGATTGGAAGGTTGTGCCTTGGAGAAGTCAGGGTCGACCTTGAACACTTGTGTTCATGCTCATGGAAGCAATGTAGAATTTTTCATGGAAGTTTTTCGAAAATTATTATCCCCTTGTATATATCCATTGTATTATAAAAATAATGTGCCAAGATTTGCCTTTAGGATGATTAGATTGCTTGTTTGGTGTGTGCAGTGCACAAACAGAAACTTTGGCTGTAGTGCGTGAATTTACGTTTTTTTATTGGAATGTAAAAAAGTTTCTGAAATTTTTACACAGCACTTCTATGCAAATTGTTTATTTCTTCCTAATTGTTCATAATTATTTGAGTTACACAAAGTTTACTAAGTTTCCAGATTGCTACAGACCGTACTATTTTTGACAGATTTTGTTTTCTAAGCATTATTCTCTTATTTTGATGATTCTATGGGTAGTACCGGGGGGGTATATAATGCTAATATGAATTTGGAATGAGTTCGCGGCATTACTTAAAGTAGTATTTTTCTTTATTATACTAACGGATCTCACGAGGGTTTTGTTAAGTTTTGTGTGAATGAACTGTTCGAAGATCAAGGAGGTATCAATGAAACAAGAATACAGAGAGACAAGAGTTCAAGCTTGGGGATTCCCAAGGCACCCCAAGTAAATATTTCAAGGAGGTTCAAGAATCTAAGCTTGGAGATGCCCCGGAAGGAATCCCATCTTTATGCTTCAACAATTATCGGTATACCTCGGTTTTTGTTTTGTTCACATTATATGTGTCTTTAGTGTTTTTCTTCTCCTTTTATGCCCGCTTCTAGTATGAGATAGTCCTTCATTTATTTATATAATGCTTCATTATCTTCACTTAAATCTTTTGACTATGGCTTCGTAGAATGCTCCTTGTGCTTCACTTAAATCTTGTGAGTATGGCTATGTTGAATGCTCTTCGTGCTTCACTTAAATCTTTTGAGTATGGCCTTATAGAATGCTTCGTGTGATTCACTTATATATTTTGAGCTTGGATATTGGTTGATATATATTAATTGTAGAATGCTCTATGAACTTCACTTATATCTTTTATATTATGAATAAAATAATCATCGGAATTAGACTTGGAAGAGCATCATTGAAATAACCATGCCTAGCTAAAAGGCATTAAAGAAGAGTGCTTGTTGGGAGACAAACCAACACTTTTACCTTCTGTTTTTATGAGTTCAAATGATTAAGCTACTATAGTAATCATGTTTTGTGTCTTTTATTTGAATAAAGTGCCAAGTAAAGCCTTCGGGATGACTCACAAGATGAGTAGAATTGATGTTGAACCAAAACAGAAACTTTTGACTCGAGTACATGAATTTTCATTTTTTTACTGGAGCATTATAATGATCTCAAATTTTTACAAAGCCTTTATATAAAAATTCTTCTAGTTTTCCTAATTTTTCAGAATTTTTAGAGGCAGTGAAGTATGTTTATACTACAGATCTTCATATACTGTTCTGCTTTTGACAGATTATGTTTTGCCTGCATAGTTTGTTTATTTTAGTGTTCCTATAGGTTATATTCAGTAATATAAATTATGGGAATGATGGAATAAATAATGTATCATGTGGGAACAATTTGAATCTTGTCGTGACAGTACCTAAATGAGTGATCAATCTTTATTACACTAACCCTTCTGACGAAGTTCTGTTAAGTTTTGTGTGATTAAAGTTTTCAAGTTTTGGGTGAGACACCAATATGAGGAGAACAAGGAGTGACAAGAACATAATCTTGGGGTTCCCTAGGCACCCCCAAGGTAATATCCATGGAAGACTCAAGTGCCTAAGCTTGAGGATGCCCTAGAAGCATCCCCTCTTTCGTCTCCAACGCTATCGGTAATCTTACTTAGAGCTATATTTTTATTCGTCACATAATAAGAGTTTCTTGGAGCGTCATTTTATTTTTTCGATCTCTCTTAGGTGTTATTTATAATTTTGATTTCAATAAAAAATTTCCAAGAATTACATTAGGATGCTTGCATTGCATGGTTTGATGTGTGCTTTGTAAAAACGAAAACTCTTGTTGTAGTGTTTGAATTTTCATATTTTACTGGAACGTGGAAAGTTTCTGAATTTTCTACATAGTGTTGTCATATAAATTTATAGGAAGTCCTAAATTTTCATAATTGTTTGAGTTACAGAAGTACACTGTTTTCATAAATTTCTACTGATTGTTCTATTTGGACAGATTGGTATCATAGTTTTGTTATCTACTTATCCTATAGTTTCCATAGCCTATATTGGTAGATATAAATTGTGGAAACGATAGTAAACAGTAGATGATGTTCGAAAATTATTATACAACTTGTGTTGGCAGTACATGAAGAGTTGATTTATTATTGTGTGTACTAACCTATCTCACGAGTTCTTTTCGAGTTCTGTGTGGATGAAGTTTTTGAGAATAGATGAAACCATGATATGAGAGGATTGAACGAGATACAAAAGCTCAAAGCTAGGGGATGCCCAAGGCACCCCAAGTAAATATTTCAAGAACTATCAAGCATCTAAGCTTGGGATGCTATGCATTCCACCTCTCTTAATCAACTATCGGCTAGCCTATGTTGAGCCTAAATTTTTATTCATTCACATGACGCATCCTATTCTTGGAGTACTATTTTTATTTTGCTTGATTTTTAAATAAAATACTGAGATCTGAAAATATTTATTGAGAGAGAGGGAGAAAGTCCTCACATACCTACTTAATTGTTTGACTACTCATTGATCTTCACTTATATGTTTTGGACTAGTTTTGTCATTTACTCTGGTGCTTCACTTATATCCTATGAGTAAATAGTTGAATGAGTTGAATATCATAAATCTGAAATTATATATGTTTTAAATGCTTATCCCATGGGGAATAATGACTTCACATATAAGAAGTATAGGTGGTAAAATTTATTGAAAGTTAGCAAACACCGCATTGGTCACTTGAACAATTCATGAAAGAATATTGAAGGCAGAGATATTCCACATATAAATATACTATCTTGGACATCTTCATTGATTGTGAGCCCGATTAATTATTTGCAAACTTGAGCAAATTAGTTGAAGTTGGACAAGGAAGACAACTTAATGCGTTATGTTTGGGTATATTTGCATAGAAGTTATGTTGTTATAGATCATCCAACATGTGGTGCTTCTTTAGAACCTTTTGCTAGCCAACACTTCGTACTAAGTAGAGATACTACTTGTGCATCCAAAAACCCTTAAACCTAGTTTCTTGCCATGAGAGTCCACTATATCTACCTACACTACTAGAAAAAATCTTATAGCTAATATGGACATTAATGGCGCACCATGCATGTGGTGCGCCACTGCTATATAGCAGTGGCGCACCACATAATGGTGCGCCATTAGTGTCCATATTACTAATGGTGCACCATGTGTCTAGTGCGCCATTACTATCTTTGACCTGGCCCCACCCTTTCCTACACTTACCAGCGGCGCACCATGGGAAGTGCGCCATTACTAGTTTTAACTAGTAATGGCGCACCACGTCCACGGTGCGCCACTACTAATATAATTTTTTCAGTTTTTTTATAACTACTAATGGCGCATTCTTACCAGGTGCGCCATTAGTACCCCTAGTTACTAATGGCGCATTCTTCCAGGGTGCGCCATTGGTAACCTGGGAGGAGTAGATATTTTTGACAGCCCACTTCACACTCACTTTCCCCCCACTTCATTCTCTCCACCACTTCACACTCACTAGTCTCGGCTGCCTCCTCCTCCTCACCTCATTTGCACCATATATTCACCCAAATTAAGTGGTTAAATTTCCTTTTTTTGATAGGTAAGTAAGGGGAAACCTTTCTTTATGTTCTAGATCTACTTTTTTGTCCCTCCAACACGTGTACACACTTTTTATGGCCTAGATCTACGTATGTTTGTGGTGTTGCATATGTTTGTGTTTGTAGGTACCGGTATTTGAAATGCGATAGTTGCCAATATTTTGCCGGAATGTTGATTCATTTCCGTTTCAGCGAGAATTTGCCACTATGCATTCTTTTTGGTCCTATTTTTAGGCAAAGTCATGCCAATTGTTTTTTGGTTCTAACATATCGTTTTGCTCTACCCCGTAGACGACCATGGTCCACACGATGACCGAAGGCATTGTGAATAGGTTTTTGAGCTCCGCGAAGTCCGAGATGCTTCAAAAGAACGAGACGGAGATAAGATGTCCGTGTCGAAGATGCAAGCTGAAGAGCCTTATGGACCCGGATTCCAGACAGGTGTGGGACCACCTACTCGTGCGTGGTTTCATGGATGGCTATCGGTGGCAAAGTGATGAAGATGATTATGAAGTCATCCATGGGGGCCGGGAAAGAAAGAAAGGAAGGGTTGCAAGACAATAGCAGCGAGGGCGGGCGAGAAGATGAAGAATCTCCACGACATGATCACGAAGTAGATTCAGGACACAGTCATCATGGAGAAGATGTCGGACATGATGATGAGGAAGATCAAGACAAAGGGCATGATCACGAAGATGAAGATGCCGGAGCAGACGATGATGGACCATCGATGGGCTGGGTGCAGGACCCTCATATTCAAGAGCTGCTTCTCAAGAAGACGGGTAACGCAAGAGCTGCCGCCCAAGAGAAAGCCAAGCTGGATCAACTAGAGATAGACGCGATTACTCCGTTGTATGAAGGATGCAGGCCCGAGGATACCCTCCTGAAAGTAATAGTCATGGCTCTGGAGATGAAGGTAAAACACAAAATGACTGACACATGCTTCGACGACAACATGTCATTCTGGCACGAACGTCTTCCCATGGGGAACAAGTGCCTGAACAGTTTCGAGGAGGTGAAGAAAATCGTGTGTCCTCTGGATTTACCGCACGTGAAATACCATGTGTGCATGAATGATTGCATCATTTATTGGGACGAGCACGCGGAGTCTACCATATGTCCGGTGTGCGGCGTTACTCGATACAAGAAGAGGAAGAAAGCTCCTAGAAAAGTGGTGTGGTACTTTCCGATCACTCCTCGTCTGCAGAGGTATTTCGCGGACCCTAAGCAAGCAGAGCTCCTGCGTTGGCACGCGTATAAGGAGGAGAAGAAGTGAGAAGATGAAGGAAATGATCTAGAGATAAATAAAAAAGAAAAGATGCTAAGTCACCCTAAGGATGCGAGCCAGTGGCAAGCGTTGAACTTCGAACACCCAGATTTTCGGGACGATCCAAGGAACATCATGTTGGGCACGAGCACCGATGGAGTCTGCGCGTTTGGCTGCCAGAGAAGCAAACATAGCACCTGGCCTGTGTTTGTGTGGATGTACAACCTTCCCCCTGGATGTGCATGAAGAGGAAGTACATTCACATGAGTTTGCTAATTGAAGGACCGAATCAACCAGGGAACGACATCAATCTGTATCTGGGGCAGCTGAAAGAGGAGCTAGACACGCTGTGGAAAACGCCAGCCAATACGTGGGATGCCGAAGCGAAACAATATTTCCCTATGACAGCCGCACTGCTCACGACGGTGCACGACTATCTCGGTTATGGATATGTCGCGGGCAGGTGGTCCACGGATTTTGTGCATGCGTCAGGTGCATGGGTGACACAACGTATCACCAGCTAGATAGAGATCCTGGGTCTTTGAAAACCGTGTTCATGGGACATCGAAGGTGGCTTCGCGATGATGAAGCATGGAGAAAACACAAGGATCTGTGCAATGGTGAAACCGAACCCCGAAGAGCCCCATGTACGAGGAGCGGCGAGGAAATAGAAGAGCTGTTGAAAGATTGGAAAGAGTGCCCACCGCCGGGAAAGAAGCAAAAGGCGCCAGAGCCTCTTCTGAAGGTATGGAAAACGTGGTATGTTTTCTGGGACAAGCCATACTGGAAGATCCTCCGTGTGCCTCACAACCTTGATGTCATGCATATCACGAAGAACGTGTGAGAGAGTCTGCTTGGTAGCCTTCTCAACATGCCAGAGAGGACCAAAGATGGGCCGAAAGCAAGGGCTGACTTGCAATCAATGGGCATCAGGGAGGAGCTTCACGCAGAACGCCCTAATGATGATGATGATGATGATGATGATGATGATGAGGCGAAGGACACGGAAAGTCGTCGCAAAGGCAAAAAGGCCAAGAAGATCGAATATGACTGCCCTCCCGCGTGCTTCACTCCAAGTCAGAAGGAGATCGATCAGTTTTTCACCTGCCTCATAGGAGTAAAACTTCCTTACGGTTACACGGGGAAGATAAGAAGATACATAGATTCAGCGAAGCAGAAGTTCAGCGGGATGAAGTCTCACGACTGTCATGTGCTGATGACGCAGATACTTCCAGTTGCAATCCGTCGGATCATGGACGCGCACGTCCGTGAAACGCTATTTGGCCTATGCAACTTCTTCGACGTCATCTCTCAGAAGTCGGTTGGCGTGAGGCAACTCAGAAGGCTACAGGAAGAGATCGTGGTGATACTATGCGAGCTTGAGATGTACTTCCCGCCCACATTCTTCGACGTTATGGTGCATCTGCTGGTCCATATCGTGGAGGATATTATCCAACTCGGGCCGACATTCCTGCACAACATGATGCCGTTCAAAAGGATGAATGGTGTCATCAAAGGATACGTTCGCAATAGGGCACGTCCATATGGAAGCATAGCCCAGGGCTTTCTGACCAAAGAGTGCATCTCCTTCTGCACGAATTATCTAGGAATCGAGAACCCCGTTGGTCTGCCCGTCAACAGGCACCTCGGCAGGCTCGCTTTATGGGGTCACCGCGAGGGTCGCCGCGAAATGCATGTCGACTTCAAGGGTCGACTCGCCGACTTTGAAAGAGCAAACCTAGTCGCGCTACAACACATAGAAGTGGTCGATCCTTGGGTGGTAGGGCATACAACCTTTATTGAGAAGACGTACAATGACCGAGGCCAACACAGGACGGATGGAGATATAATCAGAGAGGACAACTCATATTTCATGCGTTGGTTCAAGGACAAGCTTCTGTCGTACCCTTTACACGAGGATTCTTCCATGGAAGAAAAACTCATATTCGCCTTGTCACAGGGCGCCGAGCACAACCTGATGACCTATGAGGCGTACGATATAAACGGGTACATATTCTACACCGAGGAAAAGGACATGAAGAGCGATTATCAAAACTCCGGGGTAACGGTGGAATCCTACACCGGTAACGACAAGGACAGATACTACGGAAGGATCGAGGAGATCTGGGAGCTGAGCTACGCTGGAGAGAAGGTTCCCGTGTTCCATGTCAGATGGGCCAAGAGCGTCCTAAAAGAAGACCGGTATTTCACCACCATGGTTATACACGAAGCCAAATTGAAGACCGCGGGCGCAAACGTCCCCGCGAAAAATGATCCATGGGTACTGGCTTGCCAAGTGGACCAATGCTTCTTCATTACCGACCCGTCAAAGCACAGTCGTGTTGTCGTGAGGAGAGGCAAAAGGAACATCATCGGAATGGATGGAGTCGCCAATGAGCAAGACTTCGACAAGTACGGTGACCCGAAAATGGAAGATGATGACGACGATGAAGTAGCACACAGCACAAGAAGAAGCAGGACAGCCTACCTAGAGGACGTCCGTTCAAGAGAAGAATTCAAGGGGTTCCGGGGCTAAATTATTCAACCGCGAGAAAGAAGGGCAAGAAGATCATTGTGAAAAGATAGCTAATTAAGATCGAATCATGACGTGTCGGCTGCGTGTGTGTGTCAGTGGCAAGCTCAATCTTTGATGATTGTTATTTCACGTCAGTTTATTTCAACCATGTCATGTAATTCTAAATCTTTGCACAATGTGATATCACCTCATAACATGATTTTTTGTAAGTGTCTCTCTCCGTGAGCTTTATGGATGGGTTAGGTGTAAAACATGCTTTTTCTTGGGCTACTCGTAAAACACATTAGCTCGTTTGGCTAAACAAGTGGAAAAATGAGTTATTGGCTCTTTTCATAGTTCTTAGTAAGAAAATAGACGAAGTAAATACAAAGTATACTAGATAGGTGGCCAAACTATTACATGCATGCAACTAAAAAAAAGAGTTAGTAATGGCGCACCAGGGGAAGGTGCGCCATTGCAATCCCTCCCCACTTATGGCGCACCACTAGAAGGTGTGCCATTGCTATCCCTCCCCACTTATGGCGCAACACTAAATGGTGCGCCACTCAAATGCCACTTATGGCGCACCCCTAAATGGTGCGGCATTGCTAACCCGTCCCCGTACTATCCCTTTCTTTCCCTCCCCTCACTCGCCTCTCCCGCGCATCTCCACTCGATCCGGCCAACCGCACCCCTCCCTCCCTCCCTCCCTCCCATCTCCCCTCGTTAGCCACCGCCGCCGCCCTCCTTGTCAGCCACCGCCGCCCTCCTCGTCAGCCACCGCATCAAGGGGCTGGTGTTGGCCATCTCCTCCAGCCTCTTCATCAGCACTAGCTTAATCATCAAGAAGAAGGGACTGAAGAAGGACGCCTCCTCTGCCGGTGGCGTCAGGGCAGGTAACCCCATTCCCCCGTTCCCCCTTCCCCTTCCCCTTCCTTTCCGGTGGCTAGGCTGGCTCGATTCTGCTTCAAAAATCAATTCTTTTAACTCCGATTCGCCATTGGCACCCGAGTTGTTGGATGGATGGATACAGCCCTCTATCCTCCTCTGCACACAAATGCCATCCCCATTTCATTCTTAACACACTCTAGTACTGTAGTTTGCTACTGTATTATTCGCTCAGTGCTTATGACAGATTCCAATATACATCTGATTGTGGCAGTCCTTCAGAGCACAAGCTGGAGCTTTATTGTGGCAACAATTAGGTCCGGCTTAGAACACACAGATTTCCCCTCATGCTTGTCTCCCTTATATTCAGAAGAAATGGAGTTACTTACTGTCAGATTGCACTGAACGTTATATATATATGGCGTGTCGCGCACAATTTAGACTATTATGACAATCTGTGTCCTTCCAATGTTAATGGCATTAGGCGTCGCACCATGCTGTAATTCATAAATCAAATGCTCAGGATTGGGTTTGTGATCTTCCTGCCGCACACTCAGTTTACTCTGCTCGGTGAAGCTCTCTCAACAAATAAAACTTGTTGATGCTGCCCCCAAACTGTTATATAACACCCTAAGCTGCTAATCACTCCTAAATTTTATTCTTTTTCGTGTTAAATTTTATGGTATCAACTTGGTATTGTGATATGTGACTTGCTAAGAAACAAATGATTGTTCACTGATTACTGATAGACGAAAAGGACTTATTCTATGTTTGTTTATGCCTTGGGTTGCTAATTTTGTACTCACTGATTAAATATTGGGTTGCTAAATTTGTATGCACTTGGGAGGCCTGGGTGTGATTAGAATTTGGATTGCCTATAGCTTTTATGATATGTTTGTTTATAACCTGATTGTGACCTAATATATTGGAAATCTGCTAATTTGTCATTTACTTACTTACTTACTTACGATGGAGAATGAATTTTATTACTGGGACAATGAATTTTTTATGTTGATCACTATTTACTTTTGATTGTAGTGGTTATGTTAAATTTATTTCTGAAGTATTTAAATCTGCCATCTTACTATTTTTTGGCATTCTGCTTGTGCAGTAAGGTTGTAATGACTCATATTTGTTACCCCTTTCTCCTCAAACGTAGATTAATTTCTGTTTTGGTTGAGAATTGGGCACTCCTAGGTCAAGAAAATTCGCAAAGGTCATGCCCAATTTTCTTGACCTAGAAGGTGCCCGATTCAACCCCGTGCAATAACTCTAGTTGCTTTTTTTCCTATTTAGAGAGAACATGGCCAACAACGATGAGGCCGGCGGTTCGGGCAAGCTATTCTGGGAGCTGTCCCAGGAGCTGGAGGAAGAACCTCACCGCTATGAGGATGCCGCGAAAGGCACCGATCATGACTACACAACCCCTAGTGGCGTCGGGGATGACACCATTGATGGTGCCGCCGGGGATGCCACCACTGATGATGGCAGCGAATGCGCAGATGGCAGCCAACCGAAGAAGCAACGGAAGGACCGGCGCTCGAATGTGCTCAGCACCATCATGGAGGAATTTACTGAAGTGTCCTCTGGTGGCCATCCAATGGCGCCCCAAGAATTAATCGGTGGGTACGCGGGACAACTTGGGTGCATTCTCCGGAGCACCGTCTCGATCAACACCGAGAACCTAAGGCATCAAAGCCGAGCGAATTTGCGCAACCTCCTCTTCACGAAGCTGCACGAACGATACAAGTTCCCTGGTGACATCGCAAACACACGCCCCGTAGGGAATAAAGTGAAGAGTGCCGCCCTCACGAAGATGAGCACGGCCCTGGCTACTTGGAGAGCCTCGGTGAAGAGAAGGATTCTAAGAGGTGATAGTTATGAGAAAATCAAGAAGACAAATCCTTCAATCAGCGAAGCTGACTACCAGGGTTTCAAGATCAAGTGCGAGAGCAACGCATCCGCGGAAACAAGTCAGTGGGGGGAAGATATGCGGGACATGAACTTAGGGGTCCACAAACTCGGTCCCGGCGGTTACAGAGTGGTGGAACCTAAGTGGGACAAGGAGGACGCGGAGCATGCCGAGCAAGGCCTACCGCCCCTCTTTGATAAATACCCTGAAAAGCAGACCAGGAACTATGTCAGGGCCAGGTACAAGGTGGACCCGGTAACAAAGGAGCTTACCACGGATCCGAAGATGAAGGAGCTTGAGCATGTTATGGTAAGGAATACACCACCGCGTAATTAGCTCCATATGGTTGCATTCTAATTAATGAAGCCAAATTTCTAAATGGTTCACGTTCCTTCCGCACGAAACTAAAAGCAGTAGCGCCGGGTCTCCGAGCTCCCCGTCTGCACCTTGGGACAACACTTTAAATAGGGCGTTGAATGTAATGAAACACAAGGATAAGATCAGTAAGCCGTCGTCAGCTGGTCGTGTGGCCGGCGAAGGCTTGCCCACGAAATGGTCAGAATACTATAAGGTTGGGCGAAAGGACAGAAAGACCAGCTCGGAAAACCAGGAGCGCTAGGTTAAAGAACTCAAGGCACAAGTGGCGCGGATTCCAGAGATAGTCCAAGAGCAAGTGCGAGACCAACTTGGAGCGACGATCATCGTCATTATGCCTTCCTTGCTCGAGGGGTTGCGGTGGTGGATTGCGAGCGGCCAACAGGGTTCCCCGATTCCCAGCTTCACGGGCAGCAACTCGCACAACGCGCCGGCATCGGTGTCTCCAGCGGAGGCGACATTGGAGGTGCCTCCGGCGTAAGCGCCGGTATTGGAGGTTAACGCACCCGTGTGTGGGAAGAATACGCCGGTCGGCACCTCGGCATCAAGCGGCCCCTCTGTCACTTGCACGCCCGCCGTTGGCAGTGCCTCAATATTAGCCGAGCTCGACTGATGACTTCATCTCCTTGCCTTTTTTACTGGGCATCCCTGACGCCCTACATGTTTTCGCAGGGTGCCGCCAACGTTCCATGCACTCTCCTGCACTTCATGGACGGCGAGTTGATTGATGTCGCCAAGGACAAAATCGTTGAACCGGGCAACCACGTGTTCCACGGTAATCCGATGCCACCCACCGTGTATAGGGTTCAACTGGTTCGGGTGTTGCGGGGCTGCGACGACTTGTTACCTCCGTATCGACCCGTTGGGGCCGACGAAGATGATGTGATGACCCTCTGCGCTTGCTTAAACTGGTCCATGCTTTGGCCGAAGAGCCAGATTCGTTTGGGGGCGGGTGACACCACCCCACAGACAACACCATCAGTCGTGCCGGCGCCAAGCCATGGCAAGACCGCCGCAACGCTGCCGCCGTCAGCTGATCCGGACATGCATATGGCGTAGGATCCGGACGACGACGACGATACAATTTCCTACGTCGATAAGTACATCAACGAACATGTGTACGATGACGATGTCGACTTGTTCGGGCCTCCTTCTCAAGAACCCAACCCTGCAAAAGACGATGGCGATCTAGCTGGTACCACGGAGAAACCCAATTTCAACACGCGTCGGTTGTTCAGTTCTCAGGAGACGCCTATAGCTCCCGCCTTCACCGAGACTCAAATAGCTGAGGTGCAAAATATTATCAGCCCAAACACACTCAAGAATGTGGTCTCTGAGAAAAACTTGATCCCATTACAGCAGAAGAAGCAGAAGGGACGGAAAAGAAAAACTAACAAGGGTGCGAGCCAGCCGGCACCGAGTACGATGCTACCGACTAATATGCTCAATGCTGCAACCAGTGCTATTCAGAGTCTGCATGACGTTGTTCTTTATATGGAGAAGCGACGTCTCTCCGAGAATGATGGGGCATACCCGGTTTTCGTGGCAAAGGTGCCAGTGGGCAAGGGCTTTGTCGATAGCAACATCGGGCGTATGATCGTCCTACGGTTTGATGACATCTTCGCTAAGCTTAACCTTTATCTGCTGCACTACACCTTCATTCGGCTATTTTTGCTCAGTATGGAGATGCGGATCATTAGAGACAAGACCCCGGACATCGTGATAGTCGACCCCTTCTACATGCATGCCAAGCTCTTGGACGGTGCTCGGGACTGAGAAGTCGTGAGTTCATACCTCGAAGGCGTCATTCTAGCAAACGCAGATAAGGATAACTTCCTCGTGCCTTACTTTTCTGAGTACGTCATCCCCTCATCACCCCGTAACATATGATTTCTTAGATTTCGATCGTTCTTTTTTTTCTAACATTCCATGTTTTGTGCAGTGACCCACATTGCACACTCATCCTCTTAAGCCCGAAATATGCCATGGCCACGTATTTCGACTCGGACCGACAGTCGAAGAAAGACTACACAAATATCAAGAAAGTTCTTGATGATGTCCTCCGTGGCTACGCCAAATCTGGAGGCACCTTCACGAGGCCAATGTGACAGCCCGATAACGACGACCCAGAAGATTCCCCTTCTATTCTATTTTCGTCGTGTGTCTATTTTCTTTTGTCACATCATCATCGCATCATGCGCGTCATCACCATTGCATTGGCATCTCCGTTGCCGCCAGTTTTCAAAATTTGCATCCGTTGTTAGTTGACGGTTCTCGTCGTTGTCCGTTCCGAGCCCGACCACACACGCACGCGCCCGCGGCAACGTTTAAATATAGTTTTCAAAAGCGTGCATAAAACATTCTCTGATTGGGTTGAGATTTGACGTGCGGTCTTATTTTAATATAGCTAGGCCGCCTGTGAAATTTCGTCATGATCGGAGTCCGTCTGGTACCCGAACGGTCGACTGTAGCGGCACCATATTCGGTCTACCGTTGGACGGTTATCGATGTTTCAAATCGCGTTGCCGTGCTGCCCGTTTTCCCTCTCGTCTCCGGTAAACCACTCTTCACAGCCCACTAGTTCCACCTAGCCACTTCCTCCGTTCGTGTTCATCGGATCGTGATTGGACGGGCGAGGTCCACCCCACCAGAGACCAACCCTATATAAGTAACACCCCCCTAGAGAGAGCCCTCTCAGTTCACTAGGGTTTCCCCTAGTCATTTTGCAACCACCCCCCCTCAAAAACTCCACCTGCTAGCCCTCGCCCTTCAAAATCCCGCAGCCCAAACCCTCTGGACAAATCTGGCCATTGGATTCACATCTAATGGCTCAGATTCTCCCAAAACCCCACCTATCGTACATGTCCGTGGTCAAATCGGACATGTCCGGGCGACCTCAGCTTCCCCCGAGTCCTCCCCGAGCTGCCCCGAGATCCATGCCATGCCCAGCCCCTCCCGCATGCGCCCAAGCCCCGACATGGACGTCGCTGCTCGCCTCGGGCCGGAGCCTGCCCGGATCCCGCGCCCCCAGCTTCTCCCCGTCGGATCCCGGCCGGATCCCACCTCAGCGCCGCCGGAGTTCGCGACCCCGACCTCGAGCTCTGCTGCCGCCGGATTTCCCTCCTACCGCCTCCACAGGCCGGATCCCGTCGGATCCCGCCGCCCCTCGGCTCCCTCGCGTCTCGGCCAAGCCTCGCCGGCCCTCTGCGTAGCGCTGCACCGCCATGGTCGCCGATAGGAGGTCGAGGACAGCACGCTTCGCCCGCGTGACCGGCCGCCTCGTGGGCCAGCGCCAGTGCCGCGGCCTAGCTCCACCCCGCGCCAGCGAGGGCCCACTCCGCGAGCCTCCCTCGGCTCAGCTCGCCACTGCGCCCTAGGCCAAGCTTCGACTAGGCCGACACCCTCCTCCACGAGCCGGGCCAAGGCCCAAGGTGAGACCTTCCCTGCTTTTTTTCCTTCGCCCCGTTGCAATTTAGTTATCCCGCGTCGTGTTGTGTAGCCCAATTAGTTAGATTGGGCCCAATAGAATTGTAGGATTTTATCCGAATTGATTTCTTTTCCAGGTTTTAGCTAAATATTAAAGCGTTCATATCTTTTTAACCGTAAGTCGGTTCTAGTCGTGTAGCATATGGATTTTGGGTAGTTTTGCACGTAGAATCCGAATTTATAACTTGCATATTTGTTTGACGTTGTTTAGCGTGTCGTATGCCTAGAATCGTGTGTTGTCTATAATGTTTTTGCCCGTAGTTATTTTTTCGCGCGTGTCCGGATTGCCCGAACTCCGTAGTAGAAATGTTCATGTTTTAGGAACCACTTTTCCATGTATTTTAGAGCGGTCATTGGTATTTTTGCGTGTAGGGATTTGCCGCTAGTTTATTTCCGGGCTTAGGACATTATCTCGCATTTATGTCTGGTGAAATTATTGTTGTGCAACCACACTTGTTTTATATGTTTTTGGGGTAGAAAAATCCATAGGATTTTTCTGTGCAATTAGTTTTAGCTTTTGAGCAAGTCAGTTTGTGCAATAATTTGCTATGTCGCCCTCTTGTCTATTTCGTAGGATCTATTCCGTGCTTCGTTTGACGGAGTGGTCAACTTGAGATTTGCCCTTTGATGTTTAGTCTAGCCCCTGGTATTTTTGGTTGCAATAGAAATGTATGTTTAGGTGTGGTTTGCTTGCTCTCAAGTTGCTAGAAATAGTGATGTTTTAGAGATGCTGAAATATTTCTAAGTGTGAGATCTGTTATATTTTGTTGTTGTTTTGTTTTGCTTCTATCTTGAGGTTGGTGCAATGGAGTTAGTTGTAGACCTTGTGATTCTCTAGCATGTTGTGAATTTTCATGATATTTGGAGTCCTCTAGCTTATGGTTTTGCTGCTGTCAATATGCCTTTAGACCGAAAACTACACTTTCATGAAGTGTTATTTTCACTAAGTCTGAAACTGTGTGTGAGAAGCCATTTTGTGACTTGTTTTCCTAGTGATCCATGATGCCATGCTAGATCTTGCTGGTTGTATGTTTTGAAGTGCTCGTGACCGTCATTGCTCACATGTTGCATTCATGTCATCATATCTTGCGGTGCTTGTAACTTTTGATCCGTAGCTCCGTTGGAGATGTTCTCTATGTGTAAATTGCTTGTAACGACGCGTAGAATCACGTGAACCCATTTGTTTTGCTGTTTAACAACTATTTAAACGTGTGAGTTCAGATCTGTACAGAATTGTAAATTAACTTGTGAGGTCGTCTCAGGGGTGCTATATGTCATTTCCTACCTCATTTAAAATGCCTAGATAGGTAGTTTAATTACACTTCACCTCTTGCCATGTTTAACCACATTTAATATTGTTGTGTATCTAATCGGGATAGAACTAAATAATTAAACGTGGAGTTTCGTCAATATGCAACTCGTTGCATATTGAACTTCACTTAATGTGTAGTGTTTGCTTGTGTGAATTGTTATGCCGTTTCTTGCATGTATTCAGCTGCTCATGCATCATATGTGTTGTGCATCGTGTGGTGAATCTCATGTGTTGATTCTTGTTTCCGGTTTGCTTCGTCTCGAAAGAGTTCCGCAAGCATGTCGAATTGTGAGGACACGTTCGACTACATCGGTTCGTCTGCTTGACGGAGTCATTCTCCTTCCAAGAAGGATCTCAGGCAAGATGACCATTTCCATAGGTACCATTACTATCATTGCCATGCTAGATTATCGCTTCTATCGATTATGTATCATTTCCTACCACATGTTAAACTTCAGCCTCTCAAGAATGCCATGACAACCTTCAACCTGTTCAACCTAGCAAGCCACTAATTGGCTATGTACCGCTTGCTTAACCATGTGTTAGCGTTGCTAGTTGCAGGTGCAGTTGCTTCCATGTGAAAACACGGGTTCCTTGTTATATCACCCAATTAAAAGCTATTTATTTCAATGCACCTATATACTTGGTAAAAGGTGGAAGGCTCGGCCTTTCTAGCCTGCTGTTTTGTTCCACCTTTGCCCCCTTAGTTTCGGCTACCGGTGTTATGTTCCATAATTGAGCGCTCCCAACATGATCGGGGTTGTTATGGGGACCCCCTTGATAATTCGTCTTAGATTAAAGTTGGTCTGGCAAGGCCCAACTTTGGTACTACATTTGCCTAAACACCTAATAAAATTGCATATGGACTTTCTGGACCCCGAGGATAATTTAATCAACCCCCGGGCCAATGCTCCTCATGAGTGTTGGCCCCACCTGAGCGATGTCCGGCGCCCCTCTGGTCACCCAGAGGTTTAGCGATCCCGACGTCTAGCTCATCCGTCGTGTCCTGAGAGCGAGATACGTGGATCCTATCGGGATCGTCGACACATCGGGCGGCCTTGCTGGATTAGTTTTACCTTTGACGAGATATCTTGTGCATCGGGATTCCGGTGATGCTTTGGGTAATCTCAGAGTTGAGGTTTCCCACTAAGGAATCCGACGAGATCGCGAGTGTCGTGATCGAGGATTCTATGCGGCTTGTGGTAATTTTTGATGGACTAGTTGGAGCACCCGTGCAGGGTTAAATCTTTCGGAAAGCCGTGCCCGCGGTTATGTGGCAACGTGGAAACTTTGTTTAACACTAGTTCTAGATAACTTGAAGTTAACTTAATTAAAATATGCCAACTGTGTGTGTAACCTTGACTGTCTCTTTCGTGAGTTCCTTCTCCGATCGAGGACATAGTGGGGTTATGTCTGACGTAGGTAGGTCTTCAGGATCATTCGTTTGATCATCAGTAGTTACGTCCGTTATGCGTAGATCGTCCCCCTCTTATTTCTTGTACTCGTAAGTTAGCCACCATATAAATATGCTTAGCCGCTGTTGCAACCTCACCGCTTAACCATGCCTCACCCATTAAGCTTTGCTAGTCTTATACCTGTGGAAATGAGATTGTTGAGTCCCCTGTGGCTCACAGATTACTACAACACCAGTTGCAGGTACAGGTAAAGGTTACTTGATGCGAGCGCGTTGATTGTTCATTTGGAGTTGCTTATTCTTCTTCTTCTTCTTCCTCGATCTAGGATGGGTTCCAGGCCGGCAGCCTGGGATAGCAAGGATCGACGTCAATCTTCTTTTCTTGTTTGTTTTCGTCCGTAGTTGGACCCTGCTCTTCTTCATGATGTTTATGTATTGTATTGTTGTGACTCTGATGTAGCTTGTGGCGAGTGTAAGCCAATTCTATATATAAATCTCTTCTTTTCAGTACATGTACTTGTATCGATATCCATTCTCGTGACACGACGAGATGCGCTTCTATCCCTGACGAGGCCCTCGTGCCAAATTGAGGATAGGGTCGCATCTTGGGCGTGACGGCCAATTCTTAGGTATGGCAAGCACGTGTTCAGCCACGTAACGACGTTCCCCTGCCTCCATCACATGCGGGCGATCGTACGGGACCACCATCACTGTATGCTACCAAATGAGCTGAAAGATTGGGCCGCACGCTTGTTGGCAATCCAGGACGAGGACATCAGACAAGAATTCTTTCGCATCCAGTCGGAGTTGGCGGAAATCATCTATCAAGATGTCCTTGCTAGATCAGGGCAATTCTACCTAAACTGTCCACCGTCCAACAGTGATATTGACACAATGCTATAAATGCAGGCTGACAACGACCGCACATTCATGACCATCACGAAAGACGGCGGCTTCATCCGCGCTCCGGTCCCTGAGTCGAGTCGAAAGTACTGATGCTATGTTGCAATTAAACTTTAATGAACTTGTATGTCTCTTTAGTTTGGACAATCGTTGAACTTATATGTGTAGTCGATGCTATTTATTAGTAGGACCATGAATCGTGCTATTAATGTGTTGCTTTTCTCTTCCGATCCTTTTGTTGCATACTTATATATTGCTTATATATTATCTATGAATTTCTTTTGTTTTTATAGTGCATAGAGATGCCATCGTATGTCGTGTACAACGGTGAGGTTCCCGGAGTCTACGACGACTGGGAGGAGTGTTGGAGACAGGTTCACTGTTTCAGCGGTAACAGTTACAAAGGGTACACCACTAGGGCGGAGGCGGAAGCTAGATACGCGCGCTATTTAGCAGGAGAGAGGAGGGAGCGGAGGAGGAACCGGATGAAGATCAGTTTCATCGTGATGATGCTCATCATGACCGCAACCCTCTTCTATGTGATGGTAGTTTAGATATCGACTTGTAATGTTCTAACTTTGTTCGGTATTTTGAATTCGGAGACTAATATGATGAATTGTATTCGGAGACTAATCTTCTATTTTATTCGATAAATCTGCTTTTTTATATATGTTGTGCTACTTAAATTCTATGCTATTATGTATATTTTAACCTGTATAAATATCAGAAAAGAAAAAAAATCCTAATATTCATAGTAGTGGCGCACCACCAGGAGGTGCGCCATTAGTATCTGGGATAGTAATGGCGCACCAGGTGGTGCGCCATTAATTTCTTGGATAGTAATGGCGCACCAGGTGGTGCGCCACTTTATGTATATTAACAGTGGCGCACCAGGGATGCGCCATTACTATTTATTAGTAGTGGCGTGATAATAATGGCGCACCTATAGTGCGCCATTAATAGGTAAAGTGGGTGCGCCACTAATAGCCCTTTTTCTAGTAGTGCTATATGCGGTATTTACCTTGCATTCCAAGTAAATTTGCATTTGCCAAACTCTAAACCTTCAAATAGTATTCTGGTTTGTATGCCCGAATCGCTCATGTAGTGACTAGGGGTTGTCGGTATCTTCCATGCTAGGTGGGTTATTCTCATGATATGTGTTGATTCACTATCTTTCATGAGAAAGTGGATGGTATTCGGGATGCCCAGTTCCATTCTCAAAAATCAAATCAAAATATAATGAAACAAAACTAGCCCAAGATTGTTGTTTGTATGGATGGTACCCGTGGATTCGGCTCGCCGTGGACTGTGATTAATTGGTGGAGGGGGAGTAAAAACTTTACCATTCTGTGTGGGAACCTCCTATAGTGTATCTAGCATGGAAGATACCGACATCTCTCAGTTGTTATGTTGACAATGAAAGTATACTGCTGAAAATTATTATTTATCTCTGCTTTAAAAGCTTGAGCTCTAGCACATATGCAAATCACTACTAACCTCTAAAAGGGCCAATCTATTTATTTTCATGTTATTTACTATTCTTGTTGAGTTAACTTCTTATTCCAACCTCAAAGTATTAGTTGGCAAGCATCATGTGGTGGGGAAAGATCCAAACATATATATCCATACAAATATATTTGATCATGAATTATTATTGTTGAAAACTATCTATATGATAAATAAGTTGGGAGGCAAAAGTAGCCCATATCTTTCACTGTGTTCGATGGATGCTATTTGTTGTAAAATATGCTTTGAGTGTCAATAATCATGGAAGACTATATGACAGTTGAGTGTGTGTAATTTTCTAAATCAAAGCTCTTGCATAGATCCTTCCTAAAAATAAGATGAATTGCAATTGTTTGGTGACTGAAAGCATAGTTTGTTATATTTCAAGAAACTTTATGGTCTACACTTTAACACGTGAATAGCTTGTTACTTAATCATGAGAAATTTTATGAGATGAGCTACTGTTTATGATATATAATGATGCTAGAAAAAGTGTTTTGAACTATCAATGATCAAATTTATGCACTATGCTAGCATCCACACTTCATAAATTATTTCTTTTATCATTTACCTACTCGAGGACGACAGGAATTAAGCTTGGGGATGCTAACATGTATCCAACGTATCTATAATTTATGAAGTATTCATGCCATGTTTACAATAATTATATATGATTTTGGTATGATTTTATTAGAACTAACCCGGAGTGATGTTGTTTTCAGCACAGCTACCGTGGTGTTGTTTTTGTGCACAAATAAAAGTTCTCGGAATGGGCTGAAAATTTACGGAGAATATTTTTGGAAAATATGAAAAATAATGGAGCAAAAAGATACCGGATAGGAGTCACGAGGCAGCCACAAGCCACCAGGGTGCCCCCCTAGGGCGCGTCCCCTAGCTTGTGGGCCCCTCGAGCACTCCCTTGACGTGATTCCAACGCCAAATATTCTTATAAATACAGAAACCCCCGAGAAGAAAACGAGATCAGGAGTTCCGCCTCCGCAAGCCTCCAGAGCCACGAAAAAAAATCTTGGCCCTCTCCGGCACTCTGTCGGAGGGGGTCACCATCACCGAACACCATGGAGGAAGAGGACGGAGGGGCTATCATCACCATGGAGGCCAAGGACCAAAGGGAGAACCTCTCTCCACCTTGGGGGCAGGCCATGAAGGAGGAGGCACAAGGGGGATACCCTCTCCCCCTCTCTCCTGGTGGTGCCGGAGTGCCACTAGGGGAACCATCACCACGTTTATCATCTTCATTAACATCACCTTCTTCATCACCATCCTCATGTTCTTTTAGCGGTCCACTCTCCCGCACCCCGCTGTAATGCCCTACTTGAACATGGTGCTTTATGCCACATATTATGATCCAATGATGTGTTGCCATCCTATGATGTTTTCAGTAGATTCCCTTTATCTTATGGATTGATTGATGATCTAGATTGGTTTGACTTGCATGCTTTATTATTGGTGCTGTCCTATGGTGCTCTCTGTGTCGCGCAAGCATCAGGGATTCCCTTTGTAAGGTGTTGCAATAATTTCATGATTCGCTTATAGTGCGTTGCTTGAGTGACAGAAGCATAAACCCGAGTAGGTGGGTTGTTGCATATGGGATAAAGGGGACTTGATGCTTTAATGCTATGGTTGGGCCTTACCTTAATGATCTTCAGTAGTTGTGGATGCTTGCTAGAGTTCCAATCATAAGTGCATATGATCCAAGTAGAGAAAGTATGTTAGATTATGCATGTCCCTCATATAAAATTCCAATAATGATTACCGATCTTGTTAACAATTGCCTAGGAAAATTCTGCACACCGACCCATCATTATTCAACACTCGCTATTTGTAATATATTGTTATATATTCTAACTTTATGATAACAACACCTATTTTCATATTTTAGTTATCCGATGTCATGCAAAGCTATTCTCTGCATAACGACAACGTAGTTTTATTTCTCGTTCCTAGTTGGAAGCAAACGTTCGGCGTACGTAGAGTTGTATCGGTGGTCGATAGGACTTGAGAGAATATTGCTTGTACCTTTAGCTCCTTGTGGGTTCGACACTCCATACTTATCACTTCCACCTTTGGAAAATGCTATGATGATTCCTTGCAATCGGGGATTATCAACGCCATACTCTCCTAGTTTTTGAAACCAACGTAATGGAGACCAAAGCTTTGATACCACTAGTAGGATCCAAAGTATGTCTAGAGGGGGGTGATTAGACTACTTGACCCGAGTATTTAGTTGTGGGCAAGTTTTTTCAATTGTAACAAGTCAAGCACACCCTACACATGCAAGTCTAAGAGTATAGCAGCAGAAATTAAATACATGCACATGTAAATATAGTGTAGGAATAGGAAAAACAAACACAGAGATTCACACGGATATTTTTGGCGTGGTTCCGATAGGTGGTGCTACCGTATGTCCACGTTGATGGAGACTTCAATCCAAAGAGGTTAACGACCACGAGAGTCCATGGAGGGCACAATCCACGAAGGGTCTACGGAGAAGCAACCTTGTCTATTCCATCATGGCTTACATTCACGAAGTACTAGCCTCCCTCGATGTAGATCTTCACAAAGTAGATGATCTTTTTGCCCTTACAAACTTCTTGGTTCAACTCCACAACACAAAGTAGAGGCTCCAAAGGGACACCTATCCAATCTAGGAGACATGACCCTCCAAAAGGTAATGGATGTGGTAGTATGATGAACTCCTTGCTCTTGTGCTTCAAAAGTTAGTCTCCTCACCACTCAATCACTCTCTCATAGATTTGGATTCGGTAGAAGTGATTGATTGTATGGAAAGCAACTTGGGGAGGCTACAAATCAATATTCATATGGTAGGAGTTGAATATCTTGATCTCAACACATGAGTAGGTAGCTCTCTCTCGGAAAATGGATATGGCACGTGCTGGGTCTTTCTGAGTGCTTCCTCTGCATGGGATGAGTGTTATGTAAAACTCGGTAGGGCCGAATCGAAAAAGTTAGTGGCACCGAATTTTGGATATTTATGATTTGGACAAAATATTTGTGGGAGAAGTTGATGAGTATTTTTGGTTGCTAACTCTAAGCACTTGAGCAACCAGATTATCATAGTCACCTCATCCCCTTTTAATAGTACTCGCTTTCCTACAGACTCAAATGTGATTTATCACAAAATATAAAATGTAGAGTCTTCAAGCTTCTTGCCAAGAGATATTCCTTGCATCTAGGGGTTCTCCTCAGAATCCTTACCAATGCTTCATTGAACTTTTCCTAAAATATACTAGATGGACTCATTAGATCAATGACACATATCTTGTTATTAATTACTAAAACCACCTTAGGGATAAGTTGTGCTTTCAGTTGTATGCACCTATTACGTTATATGATCCGCCTCCCACAAGGTGACAATAATTGGGATTCGATCATGTGATTCGCGTAGTATTATTTCCTGTATTCATTGTGTTTTAATGCTTTGGTCCGGTTCTCTGTTAAAAGGAGGCCTTAATATCCCTTACTTTCTATTAGGACCCCGCTGCCACACAAGGGTAGGACAAAATATGTCATACAAGTTCTTATCGCAGGCATGTATGACTATTTACGGAATACATGCCTACATTATATTTATAAATTGAAGCTAGTTCTGTGTCGCTCTAGTGTGTAAATGTTACATGACGAATGTCATACATATTTGTCCATCCTTGATCCATGTGCTTACGCTTTACATACCCTAAATCTTGCTAAGTTACTACTACTTCTTTTAGTGTCACAATATTATTGCTATCATTGTAACTGTTAGTACTATTAGTTGTCGTGCTACTAGTTACTACTACTTCTTTTATTATCTTTGGTACAGAGAGATATCCCACGTGTGGTTGAATTGACAAGTCAACTGCTAAGGCCAATAAATATTCTTTCGCTCTCCTTGTGTCAAATCAATAAATCAGGGTGAATTACTACCCACGAAGACTGTTGTCATCCCCTACACTTGTGGGTTATCACTAGCCATCTAGAAATAAAAATAAAATGAAAAATATTAGGACTATGCATCCTTCTAGTGAACCTGTTATAGAAAAATCTATTGAATCATAATGTTGTATCCATTTCTGATGCTCAGATACAATCTGGTAGTGAGCATTCACCTAGTGATAATGAGAATAATAATGACAACAATGATATTCATGTAGATGCTCAACGAGATAGTAATAAAGAACCTTAAAATGATGTGGAAATAGAACGCGCTAAAGATCTTGATATCCCACATCCTAAAAATAAACGTTATCGTAAAAATTATTTGTTGATAGAAAACAGGGTAGAGAAAGCGAGCCATGGGTTAAAAAACCAATGGAATTCCCTCATAAGGCTTCTAAGGGTAAGGATGGGGAGAAGTTTGAACACCTTGCTAAAATGATTAGACCTGTCTTTTTGCACACTCGCTCGACTCATATTTTGAAGATGCCTCCAAATGCTAAGTACATGAAGGACATTATTACCAACAAGAGAAAGATACCTGAAACTAAAATTTCCACCATGCTTTCCAATTATTGTTTTGATATTATAGTGCCTTAGAAGTGGGGATATCCGGGTATACCCACAATACCTTGCTCCATTAAACAAAGTTATGTTAAAACTAATTTATGTGATATAGGAGCTGGTGTTAGTGTTATGCCTTTCTCTTTATATAGTAGACTTGATTTAAATAAGCTACACCTAATGAAATATCTTTACAAATGGTTGATAAATCCAGTGCTATACCTGTTGGAGTTTGTGAGGATGTTCGTGTCGTGGTTGCAAATGTCACTATCTTAACAAACTTTGTTATTGTTGAGAGGCCCGAATATGACAACATCTCGATTATCCTTGGTAGACCCTTTTTTAAATACCGCATGGGTTGTTGTTGATTGCAACAAAAGCAAAGTTACTTTTCATGTCAATGGCAAACAACATACAGTGCACTTTTCGAAGAAATAAGCTTCGGTAAATAATAGTAATTTCATTGCGCAAGTGACCACAACATCCTCTTCCTACTACCACGAAGAAATATCATATTCTATTGGTGGGGGGTATACAAATCCCCATTCTGGTAACTTAGTGTTTTATGAAAATTCTTTGGTTTCAAGTCAATCGGAAACGGTTATTAATAAGACTTGATCAACCTTATTAATGGATCCTTTTTTAGACGCATGTGGTCGATGAATTTAGTATGCACAACCTTTTGTACCATTAGTTTATTCTTTGCTATTTTCTACATTTAGTTAAATAAAATAAAATGCCATGATTATCCTATTTTTTGGATTATCTATGCAAGCAAAAAATGTACCAAAAATAGAATTAGTCAGAATGTCACAAAAACTTACATGAATTTTTGTGGAATATTTTAAAAAAATTGGTGCTGAAATCACCCCTCGGGGGTGCACCGATTAATGCCAAGCCAACAGGGTACCCACCCCCATGGGCGCGCCCTAATGGCTTGGGGGGCCCACAGGTACTTCCTCACTTATCCGTTCAACCTAGTGTTCCATCTACCTTAGTAAAAAAAACCATTGCTCTCTCTCTCGCGCGTGTTCTTGCTCACAAACATGAGATTTTTGATCTCTTTTCTCCATTTTCGAAACTGTTTCGAGGGATTGGTCCTTGGTATGTGATTCCCCGATTGCTCCAATTAGTTTTTTGCTTTAGTGGATAATATTTTTCATATTTTGCTAAACTTGGTCCTACTGAAAATGAGCTTGTCTATTGAATTCTTTGATTTCCAAGTAGTATGGATGCTTCATATGGCATCTCAGCATCTATATGAGTAGTTACTATCAATCTTACAAAGTTCTATTGACTTAATTTTGTGGCCTTATTTTATAGAAATTTCTTCTTAGGAAAATGAACCTCTTTAGGAGGAGTACTTTAAGGAGACGATCTTCCGGTGAGTCATCGAGCGAGATCTCGGTACGACAAGCTTATGTTGAACTGAGGACAAGTCTAGTGGTCATGGCCGATGCTAAATCATGACGGTGGGCATGCAACAAGTTCATAACGGGTGTTGGTATTAAGTAAGAATTTGATCGATACATTTATAATATCGACCTCACCGACTTCCTTGTAGATAATTGCGTTCAACACTATAATCTTACCCTTTCATTTAGGCAAAGGTTTCAATATCACCCCGTACTTCTAGAGTGTTGTTTCATCTTTATGATAACTTGTATAGTATGACTCTAGAAGAATTCTATGATGCATGCAAACTTCCATATTGGGGCTCACTTGACAAACCACAAAAGTATGATTATAATATGTTCTTTAAGAGTCTTTGTGTTGGGGAAGATAGAGGAGTTACATAGGCTAGAATAAAAAGTATTGAATTTCTCTCTATCTGCTACTTTGCATTGTTTAACGGGAAATGTATCACGAGCAAGAAAGATTGTAGTGCGTTCTATGCTCCTGATTTGAAAATCATTCACACCGGGGTTAACTTGAGATAAACAGTATAACCTTGGGGTAGTTGTTGCCCCTAGGATGCATCTTAACGCGGGTAATGGTGATTTGTATGGAGGAATTCATGCCTCCCATGTAGCTGCAAGACTAAGATTCACGCCTCAACCTAATGACCCTATGCTTCTTGAGAGATATTTAGACTTTGAAGCCATGCAGTCTAATGACCTTATTCAGGATAGGTCTCAGGGTTATGATTATAAATTAATATCTAATAAATACCATACTGTCTCTATTAGGTTGCGTGCATCTTCTCTCTTTGATATTTAGAGCAAACGAATATACTGCATTCTTGAGAATGAAGCACAGGAGCACAACGCAGCAGTGGAGGTCGCTCGCTTGGCTGAGTAGGCGGCATGGGACGCATCCATGAGCTACCACTTTGATCATTATCTAGACCAGCAATGGTGATCATCAAGCTAGGAAGAAAGCCTAATCTTGGGGGAGTACGTATTTCCCATCGACATTACATTCATGTTCACATAGTTCATATCAATTGTCGATATTCATCCTCTTTCATTATACACCCATGTTAATTTTATTTTTTCCTTCTTCTCATGTGTTTAAAAAGCTTTGGAAATCCAAAAATATTTCTTGCTTATTGTCGGGTTTTATTTCTCGTTTAGTTAATCTATAGTTTTAAAATACAACCCAAAAAGATTTTCTTTGCTTGTTAGGAGCTTTCCTATGTAAATAGTTTTTCTTGTTCTTTGTTTTTCCATTGTTTATTTGCATTCTTCGCAAAATCCAAAACTCCAAAAATATTTCAGTGTGTTCCTCTGAATTTCTTTCCCTTTTATTGAGTCATTGAAAGGAGAAGAACACGATGAAAATGTTGAGTGGCTCTCATATGCATTATTGTTGATCTAACAAAAGAGCTAATATTACCTTGTATTCTCCTTTGTATAAACTATCTCGCAGATTCCATCTTAGTCGATGACACAGTTGCATTATTACTATTTTCACATCATCTGGTCATGCAAGTGAAAGGCAATAATGATGATATTTGATGAAGTGATCATGGTAATGGAAGCTGGTATGAACTCTTCGTGTTTCCCATTTTTATAAATATGTTTAGCTCGTTCGATCTTGATTCAAAAAATTATGGGTAAACATTTTTATGATGATAATTAGAGATTATAGTTTCTCATGCCATGCTTAAATATATAGCAGTGGATAATGATTTATCTTATCTATCAACATGCACTAAAATGGTTATGATGTGGCATGGTACTATGGTATTTCCTTCTAAGTAATTCGACCGACTTGACATGGCCCATGTGCAAACATGTAGTTGATTCAAAACCAATGCAGCCTTCATGATATGTAAATCCGAAGTGTTCATATCGTACTCATGATTTAATTATTCTCAATGGATGATTATGACCGTTTTCGCTCTCTAGTTGTTCGCTTCTCAATCTATTGCCAACCTTCACCTACACTAAGCAGGAATACTGATTGTGCGTCCAAACTCCTAAACCCGAATTGTGCCAAATGAGTCCACCATACCTACCTATATGTGGCATTACCCTGTCGTTCCGAGTTAATCGGCTCGTGCCACCTTTAAACATTCAAATAAACATCTATTTTGTGTGCTCATACCGCTCATGGAGAGATGTGTCTATTGGTATTTGCGATGCTAAGCGGGTTACTCTCAAGGTGGGCGTTTATTCGTCTGTAATTGCATGAGAGAGGCTGGTAAAAAGGATGCACATTCCTCCATAATCAAAAATAATTAAATAAAACTCCCGGGATAATTGAAATGTTGGAGGGCACCCGAGGATTCGGTCAACCATGGATTGTGTATGTATTTTGGATGAGAGTAAACTTTATATTTCCGCTTGGGAACCACCTATAATATGTTTAGCATGGAAGATATTAAAATCTCTATTGTGTCGTTGAAAGGAAAACACACCACCCAAAATTACAATTTCTTCTCAGTCTTAAACCTTGAGCTCTCGCATCTCTGCAAATCAATGCTTCCCTCCATGAAGGGCCTTTTTATTTACTTTTATTCTATTTACTTTAATGTTATTTTCGTTTATTTGAGTCCTCACCTTCTTACTAAAAGCACCAAACCTGAGAGCTCTATTGTCATTCTTATGCATTGAGTCAAGTTAATGTTGGATGTGAGCATGACTGGATCTTTTCTACTCTGAATTACAATATTTAGTCGTTGCTTTTATACCATAGGTGCTCCACATTTACGTTCTGCGGTCTTAGAAAGGGATAGAAAGATACCATATGGGCATACTATATCATGATTGTTTTGACAATTGTTGGCATGTGAGATATTTTATTATTGCTCGCTAGTTGGTTATGTTATTGCCATGAGTGAATATGATGTTTAGTTCTTCTCATGGATATGGTTATTTATAACTCTTGCTGAAAACATGAACACTAGCTAAGCATATATATGGCAACGAGACAACAGAGTTTGTAAACGTTTTCTTTATCACATTCAGTTTATCAACTGAATTGCTTGAGGACAAGTAATGAGTTAAGCTTGGGGGAGTCGATACGTCCCAAATGTATCTACTTTTCCAAACAGTTTTGCTCCTTGTTTTGGACTCTAATTTGCATGATTTGAATGAAACTAACCCTAACTAACATTTTTTCAACAGAATTGCCATGGTGTTATTTTTTGTGCAAAAATATAAGTTCCCGGAATTGAACAGAAATATTTGTGGATTTTTTCTGGAAGATATAAAAATTATCGGAGCAAAGACCCACCAAATGGGAGAACCTGTTGGTGCCAAGCCAACAGAGCGTGGCCACCCCGTCTCAGTGCGCCCTATTGGCTTGGGGTCACCTCGTGGCTCCTCCGACCCTAATTCCAGTCCTATAAATTCCTAATTCTAGAAAACAATGAAGAGAAGTTTTCATCATGTTTTACGAGAAGGAGTTACCGCCACCGCCTATTCTTCCTTGAAAGGGGTAATCTGCAGTCTATTTGGGGCTCCGAAGAGGAGGATTGTCGTCGTCGTCATTACCAACCCTTCTTCATCAACAATTCCATGGTGCTCACCATAGGGAGTGAGTAATTACTATGTAGGCTTGCTAGATGGTGATTGGATTGGACGAGATTGATCATTTAATCAAGTTATTCAGATAGGGCTTGATCCCTAGTATCCACTATGTTCTGAGATTGATGTTTCCATGACTTTGCTATGCTTAATGCTTGTCACTAGGGCCCGAGTTCCATGATTTCAGATCTGGACCTATTATGTTTTTATGAATATGAGAGTGTTTTTGGTCCTATATTGCAAGTTATATGCACCTATTACGTGTCATGATCCGCATACCCCCAAGGTGTTAATAATTGGGATTCTTTCCGGTGAGTGCCATAGTTTCATGAGTTCATGTATTCACTGTGTCTTAGTTCTTTATTCCGGTTCTCTATGAAAATAAGGCCTTAATATCCCTTAGTTTCCTTATGGTCCCCACAGCCACGGTAGGGTAGGACAACAGATGGCATGCAAGTTCTTATTGCAAACACGTATGACTATATACATAATAAATAACTACATTATATTTATGAATTGGAATCTCTCTAGTGTATAATTGTATATGATAAATGGCATCTAAATCATTATCCATCACCAGCCCATGTGCCTACACTTTTCCTATACTGAATCCTAAGTTACTATTGTTGTTTCTACTGCTACAATCACTACAAAATTGTAGTTGTTACCGTTACCGTTGCTACTACTATTTTGTTGTGCTACTAAAACTTTTAGGGCAAAGAGATATTCCAAATGTGGTTGAATTGACAATTCAACTGCTAAGACCAATAAATATTGTTTAGCCTCCTTGTGTCGAATTAATAAATTAGTGTGTAATACTACAAGTGAAGACTATTGTGATCCCATATACTTGTGGGTTATCAATGATCCCCTGAGATAAAACTTGTCGTGACGGTGCGGTGTATGAACTTGAAGTACTTCATACACGAGAAGACCTTTGTGTAGATATCTATAGAACAAAAAAATCCAGTCCAATACAATTAAACAATTACGATCCTATGGTAGTCAGCACGTCATACTCATCTAAAAACATCAATAAATCCAAGAAAAACTCAAATTTGGATCAAAAATATGCATCTCCTAGTCATGACATTTCTAATATAGAACGTGGATTTGCAAAAAATAATTTGGGGTCGGAGGAGAAACGTATCGTAGGTCAATCACACAAAAGGATTTGAACTGAAATTGGGAGAGTAGAGAGATTAGGTAAGGTTTTGCTAGGCTTTGGAGAGGCTTAGAGGAAGAAGAAGAAGAAGAAGAAAAGAGAGAGATCGATGAGATTGACCTTCTTCCTGGGGCTTAGTGGGACTGCTAGGGATCAAAACTCATAGAGGCAAAGTTGACCCTGTCTTCTCTTGAGATGGCCCCTATCATTTTCGGTGGAGTAGACTTTGACAATCCGACTACGAACGTGTGAGGACGTCGCGCCTTAACAATCACTAAACCAACTTCGAGAGGTTATTGACCAGGCCGGAGCGTGATCAACCAGACTACGAGGGTCTATTTACTGCACACAAACAAAGAAAAAATGAGAAACTAAAATTGCCATCTGGATATTGCGAATATAAGAGGAAAAGCTTTATTGATCAAAGTGGGGTTCTATGACGTCATGGTCTAGTCGTAGAACACAAAGGAAGAACGCGAAGTTGCACCAATGGAGAACTTGTAATCTAAACAAAACCCAAGTCTAAATGGTGCCCTAAGGGATGTATATATGGGGGAATAGAGAGGGATTTTTCGTGACCCCTTGGAGGAAGGGTCCGAAAACAACTCTAACTCGGTTTCCCCACACATCAGTACTCTAAAAATAGCCTATAATGTAGGATTTCAAAATTACATGGGCATGTCCAAAAAATAAGGTGACGCGGAACCTATAACAGCCTATGGATGAAATTTATGAAGTGGCACCTTATATATTTCATCCAAGACTTCATGCTCTCTTTATGGCGGCTTCGAAGTCTAAAAATCACCAATGGAAGCTCCATTGTTCTTTCTCGTGTGTGCACCTTCCCCTCCATGCTTGATCCTGATCCAATGGATATCCTTCCTTTCCATGCTAGGTCCTTCATTCATAAGTAACACAAAAATATCTAATTTAGGCAGCATCATAGGTTCATGAACATTAGTAGGATTTCCAAGAAACAAAAGTACCTGGTAATTCAATTGGCGTGCGTGAGCTTTAGTAACTCGTCCAGTATGTATAGCTGCAGGGGCTGTGGTTGTAACCATGGTATTGATGTCCTCATCATCCTCCCCTTGTTGAAATGAACTCGTCCTCGATGGAAGCTCATCTTCCTCACCCAAATAAGGCTTCAAATCTGCAATCTTAAAAGTGGGACTAACCCCAAACTCTACAGGAAGCTCAAGTTTATATGTATTACCATTTATTTTCTCTAACACCTTAAAAGGACCATCAACACGTGGCATTAGCTTTGACTTACACAAATCAGGATACCTATCCTTACCCAAATGCAACCAAACAAGATCTCCAAGTGCAAAGACAACATGATTTCTACCCTTATCCACAACAAGTTTGTATTTAGCATTCATATGCTCAATGTTTTCCTTAGTTAACTCATGCATTTTCAATATCAATTCAACATGTTGTTTAGCATCAAAATTAACCTTCTCTGAAGATGGAAGAGGCAACAAATCAGTACGTGCACGAGGTATGAAACCATACACAATTTGAAAAGGGCACATCTTAGTTGTAGAATCCAATGAACGATTATAATCAAATTCAATATGAGGCAAGCATTCTTCCCACATTTTCAAGCTATTCTTCAAAACATACCTAAGCATAGTAGACAATGATCTATTGACTACTTCGGTTTGTCCATCGGTTTGGGGTGACATGTAGTACTAAAAAGCAGTTTAGTCCCCAATTTAGCCCATAAACACCTCCACAAGTGGCTACTGAATTTAGCATCACGATCCAAAACAATAGTATTTGGCACACCATGCAAGCGAATAATTTCACAAAAGAAAAAATCAGCAACATTAGCAACATCATCACTTTTATGACATGGTATGAAGTGTGCCATTTTTGAAAATCTATCCACGGGAACAAATATGTTATACATCCCCTTCTTTGTTCTAGGTAAACCATAAACAAAGTCCATAGATATTTCCTCCCAAGGAGCAATAGGGACACGCAAAGTCATATATAAACCATAAGGATTAAGTTGTGACTTAGCTTTCTGAGATGTAGTGAAGCGATCAACATCCTGTCTCATCTTTGGCCAAAAGAAATGTGTAGAAAGTACGTCCTCCATATTCTTCATGCCAAAGTGTCCCATTGATCCTCCTCCATGCGCCTCCTACAACAACAAAAGACGAATGGAGCTAGCTGGAATGCATAGCTTGTTATCACGGAATACAAATCTATCATTAATGAGGAACTTGTTCCATGTTCTCCCTTCTTTACAATTCTCAATCACATCTTTAAATTCAACATCATGCACATATTGATCTTTGATGGTCTCCAAACCAAATATTTTAAAGTCAAATTGAGAAAGCATAGTATAAAGACGAGACAATGCATCAACAATAACATTTTATTTACCCTTCTTGTGTTTAATGACATAAGGGAAAGTCGCAATGAATTTATCCCATTTAGCATGTATATGATTCAGTTTTGCTTGACTTTCAATATGTTTCGAAAATTCATGATCAGAATGCATAACAAATTGTTTGGGACATAAATAATGTTGCCATGCTTCCAAAGTACGAACAAGAGCCTATAATTCCTTACCATAAATAGAATAATTAAGACTAGGCCCACCCAATTTTTCAAAAAAGTATGCAACAAGTTTACCATCTTGTAATAACACACATCCTAATCCAATTCCGCTAGCATCACACTCAAGCTCTAAAGTCTTATTAAAATCGGGAAGTTTGAGTAAAGGAGCATGCGTTAACTTATCTTTCAATACCGTGAAGGCTTCTTCCTATGTGTTACCCCAAGAAAAAGGCACATCCTTCTTTGTAAGCTCATTGAGAGGTGCAACAATGGTGCTGAATCTCTCACAAAACGCCTATAGAAACCAGCGAGGCCAAGAAAACTCCTAACTTGTGTGACCATTTTGGGGTGCGGCCAACCATCAATAGCTTAAATCTTGGCTTTATCAACTTCAACTCCCTGTGGAGTAACAACGTAGCCAAGAAAAGATAATCGGTTGGTGCAAAAGGTGCACTTCCCAAGATTACCAAACAAATGTGCATCATGTAGAGCAATAAAAACAACACGTAAATGTTCCAAATGTTCCCCCAAAGATCTACAATAAATTAGTATACCATCAAAATAGACTACCACAAATCATCCAATGAAAGCATGCAAAACCTTGTTCATTAATCTCATGAAAGTGCTAGGTGCATTAGTTAACCGAACAGGCATGACTAACCAGTCATATAATCCAAACTTAGTTTTAAATGTCATTTTCCATTCATCTCCCAATTTCATACGAACTTGATGGTATCCACAATGCAAATCAACTTTGGAGAAAATTGTAGAGCCACTTAATTAATCAAGCATATCATCTAGCCTAGGAATGGGATGACGATATCGAATAGTAATATTATTAATGCCTATACAATCAACACACATACGTGATGTACCATCCTTTTTCAGCACTAGAATAATAGGAAAAACACAAAGACTAAGGGATTTGCCTATATATACTTTGTCGAGTAGCTCCTGTACTTGATGCATAATCTCCTTCGTCTCCTCTGGAATGATACGGTATGGTGCACGATTGGGTAGCGATGCACCGGGAATTAAGTCAATCTGATGCTCAATCCCTCTACTAGGTAGTAATCCTAGTGGATGGTCTTGTGGAAATACTTCAACAAACTCGTGCAAGATGTTAGTGACAGCAGGAGGCAAAGATGGAGGCACATCCTTGAATGAAAATAATACCTCTTTGCACACAAATGCATAGCAAATAGGTGTAGTAAAATACAGATCAGTAATATCAGATTTAATAGCAAGTAAACATCCTCTCTTAAATTTTATTTTAGATGCAATGATATATGATGGTTTATTAGGCTTATTGTGTTTCTCAAATTTCTTTTCGACAATCCGATTTTCACTCTTATTTAGCTTTCGTTTTGCTTTACTAGCTCTAGCAATGTCATCTTTCATAATAAGTTGAGGAGACATATGAAGCAAAGTTATATTTTGATTCTTATGAACAAGAGTATGTTGATTTGTCCTATCATGGTTTCCATAATTTTTATCAAATTTCCATGGTCTACAAAGTAAAATAGAGCATGCTTGCATAGGTACCACATCACAATCAACATAATAATAATATGTAGCAATGCTAAAATCACAAACGGTACATGTTACCTTAACCTACCACCATTGTTGAACCGTTGGATGTAATAAGGATGGGGGTGCGGTCTGGTGGTGAGAGATAGCTTCTCCACCATTTCCATGCTAGCCAAGTTGTTGCAACTCCCTCCATTGATGATGACGTGGACATAACGTTCATTGACAACTCCCTTTGTATGGAACAAATTGTGCCTCTGATTTTTCTCAACCTGTGTTACCTCCACACTCAAAACACGTTGAGCAACTAAACTTTCATACCTGTCCGCGTAGTTAGCAGCCATGTATTGTGTCTCTTGTTTAGTATCATCGACGCCATGTGCTTCACTTGCAATAAGAGCCAATATTTCCTTATCATAATAACTAGCGGAGTCATATCCACCATCCTCGGTAACAATCATCACATGCTTCGATGGCCACTCTCTCGCATGGTGATCTCCACCATGGCAACGACAACATATAACTTCATGTGTTTGCCGTGCGGATGCAATAGATGAAGAAGGTCTCTATTCAGGCCCGGAAGGTGTGCTCTTAGCGGAGGGTGGGGCAGGTGCCTGTTTTTTCCTATCTCGGTTAGAGTTGGTGGCTAAAGTAGGTTGTGCCATAGTAGGACGTGTGGAAGTTTCTCGGGTTCATGGCATCCCTGATGAAGTGCGACCTACAGAAAAATTAGTTCTAGCCAATGCATGTCGACCATGCACTTCACATTCAGCTTTGCAAGCAAGATGGAATAAACGAGTGATAGTGTCATACTCCTTATACTCTAAAATACTCCAAAATAGTCTGAATATCTCTATTTAATCCACCCATAAAACGTGCAATCATAGCTTCATTATCCTCAACAATTCCACATATAATCATGCTAGTTTGTAATTCCTGATAATATTCTTCTACATAATGTTTTCCTTGTATTAAATGCTACAATTTTTGAAGTAATTCACGTTGATAATCTGGTGGAACCCGAGGAGTACACATAGCAGTTTTGAAAGTATCCCAGGTAGTTGGAATATTAGGATGATGTATTCTACAATGTTCAGACCACCAAACACAAGCAAAACTAGTGAATGAACAAACAACAGCAACAAAACCTCTATCCTTAGGAAATAGTAAGCATGTAAAATGTTTTTCTGTTTCTAACTCCCTAGTAAGATATATATCAGGAACATGTCTACCATCAAATGTAGGAATATTCAATTTAAGTTTAGGGAGATGGTCATGATCTCGTACCAAAGGGGGTGGTGCAGCCCTACCATTGCGATTGTATCCATGTGGACGGCCCGATGCTTGTGGTGGTGGTGGTTGTTCCGGGTGCTGATTTGGATCAACTTCTCCCTCATCATCGTAATCACCATCGTAATCTGCATTCTGCTCAGCAGCAGTAGCAGAAGCACGCACAGGAGCGCAGCAGTAGCAACGGCACCAGAATTCTGGCCTTAGTCGAGAGGCGCACGTTGCGCTCGTTCCACGAAATTCGGGCGTTGTTGCTGCTGCAGTTGTTGTTGTTGTTGTTGTTGTTGTTGTTGTTGTTGTTGTTGTTGTTGTTGGAGAGGACGTTAGCTGCAGCTGGTGGTGGTAGACGTGCAAGCACCTCATTGAATTTAGCATCAAGCTTGGCGTCGACCGTCTTCTCGAAACCATGTCGCTTCTCCAAGGCCTCTCCAAGGCTGGCCGCGAACTCTTGTACCTGGTCACTCATCATTTGCTGAAATTTATCATGGAGCTCCTTGTTGGTCATACCCTCCGAGTTGATCTTGTGAGCTTATGATCCTAGCATGGTTAGCAGTAACAGGAACACACAAGAATATGAACCTACATACTACTAGGAAATTGTGGTGGTGGTGGTGGTGGTGGTGTGTCACAAATTGTAAGTGCATCTAGTGCCCCTTAGTGATTTTGATGGTTTGAAGACTTATATGTTAAGTATCTAATGTGTTCATAAGTGTGCACAGGATCTATAAGTCACTGAGGAGTTTGAAATATTCGATGAATATCGACCCCTAAATATGTATATCTTCGGCTTAAGAAATAGGTCTGAAGCTGAAGAATTGAATAGCGAAGGAATTGCAATGAAATTGGTATTCCTCATGAAGAAATTGAAGATGAGGAATTCGGTGTGTCCTGAAGAAATCAAGCTAAAGAGTTTGAAGCATGACGACTTATTCTATCCGTTTTATTTTCTTCACTTTTGAGTCATAGGAACACCGTACTATTAAAGGGGTTCAAAGTAACACGTCGGAATGAATTTCCTCATGATGCTCAACCCAAGCCTAATCCTACCAAAAGCCTCAAGTGAGTAATATGAGAGACATCAGGACACTCATAGTTGAGGGACCCGTCCGTTACCGGTAGTCACGCCACATCATTGGTCTTATCCACACCAACGGGCATTAATGTAAAATCATGGTGGGATGCTCCCAGGCTATAAATAGCCGCCCCCCACAACCATTAGCTGGTTGGCTGCTCCCTTAGAAACTGACACTTGTCATAAGAGTATCCCAAATTCCTCAGAGTCTTCGAGAGTAATTCATCAGTGAGGAAATACACCAAACACCAAAACACAAACCGAAAACCAAGTGATTGAGCATCACTAAAGAAGTTGTTCCTGTGTGGGACTGAAGCCTTTTACCTTTGAGGACTGTGCATCCTCCAGATGGTTAGGCGTCATGGTCTAGAGCAATCCAGCAGTCAATTGTGGATCGCGAGGTGACCAAGTTTGTGAGGGTTTGGAAGTCTGCCCTGAAGACTTACCAAGAGTGTTGGGCGAGGACTGTGTGTTCTTAGCCCAAGGAGAATACGATAGGGACTGTGTGTCCCGGGACTCTGTGTCTTTTGGTTTCAATACCGAGCCGCTCCAAACCAGATGTACAACTGTCACAACAGTTGGAACTGGGTCATCAATGACTGTCTTCACTGTGAAACGGGTTCTATTTCTTCAACTCTTTACATTCTTCAGATTGTTTGTTGATGATTTTCACTGTCACTGTTTGAAGAATTTGCTAAAGACTTTCTGTGAAATTCCTCAACCCCAAATTATTCATGAGAGTTAAACCTCATTTGTTTTTCTTCGTGCCTGCGGACGGTGCAAACTGTTTTCCATATTCTTCACCATGAAAAACTATTGTAGTGATACTTTGCACTGCTGATCCTTTTGCTGTTCCGGCTGCAAGTTAGTCATCAGTGAGGAATTTCCTCCAAAGGAATTTCCTCAGTGATGAAATTCTAAAAATCTCCTATTCACCCCCCCTCTAGTCGATATAACGCACTTTCAATTGGTATCAGAGCAAGGTACTCCCTTGTTCTATGTGATTTTGGTTTCACCACCTGGTGTTTTAGTTATGTCGACTGCAGGCATGATCAAGGTTACTGCAGGATGTCCTACTTTCGAAGGAAAGGACTTTCCCTTCTGGAAGACCAAGATGCACATGCATCTACAATTTAGCGATAACGTATGTGGTATATTGTGGAACATGGCGTCCCTATCGTCACTGCTACTATCTCTGCCACTGATGTGAAGAAATTCAAGCAAATTGATTCTCAAGCGACGAATATCATTTGTGGCCATCTGAGCAAGGGCTAGTATGGCAGAGTGAGTGCTTTGGGCTCAGCAAAACTTATCTGGGAAAGGTTGTCCAAAGTTAATGAAGGAGTATCAACCCAGCGTGATTCTCGTGTTGATGTTCTTCACAATCTCTTCAATCGCTTCACTGACATATCAAATGAACTGCAAGCACTGGGAGCTCGAGACTTTACTGATCACGAAGTTGTGAAGAAACTGCTAAGATCTTTGGATTCTTCATTTGATACTTTAGTTCTGATGATTCAAGAAAGACCAGACTACAAGATGCTTGATCCAGCTCATATACTCGAAAGACTCAATACTCATGAATACCAACAAGAAGAAAAGAGAGATCTATATGGACCAAGCTATTCTAGACCACATGCATTGAAGGCCAAAGCAATTTCCTCATCTGAAGAAGAAGAATCGGATGGTGGCATTGGTGATCCTGAAGAATTTGGACAGGAGCTTGCAATGCTCGTGAGGAAATTCCAGAAGTTTACACGACCTGGCCAATTTAGTAAATCTTCAAGAAGAGATATGAGGAAATCAGAATCTTCATCTGAGGACTACAAGAAAAGAACCTGTCACAAATGCAAGAAATCAGGTCACTACATTGCTGATTGTCCTTGTTGGGGAAAGGAATCAAAGAACAAGAAATACAAGGATGAAAGTTCTGATGATTCGAAGAAAAAGAAAAATCTTCAAAATCCTCATCTTCAAAGTCCTCATCGCACAAGAAGACTAGTTTCAGAAAGGCTCGGGCACTGATTGGCAAGGAAATGGATTCCGGGGCAGAATCTGAGGAATGTGATGAAGAGGAGGGTTCTGATGAAGACTCAGAATCTGGACAGGCTAGCCTTGCACTTGCAACCACATTCGTCAGCAAGTCAATCTTCAACCTTGAAGAAAATGACAACACCATCCACACTGATGACTATGCTGATGACTTCGCTCCAACCTATTGCTTCATGGCAAAAGGTTCAATGGTACCAAATGATGCTTCCTCCTCTGATTCAAGTGAATGTGAACCTGATGATTATAAATAACCCAGTTATAGTAAACTTGCTATCATTGCCACTAAACAACAAACTGCCCTTGAAAAGCTTCAGAAACTGCTAGATAGAACTGATGATCTGTTGAATGATGAAATGAATCTTACCCAAATCCTCACTGAAGATATGAAAAGTCTTCAGTCCAGATTTGATAATGTTCAAGATTGTCATGTTACACACCTCGCTGATCATGAGAAACGTTCCTATGAATTTCTTCAAAGGAAGCTTGATCTTGAGAAGCTCAGGATTTCTCATGACGATCTTCGTATGGAAAATGATTCATTACTAGCTCAACATATTAGTACTGCTCAAGCTGAATTCATTCCTCCATGTCTTAAATGCATCGAACATAAAACTGCTAATTCTTCACCAGAATCATCAAATGCTTCTATTGCTACAAATTCTTAAAATTCTACAAATGAAAGGAAGATATTTAGATGATAATTGAAACATTGAAGAAAAAGGGAGGGAGGGCGAGGAAAAACAAAGAAAAGTTGTAATAGATGAGACGAACTCTGAAAGAGATGACAGATTGATCTTCCAAATATTGGAGAGGATTGAATTACTTGAAGAGAAGCACACGGGTTGAAAAAGAATTGACATGATGACTTCGGCTGACAAGAATTGATAACACAACTTGATTGAGAAATATAAATTGTATTCCCATAAAAATATGGGAACACCTCTCGGAAAGACACGAATTCACCACTTGACATCGAAGCAACTCGAATTACCATACTCCAACAATACAAAGGATGAGGCTTGCAAATTAGCCAGAACAAACGTATAGCGCTCGAATATTTTCATGGATAGGATCGCATGGGCTCGATCGTACATTGGATTGTCATATTGAAATGAAGCTCTAATATGCTCCCTAGGCGTAGCGAGATACAAGGCTTGTCGAAACATACTGATGACGTATATCGAGACTGTCCTAAGTAAAAACGACCATGAACAAATGAATACACTAGATGTCAAACCCCAACCTCACATCATGCATCTGTTGGAAGATTGCCCTATAGGAAACTACTTGAATTGCCACCTAAGAACTCCCGAACTTTCTGGCCATGCAATTGGGTCCACGGATACAAGGAGTAAAATCCATCACTCAACTCCTAGCAATAACACTAACCCATACAGTGTATCACATCCGTCAGCACATAACTAAATATCTCGGAAACTCATCTATCTCAAACCCTAGAAATCATAACGATACTAAGTACGGCAGTACATCCGAACTCTGTCCACCAGTACTAGGGATGTCAGACTCCTCTCGCCACTACTAGTATTGAAGCAATTTCAAACATCCTCCATCCCGAGATACAAAGTAATCTGAACGATAACTATGTGCTCAAGAATCCCTTGGATCTCAACTCCCCGGAAGAAATCAAGTCAGACATGACGCACCAAGACAGAACTCTGTCACATCTACATCATATAGATTCCAAAAATATCCACGTGATCCAAAAAAAAATTAGTGAGAACAGGAGTAGAATTAAAATTACTACATTAAGAATCCTCATTAGAGCATAGAAGACGAGAAAAAAGAATCCTACTCTCCGATATATAACTAGACTCAAAGCAATTTTTCACTAGAGTCGACTCGGCCATGTTCGATCAATAAAGGGGGCTCCTAGGTCGGTACTCCTCTGATACCAACTTGTAACGCCCAAGATGCGATCCTATCCTTATTTTGGCGCGAGGGCCTCGACAGGGATAGAAACTCATCTCATCATTTCACAAGAATGGATATCGTTGCAAGTACAGTACTGAAAAGATGAGTATAAGGAGTTGGCTTACACTCGCCACAAGCTACATCAATATAACAATATACAGTCATGATGTAGAAGAGCATGGTTCGACTATGGGTGAAAACAAACGATAAAAGAACAATGTCCGTCCTTGCTATCCCAGGCTACCGGCCTGGAACCCATCCTAGATCGATCAAGAGGACGAAGAACAAAACTCCAAATAGAACAATCATCATGCTCACGTCAACGTAACTCTTTATATGTACCTGCAACTATTGTTGTAGTAATCTGTGAGCCACAGGGACTCAACAATCTCATTTCCAAAGGTATTAAGACTAGGAAAGCTTAATGGGTGACGTATGGTTAAGTGGTGAGGCTGCAGCAAGCACTAATCATTTATTTGAGGTGGCTAACTTACGAGTACAAGAAGAAAAGAGTGGGATGATCTACCATAGTGGACGTGAACTACTGATGATCAAATGAATGATCCTGAACACCTACTTACGTCAGACATAACCCGAGTATGTCATCTTCCGGATACAAAAATCACGAGAAGAGACATTCACGGTTACATACATAGTTGATATATTTTACGTAACTTTACTTCAAGTTATCTAGAACTGGATGTTAAACAAAGTTTTCAAGTTTTCCACATAACCGTTGGGACTGCTTTTCGAAAGATTTAACCCTGCAGGGGTGCTCCAACTAGTCCATCACAAACTACCACAAGTTGCGCTAGAATGTCCTCGATGAGGGAAAACCCGTGATCTCCTCGGGTTCCTTTGGAAAACCTCAACCCCGAGATAGCCCAAAGTATCATCGGAATCCCACGCATGAGATGCTGGAGAAAGGTAAAACAAGGCCAGTAAGGCCGCCCGATGTGCCGAGATCCCGATAGGAGCCGCGTATCTTGTTATCAAGGCACAATCAGATGAGCGCAGCGTACAGTGGCCTGATTGAAATCACCCGAGTTGCCCCGGGTTGGACCCACACACGACTCTATTTAGGACTAGCACCATCAGCACTAGTGTTAGAGCATATTTCTGTGTATGTGGTTTTGGTAATTAATGGTAATCCCTATGGATTAATGGTTCCATTGTGTTATATTCGAAGATTTGTCCATAGGCACTTCTTGAAGTCCATATGTTGGTTTCAAGGATTTTATATGATAACCAAGGTGGTATTCAAAAGTATTATCCAAAGATTGGTCATAAAGGCACAAGGTTGATCAAGACTAAGGAAAGATTAAATCAAAATGATCAACACACAAAGTGTACAAGATGTACCGAGATTTATCAAGTGATCCGATGGTATGGTAAGCATTGTCCATAACGCTTTTGTGTACTAACCCATGGTCTCCGTCGGATTTCTATGTGGGGTTAGGTGTGTCTCCATGGGTTTGCGTCAAGAGGAATATCTCATTCAACCTATGAAGGATGGCATCAAGTGGTGATCGTCATTAACACTTTGGTGTGCAAGTTCATGTGGAGCATCACGAAGATATCATGCTTGAAGCTTGTCGTCCATTGTGGTGGCAATGGACTTGTGAAGAATGTGCTGTAGAGTGGCTCACCCATAGTGAGTATGGGGGAGAAATCAAGAAATGTGGTCCATCTTGAGGAAGCCAAGATCATCATCATCTAGCTCAAGAGGACTAGGTGCAAGGTATAGGATTTCCCTTGATAGGTTTTTCTATTCTAGTATAGTTTGTCGTACTGTCAAGGGGGGCTCTCAAGTGAGTAGCTTGATCATATCGTTCGTTGAGAGATCAAAATTTTTTCTCTTGCGTCATATCTTGGTTCTTGTTTGGTGTTTCTCCTTGTGATTTTTAGAGCTTATGGTCATCTTCATGACAACCTCGAGTTCATCGAAAACGGAGTCCATATGCATCTTCTATGATGTTTTCGATGTTGGAAGTTTTTGCCGGTCTTCATTCATAGAGGTCACACATCTCTATCTCATTGGCCATCTCATAACTGCATGTTCTTAAGATTTCTCTGTTCGATAGCTTTTTCGTCCTGAATTCAACAAGCTTGAGTTTGCTCGATTTGGAATTCGTATGCGAAAGTTATGGCAGTTTCAGTATCCCGCGGTAGTACCACTCCTAGTGCGAGCGGTAGTACCGCTCTTGGAGCAGTAGTAGTTTTTACTACCGCTCCCGAGCGGTAGTACCTCTCCCTCGGACGTTCTGGCTGTTGTAGTACGGCATTGGTCGGGTTGTGAGTGGGGGTAACGGTTGGATTCTTTCCCCCACTATATAAAGGAGGTTTTCTTCCCCATTGGACGTGATCCATCCGTTGAGCTCGTGTTCTTCCCCCCATTGTTTACCTTCTTAGAGCTTGCTAACTCTAAATCCCTCCAATGATTCTTGCTAGTTCTTGAGGTAAAAGAGAGAGGAGACTAGATCCACATCTCCACCAATCACTTTCTCCTCTATGTGAGGGGAACCCCTTGGATCTTGATCTTGGAGTTCTTTGTGATCTCCTTGTTCTTCCTCTCATATTTATCCATAGCTTTTGTTGTTGTGGAGGGATTTGAGTGTGAGGGACTTGACCACTTCGTGTGTTCTTTCCAATTCATTGGTTGTATCGGTTTGAGTTCTCCACGGTGATACCTGAAAGTGAGAAGTTGAGAAGCTTATTACCTTTGGGTAATTGGTACCCCTAGATATTTATCTTCGAGGATGCTTTGGCATCCTAGAAGCTTGGTGTTGCGTCGGACCTCAATCATTGTGGTGTAAAGCTCCACGCAAGCGTCGGGGTCTCCTATTAAGTTGTGGAGATTGCACTGAGCATTTGTGGTCACCTCGAAGCCATATGCCATTGTGCTGAAGCTTCGTGGTGTTGTTGGGAGCCTCCAATTAAGTTGTGGAGATTTCCCCAACCTTGTTTGTACGGGTTCGGTGACCGCCCTCAAGGGTCCCTTAGCGGAATCACGGCATCTTGCATTGTGTGAGGGCATGAGGAGATTACGGTGGCCTTAGTGGCATTTTGGGGAGCATTGTGCCTCCACACCGCTCAAATCAGAGATTAGCAACTGCAAGGGTGTGAACTTAGCGATACATCGTCGTCTCCGCGTGCCTCAGTTATCTCTTACCAGAACCCTTTACTCATGCAGTTTACTTTGTCATAGCCATATTGTTTTCTTGTCATATATCTTCCTATCACTTAGTTGTTTATCTTGCTTAGCATAAGTTGTTGGTGCACATAAGTGAGCCTAGTTGTTTTAGGGTTTGTTCTTGACAAATTAAACGTTAGTTTTATTCCGCATTTGTTCAAGCCTAAACCATAATTATTTTAAAGCGCCTATTCACCCCCCTCTAGGCGACATCTACGTCCTTTCAACTAGACCTCCATGTATTATGTCAAATTACTCCTCGGGTAGCGCTAACTCCCTATGCGGCAATTAGTTATCAGTGTTATTATGTTGGGCAAATATAGTACCAATGGTGGGCCTTGCCAGACGAGTTTTATCCCAAAACAGAAGTCAAGGGGGTCCCCATAACAACCCCAAGCATGTTAGTGTAACGAGTAAGATGCGGTCCTTTCGGATTTGGGGAACAAGCCCTGAATTGGAAAGAAGCGCATCTAAGCGTTTCGCAAGCACGGTAACATGGCACATACATAATAGTAGAAGAATGACAGTAAGGGGTTCAACCGCCATTTCGTAAATATATCAGAGTTACATCACGCATCCAAACAAGGTAGTTCCGCTACGGACTACAAAACATGAGAAATGACTATGCTACCCTAATAGCTTGCCCATGATCACGACCACACCTCAGACTTCTGGATAGTTCACGTACACGCGGTCGCTCTCCTCATCGTACTGCCATGCCAGCTGCGTGCCGTCGGGATCACCTGTCTCGGGGGTACCTGAACCTATTGGTGTTGTGAAGGAATCTGTGATCCACGGGGACTCAGCAATCTATGACCTCGGTGCCAGAACTAGTCAAGTTATTAGGTAAGGAAGGTGGAGTATTTAGGTTGCAGCATCCTAAGCTTTATATGGTGGCTAACTTACGTAGAACATGTATTGAAGGTGGTCTAATCTAGCAGTCGATGATAGATGATCACTAAGTGATCCTGAACACCTACTTACATCAATCATAACCCCACCGTGTTCCCGGTCGAAGACAGGTCTTTGAAGGGGACAGTCACGGTTACACACACAGTTGGCAGTTTTATTAGAATTATGTTTAAGTTCTCTATAACCGGATGTTAACAAATATTCCAAGTTGCCACATAACTGCGGGGACGATTTTCCTAAAGATCAAACCCTTCAGGGGTGCTCCAACTAGTCCATCACAAACGTACACGGGACGCAAAGTAATCCTCTATCACGAATATCGTGATCTCGTCGGATTCCTTAGAGGAAAACCTCAACTCTGGGTAGAACCAAAACTTCACCGGGATTCCTATACGCAAGATATATCGCTAAGGTAAGACAAGACTAGCAGGACCTCCCGTCCTGTCGACGACCATGATAAGAGCCGCGAATCTCAGTTTCAGGACACGACGAATGAGCTAGACGTGAGGATGGCTAAACCTCTGGGTGACCAGTGGAGCCCCGGACATCGCACTGGTGGGACCAACACTCATGAGGAGCACTGGCCCGGGTTGTTGATTAAATTCCTCGGGGTAGCTATTCCCTATGCAGATTATTATTAAGTGATTAGCAAATTAAAGCCAATGATGGGTCCTGCCGGACAAGTCTTGACACTACGCGATTTATCGAGGGGGTCCCCATAACAACCCCGAACGTGTTAGGAGCGATTATTATGGAATCAAACACCGGTAGCCGGTAACTATGTCGGCAATAACGGAACAAAGCACCCGGCAAAAGGCTAGGCCTTCCGTTATTTACCAAGTATATAGGTGCATTAATGAAATAACAGATTTAACATAATGATATCAAGCTCATGTTATCACATGAGACAAAGCACCTACAACTAGCAACGCTAACATTAGTAGCTGAGCAAAGCCTACTTAGCCATTCAAGATTTGCTAGGAAGGGATAAGTGCTTGGTTTTCATGGCAATTAAGGAGGCAATTATTGTAGTGGTAGGTAGCGAGCATATGACAAGGAAACGTAATCTAGCATAACAAGTCTAGAGATGGAATCAAGGTCATATCATCTTGCCTGTGATATCCTCAGCTTGGAACTGTTCCTGTTCGTCCTGCACATACTCTCCTGAATCCACATACTCGTTCTCCGGTCCCGGTGCTACCCAACATAAAAATAGCATCCAGTGAACAACAACACCTCACCATGATGCATGAGATGAATATGAACATGCATCTCCATTTCTTTCACTAGCACAAGCATGAGAAGGAAATACATGTTCCTGGACAGAAATGCACTCTAAGCTATCTTGACATGCATGAGAATGACATGACCATATGCGTCACGTGAAAACGATACAAAAGCATATAAAGTACGTTACCAACGGAGCTACAGATCAATGGGAAACGACGAAACAAGAAATGAAGTGCCACGTGTCAAATTCATCACGACACACCCGAATGGCATAACTCTGGTATTTCCAGGTTGCCAAGACAAAAAACAAATCAACATGGATGGGGTGGTGCAAAGAATATCACCACACCATCAACTATGCACTCACAACATCAAAATACCAAAACTACACAATCTGCCATAAACAGCATCATAACACTTTGAGAGCTACAGGCAAAGCACCTACATCCACCCAAATATGCCAATAAAGATAGATGGCAGAAGCTATCCAAGAGTACTACAAGCACAAGCAAATAGATCACACAAAGGAGTTTCACACAAAAAGTTACACAACTGCTAACTTGGCCAAAAATATCAGATTTCAGGGACTTAGTGAAAATCCCAAATTCTCACTATCTGTTTATGTTTTGAAGCATTTTGACAGCACCAAAAACAATATCTACATGACTCCAAATGGAATGAACATTTACAGGGAGCTAGACAAACACGTAAGCTTCAACTTTCGAGTTGAAAGCTAAGGCTGAATCACAACACATGGACCTGCACAAGCTCATCAAGAGGAGAAGAAAATATAAGCAGATTCTCACACTTAGTGAAAATCTCAGATTTTCACTAAATCTGGAATTTCAGCTACATGCCTACTTTGACTAAGCACAACTTGCACATATGAATTCCTAAACATGAAACAAAGCCAACATGGGGTAGAGGGGATCAACCTTAACTACCACAACCAAGAATCAAACTCTTGGGCACACCACATCTCATGGAACCAAGCTCCAAACATAGAACAAGACTGAAATAAGTCATCTCCAGAAAGTGTTCCAATGGCAAAACTGACTTCACCAATGGATTCCTGGGATGATTCTACCCCAAAAACATATATAATACATATGCACTTGTATAGAACAAATGGGCACAAACTAGAAAAGAAAATCTACATAGAATCATATGTAGTGAATAGTTCCCTCGCTCCCCACAGCCGTTGACCGCACGGGCCCGTGCGTGAGGTTCAAACCTAACGGCACGCGCGCCTGGGCTGGCTGGCTGGCTGGCCATCTGGGCCGGCCCAGCCCCAGGTCGAGCCAGGCCAGGCATGTTGCCCTTTTTCTTTTATTTTAAAACTCTCTTTTAAAAGATTTTTATACAAAGATTTAACCAGTGAAAATTAATGATTCTTCCAGTGTTATTTTTCTAAAAATGATGAGTATTTAATAGATCTGATAGACAAATTCTTAGGACAACTTATTTGTTTTATAATAATTAAAAATGCTATTGGGAATAGTTTTGCTTCTGCTAAATTTCTTTTACAAATATTCCTTTCACCAAAACCATAGACAAATATTTTTAGAATAACAACATGGATTTATCAAAATTAAAAAACATTTTAAAGTGACTTTGTGATCTATTTTGGAGTGAGCTACTTATTGCTTTTATTTATTACGACGATAGAAACCCCGTTTGACGGAGTAGTTGGACTTGAAGACCCCAAAGACCCTGGATACTTAGCTGACCAAGGCAAGCAGCCCTTTGACCATGTTCGAGCATATGTTATATTGCATGCTAGTGTAGCAAATATTTCTGTTGCATGTTAGTGTAGCAAATAAGTGTAGCAAATAAGTATCAGTAAATCATTGAAGTGATGTTACCGATGGCTCCTCTGGAGCACTTCTAGTTTGAGCATGATCCTACCACCTATGAGGGTCACGCTAATATCATGTTGACAAGTAAAGCTAAGGATAGTAGTAGCATGAGCAAGATGATGGTATAAATCAAAGTTTGTTGAAAACCCCGTCGGGTCTCACTAATGCCCGAGGGTGATGATGAGTTAGGTGGCCACTTTTGGTGAAGTGATCCATCAGGTATTTTGGTGTGAGTGGTTTCGGAAATGGGATTAGATTTATGATGTGTCGACCGTCACAACCTTACATGTGCGACCATGTTACCCCTTTATGGGACGGGGCCTTGTTGATTACTCTGGTCGGTGCTAGCAAAGAGCCACATTACTAGTAGCGGGAGTGATGTGGGGTCACTCTCGTGACGGGGTCGTGCTAGGTAGGTCGACTATGCCGTTTTAACGTGTTCCGGGCACACCGTTAGTCCCCGCATGGTTGCTACTATCCAGAGTCAGTGCTCGTAAGATATACAACATGTGGGTTGGGTACCAATCGAGTGGACCTCTTTGTCTAGTATCGTCAGGGGAAAGGCAATGATCTGGTACTTACCTCGGATATGTCATATACCACGAGTCGTGGATGACACGGAAGTTTCCCGAATCTCGTGGTTACAGCCTACAATCTATGCAAAGTGTAAAACTATTCGAATAGCCGTGTCCACGGTCAAGTACAGTTGGGTGGTGCTGCTTAAACTATGTTCACTTGTTTCCGCATAAACCAAGTGTGTGTTTGTTTAATGGTTTTGATATGGAAGAGTTGATATTGTTGGAAATATGCCCTAGAGGCAATAATAAATTAGTTATTATTATATTTCTTTGTTCATGACAAATCCATGCTATAATTGTATTGATTGGAAACAAAAATACATGTGTGGATACATAGACAAAACACTGACCATAGTGAGCCTCTAGTTGACTAGCTCGTTGATCAAAGATGGTCAAGGTTTCCTGGCCATACACAAGTGTTGTCACTTGATAATGGGATGACATCATTAGGAGAATCATGTGATGGACAAGACCCAAATAATAAACGTAGCATGTGATCGTGTTATTTTGTTGCTATTGTTTTCTGCGTGTCAAGTATTCATTCCTATGACCATGAGATCAGGTAACTCACTAACACCGGAGGATTGCCTTGTGTGCATCAAATGTCACAACGTTAATGGGTGACTATAAAGGTGCTCTACAGGTATCTCTTGAGTTATCATGGATCAAGACTGGGATTTGTCACTCTGTGTGATGGAGAGGTATCTCGAGGCCTACTAAGTAATACAACATCACACACAAGCCTTGAAAGCAATGGGACTCAAGTATGAGGCACGAGATCATGTATTACAGAACGAGTAAAGAGACTTGCCGATAAAGAGATTGAAATAGGTATAGGGATACCGATGATCAAATCTCGGGCAAGTAACATATCGAAGGACAAAAGGAATGTTATACGGGATTATATGAATCCTTGGCACAGAGGTTCAACCGATAAGATCTTCGTAGAATATGTAGGATCCAATATGGGCATCCAGGTCCCGCTATTGGATATTGACCGAGGAGTGTCTTGAGTCATGTCTACATAGTTCTCGAAGCCGCAGGGTCTGCACACTTAAGGTTCGATGATGTTTTAGTATAGTTGAGTTATATGTGTTGGTGACCGAAGCTTGTTCGGAGTCCTGGATGAGATCACAGACGTCACGAGGGTTTCCGGAATGGTACCGAAATGAAGATTGATATATAGGAAGTTGGTGTTTGGATTTTGTAAAGTTTTCGGGCATTGCCGGCAGTGTACCGGGAGTGACGAATAGCTTCCGGGGGCCCACCACGCCCCAAGGGGTCCACGTGGGTTTATTGGATGTACAATAAGGTATAATGGGCTGAAAAAGTCATCCAAGGAAAGACCATGAGGAAAAAGTGGAAAAAACAAAAGAGGTGGGAAAATAAGGAAGGAGTCCTAATCCAAGTGGGATTGGAGAAGGACTCCTGCCTTCCACTTCGGCCGACCCAAGGAAGGCCTCCTTTGGCCGGCGCCCTGGGGCTTCTGCCCCACCCTTGACTCCTCCTATATATACTAGAGGTTTAGGGCTGTTTTGAGACAACTTTGCCACGTGTCGTGGTTTTGTCACGGCAGATGTCCTCGTGAAAGGACTTAGTGAAGGAGCCATCGCACCTTGGTGGCGACTCAAAGGGGGTGAGCGAAAGATATACTCAAATTTACCCAGGTTCGGCCCATCGTGTGGATGTAAAAGCCTACGTCCTGCTTTGTGTGGATTGATGATGGTTTCGATTACAAGGAGGGCGTAATTCGCCTGACCTAGCTCTCGATAATTTCTAACCTTCCCTATCTTCCCCAGGGACTCGCCTTTATATACAGGTTGAGGCCCTAGGGTTTACAAGAGTCCTAGCCACGCTACAGATCGTGGTTTTCCATATCTCTAAGTCGCCATGCTTTCCAAGACTAGAAACCTCCTTGGCGGCCTATCCTCTGCATCGCTCCTGAACCGCCATCCGGCTCCTGGGCCCGTGGGCCAAAGGATGAGTCGTCCCTTTAGCGACCCGGCCTAGTTAGGGATGGTTACACCGCAGGTAATATCCCCAACTTTAGGCTCCAAATTGACTTGAATTTATTCATGCCAATGATCTTCTACTCATTTTGGGGCAACTTGTATCACTCCCATCTTTTGACGAATGAAAAGCCGCCATCCATCATGAATTGTTTTAGCCACCAATTAGTTTCTGATGACATCACCTTTTCCCTCCAATTTCGGGACTTAATGATGCAACCACCCAACGGATCTTTCTCACCACCATTTAGTTATCCCGAAAATCCAGGCGCCATCATTGCAAATCTTCAATTTGTCGCCTCTATTCCCATGCATGTCGCATCGTTTCCAGCGCCCGGCCTTTAAATAACCGCAGGGGGGAGTGGGGGCACCCTCACGTACCCCCACTTCATCTTCCTCATCGGCTTCGTCTTCCTCGCGCCCGCGCTTCTGTTTCTTTGCGTTCCCAAGCTCCATCGCGAGCCATCATGGTCCGGACGCCTCCAGGCCAACCGAAGGCGCATCATCCACCGCAGATCTTTCGCATCCGCCTCCGGTAATCATCATTCTCTCTCCGGAGAGCACCTCCCCTTCATTAGGGTTAGACCTCGTCTCCATGTTCTTCTAGTTACTTTGAGCAATGCGATGAACACTTCCCCCCTTTTCATATCCGTAAACTTCTTTATGGTAGATCCTTTGCGATGGTAGGTCATGGGAGTTTCACCGCATCTCCCGGCAATTTTGATGCTTTTACTTCATGGATTCATACGGCATCCCTGTCGCATTCTCGCGCTCGTCGTCTTTGCATTTTCGTCAAGCATTATCTCTTTAATTTGATCCACCCGTAGATCCGTGCTTTATTGCTTGATTTTAGGAACATGTTTATCCTACTCGTGGGAATATCCCTAAGGAAAAAATCCTTTCTGAGTCGCCACTCACCTTCTTCCACCACAGCAAGTTAGAACATTGTCGTAGCTACGCCTTTGATTGTCGAATGGCGAGTCATAACGCCTTTCTAGACATACCTTAAATCTCTCAACTCGCGAGTTAGAATATCCTCATATCCAGACCTTGGGTCACCCTACGGCGAGTCACAATGTCCCTACAGACATATTGTATATCTCCAACTGGCGAGTTACCATGTTTTATTGTCCTTAATAAGCCGCCTTGTTCCTTCTTTTTTGTAATCATGGTCAACATCTCGAAATGCAACTGGCTACCAACCAAGATTAATGACGCCTTTGTCGAAAATATGTTAAGGCGGGTTATCTTGATCGTAAGGAAGTTGTTGATTGGCGGACCGCCCTAGGCGAGGTGACTCCCAATCCTGCCGAGGGGAAAGTAGTTATTTTTATTGATCATCTTGAACGAGGCTTCTAGCCTCCCGGGTCAAAGGTTTTTAGAGACGCTCTGTACTTCCTCAATGTTCACCCTAAGGATCTGGGGTCCAACTCTATCAGTAACCTCTGTCAGTTCCAAGTATTTTGCGAGGCCTATTTGCAGATAGAGCCCACAGTTCCATTATTTTGGAACTTATTCCATCTGAACCGCCAGGCCAAATTTACCAACGAGACCAACTTGGAACTCGGGTCGGTCAACATTCAACGGCGCCGCGAACATGGGTTTCCCTATGTCCTAATGCCCAGCCATCCCAAAGGCTCGGCCAAGTCTTGGTTTTATTGTCGTGACACTTCTCCTCCCGGTGAGAACCCACTTCTGGGTTATAGAGAAGATCGCTTACCCACGGACTTCAAGCTGCCAGAGAAACTTACCGAAGAAGAAGAATCAAAATTTATCCCCTCTTCTGCGAACTAAGATCTTTGACCAATAACGGGCTCACCGGGGTTGACCTATTCCATTGTTGGGTGGAGTGGAGAATTCTTCCTCTGAGTCGCCGGTATGGTCTGATGTGCGAGTACGATGGTAGCTTGAACCATCCCCAATGCTATTTTCATAGAAGACTCCCCGAGCAAGACATTGTCGACATAATCAAGAGTTGACCGGTGAATCCTTGGAAAACATTTCCCAGGTCGGGCTCAAGCCTTTCTTCCTCTCCAACCCGGCTCCACCGGTAACAATCTAAGTCGCCTCCTTTTACCTTTTCCAACATATGTGCCAATGTTCCAGGTTTGAAATTTCATTCTATCCACCAGAAAGGTGATGCATTTTGGTCTCGAAGGCCAAAGGCGAATGCCCAAAAAACTACTAAGCCGCCACCAAAAAATAAGAAGAATAGCAAGGGCAAAGCTGCCGTCAAGGAGTCATCCGTCGTCGGCGAGTCCCGAGCCAGCGAAGAACAGTCAGAGGTAAAAATTTACCCTTTTGGTTGTCATCATTATGTTCCGACTTGTGCTTATGTTTGGTTACCTTTGTGCGTAGGACGATGGCTATGAGAGCTAAGATGACGTGGTCTAGCTAATTTCTGTTTCTTCTGAGTCAACGTCCTCTTCACCTAGGATGGCCAGGCGGATTTGTGGAAAAGTTCCCATGTCTCACTGATATGTCTCCAGGCTTGTGGGCCCCATGTGGCTCCTTTGCCATACCTCTTTCGCCTATAAATTCTCTAAAAATCGAAAACCACCAGAGAGAGGCACGCAAATACTTTTCCGCCGCCGCAAGCTTCTGTCTCCACAAGATCCCATCTGGGGACCGTTCTGGTGCCCTGCCGGAGGGGGATTCGGACACGAAGGACTTCTTCATCAACACCATTGCCTCTCTGATGATGCTTGAATAGTTCACCACAGACCTTCGGGTCCATAGCTAGTAGCTAGATGGCTTCTTCTCTCTCTTGGATCTTCAATACAAAGTTCTCCATGATCTTCATGGCGATCTATTCGATGTAACTTTCTTTTGCGGTATGTTTGTCGAGATCCGGTGAATTGTGGATTTATGATCAGATTATCTATGAATATTATTTGAGTCTCCTATGATCTAATATATGCATGATTTTGTATCCTTGTAATTCTCTTCAAGTTATGGGTTTCGTTTGGCCAACTTGATCTATAATTCTTGCAACGGGAGAAATGCTTGGTTTTGCGTTCATACCGTGCGGTGTCCTCACCCAGTGACAGAAAGGGTAGCGAGGCACGCATCGTGTTGTTGCCATCAAGGGTAAAAACATGGGGTTTATATCATATTGCATGAATCTATCCCTCTACACTGGATTGATACCTTGGTTCTCAAACTGAGGGAAATACTTATTGCTACTGTGATGCATCACCCTTTCCTCTTCATGGGAAAAACCTACACAAGCTCAAGGGAAGCATATCCAAGTAACTATCGCAAACTCATCTCTTGCATTTACATTATTTGCCTTTTGCCTCTCATTTTCCTCTCCCCCACTTCTGGAAAAAAAATTACAAAAATATTTGCCTTTTTCATTTGCCCTTTCTTTCGCTTGCTTTCTATTTGCTTGTGTGGGATAGTCTACATATCCTTATGGCTAGTCCTATCGCTTTGAACGTTACTCCCGAGAGCAAAGTTCTTAATTTCAAACAAAATGAGGGAGAAAACTTAAAGGATGCTTGGTATAGAATTTGCAATGCTCATAATAGATCTACTCGTAAGCAATCTACTATTGTTCTACTTCGCAACTTTTATGTGGGTATTTCCCCTTGGAATAGGTATGTTCTTGACACCATTGTAGGCGGAAATTTTTTGGTAGCCATACCGTTGATTCTTATGGTGCTTTAATAAATTTGGTTGGCTCACCCCCACTCATGGTTAATGGAACTACTTTAACTTTGGAACATGTGATGCGTAGGCTGGTTATTATTGAAAATAAAGTTGCTACGATAGAACTCATTGAAAAATTGGATAAAAAGATCCACAATCAAATCACTCAGTATGGATCCAAGGTGGGAATGACTTTGAACAATTTAAATGAGAAGGAACCCATAGTTAACGAAAAACTAGGTCATCATTCCGCTAGAATTGGCAAACTAGAGGATGTTATAACCAAATTGGGTTCCGCTTTTGCCGCTATTGAGAACACTCCAAATTTTGCCCACAATAAGGCTACCAAGTTTGTTTTTGTTCCTAAAAAACAGTGGTGAACCATCTAGTAAGAGAGATGAAGATCTTAGAATGTTGAGTGTTCACCCTACTTATGGTTTGAGCACTAAAGACGACGATACATGATTCTATCGCCTTATGCCTAGCTAAGGGAGTTAAACAATAGCGCTTGTTGGGAGGCAACCCAATGAATTTATCTTCGTTTTTTTGCTTTCTGTTTTGTTTTGTCCACACCATCATAATTCTTTTATGATTGTGTTTTTATGTTTCTTTTAGTGTTTGTGCCAAGTAGAACCTTTATGATCAGTTTTGGTGATGGTTGTTTGATCATGCTGAAAAAGACAGAAACTTTGTGCTCACGAACTTATTTTTAATTCCTATCCAGAAAGATATTTTGAGTTGATTCTTTTTGCATTCTGGTGGATATGCAAATTTTCCTTATTTTCATAAATTTTCAGAATTTTTGGGATAACAGAGGTATACGAAGTATACAAATTGCTACAGACTAGCCTGTATTTGACAGATTCTATTTTTGTTGTGTTGATTGCTTATTTTGATATCACGAGTTTCTGTTTAAGTTTTGTGTTGTGAAGTTTTCAAGTTTTGGGTGATGGTCTCATGGACAATGGGATAAAGAGTGGAAAGAGATTAATCTTGGGGATGCCCAAGGCATCCCAAGCCAAATTCAAGGACACCAAAAAGCCTAATCTTGGGGATGCCCCGGGAAGGCATCCCCTGTTTCGTCTTCAATCCATCGGTAACGTTACTTGGAGCTATATTTTTATTCACCACATGATATGTGTTTTTCTTGGAGCGTCGTGTATTATAGGAGTCTTTTATTTTTGCTTTGTCACAATCATCCTTGCTGCACACCTTTTGGAGAGGGACATGCACTCATCGTGAATTTGCTAGAATACTCATTGAGCTTCACTTATATCTTTTGAGTTACGCAATTTAGCTCGCATGTGCTTCACTTATATCTTTTGAGCAGATAACTTTGCTCCAGTGCTTCACTTAGATCTTTTTAGAGCACGGTAGTGTCATATTTTGAAGAAATAAGAACTCTCGATCTTCACTTATATCTTTTTGAGAGTGCTCTGTCTAAGTAACTTGGTAATTGGCGTGTGCTATGAAAGTAGTCCTAAAGATGATAGGCATCCAAAGAGGATATAATAAAAACTTCCATATTCATGTGCATTGATTAGTAAAGAGAAGTTTGATTCCTCACAAGTAGTTTTCAGCTATAGATATGGTAATATTAGAGTTATGTTAGTAGGGTGTTGTGAATCTAGAAACACTTGTGTTGAAGTTAGTGATTCCCGTAGCATGCACGTATGGTGAACCGCTACGTTAGGAAGTCGGAGAATAATTGATTTATTGATTGTCATCCTTTGTGTGGCGATCGGGATCACGCGATGGTTAAACACCTACCAACCCTTCCCCTAGGAGTATGCGTTTAGCACTTTGTCTCGATTACTAATAAAAAATTCGCAATAAATGTATGAGTTCTTCATGACTAATGCGAGTCCATGGTATAGATGCACTTTCAGCTTCCACCATTGCTAGCCTCTCTAGTGCCATGCAACTTTCGCCGGTGCACAAACCCACCATATACCTTCCTCAAAACAGCCACCATATCTACCTATTATGGCATTTTCATAGCCATTCCGAGATATATTGCCATGCAACTCCCACCGTTCCGTCTCATGACATGTGCCGTCACTTTCATATTACCATTGCATGATCGTAAGATAGCCAGCGAGATGTCCCAACGTCATACGCTAAGCTAGATCGTTGCACATCCCGGTACACTGCCGGAGGCATTTCATATAGAGTCATCATTCTTCTAAGTATTGACTTGTAAGTAAATAAAAGTGTGATGATCATCATTATTAAAGAATTGTCCCATGTGAGGAAATAAAATAAAAAAAGAGGCCAAAGATGCCCACCAAAAAATGAAAAAAAGAGGCCAAAGAGCCCAAACAAAAAAATGATTGAAAAAGAGAGAAGGGACAATGCTACTATCTTTTTCCACACTTGTGCTTCAAAATAGCACCATGTTCTTCATGATAGAGAGTCTCTTGTTTTGTCGCTCCATATACTAGTGGGAATTTTCATTATAGACCTTGGCTTGTATATTCCAATGATGGGATTCCTCAAAATTGCCCTAGGTCTTTGTGAGCAAGCAAGTTGGGTGGACACCCACTAGTTTTCTTTTTGAGCTTTCACACACTTATAGCTCTAGTGCATCCGTTGCATGGCAATCCCTACTCATTCACATTGATATCTACTGATGGGCATCTCCATAGCCCATTGATACGCCAATTCAATGTGACCATCTCCTCCTTTTTGCCTCACAACCTCCACCACACTCTATTTCACCTATAGTGATATATCCATGACTCACCCTCATGTATTGCGTGAGAGTTGAAAAAGTTTGAGAAAGTAAGAGTGCGAAAACAATTACTTGGCCAATACCGGGGTTGTGCATGATTTAAATTTGTTGTGTGGGGATGGTGGAGCATAGGCAGACTATATGATTTTGTAGGGATAACTTTCTTTGGCCTTGTAATTTCATAAGTTCATGATCACTTTGCTAGAATGCTTGAGGTACTATTGTTTTCATGACAATAGTAAACTATTGTTTTGAATCTTACGGATCTAAACATTCATGCCACAAGAAAGAAGTTACAAAGAACAAATATGTTAGGTAGCATTCCACATCAAAATTTTAGTCTCCAACGTATCTATAATTTTTGATGGTTCCATACTATTATCTTGTCAACTTTGGATGTTTTAATGCATGAATATGCTATTTTATATCTTTTTTGGGACTAACCTATTAACTCAGTGCCAAGTGTCAGTTTCTGTTTTTTCCGTGTTTTTGACCTTTTCCAGAGAAGAATATTAAACGGAGTCCAAACGGAATAAAACGGAATATTAAAATAATATTAAACGGAGTCCAAACGAAACAAACGGAGTCGAGAGAAGATACGCACGAGACTTGAGAACCAAGGCAGAAGACCTCGGGGGAGATCACAAGCCCCCTAACCGCGGCCTGGGGGGCATGCCTGGCAGGCTTGTGGGCCCCACGTGGCTCCTTTGCCCTACCTCTTTCGCCTATAAATTCTCTAAAAATCGAAAACCAGCAGAGAGAGCCACGAAAATACTTTTCCGCCGCCACAAGCGTCTGTCTCTGCAAGATCCCATACGGGGACCGTTCTGGTGCCCTGCCGGAGGGGGATTTGGACACGGAGGGCTTCTTCATCAACACCATTGCCTCTCCGATGATGCGTGAGTAGTTCACCACAGACCTTCGGGTCCATAGCTAGTAGCTAGATGGATTCTTCTATCTCTTGGATCTTCAATACAAAGTTCTCCATGATCTTCATGGAGATCTATCCGATGTAACTTTCTTTTGCAGTGTGTTTGTCGAGATTCGATGAATTGTGGATTTATGATCAGATTATCTATGACTATTATTTGAGTCTCCTCTGATCTCTTATATGCATGATTTCGTATCATTGTAATTCTCTTCGAGTTATGGGTTTCGTTTGGCCAACTTGATCTGTAATTATTGCAATGGAAGAAGTGCTTGGTTTTGGGTTCATACCATGCGGTGTCCTCACCCAATGACAGAAAGGGTAGCGAGGCACGCATCGTGTTGTTGCCATCAAGGGTAAAAGGATGGGGTTTATATCATATTGCATGAATATATCCCTCTACATCATGTAATCTTGCTTAAGGCGTTACTCTGTTTGTTATGAACTCAATACACTAGATGCATGCTGGATAGCAGTCGATGTGTGGAGTAATAGTAGTAGATGCAGAACGTATCGGTCTACTTGTCTCGGGCGTGATGCCTATATGTATGATCATTGCCTTAGATATCATCATGACTTTGCGCGATTCTATCAATTGCTCGACAGTAATTCGTTCACCCACGATAGTACTTGCTATCATGAGAGAAGCCTCTAGTGAACACTATGGCCCTCGGGTCTACTTCACATCATATTTTCAGATCCACAAAATTACTTTGTTGCCCTTTTCACCTTTCAGATCTCACCTTGCAAACAATCGTGAAGGGATTGACAACCCCTTTATAGCGTTGGGTGCAAGTTTGTTTGTTTTTGCGCAGGTACATTGGTGCCTCATCTTGATACTCCTACTAGATTGTTACCTTGGTTCTCAAACTGAGGGAAATACCTATTGCTACTGTGTTGCATCATCCTTTCCTCTTCAAGGGAAAAACCAACACGAGCCAAAGAGGTAGCACTCACCCAAATGCTTGTCTGGACCCTGATTTCCTTTTGAAGAAGGCGAAGTATGCTCCCAAACGTAAAACCCAAAGCCGTTCTGGCGACTTAGTTTCCGGGTTAGCTGAAAAGACAACTGTCGGAAGTGCAGAAGTGAGGTATACTCCTGTTGAACACACTCTCCTCCTTGTAGAAAATGTGATTCACCACTCGTTCACTCCTTGAACTTTTATTCTTTCAGGTCTCTCCTCCTTCATCTGGCGACTCGGTGATGTCAGCTCTTCCGCCAATGATTCGTGTACAGGGGTAAGTTCTTTTATTAACCTTTTTCCTTCCCAATAATGATATTTGCTCTAACTTTGATGTCTTCACCTCATAGCACAAGCAAAGAAGAGAAAAACTCGTGACTTGTCTTCTGCTCCTAAGACGAATCAGGTGTTAGGCATGAGCACCTCTACCCCAGAGTTTGATGAAGACCAAGCGGCGTCTCGTGATGATCCTGTGGATGACATTACTGATGTCCGGATCAACTCTCCGGGCCCTCTAAAGGAAACTAATGAAAATGTTAACCCGCCGAGCTCTTCCAGGGCGACTGAAGATCCAGATATCGTAATTATTACTGGTACTGGCTACTCCAAACCTGCAACAGCGGTGTTATCCAAACATGCATCAAAAGAGTCCCATCCTTCCGCAGAACAAGATATCACTAAGCTGAAGCTTCCCCATTATGAGAAGCTCAAATTTGAGCAACTCTGCTCTGGCTTCGTAAGTCCCCTAGAGACGAGTTATGAAATGGAGAAGAGCTTGATCAACATGCTGAGAGTCAAACATGAGGTACGTCCTTTATTATGTGTTCTTCCACCCATTAGCCTTCCAGGAGACTAGTATTGCTTGATGAAATTATGTTTGTTGCAATATCTGGTAGACCCATATCTGTCCGTAGCCCCCAAGGGTCGGGTCCTCTTTTGAAAGATGAGTCGGGTCTTGTATTAGATGAAAACTTCAACCTGTAGCCCCCAAGGGCCGGGTCATCTTTTGAAAGATGAGCCGGGTCTTGTATTAGATGAAAACTTCAACCTGTAGCCCCCACGGGCCGGGTCATCTTTTGAAAGATGAACCAGGACTTGTATTAAATGAAAACTTCAACCTGTAGCCCCCAAGGGCCGGGTCATCTTTTGAAAGATGAGTCGGGTCTTGAATTAGATAAAAACTTGAACCTGTAGCCCCCAAGGGCCGGGTCATCTTTTGAAAGATGATCCGGGTCTTGAATTAGATAAAACTTCAACCTGTAGCTCCCAAGGGCCGGGTCATCTTTTGAAAGATGTACCAGGTCTTGTATTAGATGAAAACTTGAACTTGTAGCCCCAAGGGTCGGGTCATATTTTGAAAGATGAGCCTGGTCTTGAATTTTGTATGACTGCGAAATGAATCATACATTAGCCCCCAAGTGTCAGGGATGTTGCTTGCAACAGTTCTAAAAATTGTCTCCCCAAAATTTGTTTGCAGGAATCTGTGACCCGGGCCGAGTCATCTCTTGTTGACTTGAAGAAAAACTTAACCGAACAGCAGAATGCTCGGACTGCAACTGAAGAAAAATATCGGTTGGCCCTAGATGATATAGAGAAAATGAAAGCCGACCACCAAAATTTTGAGAAGAAAGCCAAAGCTCTAGTGCTACCCTAAGAAGGCTTTTGCAACAGCCCAAGTTTTTTAGACCGGCTGATCAGGCGCGAGTCAAGCTTCAGTGAAGCAGGTTCAGTGAACCAATGGTTTCTCTATTTTCCATGCGTGGCTCTGGCGGTACCTTTCATGTTTTAACTAAGGCGAGTTCAGGGTCCAAAAAGCGGATTGACTCACCAAGAGTACATGGGTACATAGGGCAACTCGTCCAACATATAGTCCAGTATAACCATTTGTAATGCGGTAATTTTTCACTAGCCAACAGGGTATTCAGGCTGAACTCAATGAGTGGAAGCCCCCAAGTGACCTATGGATATGGAAAGTCAGGCATAGGATTGCAGAAGCATTTTATGCTCTTACTGCAAAACAACTTGGGAACTAGTAGCCCCCAAGTAAGTCGGCTTAATTCTTAGAACAATATAAGGCGCCCATGTTTGAATCGTGCAACGTGGCAATTTTGGTCCTCTTTGGCTTATCCAGTTTTGAAACAAGTGCAGCATGGCGACTTATGCTCTTTGGTACTCATAGCGTCCATGCTTGGACGAATCAAAGAACAATAAGACTCATGCTTTCCAGAAGCTGAAACGGCAAAGGACCCCGAAGTTCGTGGGTGCCGTCTTTATTGCTTTATAAATAAAAGATTACAAGTTCTGAGATTTCCAGAAAAGAAAGGAGCCCATGGCTCTAGGTGTAGTAAGGCCGCAAGTGGGCAATATTCCAGGGGCAAGTTGTCCCAATCTCTGTAATTGGACGATCAGGGCGAAGATCCACCAAGTAGTATGAACCATTCCGAAGATTCTTGCTGATGACAAACAGTCCTTCCCATGGAGGTGATAACTTATGCATACTAGTGTGGTCTTGAATCAACCGGAGCACTAAGTCGCCGTCTTGAAAAGTCCGGCTCTTGACGCGGCCGCTGTTATAGCGTCGCAAGTCCTGTTGATAGATTGCCGATCGCGATGCAGCCAAGTCTCGCTCTTCCTCCAAAGCATCCAGCGAATCTTGTCGTGCCAACTCGTTGTCCTGTTCCACATAGGCGGCGATTCACGGTGAATCGTGTCTGATGTAACTTGGCAAAACTGCCTCTGCCCCATAGACCAGAAAGAAGGGGGTAAAACCCGTGGAGCGATTTGGGGTGGTTCTGATACTCCATAACACTAAGGGCAACTCTTCAAGCCAACATCCTGGAGTACGCTCTAGAGGCACCATAAGCCGGGGCTTGATTCCTTGCAATATTTCCTGATTCGCCCTGTCTGCCTGTCCGTTAGACTGGGGGTGTGCGACTGCATAAACGTCAAGCCGGATATGCGGCTCTCGTCCGCAAAACTCTTGCATTGCGCCCTTTGATAAATTAGTACCATTGTCAGTAATGATAATATGAGGGTATCCAAACCGGAAGATCAACTTTTTCAAGAATTTGACAGCCGTGTCTGCATCACAGCTACTAATGGGTTCCGCTTCAACCCACTTAGTGAACTTGTCAACCGCCACCAATAGGTGAGTCTTTTTATTGGACGACATTTTCAAAGGACCAACCATGTCCAGCCCCCAAAGCGCAAACAGCCAAGTAATTGGAATCATCCGTAATTCCTGAGCCAACACGTGCATCTGGCGTCCAAATTTCTGGCAACCATCACATCGGCGAACTATATCTTCAGCATCTGCATGAGCCGTCAACCAATAAAACCCATGCCTAAAGGCTTTGGAAACCAGGGAGCGTGACCCGGCATATTGACCGTAGTCGCCTGCATGATTTTCATTGAGAATCATACATCCTTCCTCGGAAGAGACACACCATTGAAATACCCCTGAAGTGCTTCGCTTATGCAACTCGCTGTTATGTATGACCATAGATTTGCATTGGCGGACGATTTGGCGAGCCAATAACTCATCCGTGGGTAACCCGCCTCGCATGAGATACGCCATGTAGGGAATTGCCCAATCCGGGGTACCACAGAGAGCCGCCACAAGTTGAGACTCACGGTCCAGCACCGCTAAATCTTCCTCTGAAGGTAGCCTCGCCGAGGGGTTATGTAACACATCCAAAAAGATATTGGGGGGAACCGGCTGATGTTGTGAACCAAGGCGTGAAAGAGCATTTGCTGCTTCATTGAGTCGCCGTTCGATGTGATCCACTTGATAACCATGAAAATGACCCGCCACTTCTGACACAGCTCGCCTGTAAGCTGCCATCGAGGGATCTCTGGAATCCCACGTGCCGGAAACCTGCTATGCCACGAAATCTGAGTCGCCCAAACATCTGACTTGGGTGAGGTTTATCTCTTTGGCGAGTCGCAGCCCATGGAGCAGAGCTTCATACTCTGCTGCATTGTTGGTGCATGGAAACATGAGTCGGAGGACATAGCAGAATTTGTCACCCTGAGGCGAAGGTAACACCTCACCAGCCCCCGAGCCTTCCAACTGCCTAGATCCATCAAAATAGATGGTCCAGTATGTGTGATCGGGCCTATCTTCTAGAATCTGCAACTCGGTCCAGTCGTTGATGAAATCTACTAGTGCTTGATACTTAATGGCTATACGGGGAGTATATCACACGTGATGAGATCCTAACTGAATGGCCCATTTAGCAATTCATCCAGTCGCTTCTCGATTTTGTACAATGTCGCCAAGGGGGGCAGAACTGACCACCGTGATGGGATGTTCTTGGAAGTAGTGTTCCGGCTTCCGACTCGCCATAAACACCCCCAAAGACCAGCTTCTACCAATGCGAGTAGCGTTGTTTGGAGAGGTCAGGACTTCATTGATAAAATATACTGGTCGTTGAACCGGATATTCCTTCCCTTCTTCCTTCTGCTCGACGACCACTGCCACGCTCACTACCTTGGAATTAGCCGCGATGTACAAGAGCATAGGATCCTTGTCTGTCGGAGCGGCAATACCGGCGGCTTAGCCAGTTGTTGCTTCAAGGCTTCAAAGGCTTCGTTGGCTTCATCCGTCCAAACAAAACGATCAGTTTTCTTGAGCAACTGATAAAGAGGGATGGCTTTCTCCCCAAGGCGACTTATAAAGCGACTTAGAGCCGTGATACGACCCGCCATGCGTTGGCTTGGTTGATATTGGCCGGTTTTCCTAGCGAAGTGATCGCTTCAATTTTGTCTAGGTTAGCTTCAATGCCGCGTTCTCACACCAGGAAATCCAATAACTTTCCTGCGGGAATACCAAACACACACTTGGTGGGGTTAAGCCTCATCTGGTATACGCGCAAATTGTCAAAAGTCTCCTTGAGATCCTCCAAGAGGAAATCTTTCTTCTGAGATCTGACTACGATGTCGTCAACATAAGCGTGGACATTACGTCCGATCTAGTTATGCAAATTATTCTGGATACAACGCTGATAAGTCGCCCCCGCACTCTTGAGCCCGAACGGCATAGACACGTAACAGAAGGCTCCGATGGGGGTTATGAAGGATGTTTTCTCCTGGTCTACCACAACCATCTTGATCTGGTGGTATCCTAAGTAAGCTTCCAAAAAAACACAAACACTCGCAACCCGCCATCAAGTCAATGATTTGATCAATGCGGGGAAGTGCGAAGGGATCCTTTGGACAGGCTCTGTTGAGGTTGATGTAGTCGACGCACATGCGGAAAGTGTCGTTCTTTTTTAGCACTAGGACCGGGTTAGCCAACCATTCAGGATGGAAAACCTCGATCATGAATCCGGCAGCCAAAAGCCGGGCGACTACCTCTCCAATCGCCTTACGTCGTTCCTCATTAAACCTGTCAAGATACTGTCGAACTAGCTTTACTTTGGGGTCAGTATTAAGATTGTGCTAAGTGAATTCTCTCGGTACACCTGGCGTGTCAGAAGGTTTCCACGCGAAGATGTCCCGATTCTCATGGATGAATTCGATGAGCGCGCTTTCCTATTTGGGATCCAGACCCATCCCAATAGTGAACTGCTTGGTTGGGTCGCCAGGCGTGAAGTCTATCACCTTGGTGTCATCCGTTGGTCTAAACTTGAAGGGCGGCTCAGAGTCAATTGTTGGCCTCTTGAGCGGCGTCATATCCGTCGGGTCAACATTGGCTTGGTGAAATTTGAGTTCCTCGGTCGCGCAAGCCATCTCGGCGTAAGCTACGTCCCCTTCCTCGCACTCTTGGGCTATTTTCCTTTCTCCATTGATAGTGATAGTCCCCCTAGGACCATGCATTTTAAGCTTGAGGTAAACATAACATGGGTGAGCCATGAATCGAGCGTAAGCCGGCCTTCCAAACAATGCGCGGTAAGGGCTCTTGATTTTGACCACCTCAAACATGAGTGACTCGCTCATGTAATTGGATTCTGTGCCGAAAGCCACATTAAGTTTAATCCGCCCAATTGGATACGCCGACTTACCCAGAATGATGTCTAGAAAACCATGGACGATGGCATCAAGTCTTTCTCTGAAAATTTCATATTTCGAAAGGTATCGAAGTATAAGATGTTTATGTTGCTCCCACCATGCATGAGTACTTTGGAAAGGGTGTATCCTCCGACTTGGGGAGCCACGACCAAAGCCAAGTCGCCAGGGTTGTCTGCTCGGGGCAGGTGATATTCCCTACTCCATGTGATGGGCTGCTCGGACCAATGGAAATACCTAGGAAGCGCCGGCTCAGCCACGCTGAAAGTTCTATGTTTCACCTTCTGGTCCCGTTCGCAAGTGCTGGTGGTGAACACATGATACTGTCCACTGTTCAGCTGCTTAGGGTTATTCTAAAAGCCGCTATTGTCATCTTGCACCTGGCGATCTCCTTCCGGTGGCGGTTGCTGAAACACGCCCTGTGGGTTATATCGTGGTTGATTATGAACTGGGTATTGTCCACTATTAGGCTGTGAGCCGCCCTAGGTGGCCGGGTTAGGAAAACCACTGAACGGGCTTTGGCGTGACTTGGGCACGCTGAATTGTTCATGTCGCCCGCTTTGATCACCTCCTTGGCCCTTATTGAGCGCCTCAGCTCGGAACTCCTGCATCACATAGCAATCCTTCCAGGAGTGGGTAGCCGGTCCTTCAGCAGTGGCGTGCTATGGGCAGGGTCCTTTGAGCATCTCACGATAGTTACGCGGCTTCTTCCCACTAAATCCCCGCTTCTTCTGGCGTTGCTTCCCGTTGCCGGCATTTGTATTGGCGATGAAGTCAGTGGGACCTTCCTGGTGTCTCCTCTTACCTTGCCCGCCATGGTTGTGGTTGCCCCGCCCTTGAAACTGGGAGTGACCTTTTGACGACTTGCCCCTCTTGGTGGTGCTAACCGTGTCATCGTCCTCCCAAGGATCCTTGGTGTCATCTGACTCGGCATATCTGGTGAGGTTGTCCATCAACTCGTCCATGTCCTGCACCTGACGCTTAAGTCGCCCTAGCTTTAGTACTAGAGGCTCGTAATGGCAATTTTTCTCCAGAATCAGCACTGCGTGAGTGATACGTCAATTTTGCATAATGCTTTTATGTTGATATTTATCGCTTCTTGGGCTGTTATTTCACTTCATGGTACAATACTTATGCCTTTTCTCTCTTATTTTTCGAAGGTTTACATGAAGAGGGAGAATGCAGGCAGCTGGAATTCTGGCGTGAAAAAGGAGCAAGTTTGAGATGCCTATTCTGCGCAACTCCAAAAGCCGTGAAAATCAACGTGGATTTTTTTGGGAATATATAAAAAATACTAGGCCGAAGAGGTGCCAGAGGAGCGCAACCAGGGGGCCACAAGCCTGGTATGCGCGGCCACCCCCTGGCCGCGCCTAGGGGGCTTGTGGGCTCCCTGCTGGCCCACTGGCTCCCCTCTTCTGCTATATGAAGGGTTTCGTTCCTAAAAAATCAGGAGGAGGCTTTTCGGAGGATTCGCCGCCGCCACGAGGAGGACTTCGAGCAGAACCAATCTAGAGCTCCGGCAGGACGATCCTGCTGGGGAAACTTCCCTCGAGGAGGGGGAAATCATCGCCATCGTCATCACCAACACTCCTCTCATCGAAGGGGACTCATCACCATCAACATCTTCATCAGCACCATCTCATCTCCAAACCCTAGTTCATCACTTGTAACCAATCTCCATCTCGCGACTTCGATTGGTACTTGTAAGGTTGCTAGTAGTGTTAATTACTCTTTGTAGTTGATGCTAGTTGGATTACTTGGTGGAAGAGTTTATGTTCAGATCCTTGATGCTACTCAGTACCTCTCTGGTCATGAATATGATTATGCTTTCTGAGTAGTTACTTTTTTTCCTTAGGACATGGGATAAGTCATGCTAATAGTAGTCATGTGAATTTGGTATTCGTTCGGTAATTTGATGTGTTGTATGTTGTTTTTCCTCTAGTGGTGTTATGTGAACGTCGACTACATAATACTTCACCATTATTTGGGCCTAGAGGAAGGCATTGGGAAGTACTAAGTAGATGATGGGTTGCTAGAGTGATAGAAGCTTAAACCCTAGTTTATGCGTTGCTTCGTAAGGGGCTGATTTGGATCCACTAGCTTAATGCTATGGTTAGACTTTGTCTTAATTCTTCTTCCGTAGTTGCAGATGCTTGCGAGAGGGGTTAATCATAAGTGGGATGCTTGTCTAAGTAAGGGTAGTACCCAAGCACCGGTCCACCCACATATGAAACTGTAAAAGTAAAGAACGTGAATCATATGAACATGATGAAAACTAGCATGACAGAAATTCCCGTGTGTCATCGGGAGCGTTTTTCCTCCTATAAGACTTTGTTACCTTGATGAAAACCACTTGTCAGATCCTTCTGCTCCTCATGGGGTTCGACACTCTTACTTATCGAAAGGACTACGATAGATCCCCTATACTTGTGGGTCATCAAGACTCTTTTCTGGCGTCGTTGCCGGGAACTTGGTAAGGAAACATTCATATAGTGTGCTGAAATTTATTGTCACTTGTCACTATGGAAACTAATCCTTTGAGGGTCTTTTTCGGTATCTTCACCTCGAACGGAAGCACATAAGAGTTGCTCCTCAACCTTCTGCACCTACTGAAAATATTTCCTTTGAATTTTCTTCGGGTATGCTTGAGAAACTGCTGGCTAATCCTTTTACAGGAGATGGAACATCACATACAGACTTGCATCTAATCTATGTACATGAAGTTTGTCATTTATTTAAGCTTGCAGGTTTGCCCGAGGATGAGGTCAAGAAGAAGATCTTTCCTTTATCTTTGAAGGATAAGGCATTAACAAGGTATAGGCTATGTGATGAGACTGGATGATGGAACTACAATCGGTTGAAATTGGAATTTCATCAAAAGTTTTATCCTATGCATTTAGTACATCGTGATCGGAATTATATTTATAATTTTTGGCCTCGTGACAGAGAAAGCATCGCTCAAGCTTGGGGGAGGCTTAAATCAATGTTATATTCATGCCCCAATCATGAGCTCTCGAGAGAAATTATCATGCATAACTTCTATGCTTGGCTTCCTCATGATGATCGCACCATGCTTGACACTTCTTGTACCGGTTCTTTTATGAAGAGAGATATTGACTTCAAATGGAATTTATTAGAGAGAATTAAATGCAACTCTGAAGATTGGGAACTTGAAGAAGGTAAGGAGTCATGTCTGAATTTCAAGTTTGATTGCGTTAAATCCTTTCTTGAAACAAATACTTTTTGTGATTTTAGCACTAAGTATGGACTTGACTCTGAGATAGTAGCTTCATTGTGTGAATTATTTTCTGCTCATTGATCTCCCGAAAGTGAAGTGGTTTAAATATCATCCTCTCTTAGAAGTCAATGTAGTTAAACCCAATCCAGTTGAAGAGAAAGTCATTGCCTATAATGATCCTATTGTTCCCAGTGCTTACATTGAGAAACCACCTTTTCCTGTTAGGATAAAGGATCATTCTAAAGCTTCAACTGTGATACGTAGAGGCTACATTAGAACACCTACACCCCCTGAGCAAATTAGAGTTGAACCTAGCATTGCTATTATCAAAGATCTTCTGTCCGACGATGTTGAGGGACATAATATTCACTTCTGTGAAGATGCTGCTAGAATTGTTAAACCCCACGCTAGAGACAAACATGGGCTTGTTGTTGGCACACCTCTTGTTTCTATTAAGATAGGAGATCATTTTTATCATGGTTTACGTGACGTGGGTGATAGTGTTAGTGCAATACCTCAATCCTTATATGATGAAATCAAAGACGAGATTGCACCTATTGAGATAGAGCCTATTGATGTCACTATTTAGCTTGCCAATAGAGATATTATATGCCCTGTGGGAATTGTTAGGGATGTTGAAGTCTTGTGTGGTAAAACGAAGTATCCTGCTGATTTCCTCGTTCTTGCTACCACTCAAGATAGCTTTTGTCCCATCATATTTGGCAGACCCTTCCTCAATACTGTCAATGCTCATATTGACTGTGAGAAGCAAACTGTCACTGTTGGCTTTGAAGGCGTGTCACATGAGTTCATTTTCTCCAAGTTTGGTAGACAACCTCATGAAAAAGAGTTGCCTAGTAAGGATGAAACTATTTCCTTAGCTTCTATTGACGTGCCTCTACTGATCCCTTAGAGCAATACTTGCTTGAGCATGAAAATGATATGCATATGGATGAAAGAAATGAAATAGATAGAATTGTCTTAGAACAATATCCTATCCTTAAGAATAATCTTCATGTTAAACTGATTGGGGATCCACCCCCACCAAAGGGTGATCTTGTGTTCGAGCTTAAACAGTTGCCTGATACTCTTAAGTATGCTTATCTTGATGAAAAAGAGATGTATCATGTTATAATTAGTGCTAGCCTCTCAGAGCATGAAGAAAAGAAGTTACTAAAAACTCTGATAAAGCACCATGCTACTATTAGATATACTCTTGATGATCTTAAGGGCATTAGCCCCACCCTATGCCAGCACAAAATCAAAACTAATCCTGATTCCAAACCAGTTTCTGATCAACAAAGGAGATTGAATCCTAAGATGAAAGAGGTAGTAAGAAAAGAAATACTAAAGCTCCTGGAAGCGGGTATTATCTATCATGTTGCTCATAGCGATTGGGTGAGTCCGGTGCATTGCGTCCCTAAGAAGCGAGGCATTACCATTGTCCCTAATGATAAGGATGAATTGATCCCACAAAGGATTATTATTGGCTATAGGATGGTGATCGATTTTAGGAAATTGAATAAAGCCACTAGGAAATATCATTACCCTTTGCCTTTTACCAACCAAATGCTAGAAAGACTGTCTAAACACACACACTTCTGCTTTCTAGACGGTTATTCTGGTTTCTCCCAAATACCTGTTGCACAATCTAATCAGGAGAAAACCACTTTCACCTGCCCTTTCGGTACCTTTGCTTATAGACGTATGCCTTTTGGCTTATGTGACGCACCTGCCACCTTTCAAAGATGTATGATGGATATATTCTATGACTTTTGTGAAAAGATTGTTGAGGTTTTCATGGACGACTTCTCCGTTTATGGGTCTTTTTTTGATTATTCCCTAAGCAACCTTATCGAGTCTTACAGAGATGTAAAGACACCAATCTTGTCTTGAATTGGGAGAAGTGCCACTTTATGGTTAATGAAGGCATCATCTTGGGACATAAAATTTCTGAAAGAGGTATTGAAGTCGATAAGTCAAAGGTTGATGCAATCGAGAAAATGCCATACCCCACAGATATCAAAGGTATAAGAAGTTTCCTTGGTCATGCTAGTTTCTATAGAAGGTTCATTAAAGACTTCTGTAAGATTTCTAGGCCTCTTACCAATCTCTTGCAAAAGGATATTCCTTTTATTTTTGACGATGATTGTGAGGAAGCCTTCGAAATACTTAAGAAGGCTTTGATAACTGCACCTATTGTTCAACCACCTGATTGGAACTTACCTTTTGAAATCATGTGTGATGCTAGTGATTATGCTGTTGGTGTTGTCCTAGGGCAAAGAGTTGATAAGAAGTTGAATGTTATTCACTATGCTAGTAAAACTCTAGATAGTGCCCAAAGAAACTATGCTACTACGGAAAAGGAATTTTTAGCAGTCGTGTTTGCATGTGAAAAGTTCAGGTCTTACATAGTTGATTCCAAAGTCACTATTCACACTGATCACGCTGCTATTAAATACCTCATGGAGAAGAAAGACGCTAAAACTAGACTTATCAGATGGGTTCTCTTGCTACAAGAGTTTGATTTGCATGTTGTCGACAGGAAGGGTGCTGATAACCGCATAGCAGATAACTTGTCTAGGTTGGAGAATGTTCTTGATGACCCACAACCTATTGATGATAGCTTTCCCGATGAGCAATTGAATGTCATCAATACTTCACGTAGTGCACCATGGTATGCTGATTATGCAAACTATATCATTGCCAAATATATACCACCTAGTTTCACATACCAGCAAAAGAAGAAATTCTTCTTTGACTTGAGACATTACTTCTGGGATGATCCTCACCTTTATAAGAAAGGAGTAGATGTTGTTATTAGATGTTGTGTACCTGAACATGAACAGGGACATATCCTACAGAAGTGTCACTCCGAGGCCTACGGAGGACACCATGCGGGAGATAGAACTGCACACAAGGTATTGCAATCAGGTTTCTGTTGGCCCACTCTCTTCAAGGATGCCTGTAAGTTTGTCTTGTCTTGTGACGAATGTCAAAGAATAGGTAATATCAATAAACGTCAGGAAATGCCTATGAACTATTCACTTGTCATTGAACCATTTCATGTTTGGGGCTTTGATTATATGGGACCTTTTCCAAAATCCAACGGTATACTCATATCCTAGTTGATGTTGATTACGTCACTAAGTGGGTAGAAGCTATCCCCGCTAGTAGTGCTGATCACAACACCTCTATCAGGATGCATAAAGAAGTTATTTTCCCTAGATTTGGAGTCCTTAGATATCTAATGACCGACGGTGGTTCACATTTCATTCATGATGCTTTCCATAAAACGCTTGCCAAGTACGATGTCAACCATATAATTGCGTCTCCCTATCACCCTTAGTCCAGTGGTCAAGTAGAGCTAAGCAATAGATAGATTAAACTGATTCTGCAAAAGACTGTCAATAGGTCTAGAAAGAATTGGTCTAAGAAGCTTGATGATGCACTGTGGGCTTATAGAACTACCTATAAGAATCCCATGGGCATGTCTCCATATAAAATGATGTACGGTAAAGCATGTCATTTACCTCTTGAACTAGAGCATAAAGCTTATTGGGCAGTCAAAGAGCTTAACTTTGATTTCAAACTTGCTGGTGAGAAGAGGTTATTTGATATTGGCTCGCTTGATGAATGGAGAACCCAGGCATATGAGAATGCCAAGTTGTTCAAAGAAAAGGTCAAGAGGTGGCATGATAAGAGGATACAAAAGTGTGAGTTCAATGTAGGTGATTATGTCTTGCTATATAATTCTTGTTTAAGATTTTTTGCAGGCAAGCTTCTCTCTAAATGGGAAGGTCCCTATATTGTTGAGGAAGTATATCGTTCCGGTGCTATCAAGATCAACAACATGGAAGGTAATTGTCCGAGAGTGGTAAATAGGCAGAGAATCAAGCATTATATCTCAGGTACTCCCATAAATGTTGAAAGCAATATTATCAATACCATAACTCCGGAAGAATACCTAAGGGATATTTATCATCCTGTTTCACACTCCAAAAATGAAGAGGTATGTGATTCTGTAAGAAAACAGACTCCAAAACTTTTCTAGTAGGAATTTTTCTCCGTTTTGGAATATTTGAAAAAATAGAAAAATTGGAAGTAGTCCGGAAAGCGCGCGAGGAGGCGACAAGCCTGCCAGGCGCGGGCCCACCCCCTGGCCGTGCCTGGGGGGACTTGTGGCCACCTTGTGTGCCTCCCGAACTCCGTTTTCGTGCGAAGTACTCCTTCTGGTCTGGAAAAAAATCATTATATATTCTCCCGTAAGGACTGACCCTTGTATCACGTAGATTTCCTCTGTTTTCGTTTCGAGCCTGTTTTTGTTACAGAACTAGATTGCTATGAAGTCCCTAAAAGCTCTGAAGGACAAGATCTTCGAGAAGGTTATCAATCCGTGCCTCACGGGAGTGCTGCAAAACCCTCAATCTGTCGAGATGCGAGAGGGGATGTTGCACCTCCGTGATGCTGAGGGGCCCAAGAAGACTGGAAGCATGGAGGCGAGGCTCGAAGCAATGGAGCAACAGGTCTTCAAGTGCCAAGGGATGGTGGAGCGTGGACTCAACGCCAACCATATGATGATCACGAAGTTCACCAACATTGGGAAACACCTCCCCGGGCTCTATGACAGGATTGATCACCTCCAGGCCCAGATCTATGACCTGCAGAACCAAAACTATGAGTATGAGTATAGATTTAAATCAATACGGTTGGCTGCATATTTGAGGATTCCCGAGACTCGTTCATCTTTCCATGATGGAGTACCTATGGCTTGGAAGATGGAGGATCAAACCCATGTTGCAACAACTCCACCACCATCACCTCCAAAGGAAGACAACTAAGCATGGGTATGGGCAATCCCCTTGGCTTGTGCCAAGCTTGGGGGAGTTGCCCCGGTATCGTATGACCATCACATCTTTTTCCTTTACCTTTGTTTTAGTTTGTTCCTTTTCAGTTTTCTTTTTCTCTAGTAGAAAAGAAGTCTTAGTGTTTTAGTCTTGAGTTATGCTTTGTGTCACCCCCGATGTATTTGAGCTCGTGAGCCATATATTAAAGAGTGTCTTAGTTGAGGGGCTTGGCCTCTTGCCATGATCAAAAGAGTGAGAAAGGAACAAAAGCATGAAAGATCATGTAATGATCTTATGGGAAGTGATGGCTTCACATATAAAAGGAATGATGATTGAAACTTGTTGAGGGTAGACAAACGTAGACCTTGGTCATTGTTGCAATTAATAGGAAGTGATAAAGAAGGAGAGGTTCACATACAAATATATCATCTTTGACACCATCTATGATTGTGAACACTCATTAAACTATTGCATGCTTAGAAGTAGATGTTGGACAAGGAAGACAACATAATGAATTGTGTTTGCTTGGTTCCGAACAATGTTATATGATTAGAGATCCCTTAGCATGTGACGATTGCTTCCACCTCATATTAGCCAAAACTCCCGCACCAAGTAGAGATACTACTTGTGCATCCATAAACCTTCAACCCAGTTTTGCCATGAGTGTCCACCATACCTACCTATGGATTGAATAAGATCCCTCAAGTAAGTTGCCATCAGCGCAAGCAATAAAAATTGCTCCCTAATATGTATGAACTATTTGTGTGTGGAAAATAAGCTTTGTACAAACCTGTGATGAGGAAGACATAAAACCGACAGACTGCATAATAAAGTTCTTTATCACAGGAGGCAATATAAAGTGACGTTCCTCCGCACTAAGAGGACACGCATCCAAACCTCAAAAGCGCATGACAACCTCTGCTTCCCTCTGTGAAGGGCCAATCTTCTACCTTTACTTTTTGCCCTCGAAAGAGTCATGGTGTTCTTCACCAATTCCTTATTTCGCCTTTATCTTGGCTAACGTCATATGCTTGGGAAAGATCTATATTCATATGTTAACTTGGAGGTAAGTATTCATGAATTATTATTGTTGACATTACCCTTGAGGTAAATGGTTGGGAGGCAAAACTATAAGCCCCTAACTTTCTCTATGTCCAGCTGAAACTTTGATCTCATGAGTACCACGTGAGTTGTAGCAATTGTAGAAAAAGAAAAGATGATTGAGTATGTGGATTTTCTTTACAAGCTCTTATTTGACTCTTTCTGATGTTGTGATAAATTGCAATTTCTTCAGTGACTAAAGGTTGTCGGTTGTTACTTCTCGGTAAGATTCTTGATCCATACTTTACTTTGTGAAGGAATTGTCACTTTAGCATGAGAGACTATATATTGGTATTGCTGTTCTGATCATGATCATGATGCATGCATGTTCGTATCTTGTTTTGTCTACACCTCTCTCCCTAAACATGTGAGCATATTTAGTGAGATCCGCTTTCGCTTGAGGACAAGCGCTGTCTAAGCTTGGGGAGTTGATACGTACATTTTGCATCATGCTTTTATGTTGATATTTATCGCTTCTTGGGTTGTTATTTCACTTCATGGTACAATACTTATGCTGTTTCTCTATTATTTTGCAAGGTTTACAAGAAGACGGAGAATGCAGGTAGCTGGAATTCTGGCCTGAAAAAGGAGCAAGTTTGAGATGCCTATTCTGCGCAACTCCAAAAGCTGTGAAAATCAACGTGGATTTTTTGGGAATATATAAAAAATACTGGGCCGACGAAGTGCAAGAGGAGCGCAACCAGGGGGCCACAAGCCTGGTATGCGCGGCCACCCCCTGGCCGCGCCTAGGGGCTTGTGGGCTCCCAGCCGGCCCATTGGCTCCCCTCTTCTGCTATATGAAGGGTTTCGTTCCGAAAAAATCAGGAGGAGTCTTTTCGGAGGATTCGCCGCCGCCACGAGGTGGAACTTGAGCAGAACCAATCTAGAGCTCCGTCAGGACGATCCTGCTGGGGAAACTTCCCTCCAGGAGGGGGAAATCGTCGCCATCGTCATCACCAACACTCCTCTCATCGAAGGGGACTCATCACCATCAACATCTTCAGCAGCACCATCTCATCTCCAAACCCTAGTTCATCACTTGTAACCAATCTCCGTCTCGCGACTTCGATTGGTACTTGTAAGGTTGCTAGTAGTGTTAATTACTCTTTGTAGTTGATTCTAGTTGGATTACTTGGTGGAAGAGTTTATGTTCAGATCCTTGATGCTACTCATTACCTCTCTGGTCACGAATATGATTATGCTTTGTGAGTAGTTACTTTTGTTCCTGAGGACATGGGATAAGTCATGCTAATAGTAGTCATGTGAATTTGGTATTCGTTCGGTAATTTGATGTGTTGTATGTTGTTTTTCCTCTAGTGGTGTTATGTGAACATCGACTACATAACACTTCACCATTAATTGGGCCTAGAGGAAGACATTGGGAAGTAGTAAGTAGATGATCGGTTGCTAGAGTGACAGAAGCTTAAACCCTAGTTTATGCGTTGCTTCGTAAGGGGCTGATTTGGATCCACTAGTTTAATGCTATGGTTAGACTTTGTCTTAATTCTTTTGTAGTTGTCGATGCTTGCGAGAGCGGTTAATCATAAGTGGGATGCTTGTCCAAGTAAGGGAAGTACACAAGCACCGGTCCACCCACATATCAAACTATCAAAGTAACAAACGCGAATCATATGAACATGATGAAAACTAGCTTGATAGAAATTCCCGTGTGTCCTCGGGAGCGTTTTTCCTCCTATAAGACTTTGTCCAGGCTTGTCCCTTGCTTCAAAAGGGATTGGGCCACTTTGCTGCACCGTTGCTACTTTTATTACTTGTTGCTTGCTACGAATCATCTCACCACACAATCACTTGTTACCGATAATTTTAGTTCTTGCAGATATTACCTTGCTGAAAAGCACTTGTTAGATCATTCTGCTCCTCGTTGGGTTCGACACTCTTACTTATCAAAATGACTATGATAGATCCCATATACTTGTGGGTCATCAGTGAGCCGCCGAGATGCCGTCTGACGAATGAATGACCTCTCCAACTCGCCGTGTCCAATGGTGGGCCGACTCATCCGGTCGTTGAACGCAGTGTTGTAAGTCGAGATGGTCATCGGGCGTTGCAAGTCCCTCGGAAATTTTTTATGAAGCGCTCCTTTAACTGTGCCCAAGTGTTGATGGAGTTAGGTGGCAGGTTTTTCAAACCACGTACGTGTTGTTCCTTCAAGCATCATAGTGAAATACTTGGCGCAAACCGCCTCGTTCATGTCGAGCATGTCCATCGCAAGTTCGTAACTCTCAATCCATGACCCTGGCTCGGTCCTTTGAAATCCTTCGACATCCGCTCATTGCGAGAGGTGTCTGGGTATAAGTTGGATAGCCCTGACCCGCCACAGGCGCCATCTCCACAATGTCTTGGGATCGAGTATCATGCACCCCGGGAGGGTTGGTCTGAGGCAAACGCCGTTGCCCACTGGTCACTGCGGGTTGGTCCTCATGGCGACTCCTGGTGTGACTCGCCTGGGGTGTGGAGTGTAACCGGTCGAGGTTGTGTGAGTATTGCGCGTGTTGGACCACTGTTGTCTTTAGCATCTCGATGGCGTTTCTCGCCTCCACCTCGGCAGGGGAGTATCCATAGATCGGGAGGGACTCCATGTGGCGGGTTGCCGCGAGCATGTTTTCAACAGGATTTGAGAAGTAGCCTCGTGGTGTCTGGAAGCTATGCCCGTGGGCAACCATTGATTGAGGTGGTGGCGGGTTAGGCGGTTGAACTGGACCTTCCCCCAGAGCGGAATGCAAAGGCTGATCGGGTCCCATTCCACGAGTGCGTGGGGTGTCGAAGAGGCAAGTTAGATTTAGATCGGCTGGGAGGCGCCCGTGATGCTTCCTCTAATGAATAGCATCGGACGCGCGTTGTTGTTTCTCGAGCCGTCAGCCTTCCGTGTTCAGCCGTTCTGTCTCCGCGGTGATCCGGGCTTGCTGTGCCGCCATCCTGGCGGCTTCCGCTTCCATGTCCCGCTGGGTTTTGGCAATCTCATCCTGCAACTTCGCCAATTCGGCGTTGATCGCTTCCTGATTCTCTGCCGTCACAACGGTTGTCATGAGTCTGGTGATCTCCATCGTCAAGTCCGCCATGGCTTGAGCCGGAGTTTTCGACGACTCGCTAGTCTCGTTGTTGTCGGCCGGGTTTTGGCTGAGGTTGTTTCGCCCCCGCCATGTAGGTGGCGATTTGTCGATGGGATCTTTCGAAGACCTCGGGGTCCATCGCCCATGCCAACTCTCCGAATTGTCCTTCGTAAAGAGGGCCAATTGAATCTGTGTCGCCCATGGATGATTCGTCATCAGAGTTGACGGGGGTGATCTCCTGGACTACCGGTTCGTCCTATATGCTGGCTCCCTGCGTAAAACCGACGAAAACATGGCGTCTACTGTCCTAATGTGTGATGGGAAGGCGTACCTGGCCGGCTCGATGATGTCGGTAGAGGTGTCCGGCTCAGGCACGGGTGTTCCATTCATGCCGATGAAGATGTCGACCTTGCCAAAGGGGACCCTGTAACCAGATTCGATTGAATCGGATTCAGACCCCCATAGCGAGCTATCGATGTAGTACCTTCCGCGGTGGCTTTTCATCATGATGCCGACCACATAGCTTTCTGACCCTGTTAGGGCTCCCTTTGAGAACTGAACTCCACGGTGCACTAGCCCCACGGTGGGCGCCAACTGTCGTGGTTTTGTCACGGCAGATGTCCTCGTGAAAGGACTTAGTGAAGGAGCCATCGCACCTTGGTGGCAACTCAAAGGGGGTGAGCGAAAGCGAGACTCAGATATACCCAGGTTCGGCCCCTCGTGTGGAGGTAAAAGCCTACGTCCTGCTTTGTGTGGATTGATGATGGTTTCAATTACAAGGAGGGCGTAACTCGCCTGACCTAGCTCTTGATAATTTGTTACCTGCCCTATCTTCCCCAGGGACTTGCCTTTTATATACAGGTCGAGGCCCTAGGGTATACAAGAGTCCTAGCCATGCTACAGATCGTGGTTTTCGATATCTCTAAGTCGCCGTGCTTTCCAAGACTGTAAACCTCCTTGGCGGCCTAACCTCTGCATCGCTCCTGAACCGCCATCCGTCTCCTGGGCCCCTAGGCCAAGGCTTGCATTACCAAAGGATGAGTCACCCCTTTAGTGACCTGGCCCAGTTAGGGCGGGTTACACCACAGGTAATATCCCCAACACCACGTGCAACTCAAACCTACACCTTGTAGTTCTTCCTCTAGATTAAATTTCTGCGGAGCTCGGGCGGAGCCCTGCAGGAATAGATCATCACCAACACTGGCGCGCCGTCACGCTGCCGGAGAACTCATCTACTTCTCCGTATCACTTGCTGGATCAAGAAGGCCGGGATCGTCATCGAGCTGTACGAGTGCTGAACGCGGAGGTGCCGTCCGTTCGGCGCTAGATCGGAACGGATTGTGGGACGGATCTTGAGACGGTTCGTGGGATGGATCATGGGATGGTTCGAGGGACGGATCGTGAAGATGTACCACTACATCAACCGCGTTTATTAACGCTTCCGTTTAGTGATCTACAAGGGTATGTGGATCCGATCTCCCTCTCGTAGATGAATATCACCATGATAGGTCTTCGTGTGCGTAGGAAATTTTTTGTTTACCATGCAACGTTCCCCAACAGATATGACCAAGTTTGATAACTTGGCATATCGGGTGAACCCAGAGTGTTCAGCCTTAACAGATATATTGATATCTGTAACCTGTTTTTCTAAACAACGTCTAGCTTACGTTGCACTTCCATGATCATGTTTATTTACAGTTAAGTTGTTGTCCACCAAACTGCATATTACTTGTTATCCTACCAACTGCATTGTTCATATCATGGGCTGTTTGCGAGTACATTCAAAGTACTGACTGGCTTGCCACTGGTTATATTACTGACCAGACATGGAAGGACCAGAGTTTGGAAAAGAGTACGTCTTCGGAGACGGCCCTGCAAACTAGGACGCTTCCCAGTCAGAATGCCTGTTGGTGTAGGCTGATGGCATGGGCACCCGCTTAGCCCTAAGATTTCCGCTACTAGTTTTATGAGTGTGATTTGGCCTTATAGGCCCTACCTTGTGAACTTGACCTTTCCGTCATGTGTTGTAATAATTTGGTACTTGGATGTAGGACTCTTAATATTCAATATATGTGTGTTCGGTGAGCATTGATCTCTGGGATCACTCAGCGCGTTCATTCGGCGATCTCGACTCGTAAGTCGGGGTCCCTACACCTAATGGGTCATGTTGTTGAAGACCGGATTGCGTGACAACCTCGTGTTCACGAAGGAAAGCACCGAAGACCGGCGTGTCATCCAAGTTAGGTAGCCTAAATCGGCGCATGTGTCACTGGCTTGAGGTCGGTTGTATGTAACCCTAGGAACCCCTCGTGTCTATATAAACCATATGGTTTTATCTGCAACGGCAAGTTGACTCATCTAAGGCTTTAGCTCATACGATCTCAAGGTAGATCAACTGTGTAATCCTCACACACGTCAACATAATCAAGTAGGACGTAGCTTTTTACCTCCTCAAAGGGCCCGAACCTGGGTAAACAATGTCTCCTTCGTCCACTTTAACCCGTCGATCCAAGGTCCACAGCTCGGGACCCCCTCCTCGAGATCTGCCAGTTTTGAAACCGAAAATTGGGGTCTCCAATTAGATTGTCGAGATTGCCCCGAGCATTTGAGGTCATCTCGGAGCCACAATCCATTGTGGTGAAGCTTCGTGGTGTTGTTGGGAGCCTCCAATTAAGTTGTGGAGATTACCCCAACCTTTTTTGTATGGGTTCGGTGACCACCCTCAAGGGTGCCTTAGTGGACTCACGGCATCTTGCATTGTGCGAGGGCATGAGGAGATTACGGTAGCCCTAGTGGCTTCTTGGGGACCATTGTTGTGATAGCCCGAGACCGACACCCCAGAAGATTCCCCTTTTATTCCGTTTTCGTAGGCTGATTATTTTTATTTGTCGCATCATCATCGCATCATTCGCATCATCCGCATCGCATCGGCATCCCATTGCCGCCAGTATTCAAAACTTGCATATGTTGTTAGTTGCCGGTTCTCGTCGTTGACCGTTCTGAGCCCGACCACACACGCACGCGCCCGCGGCATCGTCAAAACCTGTTTTTAGAAGTGTGTGTAAAATATTCTCTGATTGAGTTGAAACTTTGCGTGCGGTCCTAATATAATACAGGTAGGCCGCCTGTCAAATTTCGTCGCAATCGGTGTCCGTCTGGTACCCTAACGGTCGATCGTAGCGGCACCGTCTCCGGTCTATCGTCGGCCGTTTTTTGGTGTTTTAAAACCGCGTTGCCACGCTGCACCGTTTCCCTCTCTTCCCCAACTAGCCTACTCTACACGATCACTTAGCCGACCCCGCATTCGAGTTCGTTCGATTCCGATCGCGTGGGCGAAAACGGAGCCGGATTCGGATAACCCTAGCCCGTTTAGTTTATAAATAGAGACCTAGCCTCCAAACCCTAGCCGTCGCCTCGGGATCCGCGCCCCACCTACCCCCAGCCGCCGCACTCTCTGTCCTCTCTCCTCAGCCACTGGGCCCGCCGAGCCCATCTGGCGAGCCGCCTCCAGCCAGCCCCTGCTCGCGCCCTCGCCTAGCGTGCCGCCTCGTCGCTCCCTGCATCTGCCGACCTGCGCCGCCCCGCCACCTGCACCTTGCCGCGCGCCGGCCGCCTCCCATCATCGGAGCCGCATGACGTCATGCTCCGCCTCGTGCCCCACCGCCATCTGGCTGGATCAGCCGCCCTCGGCCGTGCCTACCATCCTCCCCGCGATCTGGATCGGGGATCCAAATCGGGAGGCACTTGACCGAGCACCTCGCTCCCCCCTCTACTCGACGTGCTTGGGCCAGCTGCCGCCTAAGGCCCGTCCGCTCCAGGCTAGCCCCCGCGCCAGCCCAGCGCTGACTCCCTTCGGCCATACCGCCTCTCCTTGTGGGGCCAAGGCCACCAAGGTGAGCAGCCCACCTATTCTCCGCCGCCGGCGTGTTTTAGATAGGTTGCACTTTGGTTTAGGCCCACTAGGAGTAGTTAGGATTTTCGGATTTTATTTAATTTCAGGGTTAATAGATATTTCTTATGCCCGTAGGATTTAAACCGTATGTCGGATCGAGGTGAGTCATATATGAAACTTGTGTAGTTTTCCGCGTTTATTAATATTTTGCAACTTGCATGCAAGTTTGATGTGGTTTGACCCGCTGTTTGCCAAGAAATGCATGTTGTCCTAGTAGGAGTTTGTCATGTATTTATTTTCGCGCATGTCCGGATTGTTCCAATCCCGTAGATAAAATGCTCATATTTTTAGGAACCTTTTTCCTTGTATTTTAGAGTAGTTGGTTGTATTTTGGCATGTAGGATTCCGTCGTTAGTTTGCTATACCATGCTTAGGACATATTCTCGCATATACGTATGGCGTTATTTTCGTTTTCCAACCCCACATGCTATATATGTTTTCGGGTTAGAAAAATCCATAGAATTTAACTCTGTATTTAGTTTTAGCTTTTGAGGAAGTTAGTGCGCATGATATTTTGCCATGTTGCCCTTTTGTTTATTTTGTGGGTTTTAATCCGTGCGTGATATGAAGGAGTTGTCAACTAGAGATATGCCCTTGGATGTGTAGACTAGGCCCTGGTAATTTTGGTTGCAATAGGAATCCATGTTTAGGTGTGGCTTGCTTGTTCTCAACTTGCTAGGAAATAGTGCTGATTTGGAGATGCTGAAATATTTCTAAGTCTGAAATTTGTTATATTTTGTTGTTGTCTTGTCATGATTTTATCTCGTGTTCTCTAGCTCTTTTGAGATTGGTGCAATGGAGTTAGTTTTAGACTTTAAGATTCTCTAGCATGCTGTCAATTTTCATGCCATTTGGAGTCCAGTAGTTTATGGTTTTGCTGCTATCAATATGCCTTCAGTTCAAAAACTGCACTGTCATGAAATTGAGATTTCACTATGGCTGAAACTGCGTGTGAGCATCCATTTTGTGAGTTCTTTTCCTAGTGATCCCTGCTTCCATGCTAGGTGTTATTAGTTGTATGTTGTAGTGCATCTTTCCCTCTATTGCCTCATGCCTTGTTTGAGCATGTTGGATTTGTGTAGCTAGTTGTTCGAGGGCGTAGAAAATGCTATGTGGCTGATTTTGGCACATTGTAGTCATTTCTTGTTTAGCTCTTAGTTGTTGAACCGTTGCTCCATTTTTATCATGTCCTATATGAAACTTGCTTAGAATCTCGTGTAGTTTCATAATATGTTGCTGACTTGTTGTTTTGAAATACTTGTGACTGTATTTGCACACACATTGCATTCATGCCATCATATCTTGCGGTGTTCGTATCTTTTGAACCGTAGCTCCGTTGGAGATGTTCTCTATGTGTAATTTTTTTTGTAACAACGCATAGAATCACGTGAACCTATTTATTTTGCTGTTTAAAAAATATTAAAACATGTTAGTTCAGATCTGTACAGAATTACAAATTAACATATGAGGTCATCTCATAGGTGCTATATGTAATTTCCGACCTCATTTAAGATGCCTAGATAGATAGCTTAGTTACGCCTCACCTCTTGCCATGTTTAACTATATTTAATATTGCCGTGTACCTAATCGGGATAGAACTAAATAATTCGTATGTGGAGTTTCGCCAATATGCATCTCGTTGCATATTGAACTTCACTTAATGTGTAGTGTTTGATTGTGTGAATTGCCATGCCATGTCTTGCGTATGTTCTTCCGTTCATGCATCATATGTGTTGTGCATCGTGTGGTGTATATCTGTGTTGATGCTTGTTTCCGGTTTGCTTCGCCTCGATAGAGTTCAGCAAGTGTGTCGGATTGTGAGGACCCGTACGACTACGTCGGTTCGTGTGCTTCACGAAGTCGTTCTTCTTCCAAGCGGGATCTCGGGCAAGTTGACCATTTCCCCAGATACCATTACTATCATTGCCATGCTAGTTTTATTGCTTCTATTGTTATGTCCCGTTGCCTACCACCTGTTAAATATCAGCCTCTCAACATTGCCATGAAACCCTTCAACCTGTTCGCCACCTAGCAAACCACTGATTGGCTATGTTACCGCTTGCTTAACCTTGTGTTAGCATTGTTAGTTGCAGGTGCAGTTGTTTCCATGTGACAACATGGGTTCCTTGTTATATCACCCTTTTAAATGCTATTTAATTTAATGCACCTATATACTTGGTAAAAGGTGGAAGGCTCGGCCTTTCTAGCCTGGTGTTTTGTTCCACCTCTGCCGCCTTAGTTTCGGCTACCGGTGTTATGTTCCATAATTGAGCGCTCCTAACACGATCGGGGTTGTTATGGGGACCCCCTCTATAATTCATCTTAGATTAAAGCTGGTCTGGCAAGGCACAACATTGGTTCTACATTTGCCCAACATAATAATTCTGTTAATACTGAAATGCATAGGGAGTTAGCGCTACCCGAGGAGTAATTCAACATAATACACGGGGGCTAGAGTTGTTGGTGCTGGTCCAAAACAGAGCCACTTGCGGGGCCACCCGGGGCAACTCGGGGGATTTCTATCCGGCCACCATACGTATTGCTCATCCGTCGTGTCCTGAGAACGAAATACGCGGCTCCTATCGGGTTCGTCGACACGTCGGGCGGCCTTGCTGGATTAGTTTTACCTTTGACGAATGTCTTGTGCATCGGGATTTCGGTGACGCTTTAGGTAATCTCAGAGTTGAGGTTTTTCACTAAGGAGTCCGACGAGATCGCGAGTTTCGTGATCGAGGATTTCTATGTGGCTTGTGGAAATTTGTGATGGATTAGTTGGAGCACCCCTGCTGGGTTAAATCTTTCGGAAAGCCCTGCCCGCGGTTATGTGGCAACGTGGAAACTTTGTTTAACACTGGTTCTAGACAACTTGAAGTTAACTCAATTAAAACTTGCCAATTGAGTGCGTAACCGTGACTGTCTCTTTCACGGGTTCCTTCTCCGATCGAGGACATGGTGGGGTTATGTCTGACGTAAGTAGGTTTTCAGGATCATTCATTTGATCATCAGTAGTTCACGTCCGTAATGCGAAGATCATCCCCTCCTTATTCTTGTACTCGTAAGTTAGCCACCAAATAAATGCTTAGCCGCTTGCTGCAGCCTCACCACTTAACCTTACCTCACCTATTAAGCTTCGCTAGTCTTGATACCTTTGGAAATGAGATTGCTGAGTCCCCTGTGGCTCACAGATTACTACAACACCAGTTGGAGGTACAGGTAAAGGTTACTTGACGCGAGCGCGTTGATTGTTCATTTGGAGTTGCTTCTTCTTCTTCTTCATCGATCTAGGATGGGTTTGAGGCCGGCAGTCTGGGATAGCAAGGATGGACGTCCTTTTCTTCTCTCGTTTGTTTTCGACCGTAGTCGGACCCTGCTCTTCTTCATGATGTTTATGTATTGTACTAATGTGACTCTGATGTAGCTTGTGGCGAGTGTAAGCCAATTCCATATATCTCTTTCAGTACATGTACTTGTAACGGTATCCATTCTTGCGAAACGACGAGATGCGCTTCTATCCCTGACGAGGCCCTCGTGCCAAATTAAGGATAGGATCGCATCTTGGGCGTTACAATTATGCCTCCACACCACTACAAATGGAGATTAGCATCCACAAGGGTGTGAACTTCGGGATACAACGTCGTCTGTGCGTGCCTCGGTTATCTCTTACCTGAGACCTTCACTTATACACTTTACTTCGTGATAGCCATATTGTTTCATGTTATATATCTTGCTATCACTTAGTTGTTTATCTTGCTTAGCATAAGTTGTTGTTGCACACAGGTGAGACTAGTTGTTTTGGGTTTTGTGCTTTACTAATTAAACATTTGTTTTATTCTGCATTTGTTCAAGCCTAAACCGTAATTATTTTAAAGCGCATGTTCAGCCCCCCCCCCTCTAGGAGACATACACGTGCTTTCACTAGCGTTAGAGAAAAACCAAAAATTCAAGTGGTGAATTAGAAAACAAATGTTGTGATCATGCATATCATGTGGTGTGACAAAGGATCTTGGCATGGCATTTAAGCACGTAAAATGAGCGCAAGCAATGTTGTTATGGGAACAATTGTGCAAAGGTGAGGTAAGTAGGCAAATACATGTGACAAGATAACAAGCATCTACCTCACGGTTATAGCAAGCATGAACAAAGTGCTCAACAAATGGTATATGGTAGGCATAGGAATCATTCGTAACACCAAATAAAATGAAGTGTCTAAACACATGGAGTAATCACAAGTTCAAGGCAATCCAAGGATAAAGTGCACATGGTGTAGTGAAGATAGTTTGGCACTCAAACACAATAGAAAGAGCAATTGGTCATCGTGTGTGAGGCAATCACGTCAAGCATGTAGCAAGCAATGTGGCATGGCAAATGTGAAGAATGGACATTGTTGCAACCAATCATATGATAAGAGCAAACAACACACAAGTCTGATGCAACACGCAAGGCATATACGTCATGAGACATGGCAATGTGGCAATCGAGAAGAAAAACAAGATCACTAGCATGTGTGCAAGTAAGTGGTCCAAGATGACCAATATATGGCATGTTACAAGCAACACAAGTAGAATGACCGCAATATACATGCTCAAGAAGGATATCACCTTGAAACTTGTTCTTGTGTGTCCTTCACAACGTCGACGCGCAAGCACGTGCGAAGTAGAAACACGTCAGAGTAGCATGGTTCGCTCTCAAGAGCTCGAATCATCAACTCATATGACGTGGACCTTGACATGTAGTCGAAGCATCCTACACATACACACAACAAAGGAAACAATGTATGTGCATGGTAAACAAACACGTCATCCATCAAGATGGTTCTTTTCTCTTGTACGTAATCGTTAGGAGCACAAGAACATGAATAATATGATGCAACAATGGCAATATTCATGGTACTAGGCATATGGTGCAAGGAAGGAAGACAAGCATGTTTCACATGACACATGTCAAAATCTCCCATAACATGAGAGAAAGCTATGGGGCAATCTCGGTAGCAAGATTAATAGCATTGTTGCACTCAATACATGGCAATAGCAAGCAAGAGGAAACACATGGAGACATATGACAATAAGCAATATCAATCATGGGCAAAGCATGGCAATGGTTGTCATCAACCGCATGAATGGAGTAAGTAATAGTCATCGGTGATGCAACATAAGCAAGCATATTGATCATGTTGTGCAAACTAGTAGTGCGAAGATGCAACATACTAGAGGAAATCGGCAATCATGTCATGTGTGCAACTAGTGGGTGTATATAATGCTATTAATCTATCTATTTGGATAGTACTTATCGTGTGATATCCAACAAGCATGAGTTTGCTCAATTCGGAGCTCGTATACGGAAGTTATGGCAGTTCAAGGCAGGTTTTCTCTCTCAAGCGGAAGTACCGCTGGGGTTGAGCGGTAGTACCACTCTGGCGGTACTGCTGCTGTCGGATTTCGGGCTCTGCAAAACCCTAAAGATTTGAACTCAGGGGCATGTACGAAGATCTCTCATGGGCTCGCCTCACCTAACTCACTACTCGCTGGGGATGGAAACGAACTCACTCGATGGTGAGAAAGACACATAACATGACAGTTTACCCAGGTTTGGGCCGCTGAGAAGCGTAATACCCTACTCCTGCTTTGGTGGACTGCCTCTCTTGGAGGTTGGTGGATGAACTAGTACAGTGTTCGTGGGCCTTCGGAGGCTGGGTGGCCTTTGTGTGGTGCTAGTGGGCGAATGAATGTATCCCCCCCCCCTTCATGAAGTGACCTACTCTCTATATATAGAGGCGGCACTGGTCCTCTTCCCTTATCGTTTCGATGGGAAGGGATCTCACAACTGCAAATTTCGAAGGGAATAGGGGAACATGCTCCCCTGCCCAAAGGTAGTCTTCGCCTGCAAAGTGGTTGCGAGCACTGCAGGGTAGGGTCCAGGGATGACGCGTGTCGTGCTGGCAGGTAGCGATGGCCTTGTTCCACCAGAAAGGAAACCTTTGGAAGATGCCATGGGAACCCTGATTCATCCTTGCCCCCCTTTGAACTAAAGGGGAAACTGCTCCGTCCTGTTGTCTGCTGCTCGTTTGTCCTTCCTCGACGTCATCCTTGACTCCTGAGGCTGGGTCTTGCCTCGGAATATCCGCTGCTCCGGAGGGGTCCTGGTGAGGCCCCCTGTCGGTCTTGATGTTGTTCCTCCTCGCAAGGCTTGGACCCTCGCGAGGACCATGCCTTGAGTGGTGTCGCGCCCGATTGTTCTTGCTTGATGAAGTGGGTCAGCCCTAGGCCACAGGCAGGCAAGTCTGGGTACCCCATTCTCAGAACACTGAAAGTAGCCCCCGGGCCCAAGGCGTGCTCGCGCCGGCCTCTAGGCGAAGCCTTGGGGGCGGCCTGAGGCGCCGCGGGCACTAAATGCCTATGGGCCAGGCCGGTGCGCGTCACGCGGCTGATGTCGGGTCTCCCTTGCCTTCTGTGTGTGCCTGAGCTATTAGGAACCCGACTTGTTGTGTCGGTACGTTATTGCTTTCCTCTCTCCCGCACTCGCTCTTATTCCTCGGTCTCCAACTCCAACCGGCGTCTCCTAGATCCAGCACCGCGTTGTTCCCTTGTCTGTTCAGCGATGGCGCCCGCCGACGAGCAGAAGCCAGAGACGCAAGGTCCTGCCCCGGCTCCTCCGCTCCTAGAGTGCTCCCTCTCCAAGGATGTGGATCTTACCCCCGTGCTCCCATCGATGGCGGCCAAGTCCAGCGAGCATGAGCAGACCATGATCTGGCACGGGGCCATAGTAAAGCGGCCCCCGTCGAAGGCGGTATACCCCTTCTTCCTCCATAGCGTCTTTGTTGGGCTGGTGCCGCCTTTCTCCTCGTTCTTCACCGTCATCCTGAACCACTATGGGATCCTGGCCCTTCACCTCCAGCCCAACTCCATCTTTCTCCTGTCTGTCTTTGCTTTCTAATGTGAGGCCTTCGTAGGCATGCGGCCTTCAGTAGCCCTCTTCCGCATTTTCTTTAGCCTACGTCTGCACGACGACGCCCATTTGTCGGCATGTGTCTCCTTCATAGCAGCCCAGGGCGGCAATTTGCTCCTGATGGACGAGAATAAGGTGGAAAACTTCACGCACCGTTGGGTTCTCATGAGCCTCAAGGACGACAACCCTCGGTTGGAGGTGCTGAAGGGGCTGCCGGAGAAGACTTCTGCGTGGAGCTCAGCGAAGCTCTCCGACCCTCAGGCCGTGCCCATCCTGGAGCACTTCTCCCGCGACATCAGTGCCAAGAGGCTGACCGGTGGGATGATAGTGAAGGAATTCCTCGCGCAGCGCCTGGTGCCCCTTCAGGCCCATTCCAGGCCCGTGTGGTACTACCAGTTTGGTGACGACAAGCTCAGGCTCCGGTCCCATGACCTTCCTACTAGGAGATGAACGGGGTCATGGCGACCCTGATGGGCGGTGACCCTGGTGACCTGCCCGAGGCTCTAGGTCCGTTGTACCGTCTCGACGACCGGGCCGGCCTGACAGCCGCGCTGCCTGTCTCCGATGAGCGGGGGATCTTCCCGACCGAAGGCTCTGGTCTGGTAGAGGTGTCATCGGACGACACTATCAGCGGGGAGGACTCAGAGAACACCGTCGACGACTGCCCGACGAGCGCGCCTCTCCCATCATAGGTCGTCCTTCTGTGTGAGCTTCAAGATGATGATGTCACCGGTGAAGTCTCTGCGGTGATCTCCTCGTGCATGACCAGGTTCTCCACGGCCCGCGCGCCACGCGATCCGCGTGCATGCTCCCCCCCCCCCCCCGGAAGCATGGGGCTGAGTCGCCCTTGGCGCATCCTGCCTCCGCTGGCGGGAAGTATGAGGAGCCGGGCTCGCCCCCCTCCGTGGGGAGCCCTGTCGCCCGTGCCATCGCTAGGCCAGAGAGGAAGAGGAGATGGGTCGATGTCGAAGAGTAAGTGACTCATCTTGGCATACCCCACGCACCCATCCTCTGCGAATGGCTGATTCCCTTTTTGCCTGATGTCCAGGGGTGTTGCCTCGCTGGGGGCAAAGAAGAAGAAGGCGGGCATCAAGCCAAAGGTGACTCCTCACTCACCGCCGGCCCTGCCCAATGCATTGCCGCCTGCCAATGAAAAAGGGGAGGCTCACGAGGTGACCTCTCAGGCCTTGGTCGCCGAGCCCCCCGAGCCCCCGAAGCGTCCTAAGGCGGTCGTGGCGGCGCCGTTGGCGCAGGTGCTGGCTCTTGAGGGCCCTCAGTCCACTGATGCGCCAACGCTCTCAATCTCCGAGCAACCTTCGGAGCCCCCTGTCCCTCGTGACGCTGCCTCCCTGACGACACCGCCAGCGACAGCACTAGAGCCTCCTCAGGGGGAGATCCAGAGAACTCTGGTATACATCCAGGGCATCCTGAACATGGGCTTTGATGCCCTGGGCAAGATCGCGGTCGTGATGGCAGAGGGTTAGAAGGAGGCCAAGGTCGCTCACGCTGCACGCGAGGACGCTCTGGAGGAAGCTAAATCCACTCGCGATGTGCGTGATGAGGCAATGAAGAAAGCTGAATCCGCTCTGCTCCGCACGCGAGGAGGCGATGAAAGGAGCGGTGGCGGCTGCCAAATGCTGCGAAGAGGCGGAGGCTCTCCTGAAGGCCTTCCAAGAAGAACAAGCCAAGCTAGCCAAGCAGCTTCGCGTGCGGGAGGAAGAACTCAGGGCCCACAAGACCAAGCTCGCCGCCCGGGAAGCAGGCGCGCTTGGATGAGCAGGAGAAGGAGATCGCCTCGAAGAAGACCCTTCTCGATGCCAAGGGGGAAGCCCTCCCCGCAGCCGAGAAGAAGAAGGCCGCGGAGCTGGTCGGCTTCACTAACGTGGAGCTTAGGCTTCGCACGACGCTCCACACCACCTGCCGGGACGGGTTCGACGAGCCGCTAGCCACCCCAGAGGGCGGCTCCGCCATGCTCGCGGCGGAGCTCGCCGTGGCGTTGGAGGACGATGACATCCAGATGGACAAGGTCTTTGACAGTGAGTGGCGCAACCTCTTTTATGAGGCCGCGACATGCATCTTTAGTCACCTTCATCTTCGTGAGCCGGGGATTGACTTCGACTTCGTGATCCTATAGGTCCCTACTGAGGCCCGCAACAGTGCTGCAGAGGCGGTGAAGGGCCCGTGGAGGACTTGGTGAAGAGGTTCGCCTATGTCGCCGTTCCCCCATCTTCGGATGCCGCTGAAGCCAGCGGCACGGAAGACGACGCCACTAACGCCGACAACAAGCCCCCTAAAGATGGAGTGACCGGCGGCGGCGGTTCCTCCTGATTTCTTCCCCCTGTTTTTCCCTGCAATGCACATCATGCCTCGTCGAGGCGTCAAACTCATTTGCATTTTCAAGAACTTGTTAAGGCTTGTAATAACTGGTTGGCTGCTTGAATGTTTTCTTCGCCTCATTTCTTTCATGTTTTCTGTGATACTGTGCGTCTGTAGGGCCTGGCCCACGCATACCTCAGCCACCATTGAACCGACCGGATTCCAGGACGGCCCCAGAGGTGAGGGGCTACGGGTCCATTTAGGCTCCTGAGTCGCGATGCTCAAGAGTCCCCTTGATGTGCGAGAAGCCTTCATGAGGGGAACGCGACGAGGATTTCGAAACTTCAAAACACCTTCAGCACTCTAGGTCGGCAAGGCCCACCCCACGCGTACCTTCGCCGACATTGGACCAAAGAGATACCAGGACGGCCCAAGGGGGAATGGGCTACGAGCACTGTTAGGCCCCTGAGTCACGATGCTCAGGAGTCCCCCTTGACGTACGAGCGACTCCAATGTCCCTCCTAAGAAACTTACAATTTGAGACTCCCGAACTCCTTCAGCACTCTGCGTTGGCAGGGCCCGCCCCGCACGTACCTCCGCCACTGTTGGACCACCGGGCGGCCCAAGGGGGAAGGGGCTACGGGCGCAGTTGAGGCTCCTAAGTCGCGATGCTCAGGAGTCCCCCTTGACGTACGAGTGACTCCAGCATTCTCCCTAAGATCTTTTAAGTAGCTTGTTGAGCGCACTAGTCTCTCCCTCGTCAGGGCCCGCCCCGCGCGTACCTTCACCGCCGTTGAACTGACTGGATTCTAGGACGGCCCAAGAGGGAAGGGGCTATGGGGGCAATTAGGCCCCTAAGTCGTCATGATCAGGGGTCCCCCTTGACGTACGAGTGGCTCCGTACCTCCAATTGTCCATCCCCTACACTGGGCGTGGGCATAGTCGTAGGTGGACTAGGTTGACTTACTGGCCAACTATGGGCATAGTCATTGGCGGACTGTGTTGATTTCCTTACCAGTTGCGGGCATAATCATTGGTGGACTGTGTTGATTTCCTTGCCAGCTGCGGGCATAGTCATTGGCGGACTGAATTGATTGCCTCCGTCTTCTCCCTAGCGTGGAGCATAGAGCTACCACTAGTCATGGGAGGGACCCCTCCACGTCCTTGGGGGCCCCCAGGTGTATACAGCCGCAGGTCGTTATTACGTGAGAGTGGCATGGTCTTCTCCCCAGCGCGGAGCATAGGGTTGCCACTAGGCGTGGGAGGGACCCCTCCGCGTCCTCAGGGGCCCCGGGCGTATACAGCCACACCTTGTTATTATGTGAGAGTGTCACGAGGGGTGTATCTAGGAAGTCGCGAGGATGCTTTGGCCTTGCGAGTGTCCCTACCCCCGAGGCATAGGCGCCTGATTCCTTTTGGTCATTGGTAAACACTGCTGACTTCTTCTTCTTCGGGAGTGAGGCAGGGTGTCTGCTGCCTCAGGAGGCCTGCAAGGATAAGCTTCGGCGAGAGCCCCCAAGTGGGGGGCCGACAGCATAAAGATGCAAGCAAGGTAGAACGTTAGGCTTTGAAGTGGTTGCGATAGAAACAACTAAAGGATGCGTAAATGAAAGTGGCGTCTAGGGAGTTCCCTGAACTCCTGGAGGGCACATGGCCCTGTGGGTGCCCTCGGACACAGTGAGCCAAAAAGTTACGTGGCAGCAGCCAACAAAAAGTCACATGGCGGCCATGCCGTTGAAGGGCCGAGGGCGCCGTCGTGGCCCGATCTCCTGCTTCTATGATCGCGACCCTCACGGGTCCGCCATCTCCCATGGCTCGGGACCTTCGCTTGGCCCGAGCATCTCCTCCTCTTCCTCACCACTCCCCAGCAGGAACGGCATGAGCATGGCCTGACAGAGCCGTCGATGGTAGTAGCCGTGTTCTCTAACCCGAAGGGCATGAGGGTGTCGACGCCCGGGAACACCCACTGATGATCAGTTCGTGCAGGCTAGAAGGGGCCTTGAGCCGCGGCTCTGTCGATTGCAAGCGCGTTGATGCAGATGCGGGATCGATCGATCGTGCCGATCATGACGACTGCAATTGGTGATGCAGGGCAGTCCCCGCCTCGCATGGCATGGGCCTCTCGAGGTTCTTCGATTGCTCCGATGACGGACTCATGGGAGCTGGGAAGACGCGCACCGGAGTGTGCCCTCGGGTTGTGCCCAAGCACCACCCTCGCCTCACTGGTCAGGCCGGGAACCTCCCCGGTGGGAGCCCCCACGCCTGACCCAAGGGGGACGCCGAGCGCGCCTTCCTATGCGATGGGAGGCATGACCCCGTCCGCGGGCACGGAGCCCGAAGTCCCAGGGCGCTCCATGGGGAGGATCTGCTTCTTCTTCTTGCGTGGGTCCTCGCGAGGTGGCTCGTCTTCTTCGTCGTCCAACTATTCCACTGCTGCGGCGCGATAGGTGCGCTCGAGTGTACAGTCGACATCCTTCTCGTCGCAGGCGATGGTGATGACGCCGCTGCTCCCTGGCATCTTGAGAACGTTGTAGCCATGGTGGTTCACTGCCATGAACATGGCGAGAGCCGGGTACCCAAGGATCGAGTTATACGGAAGGTGGATGTGTGCGACGTCGAAGATGATGATCTTAGTGTGGTAGTTCTTGCGCTCGCCGAAGGTGACTCGTAGACACACCTGCCCGATGGGCACGGTGGACCCTTCCTTGACTCCTGAGAAGGGCTTGGTCAGCATGAGCAGTTCGTACGGCAGCTGGAGTGTCACGAAGGTCTCGACCTAGAGGACGTTGAGCCCGCACCACTGTCGATAAGGGCCTTGGTGACGAGGACATTACTGATGGTCGGGGTGCACATCATGGGGAGCTTGCCGCCATGAACGAGCACCTGAGCTGATCACTTGGGTCGAAGGTGATGGTAGTCTGGGACCAGCTGAGGAGGGCCATCGCTTCAGGCTTCGGGAGAGCGGCATTCACCTCCGAGGCGAACTGCTTGAAGACGTGGTTCGAGGCCTGGGTCTGGGCGCCGCCCAAGATAGAGGCCACCTCCGTGACCTCCTGGAAGCCCCCAGCCCCATCATCATGCATGTCTTCATCCCTCCTTCTGGGTGGCGGAGGCAGCCAGCCTCACGAGGGTGAGCCTCACGAGGCTGACCGTGTCGTTGCCCCTCCTAAAGGTCATCACGCGAGCGGTCGTCCAGAGCGTGGTCACGCCAGCGGTCCTCCTGAGGCTGGCCGCGCCAACGGTCTTCATGAGGCTATTCATGCCACCCCTAACGTAGCTCCCGGTCATCCCAGTAGCCTCCACTGCGACCACCGCCACGCGCGGGGCCTCTGTCTCCCCGTCCGGGGCACGTGCTGAAGTGCTCGGCACGGACCAGTCGGAGCTCGTGGCACTCGGAGGTATCATGGCCGCTGGTGCCGTGGAAGATGCACGTTGGCCCCCCCTCCCGACAGACGCTCTCCCCCTCAGTCGTGCTTCGCCTCAGGCTCGGCTGCAAGCACCGCCGGAGCCTTGTGCTTTATCTCCTTGGCCTTGGTCTTCTTCTCTTCTGGTTCCGCCACGTGAGGCCAAAGGAGCGAGAGGCGACCTTCTTTAGACCTGACACACTTGTTTGCGAGGTTGAACATCTCCAGTGTGTTGGGGAACGTAGTAATTTCATAATTTTCCTACGCCATACAAGGATCTATATATGGAGAAGCCAGCAACAAGAGAGGTTGTAGAGCATCTTCATACCTTTGAAGATAGCTAAGCGAAAGAGTTACTATGAAAGCGGTTGATGGAGTCGTACTCCCAGCGATTCAGATCGCGGTGGATTCCGGTCTATGTGCCGAACTACGGCACCTCCACGTTCAACACACGTGCAGTCAAGTGACATCTCCAACACCTTGAACCAGCAAGGAAGAAAGGAGAGGTTGAGGGAAAGAGCTCCGGCAGCACGACGGCGTAGTGGCGATGGAGCTACGTGGTTCTCCTGCAGAGCTTCGCTAAGCTATGCGGAGGACGAGAAGAGAGAGAGGAAGGGCTGCGTCGAGAGAGAGAGTTTTCGTATCTCAAATCAGCCCCAACTCTTGGGTATATATAGGAGGGAGGGAGAGAGGGTGCGCACCCCTAGGGTTCCCTCCCTAGGGGTGGCTGCAGCCCTAGATGGGGCAGGGAGGGCCGGCGGCCGAGGTGGAGAGGGAGGCGGCGCCCTAGGTGGGCCTTGGGCCCCTCTGCGCCTAGGGTTTGCCCCCTCCACCTCTCCTTGCGCCTTGGGCGGAGAGGGGAGGGTGCACCAGCCCACTTTGGGCTGGTCCCCTTCTACCTTTTGGCCCATGAAGCCTGTTGGGGCTGGTGGCCCCTCCTTGTGGACCCCCGGAACCGTTCCGGTGGTCCCGGTACGTTATCGATGACTCCCAAAACACTTCCGGTGTCCGAAACCTCACATCATATATATGAAACTTTACGTCCGGACCATTTTGGAGCTCCTCATGACGTCCGGGATCTCATTCGGGACTCCGAACAACCTTCGGTAACCATGTATACTATTTCCCTATAACCCTAGCGTCATCGAACCTTAAGTGTGTAGACCCTACGGGTTCGGGAAGCATGCAGACATGATCGAGACACCTCTCCAGTCAATAACCAACAGCGGGATCTGGATATCCATGTTGGATCGCACATGTTCCTCAATGATCTCATCGGATGAACCATGATGTGAAGGATTCAATCAATCACGCATGCAATTCCCTTTGTCTATTGGTATGATACTTGCCCGAGATTCGATCGTCGGTATCCCCATACCTTGTTCAATCTCGTTACCGGCAAGTCTCTTTACTCACTCCGTAACACATCATCCCGTGGCTAAATCCTTACTCACACTGAGCTTAATATGATGATGAATTACCGAGTGGGCCCAGAGATACCTCTCCGTCACACAAAGTGACAAATCTCAGTCTCGATTCGTACAACCCAACAGACCCTTTCGAAGATACTCGTAGTGCACCTTTATAATCAATCAGTTATGTTGTGACGTTTGTTACACCCAAAGCATTCCTACGGTATCCGGGAGTTGCACAATCTCATGGTCTAAGGAAACGATACTCGACAATAGAAAAGCTTTAGCACACGAACAACACGATCTAGTGCTATGCTTAGGATTGGGTCTTGTCCATCACATCATGCCCCAATGATGTGATCCCGTTATAAATGACATCCAATGTCCAAGATCAAGAAACCATGATCATCTATTGATCAACGGGCTAGCCAACTAGAGGACACATTGTGATCTCTATATTCACACATGTATTACGGTTTCCGGTTAATAAAATAATAGCATGAATAATACACAATTACCATGAACTAGGAAATATAATAATAACCACTTTATTATTGCCTCTAGGTCATATTTCCAAGAGTATCCCACTTGCACTAGAGTCATTAATCTAGTTATATTGTGATGAATCAAACACCCATAGAGTTATGCTGCTAATCATGCTTTGCCCGTGGAAGAGGTTTAGTCAGTGGGTCTGCGACAATCAAATTCGTATGTATTTTACAAATATCTATATCTCCATCCTGGATGTATCCACATATGGAGTTGAAGCGACGCTTGATGTGCTTGGTCTTATTGTGAAACCTGGGCTCCTTTACTGCTTCCGAAGCAGCTATGTACTCCGCTTCACATGTAAATGCCGCCACGACGCTTTGATTGTAACTACACCAGCTAACTGCCCCATTATTCAAAATATACACGTATCCTGTTTGTGACTTGGAGTCATTCGGATCTGTGTCGAAGCTAGCATCGACGTAACCCTTTACGACGAGCTCTTCGGCACCTCCATAAACGAGAAACATATATTTAGTCCTTTTCAGGTACTTTAGGATAGTCTTGACCGTTGTCGAGTGATCCACTCATGGATCACTCTGGTACCTCCCTACCAAACTTATGGCATGGTTCACATCAGGTTTGGTACACAGCATGCCATACATAATAGAGCCTATGGCTGAAGCATAGGGGATGGTACTCATCTTCTCTATATCTTCTGTCGTGGTCGGTCGTTGAATCGCACTCAACCTCACACCTTGCAATGCAGGCAAGAACCCCTTCTTAGCCTTCTCCATATTGAACTTCTTCAATATCTTGTCAAGGTGTGTGCTTTGTGAAAGACCTATGAGGCGTCTCGATCTATCTCTATAGATCTTGATGCCTAATATGTAAGTAGCTTCTCCAAGGTCCTTCATTGAAAAACTCTTATTCAAATTGGCCTTTATGCTTTCCAATAGTTCTATATCATTTCCCATCAACAATATGTCATCCACATATAATATGAGAAATGCTACAGAGCTCCCACTCACTTTCTTGTAAATACAGGCTTCTCCATAAGTCTATATAAACCCAAACGCTTTGATCACCTCATCAAAGCGAATGTTCCAACTCTGAGATGCTTGCACGGCTTGTTAGCATTGCTAGGATCGACAAAAACTTCCGGGTGTATCATATACAATTCTTATTTAAGAAAGTCGTTTAGGAATGTTGTTTTGACCTCCATTTGACAGATTTTATAATCATAAAATGCGGCAATTGCTAACATGATTCGGACCGACTTCACCATCACTACGGGTGAGAAGGTCTCATCATAGTCAATCCCTTGAACTTGTCGATAACCCTTAGCGACAAGTCAAGCCTTATAGATGGTCACATTACCATCAGCGTCAGTCTTCTTCTTGAATATCCATTTATTTTCTATGGCTCGCTGATCATCGGGCAAGTCCACCAATGTCCATACTTTGTTCTCATACATGAATCCTATCTCGGATTTCATGGCCTCAAGCCATTTGTTGGAATCCGGGCCCGTCATTGCTTCTTCGTAGTTCGAAGGTTCACTGTTGTCTAACAACATGATTTCCATGACACGGTTGTCGTACCACTCTGGTGCGGAACGTACCCTTGTCAACCTTCGAGGTTCAATAGCAACTTGATTCGAAGTTTCATGATCATCACCATTAATTTCATCTCCAGCCGGTGTAGGCGCCTCAGAAACATTTTCTTGCACTGCGCTACTCTTCGGTTCAAGAGGAAGTACAATTACCTCATCAAGTTCTATTTTCCTCGCACTTACTTCTTTCGAGAGAAACTCTTTCTCTAGAAAGGATTCGTTCCTAGCAACAAAGATCTTGCCTTCGGACCTAAGATAGAAGGTGCGCCCAATAGTTTCCTTAGGGTATCCTATGAAGACGCATTTTTCCACTTTGGGTTCGAGCTTCTCTTGTTGAAGTTTCTTCACATAAGAATCGCAGCCCCAAACTTTAAGAAACGACAGCTTAGGTTTCCTGCCAAACCATAATTCATATGGTGTCGTCTCAGCAGATTTAGACGGTGCCCTATTTAAAGTGAATGTGGCAGTTTCCAATGCATATCCCCAAAATGATAGCGGTAAATCGGTAAGAGACATCATAGATCGCACTATATCCAATAAAGTCTGATTACGATGTTCAGACAGAACATTGCGCTGCGGTGTGCCAGGCGGCATGAGTTGTGAAACAATTCCATATTTCCAAGGTGTGTGCCAAACTCGTGACTCAAATATTCTCCTCCACAATCAGATCATAGAAACTTTATTTTCTTGTCACGTTGATTCTCCACCTCATTCTGAAAATCCTTGAACTTTTCAAAGGTCTCAGACTTGTGCTTCATTAAGTAGACAAACCCATATCTACTCAAATCATCAATAAGGGTGAGAACATAACGATAGCCTCCGCGAGCTTCAACGCTCATTGGACCGCATACATCGATATGTATTATTTCCAACAAGTTGGTCGCTCGCTCCATTATTCCGGAGAATGGTGTCTTGGTCATCTAACCCATGAGGCACGGATCACATGTGTCAAATGACTCAAAATAAAGAGACTCCAAAAGTCCATCAGTATGGAGTTTCTTCATGCACTTTATGCTGATATGACCAAGGCGGCAGTGCCACGGGTATGAGGGACTATCATTATCAACCTTACATCTTTTAGCACTCACACTATGAATATGTGTATCGTCACGATCGAGATTCATTAGGAACAAACCATTTACCAGCGGAGCATGACCATAAAACATACCACTCATATAAATAGAACAACCATTATTCTCTGATTTAATTGAGTAGCCATCTTGCATCAAGCGAGATCCCGATACAATGTTCATGCTTAAAGCTGGTATTAAATAACAATTGTTAAGGTTTATAACTAATCCCGAAGGTAGATATAGAGGTAGCGTGCCGACGGCGATCACATCAACCTTGGAACCATTCCCGACGCACATCGTCACCTCGTTCTTAGCCAGCCTACGTTTGTTCCGTAGTTCCTACTTAGAGTTGCAAATGTGAGAAACATCACCGGTATCAAATACCCAGGATATACTACGGGTGCTGGTAAGGTACACCTCAATAACAAGTATATCACATATACCTTTGACGTTGTCGGCCTTCTTGTCTGCTAAGTACTTGGGGCAATTCCGCTTCCGGTGACCGGTTCCCTTGCAGTAGTAGCACTCAGTCTCAAGCTTAGGTCCTTTCTTTGACTTCTTCCCGGCAACTGGCTTACCGGGTGTGGCAACAGCTTTGCCGTCTTTCTTGAAGCTTTTCTTACCCTGCCCTTCTTGAAACTGGTGGTCTTATTGACCATCAACACTTGATGCCCTTTCTTGATTTCTACCTCCGCAGATTTCAGCATTGAATACAACTCGGGAATAGTCTTTTCCATCCCTTGCATGTTGTAATTAATCACAAAGCTTTTATAGCTAGGTGGAAGCGACTAGAGGATTCTGTCAATGACTGCATCATCTGGAAGTTCAACTCCCAGTTGAGTCAAGCGGTTGTGCAACCCAGACATTCTGAGTATGTGCTCACTAACAGAACTATTGTCCTCCATCTTACAGCTAAAGAACTTGTCGGAGACTTCATATCTCTCGACACGGGCATGACCTTGAAAATAAATTTTCATCTCCTCGAACATCTCATATGCTCTATGTTCCTCAAAACGCCTTTGGAGCCCCGGTTCTAAACTATAAAGCATGCCGCACTGAACGAGAGAGTAGTCATCACTCCGTCACTGCCAGACATTCCTAGCATCCTGGTCTGCCGCGGGAATGGGAGGATCACCTAGCGGTGCATCAAGGACATATGCCTTCTTGGAAGCCATGAGGATGAGGTGTAAGTTATGACTCCAGTCCGCATAGTTGCTCCCATCATATTTCAGCTTGGTTTTCTCTAGGAACGCGTTGAAGTTGAATGGGACATTTGCGTTAGCCATTGTATATACAATATTTGTAAAGACACTTTTAGACTAAGTTCATGATAATTAAGTTCATCTAATCAAATTACTAATGAAATCCCACTTAGATCGACATCCCTCTAGTCATCCAAGTGACACATGATTCACGTCGACTAGCCCGGATCCGATCATCACGTGAGACCGACTAGTCATCAACGGTGAGCAGCTCTATGCTGATCGTATCAAACATATGACTCGTGTTCGTTGCCCTCCAGGTTCGGCCTCACTTCCGCTTGTATTTTTCTTCTGGGATCTTCGATGATTTTTCTAGTTTGAGCAGAAGTACCGCTTGTAGAAGAGCGGTAGTACCGCTCCAGCGGTACTGTCGCCCTCCCCTTCCATTCTCATTTCCGCTTACTTTTGTGTTTGGTATCTCGAGTGGTAGTACCGCTCGTTAGATTGTAGTACCGCTCCGACAGCACTACCACCCCGAGATCTTTGTCGTTTGCGTGTTTTTCCTTGAAACTTCCATTCCAGCGGAAGTACCGCTCGCTTGAGCGGTACTACCACTTGTGCATAGGCTGAGTGCATAACGGATGGACTTCAAGGGACCTATTTAAAGGGGTCTTCTTCCCCAATGGTGCAAGGAAGGAAGACAAGCATGTTTCACATGAAAGATGTCAAAAGCTTCAATAATATTCGAGAAAGCTATGGGGCAATCTTGTTAGAAAGATTAATAGCATTGTTGCACTCTATATATGGCAATAGCAAGCAAGAGGCAACACATGGAGACATATGACACTAAGCAATATCAATCATGGGCAAAACTTGGCAATGGTTGTCATCAACCGCATGAATGGAGCAAGTAATAGTCATGGGTGATGCAACATAAGAAAACATATTGATCATGTCATGCAAACTAGTAGTGCGAAGGTGCAACATACTAGAGGAAATCATGGCAATCATGTCATGTGTGCAACTAGTGTGAATAAATAATGCACATGACATATCGCAAGCACGAAAACAAGATATGATCAATATGTCATCATATGCATGGGGCACAAAGCAAGCATGGCAATAAAAAGTAACATCTCCACCAAGCTTGCAAATACACTTACCAATATGAGAATCAAGTGTCGTGTGAGTTGCAAGGCATGGGTCACAAATGCATGTCAAGGGCATAGAAATGAGCGTATCATGCAAAGTGAACATGGCAATATGGGCATAAGATGTGTAATGGAAAATAAGCCATAACCATGTGAGAGACATGTAGAAGAAATGTGAGAAGTATTTGCGCAAAGAGGGTGGGTGGAGGGTAAGCACTCCATGGAGGCGCACGTCTTCATTGCTCTCTAGAGCTCGTTTCATTAACTCGTGCGCTTGCGAGGTTGATGAAGAATCATGTGTACGTACACAAGGAGACACACGAAAAAAAGTGTGTGCATGGTAAATGTACACATCATCCATCATGATGTGTATGTGCACGTTAGAGTTAGCACAAGCTTGATGCATGGTATAGTAACATGTCATCCATCATGAAATAATAGTTGTTGTGTATAACATGAGGGGGACACAAATTGATCATGCAAATATATGGCATATCAATAGCATTTATGCGCATGATATGTGGATGGTGCACACAAAAATTGGTATCATGCAATGGATGGGATGGAACACAAACTCCCAACACGTATGAGGAAACTATGGGGGTCTCCTCATGAGCAATAGTGGAAGCATAATTCGGAGAATATGGACAACATCCAAAACAATGCATATCTGAAGCATGGTAATCATGGCATGGCATATGTGAACAATTGCGCAAATGATGCGAAGCAAACATGGCAATATCATCACAAGAAAAGAAAATGCCAATAACCATGGGCATGTCATCTATGCCATATGTGTCAATTGGATTATTTTAATGTCATATGCATAGTTACTATGATGAGATTGTAAAGATGCAATATGGGTGATCTCATGCATAGCATATGAAAAAACCAGCGGATTGTCAAAGATGATGTGACCAATAGAATTTTCACTAGGTTTCCTATATAACATGACATCACAACTAATAGACTCGACATGAGAATCATCAAACTCATCATAAATGGGTAATTCATCACATGTGAAAGTCGTGTAATCATGAAGCATGTCAATAGGATGATCATCATCATGCAAGAAATCAATGTACACTAGTGGGACAAGAGCATCACCTTCACCTATCTTACCTTTCTCAATCCTCTCATGTGGTGTAGTGAGGTGGCATGGACCAACTCGTGGTCATCTTCATCGTCTTGTCCAAAGGAAGGACGAAGTCATAGAGGATCGGCACGTCATCATATATGGGAACTAGCACCAAAGGAGAAGAAACAATAGAGTTAGAGGTTAAGCTGGTAGAAATCAAAATGGCCTCACATGCCCTATCAACTACCTCACTCGCTCTATGTGGTGGTGGCTCACTCACTCCGTGTAGGTAGTTGCACTCGAAGTCACATATGGTAGAGTCACTCACCTCACTCAAATGGTTGGGGTTGTGGCTCTCCTCAAATTGTGGGGGTTGTGGCTCTCGTCACATGGGAATTGGGGAAACTCATCACATATGGGGCTAGTGGTGTAGTCACTCTCACTCTCACTATGGTGGCAAAAGTCTCTCAACTCATCTCCAAATAATGACATGTGTCACACCCTGTTTTCACTTCACTTTTACTGTAATTCAAAAATGTGAATTTGTTAAAACTTTTCAAAATCAATGATGTGAGTGCCATGGTTTCCATTGTATGCTTGATTGTGATATATCAAAAATCATATTTTTCATAACTCAAATATTCTCAAAACTTTTTTTTCTTATTTCTGGTTATTCCAAAACCCTCCTTTGGATTGCACTACAAGTCCTTGATAACAAGGAGTGCTTTCACCCAAAGTTGGTGATTTGGTTCTAAAACTATTTTAGTTTACCAAAACCATAAAATAATTATTTTATAAATAATTTTCCTATTTTATTTGCATGTCCATTTCTCAGGCCAGAAATGATAATCCTATATGGAAAAATACTATTATGCCTTAAAACAATCTAAGAAAATTTGGAGGTACTGAGAGGACATATATTTTCCATATATAAGATTATCAACCCATATTTATATTATAAATAATTGAGTAAAACCGTAAAAACCTATTTTGTCTATTCTGACCTTTTGAAATATTTCCAAAGGAAATATTTTCAATAAATTCCTAGAAAATTCGAGTGACCTCCCTAAGCCATATTTGATGCCCATATAAAGTTTCACTTTGATAAAAGGTGGTTAGGGTCACCAAATAATTCCATAACCCATTTGTCCAGTATGAAGTTAGAGCAACTCTACATAGCAAAGTTTATCCAGTGGAGCTGAAACTTTGCACGAGTGCCTAATACCTCAAATGAGGACTCCATGCCATAAATGGGATTTGTGGGACTTGATTTGCCCGCACTCCATTTGGAAGGGACATATCTGGCCATTTAGGAGTGATTTCAAGCTTACATAGCTAAACTTGTCCAATGGAGCCCAAACTTGGTGTAGCCTCATGTTTTTGCACCAAACCTAGTACTGTTAAGTTTGATAGCTGGCGGTGGGGTGCAACCACCCCAAACCACTATCGAGCACCTTCTGACTGTTTGGAAAAACCCCTCTTAACCCCAGCTACACCCACTCCCTTTCTCTCAAACTCCTAGATTAGGTGGAGAGCATCAATGCCCAACTCCAGTCAAGTGGCTCTTCTCTGGTTCTAAGTAGAAAATCCAAAAACCCCAATCTAAGCTTCAGCCCAAGGCCAACAGCATCTGGTTTCCACCCCTCCTTTGACTAGCTGATGCTCCCACGGGATTCAAATGGCTAGGCATCTCCAAGCAAGGGCCCAAGACACACCAGACGCGTCCAAGGCGCCCAAAGCGCGCCAGCATGTCGTCGCATGCCAAAGATGCGCTCTAGGCGTGCTACAGTGAGCAACCAAGGTGGGGGCGACTTCCTCGGCCAGTTCCAGCCTCCCCGCGGTGTCCCTCCTCTCCCCGACAGCTCCTCTGCATCAGGCAGCCCCCAGGGCCCCTCCTTTCCCGTGCTGAGAGTCGGTGCGACGCGGGCCAGCGCGAACCAGTACCGGTCAGAGGAACGCGGCCACGCAGGCACACCACTCCTCACTTCCCTCTATCTCGCAGTGAGCTCGGACGTCCAAAACCACGTCCTGAGACCGTGTTTTCGACCCCAGCATCTCTCTGTGCTCCCATGTGCAACACGGTGAAACCACCGGAGCTTCCTGCGTGGTGCACCGTAGCGGGCCTATATAAGGCCACCCCCTCGCTCCAGCACCCCCTCACTCCACTCGACCTAAACCCCAATCACCTCCCTAGCCACCCCATTGAGCAAGCAGAGCCCCATGGCTCGAGATCGACCAAGGCCCCTCCGCCTCGGAGCTCTGGTCGTCTGGCTACACGTCGGTTCTCGCACCCGTCTACCCACCTACGCACTCCCTGTGACCCCAGCAACCTTTTCTCCCACTTCCCCGAGCGATTCAGTTCCCGTAGCCACCATCTCCTCCATTGACCGAAACCTCTCCGACGTTGCCACCTCGTCGCCGGTGAACCAGGACCCACCCCCCCCCCCCCCCGTCGTCGACTCGACCACCAGTAGGTAGGCAACGACGAGCCAAACCCATTCCCTCCGTTGGTAGGGCCTGAGGACATCGGTAGCCACGTCGGCATGCTCCTCCTCCTCTCTGTCCACGGGTAGGAGACGACCCCGACAAGTGTGCCCCACCTGTTGGTGGCCCATCCTCCTCTCCCTCGCTCCCCGCAGTCGCTGACCGCAAGGGCCCGCGCGTGAGATTCAAACCTGACAGCGTGCATGCCTGGGCTGGCTGGCTGGCTGGCCATCTCACCCAGCCCAACTCCAGGCCGAGCCAGGCCAGGGCAGTTGCCCTTTTTTCTTTTATTTTAAAACTCTGTTTTAAAAGATTTTTATAAAAATATTTAACGAGTGAAAACTAATGATTCTTCCACTGTTATTTTTCTATAAATGAGGAGTATTTAATACAACTATTAGACAAATTTTTAGGACAACGTATGTGTTTTATAATAATTAAAAATGCTGTTTGGAATAGTTTTGCTTGTGTCAAATTGCTTTTAAAAATATTCCTTTTACTAAAAACCAGAGATGAGTATTTTTAAAATAACAATATGGATTTATTAGAATTAAACAATATTTTTAAAGTGACTTTGTGATCTGTTTTTGAGTGAGCTGCTTATTGCTTTTTATTTATTAAGACGATAGAAACCCCATTTGACGAAGGAGTTGGACTTGAAGACCCTGGATACTTAGCTGATTAAGGCAAACAGCCCTTTGACAATGTCTGAGCATATGTTATATTGCATGCTAGTGTAGCAAATATTTCCGTTGCATGTGATCATAAGTATCGGTAAATCATTGAAGTGATGTTATCGATGGCTCCTCTGGAGCACTTGCATGTTGAGCATGATCCTACCACCTATGAGGGTCACACTAATATCATGTTGACAAGTAGAGCTAAGCATAGTAGCATGAGCATAATGTTGGTATAAATCAAAGGTTTACGAAAACCCTGTCGGGTGCCACTAATGCTCGAGGGTGGTGATGGGTTAGGTGGCCACTTTTGGTGAAGTGGTGCACCGGGTATTTTGCGTATGTACGGTTTTGGAAATGGGCTTAGATTTATGATGTTTCGACAATCCCAACCTTACATGTGCGACCACGTTACACCTTTATGGGACGGGCCTTTGTTGATTACTCTGGTCGGTGCTAGCAAAGAACCACATTACTAGTGGCGGTAGTGATGTGTGGTCACTCTCCTGACGGAGTCGTGCCAGGTAGGGCGACTATGCCGTTTTTATGTGTTTCGGGCACATCATTGCTCCCCGCATGGATGATACAGTCCAGAGTCGATGCTCATAAGACGTACATCATGTGGGTTGGGTACCAATCGAGTGGGCCTCTTTGTCTAGTATCGGCACGGGAAAGGCATTGATCGTGTACTTACCTCGGGTATGTTATATACGGCGAGTCGTGGATGACACGGAAGTTTCCCGGATCTCGTGGGTACAGCATACAACCTCTGCAGAGTGTAAAACTATTCGAATAGCCGTGTCCATGGTCAAGGATAGTTGGGTAATCCTACTTAACCTACGTCTAGTCGTTTCCGCATAAACCAAGTGTGTGTGTCTTGGAGTTAATATGAAAGAGTTGATATGACCAAGTTTGGTGACTTGGCATATCAAGTGAAACCATAGTGTTCAACCCTTAATAGATATATTAATATATGTAACGTGTTCTTCTAAACAACATGTAGCTTATGTTGCACATCCATGATCATGTTTATTTACAGTTAAGTTGTTATCCACCAAACTACATATTACTTGTTATCCTACCAACTGCATTGTCTTATCATGGGTTGTTTGTGAGTACATTCAAAGTACTCATTGGCTTGCCACTGGTTATACTATTGACCAGACATGGAAGGACCGGAGTTTGAGAAGAGCAAGTCTTCGGAGACGGCCCTGTGAACTACGACGCTTCCCACTCATAATGCGTGTTGGTGTAGGCTAATGGCATGGGCACCCGCTTAGCCCTATGATTTCGCTACTAGTTGTATCAGTGTGATTTGGCCTTATAGACCCTACCTTGTGAACTGGACCATTCGGTCATGTGTTTTAATAATTTAGTACTTGAATGTAAGACTCTTAATATTCACCATATGTGTGTTCGGTGAGCATTGATCTCTGGGATCACTGAGCACGTTCGTTTGGCGATCTCGACTTGTAAGTCGGGGTCCCCACAGAGCTGATACCAGAGCCATCTTGATGTAGGAAGCCTTAGGTAGCATGGACGATAGCCGAGACGAGTAGTGCACTCAGCCTTTATACTTGAGATTTTCCGCACCCACCAAAACTTTCTAACCCTCTCATACAACCTTGTAGGTGGCCGCCGTACCTGAGATGCTTATGGAGATGGGCTTTCCCCTACTTTTGGGAGATAGCCTCAAGAAGTCTCATGTACGCCGCACGCCCATCTTCCTCTACCACAAGCACTGAGTCAACGCCAACACCAAGGAATATCACGTGGACGTGATAGTGAAGGCTAACGACTCCCCAACTAGTTGGTTCTTTGAAGGACCATGGATGGAGAGTCTGATGTTGGCAGTGGAGACAGCCGCACGAGAGGTGCTCATGCGTCTCCACGACATCCTTCCCGAGATGGCTAACGAGCCAGCTACTCGTCATCTTCCTTTTATTAAAGACGGGATTGACGGGAGTTGGAAACTCGACCCATCTTTAGAGGACAGGAGACCACTAAGGTTGTAGACCTACTTAAGCCTCTCCTCCGACACTTTGACTAACCTTCAGGTCAAGGAGTCGATGAAGCTTCGCCAAGAACTCCACCAAGTCAAGGACCTACTTCACCTGGAGAAGATGAAGACCAGCAAGGTCAAGAAGGAAGGAGCACCCGGAGGGCAGTCAGCCATTGCCTTGCGAGGAGGAGTACCTCCGCTTCAGGCCACTCCTATTCAGAGTCACTGCATGACCGCGGAAGAGTACACTGAGCTCCTCACTGCTTCGCCGACTAAGAGGCGCCGTGATGGACCACTTCCTTCTCCCACACCTCTGAAGGAGGAAAGTACCAATGAAGACGGCGACGATGACCCTGCAGAACCTGTCTACGAGACTGAGCAGTCCGCCGCTTAGGAGTACGGCTTAGGCAATTAGGAGTCTTCCCCAAGCGTAGTGTGTCCACGTATCGGTTCATGTGAACCATGAGTGTTGTGTGAGCATGTATGATGCAAGCCGCATTTCTTCCTTAGGCAGCTTGTAAGCGACTACATCACGTATTTTAAATTTAATGTATTAGTTTTCCCAAAAACCTTTGTTTAAAAATCTCACACTAGCACGAAACCAACCCCCCTTAATAGAGCATCATCCCTTATGATTCCCGGCCAATTTGGCATAATTACCTGTCTACTCCCCTGACAGGATGGTGATTTCAACTCGCAACGGTACCTTCAGCAACCTCGACTCTGCCTCTTCAGGCCAGCAGCAGGGAACCAGAGGGGCGCTCCAGCTGGAGATCACCACGAGCAGCAGCAAGGCGATATTCCATCGCCACTGCCTACTTCGGAAAACTTGACTACCGCTCAGTTCCTCCAAGCTCTCCGAGAGGAACGTCAAGCCAATAATGCCACCATCCAATAGTTATCTCAAGTCTTGGTGAACAATCCGCCGCAAAACGGAAATACCAACGGTCGCTCTACTCTGTCTGAGTTTATGCGGACTACGCCTCCTATATTCACGGAGACGACTAAACCATTGGATGTCAATGAATGGATCTGCATTATCAAAGACCTCCTCGCACTGGTCGGCCAGATCTTGGTGGGACGGGTTCCAGATCATGCGAGCAGGGCAAGTTATCACTTGGGCAATGTTCAAGGAAGGATTCCGCGCTGCTCACATTCCTCCCGGAATGATGACCATTAAGAAGCGGGAATTCCGAGCTTTAAGGCAAGGCAGTGGAACCGTCAAGGAGTAACTGCAGAAGTTTAACCTCCTGTCGAGATATGCACCAGAGGACGTCAACACTGAGGCCGCAAAAGTGGAACGCTTTATGGAAGGACTGGAGTTTGTGAATGTCGGACCTTCTGCGATCTGGTTAACAAGGCCCTTATGTTGGAGGATAAGCATCGTGCAATGGACGACACCCATAAGCAGAAGCTGATGGGTAGTGGAGGAACCGGTAATCTGAAACCACGCACATGGCAGTCAGCTCTGGCAAGACCCGGTTATCAGCAGCAGGAGTATAAGGCTCCAACATTCCGCCAGAACTACCAGCCTTAGCAGCAAGTCAATACCAACCCAACATTCGACCCACCAAACAACAGTGGAGTCAATACTAACATCCCGGGACAGGTTACATGTTTTGAATGTGGACAAACTAGGCACTATTCTAGGCAGTGCCCCAACAAGAAGCCCGATGCATGATACGTCCCAAACGTATCTATAATTTCTGCTAGTTCCATGATATTTTGGGTGACATTGTTATATGTTTTGCTACACTTTTATATCTTTTTACACATATTTGGACTAACCTACTAACTCAGTGCACCTAGTGCCAGTTCCTGTCTGCTGATGTCTTTTTGCAGGGGCTTTTACCCAATTTTCCGAAACCCGAAAAATCCTGAGAAATATATATATATAAATCAGCATACTGGAAGCTTCCAGATCACCGAAGATGGGCCAGGGGCCACCTAGGTGATCTGTGGGCGCGACCTACCCCCTGGGCACGCCAAGAGGCCGCCTGGGTGGGTCCCACCTCCTCTGGTGCCCTCCTTTGGCCTATATTTACTCCTCCGCGAGAAAACCCTTCCATCACATCCAGAATCCCCAATTTCTCCATCGTTTTGCCGCCACAGCGCTTCCGAGATCGGGAGCATCGGGAGACCTCTTCCCGGCACCGTGTCGGAGGGAGGATTGACCTCCGGGAGCTTCTCCACCGCCATGGACGCTTCCCGGACCTGCGGTGAGTAGGCCTCCTTGGACCATGGGTCCATGACCAATAGCTATGTGATGTCTTATCTCCAATCTTGTGCTTCAATGGTTAGTCCTTGTGAGCTGCCCTACATGATCAAGGCATCTATGTAATTCTCTTGCTATTGCTATGCTCGGTTTGTTGGGATCCGATGGATTATGAGATTATGTTCAGATTGTTATGAGTTATATATTTGATTATCGTTTTATATTATGTTCCTTAGTGATTCATGCATGTTCTCCGTTGCTATTTATTGCTTTGGCCGAGTAGTAGATTGCAACTCCAAGAGGGAGCGTTATGCATGATTGTGGGCTCATGCCCCTCGATGTGTAGCTTGAGTGACAGAAACATGAGACTAGGGGATGTGTTGTTGCCACTAGGGAGAAAAGAACAGTGCTTGTGACCACGGTTACAAGGATTGTTTACCTTATGCATAGTTCATTAATGAAGTTGTCTGTTGCTTTGAGTTTACACTTTGGGTGGGGATTGCAACTTAATACCGGCGAGATGTTCTTGATAGATATCTCAAGGTGGATGATTAGTAAGTAGATGTTGCTGAATAAACGGTCTACTTGTCTTGGCGTGCTTCCCATTACTATTGAACCTCTAACTATCAAGTAGCATAATTAGCATTATGGTGCGTTCATAATTCTGTCAATTGCCTGGCTGTATTTTCTTTACCCAAGCATAGTTGTTTATCGTCTAAAGAGAGAGAGACGTCACTAGTGAAGATCATGTGACTCCGGTCCATATCACCATCGTTGTTTACACCTCCACTATTTACCATTTTCATTTACTTTTCCGTTGCAATCAGTATTACTTTTCCCGCTTGTGTTTTGATCCTTTGCGAACTACAAGGCCGGAGAGATTGAAAACCTGTCTGTACTCGTTGGGAGAAAAGTTATTTGTTGTGTGTGCAGGTCCATGTCTTCTGCTAACTAGGATAGGAGACACATACTTGTTGAGACTAGGAGTCCTCCTGGTTCGATAAACCTTACAGTCTTCGTGTGAGGGAAAACTTGTTGCTAACTACATCTCAACCTTCCACTTGGGGTAACCAACGAGGTGTGAGAATTATATACATCATCTCGTCATCAACGCACCGCGTCCCAATGCGCCAAATCATGGTCAAGGAGCACCAGGTAGGAACCACGCTCCCCGCAATCAGCAGTACCACAACAGGGGACGCATTAATCACATCTCCGTAGAAGAGGCACATGAAGACCCGGCCTGCATTCTCGGTACGTTCCTCGTCAACTTCCACCCCATCAACAATATTGGTTGATTATGGTGCTTCGCATTCTTTTGTTACTCAGAAGTTTGCGGAAAAATGTGGTTTGAAGCCTACCCTACTTAACGGGCAAATGACAGTACATACCCCAGGAGCAGTGCTAAGGACAAACCTAGGATGTAGAAGAGTCGGGATCAATATTTATGGGATAAGCTTCTCAGCAGATCTCATCGTCATTATGTCACAAGGCTTAGATGTAATCCTTGTAATGGATTGGTTGACCAAACACCAGAGCATCTTGGACTGTGCCAACAGGATTACCATGACAAGAGACCAAGGGGTCAAAGTCAAGTATGTCTCTGAGCCTGTATCCACTCGAGTCCCGCAGGTTAATAGCCTATCGGGAGAAGAGCTAGACCGAGTGTCGACAGTCTGTGAATACCCGGACGTATTTCCTGATGATCTACTAGGGATGCCTCCCGACCGAGACATCGAGATCATCATTGAGCTCATGCCCGGGTCAAGGGCTATCTATAAGAAGCCTTATAGGATGGGATCTGAAGAGCTAGCAGAGCTGAAGAAGCAGCTGGATGAGCAACTCATGAAAGGATTCATTCGTCCGAGTGCATCACCTAGGGGATCACCTATTCTGTTCGTGTCTAAGAAGAATGGGACTATCAGGCTTTGCGTCAATTATTGTTCTCTCAATGAAGTCACGATCAAGAACAAGTACCCACTCCCCAAGATTGAAGACTTGTTTGACCAGTTAAATGGAGCCAAGGTATTTTCCAAGATCGATCTCCGATCTGGATATTACCAACTGAAGATTCGACCTGAAGACATACCCAAGACTGCATTCGTGACCCAGTACAGTCTTTACGAGTGCACAGTCATGTCATTTAGGTTGACAAATTCCCCAACATACTTCATGTACCTCATGAACAAGGTCTTCATGGAATACCTGGACAAGTTTGTCGTCGTATTCATCGATGACATATTAATCTTCTCCAAGTCCGAAGAAGAACATGACCAACACTTGAGGTTAGTGTTGGAGAAGCTTCGAGAACACCAACTTTATGCCAAGTTCAGCAAATGCCAATTCTTGTTGCACGAAGTTGGATTCTTGGGTCATACCATGACAGCAAATGGATTGGCGGTCGATCCTTCCAAGATTAATATGGTAACCAACTGGGAGTCGCCAATCAATGTGAAAGAAGTCAGGAGCTTCCTCGGACTCGCGGGATATTACCGCAAGTTTGTAGAAGGATTTCCCCTCATCGCTCGACCCATGACTCAGCTCTTGAAGAAAGGCAAGAAGTTTGAATGGACGCCGAAGTGTGAAGAAAGCTTCCAGGAGTTGAAGAAGAGATTGACTACCGCCTCGATATTGGCTACTCCAGATATCAGCAAGGAGTTTGTGATATATTGTGATGCCTCCAGAACCGGGCTCGATGGAGTCCTAATGCAAGACAGCACAGTCGTGGCGTATTTGTCACGGCAACTGCGCCCGCATGAGGAGAACTATGTCACCCATGATCTCGAGTTGGCAGCAGTAGTGCATGCCCTCAAGACATGGCGACATTACCTTCTGGGGAAGTGATGTGAAGTATACACTGACCACAAAAGTCTGAAGTATATCTTTACTCAGCGGGAATTGAATATGAGGCAGCGAAGATGGTTTGAGTTAATCAAAGACTACGACCTCAGCATTCAATACCACCTCGGTAAGGCCAATGTGATGGCCGATGCCTTAAGCCGGAAGGTGAACACCTTGAATGTTATGCTCAAGGAAAGACTATCTGCCTTGTATGAAGAAATGAAAAGCTTTGGGTTGGAGCTAGTTCAACCAGGATTCCTGGCTAACCTTGAAGTTAAACCAACGCTAGCAGACGACATCAAGGAAGCCCAAAAGGGGCATAAGAGCATTGAAGGCATCAAGAAGAAGATCCAGGAAGGCAAGGCCCCAGAATTCTTGATGGATGAGCATGGAGTAGTGTGGTTTGGGAAACGTTTATGCGTACCAAACAGGGCAGAACTCAAGGAATTGATTCTACAGGAAGCCCATGACACACCCTACTCTATTCACCCCGGTGGCACCAAGATGTATCAAGACCTCCAAGAAAAATTCTGGTGGCATGGCATGAAGAGGGAAATAGCATCTTATGTTGCCAAGTGTGACGTGTGCCAGCGAGTCAAAGCTGAACACCAGCGACCTACTGGACTGCTACAGCCTCTCCAGGTGCCCGAATGGAAGTGGGACCGAGTCGGCATGGACTTCGTCTCCGGCTTACCCGGGTCCAATAGAGTCCATGATTCTATATGGGTCATCGTCGACCATCTGACCAAAGTGTCTCACTTCATCCCGGTCGATACCACCTATGGGGGCGACAAGTTGGCTGGCCTCTACATTGAGCGTATTGTGAGCCTTCATGGAGTTCCCAAGGAGATCATCTCCGATCGAGGCACGTAGTTCATCTCAAGATTCTGGAAGAAGTTCTAAGAAGCCCTATGAACCAAGCTCTCTTTCAGCACCACGTTCCACCCGCAGATGGGCGGACAGACAGAGAGAGTAAACCAGATACTCGAGGATATGCTCCGCGCTTGTGTCTTGGCACATGGTGACAAATGGGAACACTAACTGCCGTTCGCTGAGTTCTCATACAACAACAGCTATGAGTCCAGTCTCCAGATGCCCCCATTGAAGTGTTGTACGGACGAAAGTGTCGCACCCTAATACGTCTCCAACGTATCTATAACTTTTGATGGTTCCATGCTATTATCTTGTCAAACTTTGGATGTTTTGTATGCCTTTTATATCTTTTTTGGGACTAACTTATTAACTTAGTGCCAAGTGCCAGTTCCTGTTTTTTCCGTGTTTTTGACCCTTTTCAGAGGAGAATTTTAAACGGAGTCCAAACGGAACGAAACTTCCAAAAAGATTTTTTCTGAAACAGAAGAAGATCGGGGAGCCTGAGAACCAGGGCAGGGGCCACCAGGGACCCCACAAGCCCCCTAGCCGCGACCAGGGGGGCCGCGCCTCCCAGGCTTGTGGGCTCCCTGGGCCACCTCCGCCTACGGTCTTTCGCCTATATATTCCCAAAAATTCAAGAAAAAATCAGGAGATCATCGAAGGTACTTTTCCGCCGCCGCAAGCTTCTGTCTCCGCAAGATCCCATCTGGGGCACGTTCTAGTGCCCTGCCGGAGGGGGGATTCGGATATGGAGGGCTTCTTCATCAACACCATGACCTCTCTGATGATGCGTGAGTAGTTCACCATAGACCTACGGGTCCATAGCTAGTAGCTAGATGGCTTCTTCTCTCTCTTGGATCTTCAATACAAAGGTCTCCATGATCTTCATCGAGATCTATTCGATGTAATCTTCTTTTGCGGTCTGTTTGTCGAGATCCGGTGAATTGTGGATTTATGATCAGATTATCTATGAATCTTATTTGAGTTTCTTCTGATCTCTTTTATGCATGATTTCATATCCTTGTAATTCTCTTCGAGTTGTGGGTTTTGTTTGGCCAGCTTGATCTATGATTCTTGCAATCGGAGAAGTGCTTGGTTTTGGGTTCATACCGTGCGATGACCTCACCCAGTGACAGAAGAGGTAGCCAGGCACACATCATGTTGTTGCCATCAAGGGTAAAAAGATGGGGTTTTCATCATTGGTTTGAGTTTATCCCTCTACATCATGTCATCTTGCTTAAGGCGTTACTCTGTTCGTCATGAACTCAATACACTAGATGCATGCTGGATAGTGGTCGATGTGTGGAGTAATAGTAGTAGATGAAGAAAGTATCGGTCTACTTGTCTCGGACGTGATGCCTATCACTACTGGAAAACAGTTTTTTGCCATTTGCCTAGTCTTTGTCGTCTGCTAGCTGATGGCAAAGAGTGTCTTTGCCGTCAGCTTCAACAAAGCAGACGGCAAAGCACTGGCTGATGGCATAGAGTGTTTTTGCCATCAGTCACTTCTTTGCCGTCAGCTAGCAGACGGCAAAGATGTAGATGGGCCCACCTGACCGCGGGGTGGTTAGGTCAAACTGGAGTCCCTTCTTTGTCGTGTGCTAGCGGACGGCAAAGAGTCCGGAGGCACACGACAAAGAGTCTAGAATCTTTGCCGTCTTTCGGCAGACGGCAAAGCGCTAACTCTGCTAACGGCTCCTCCCCCCCCCCACCCCGCCCCTCTCTCTCTGTAACGGCTCACCCCGCGCGCCCCTCTCTTTCTCCCAATCCCTGACGCCCACCGGCCGACGCCACCACCGTCGCGCCGCCGCCCCTGCCCCCCCCCCCCCGCCGCCGCCCCTGTCGCCCCCACCACCGCCCATGTCGCCCCCGCCGCCACCGTCGCGCCACCACCACCGTCCCACCGTTGCCCCACCCCGCCCCCGCTGCCGCTGCCCCACCACCATCGCGCTGCCACCCCCGGCGCCGCCCCGCCACCCCCAACACCCCCGGCCCTGCCACAGCCGCCCATCCCAGTGAGCCCCCCCCCCCCCCCCCCCCGCACCCGCATTATTTTTTGGAATTAGATTATAACTACCAGCATGATTTTTTATTGTTCTTGTAGTTGTAGTTCTTGTTAGTAGTTTTAGTAGTTGTTCTTGTTACTAGTTTTAGTAGTTTTTCTTGTTAGTAGTTTTAGTAGTTGTTCTTGTTAGTAGTTTTAGTGGTAGATTTAGTTAGTTGGTAGATTTAGTAGGTAGTTTAGTGGTAGATTTTGTTTTTTTAATTAGTGGTAGCTTATTAAATTAGTTAGGTTAGTTAGTTAGCTTGGTTAGTTAGGTGGAGGAGGAGAAGAGGAGAAGAGGAGGAGGAGGAGGAGGACAAGAAGAGGAGAAGAAGAAGAGGAGTAGGAGGAGGAATAGGAGGAGAAGAAAAAGAAGAAGAAGAAGAAGAAGAAGAAGAAGAAGAGGAGAAGAAAAAAATAAGAAGGAGAAGAAGAAGAAGAAGAAGAAGAAGAAGAGAAGTAGAGAAGAAAAAAATAAGAAGGAGAAGAAGTAAAGCAGAAGAGAAGAAGAGAATAAGAAAAAAATAAGAAGGAGAAGTTAGTTAGCTTGGTTAGTTAGCTAGATTCTTTTTTAGTTACTTAGTGGTAGATTCTTTTTTTGTTATTTTTTTGCTGTTTAGTGCTATCTAGGTTTAGCGATAGGTTTAGTTATCTTGGTTAGTTAGGTTAGTTAGTTAGTTATCTTAATAGAAAGAATAGGAAGAAGAAGAAGAGGAGGAGGAGGAGACGAGGAGAAGAGGAGGAGGAGAAGAAGAAGAAACAGAAGAAGAAGAGGAGGAGGAGGAGAAGAAAAAAATAAGAAGGAGAAGAAGAAAAGAAGAAGACAAGAATAAGACAAGAAGAAGAGAAGAAGAGAAGAAGAGAAGAAGAATACCTTCTCCTCCTTCTCCTTCTTCTCCTCCTTCTCCTCCTCCTCCTTCTCCTTCTTCTTGATTTCTTCTTCTTCTTCTCCTCCTCCTCTTTCCTCTCCTCTATCTTATTCCCCTTACCTTATTTTCCCCAACAATGAGATAATTAGCCCATTTAGCTACAAAATGGCATAAAAACCTTGGTTAGCTCATGAATATTATATTCTTAACTTGTTTTCCTCTAAAATGACATAATTAGAATATTTGTGTTGATCGGGTAGATTTACATGTGATAGTTGTCTCGTCGCTGTGAGGTCTGCTGTGCGAAGACCTCCCTGTGAGTTGTACGAGCTCCGCCCCTGCATTCGTGGGTCAGTACAAATTTCATCTCCTCCCCGCCCCTTCATTTACTGTGGCTCGGTTTCCGGATGAAACTTTCTAGATTTAGGTAATTATATTAATTTATCAGTATGCGTGACCAGTATGTGTCTGCCGTTCTAAAGGGCGATATCTATAAATATGCATGTCTTTGCATATTTATAATCGCCATCCTTTCAAATTGTCCAACATTATCCATAGACAGCCCGAGTATGTGTAGATTGGGTTTGTTTTCCCGTATGTTGTGCTCTGGATCCGATGCGGAACTTCGTCAGTGCCTCCCTGTTGTTCTCTGGATGCACATCCTCTCTGTTTATTGCGGAGACGTGTATCAGGAGAACAGCGGGGAGGTGCTGCCAAAATTTTGCGGTGGATCCGGAGCAGAGCATGGGAAAACGAACCCAATCTACACATACTCGGGTGGGATTAGGACCTATCTTTACCTATTAGCGTATAGGTTGCCTGGACGTAATAAAAATGGCGAACCTGATTAACCAATGAATATAAATGCTAAATTATATATAAATATATTTCTTCTGTCTTTAGTAGCTAGGAAAGATGAGTGATCGTGCGTGGATGTATACCGGTCACCCTAGTCAGAAAGAGATGACGAAAGAATGGTTTGTAAAAACAAAGGAATTTGTGAGAGCCGCATTCGCAAATGGCCAGGAAAGAAACTATTGCCCCTGTCCTGGATGCGACAACTATAAAAAGACGACAAAGGCTGTAATGATTAAACACCTGCAGAGGAGGGGTTTTAAGCCTAATTATACGATGTGGACATTTCATGGTGAGTCTATACAACGCACAAGAGTTGAGGTGGTCCGTCGTCGCACGGACGAGCATGGTACCGGGATCGAAGACATGGTGCAAGACTTTGATGATGCTCGGGATTCGGAAGATGAGATGGAGGAATCTGCAAAGGCCTTTTATGAAATGTTGGAGTCTTCAAAACGTCCTCTCCATGAGAACACTGAGCTCTGTCAGCTGGATGCAATTGCACAAGTGATGGCTCTGAAGGCTCAGTTCAACTTGGGAAGAGAATGCTACGACGCGATGATGACACTATTTGGATGCTTCCTACCCAAAGGCCATGTCATGCCTGCAAACCTGTACCAGTCGGACAAAATACTTCGTGTACTTAAGATGCCCTATGAGAAGATAGATGCATGTGAGAAAGGATGTGTCTTATTTAGGAAGGAGTATGCACACTTGGACTATTGTCCCAATTGCGAGTCTTGCAGGTATCTTGTGGTAGACAACGGTATGGGTGAGAAGAGGCAAACCAAAATTGCAGTTAGTGTTCTTCGGTATATGCCAATCGTACCAAGACTTCAACGTATTTTCATGGTCGAAGAGACAGCCAGATAGATGACATGGCACAAATTGGGCAAAAGAACCAAACTAGATGCGGATGGGAATAAGATGGTGGTACACACATCGGATGGGGAAGCGTGGAAACATTTCAATGGATTGCATCAGGTTAAAGCGGAAGATCCAAGGAATCCTCGAGTCTGCATCGCCACGGATGGTTTTAATCCCTTCGGCATGACGGCAACCAAATATAGTTGTTGGCTTGTATTTGTCATTCCACTCAATCTCCCCCTGGGCAGATTATGCAAACAAAGAACATATTTCTAACGTTGATAATTCCAGGGCCCAATTATCCGAGGAAGAATATGAATGTGTACCTGCAGCCGCTTAAGGATGAATTCGAAGACGCTTGGGATAATGGGGTCAAGAAATACGATGCCGCTAGAAAACAAAACTTCAAAATGCATGTGTGGTACATGTACTCTATGCATGACTTGCCGGCGTATGCACTATTCTCTGGATGGTGTGTGCATGGAAGGTTCCCGTGCCCCCAATGCAAGGCAACTCTTCAGTTTCATTGGTTGCAGGAGGGTCGGAAGTATTCTTGCTTTGACTTGCATAGACAGTTCCTGGATCCTGACCATCAGTTCAGAAAAGACAAGAAGAACTTTACCAAAGGTAAAGTTGTCAAAAACATGGCACCACCTGCGTTGACAGGCCAACAGATCCTGGATCAGTTAAACGCCCTCGAGCCTGATCGAGAGCGTCCAGGGTATTTCAAGGGGTATAATTCAAAACACGCCTAGACTCACAAGCCATGCTTCTGGGATCTGCCTTACTTCAAAGACCTCCTTCTTCCACACAATATCGACATGATGCACACTGAAAAGAATATCGGAGAGGCTATTTTTGGTACATTGTTCGACATAGATGGGAAGACAAAGGATAATACTAAGGCTAGAATCGATCAAGAGACACTATGTCATAGACCGTTACAAAACATGTGAGAAGGCAAAGGAAAGCAGAAGTGGTCGAAACCAAAGGCCTGGTTCAATCTTGGAAGGCCAGCTATGAGGGAAATTATCTTGTGGGTCAAAATGTACTTGATGTTCCCCGATGGCTATGCAGCGAATCTAAAGATGGGAGCGAGTCTTGAAAAAATAAAAATCTTTGGTCTCAAGAGTCATGATTGGCACATATGGCTAGAGCGGGTAATGCCGGTGATGCTACGTGGCTTTATTCCTGAGGATGAATGGCTAGTACTGGCAGAGCTGAGCTATTTCTTCCGTGTTCTTTGTGCGAAAGAATTGTCGCCTGGCGTGGTAGAAGACATGGAGGAGTTTGCACCGGAGTTGTTGTGCAAATTAGAGAAGATCTTTCCACCGGGCTTCTTTAATCCAATGCAGCATTTGATTTTACATCTACCGACCGAGGCAAGATTGGGTGGGCCCGTGCAAGATCGTTGGTGCTATGCAACTGAGAGGATGTAGAAGACCCTTCGAGCTAAATGTAAAAATAAGCATAGAATTGAAGCATCGATGGCTGTGGCATTCATTACTGAGGAGGTGGCAAACTTTGTGACAGCACACTACGAAGCCAAAAATCATCATTTGAATAATCCGAAGCCTCGGCACAGTGATGCAGACCCTAAAAAAGGTGGGTCCAACCTCGGCCTATTCAAAGGGAAGCTCGCACCAGCCGGTGCTTCGAAACCAATAAAGTTAGATGTCGAAGAATGGCGGAACATTTCGTTGGTGCTATGCCACGTGGCACCCAGTTGTGCAACCTGGGCAACAGCAGCTGGCCATATAGTATCTTTGCCATCTGCTTTAAAGGGGGGGCAGACGGCAAAGAAGAGGGCACAGAGGAGGGGGGAGGAGGAGGGGGAGGCTGACGACAAAGAAGAGGGGGAGGTAGACGGCACAGAAGAGGGGGGAGGCTGATAGCAAAGAAGAGGGGGAGGCAGACGGCACAGAGGAGGGGGAGGAGGTGGGGGAGGCAGACCGCAAAGAAGAGGGGGGAGGCAGACGACACAAAAGAGGGGATGCAGACAGCAAAGCGTCCGTTAGCCCCTAACGGAAGCAACGCGTGCCGGCTGTCGTCTCGACATATTTGCCAACTGCTCTCATGGAATGCTGACGACAAACCTCTTTGTCGTCCGCTTCGGTGAGGGAGACGACAAAGAAGCTACAATGCTGTCATAGGCTGATGCAGAAATTTTGCCGATAGTGAGATTCTTTGTCGTCTGTGATATACTCTTTGTCGCCTGTGATATACTCTTTGCCGTCTGTGATGGCAGACGGCAAAGAAGCTAATTCCTGTAGTGTATATGTATGATCATTGCCTTAGATATCGTCATGACTTTGCGCGGTTCTATCAATTGCTCGATAGTAATTTGTTCACCCGCCGTAATATTTGTTATTTCAAGAGAAGCCTCTAGTGAACACTATGGCCCCCCGGTCTACTTCACACCATATTTTCAGCTTTTCTCTTTTACTTCGTTGCACTTTCTGCCTTCAGATCGCACTTTGCAATCAATCTTGAAGGGATTGACAACCCCTTTCTAGCGTTGGGTGCAAGCTCGTTTGTGTTTGCGCAGGTACTCTGGACTTGACGAGATTCTCCTACTGGATTGATACCTTGGTTCTCAAACTGAGGGAAATACTTTCAAGATGTCAATCTCTTTCCTCCTCAAGGGAAAAACCAACGCAAGCCCAGCCTCCGTCAAGGTGTCAATCTCTGGCACTGTTGACTGTTGCCGCAACAGAAGAATTTCTGGCGCCGTTGCCGGGGAGGATCAAGTCAAGAACTCATCCAAGTAAGTGTCGCAAACTCATCTCTTGCATTTATTTATTTTTTTGCCTCTCCTTTTCCTCTCCCCCACTTCTGAAAAAAAAATTACAAAAAAATATTTGCCTTTTTCATTTGCCTTTTTGTTCGCCCTTTTCTCTCGCTTGCTTTCTGTCCGCTTGTCTGCCTGCTAAGACCTCTATGGCCCAACCAAGGGATTTTGATGCTCACTATGCGAGGTTGGAAGAGATTGAAACTAGTGTTAAAGGCTTCATGTCTACACAGTTTGAGTACAATAGTTACTTTCATAGAGAACTGGAGGAGCAAAATTCTTTCTTGTCTTTTATGAATAAATAAGTTGATGATATGGCCAAAGAATTCCTTGCACTAGATTCTTAGTTTGCTCGTCTTGAAAAATTGGTAGGCCAGATTTCTGATAAATTGGCTACTTTAGTCAATAAGATGGCTACTAAGCCTGAAATTTGTGATGAGGATCACGAAGATCTTAAAGTGCTTGGTGTGACTCCCATTGAATCTTTGTTTTCTTGTGTCAAACCTAATGATGATGGGGCTGGATATGAATGCACTCTGGTTGAAAAACGCCCCAATGATTCAGAGTCCACCTATCTTGATGCTAAAAGCATTGAAAGTGGAGTAGAAGATGTTAAAACCTTGAGTAGTAATGAAATTACTACTTTGGATTTCAAGGAATTCAATTATGATAGTAGCTCCTTGATTGAGTGCATTTCCTTGATGCAGTCCATGTTAAACTCTCTAGACGCTTATAGCCAAAACAAGGCCTTTACCGATCATATCGTCGAAGCTATGATAAAATCTCTTGAAGAGAAACTTGAATTGGAAGTCTCTATCCCTAGAAAGCTTCATGATGAATGGGAACCTACTATCAAAATCAAAATCAAAAACTATGAATGCAATGCTTTGTGTGATTTGGGTGCTAGTGCTTCCGCGATTCCAAAGTCTTCATGTGATGTTGTGGGTTTTAATGAGATTGAAGAGTTTCTCTTAATTTGCATCGTGCGGATTCTAATGTCAAGAAACCCATGGGAAGGATCAATGATGTTCTTATTATTGCAAATCAGAACTATGTACCCGTGGATTTCATTGTGCTTGACATTGATTACAATCCTACATGCCCTATTATTCTTGGTAGACCTTTCCTAAGGACTATCGGTGCTATCATCGATGTGAAGGAAGGGAATATTAGATTTAAATTTCCTTTAAATAAGGGAATGGAGCACTTTCCTAGAAAGAAAATAAGATTGCATTATGAATCCATGGTGAGGGCTACTTATGGTTTGAGCACCAAAGACGACGATACGTGATTCTATCGTCTTATGCCTAGCTAAGGGCGTTAAACAATAGCGCTTGTTGGGAGGCAACCCAATGAATTTATTTCTTTTTATTTCTGTTTTTTTGCGTCCACATTATCATAATTCTGTTATGATTGTGTCTTTTGTGTTTTTTTGTGTTTGAGCCAAGCAAAACCTTTATGACTAGTATCGGTGATGGTTGTTTGATCCTACTTGAAAAAGACAGAAACTTTTCTCTCACGAGATGATTTTTCATGTTTATTCAGAAAAAGCTTTTGAGTTGATTCTTTTTGCTGCTGGTTGATATGCCTTTTGCCTAGGCAGTCGTAATGTTTCAGAATATTTGAGGTACCAGAAGTATACGAAGTATACACATTGCTACAGACTGGTCTATTTTTGATAGATTCTGTTTTTTGTTGAGTTGGTTGCTTGTTTTGATGAAACTATGGATAGTATCGGGGGGTACTAGCCATGGAAAAGTGAGAATACAGTATCCTAACACCAATATAAATAGAAATCAAGATTTCTACAGTACCTAAAGAGGTGGTAGTTTGTTTTCTTGTGCTAATGTTATCATGAGTTTCTGTTTAAGTTTTGTGTTCTGAAGTTTTTAAGTTTGGGTGATGTTCTCATGGACAAAAAGATAAGGAGTGGAAAGAGATCAAGCTTGGGGATGCCCAAGGCATCGCAAGCCAAATTCAAGGACATCAAAAAGCCTAAGCTTGGGGATGCCCCGGGAAGCCATCCCCTCTTTCGTCTTCAATGCATCGGTAACATTACTTGGAGCTATATTTTTATTCACCACGTGATATGTGTTTTGCTTGGAGCGTCTTGTATCGTAGGAGTATTTTCTTTTTGTTGTGTCACAATCATCCTTGATGCACACCTTTTGAGAGAGACATGCACTCATCGTGATTTTGCTAGAATGCTCATCGTGCTTCACTTATATCTTTTGAGCTAGATAATTTTGCTCTATGTGCTTCACTTAGATCTTTTAGAGCACGGCGGTGCGTGACTTGGTAGTTAGCTTGTGCTATGATAGTAGCCCCAAAGGTGATAGGTACCCAAAGAGGATACAAAAACCTCCATCTTCATGTGCATTGAGTAGAAAGAAAAGTTTGATTCCTCTCAATTAGTTTTGAGACATGGATTTGGTAATATTAAGAGTTATGTTAGTAGGGTGTTGTGAATCTAGAAATACTTGTGTTGAAGTTAGCGATTCCCGTAGCATGCACGTATGGTGAACCACTATGTTAGGAAGTCGGAGCATAATTGATCTATTGATTGTCATCCTGTGTCTTGAGATCGGGATCGCGCGATGGTTAACACCTACCAACCCTTCCCCTACGAGTATGCGTTTAGCACTTTGTTTCGAATACTAATAAAAACTTTCGCAACAAGTATGTGAGTTCTTCATGACTAATGTAAGTCCATGGTATAGATGCACTTTCACCTTCCACCATTGCTAGCCTCTCTAGTGCCGCACAATTTTCGTCGGTGCACAAACCCACCATATGCCTTCCTCAAAACAGCCACCATACCTACCTACTATGGCATTTTCATAGCCATTCCGAGATATATTGCCATGCAACTCCCACCGTTCCATCTCATGACTTGTGCCGTCACTCTCATATTGCCATTGCACGATCGTAAGATAGCTAGCGAGATGTTTCAACGTCATACGCCAAGCTAGATCGTTGCACATCCCTGTGCACTACCGGAGGCATTTCCTATAGAGTCATCATGGTTTTGAGCTTTGAGCTATGAGTAAATAAAAGTGTGATTATCATGATTATTAGAGCATTGTCCCATGTGAGGAAAAAAAATAGGCCAAAGATCCCAAAAAAAAAGAGGCCCAAGTGCCCAAATAAAAAAAAGAGAAAAAGAGAGAAGGGACAATGCTACTATCTTTTTCCACACTTATGCTTCATAATAGCACCATGTTCTTCATGATTGAGAGCCTCTCGTTTTGTCACCATCATATACTAGTGGGAATCTTTATTATATAACTTGGCTTGTATATTCCAATGATGGGCTTCCTCAAATTTGCCCTAGGTCTTCGTGAGCAAGCAAGTTGGATGCACACCCACTAGTTCTCCTTTTGAGCTTTCACATACTTATAGCTCTAGTGCATCCCTTGTATGTCAATCCCTACTCATTCACATTGATATCTATTAATGGGCATCTCCATAGCCCTTTGATACGCTGAGTCAATGTGACCATCTCCTCCTTTTTGTCTCACAACCACCACCACACTCTATTCCACCTATAGTGCTATATACATGGCTCATGCTCATGTATTGCGTGATAGTTATAAAAAGTTTGAGAAATTAAGAGTGTGGAAACAATTACTTGGCCAATACCAGGCTTGTGCATGATTTACATTAGTTGTGTGAGGATGATGGAGCATAGCCAGACTATATTATTTTGTAGGGATAACTTTCCTTGGCCTTGTTATTTTGAAATTTCATGATTGCCTTGCTAGTTTGCTTGAAGTATTATTGTTTTCATGTCAATAGCAAACGATTGTTTCGAATCTTATGGATCTGAACATTCATGTCACACGAAACAAGGTACAAAGGACAACTATGCTAGGTAGCATTCCACATCAAAAATTCAGTCTTTATCACTTCCCTACTCGAGGCCGAGCAGGAGTTAAGCTTGGGGATGCTTGATACGTCTCCAACGTATCTACAATTTTTGATGGTTCCATGCTATTATCTTGTCAAACTTTGGATGTTTTGTATGCCTTTTATATCTTTTTTGGGACTAACTTATTAACTCAGTGCCAAGTGCCAGTTCCTGTTTTTCCGTGTTTTTTACCCTTTTCAGAGGAGGATTTTAAACGGAGTCCAAACGGAACAAAACTTCCAAAAAGATTTTTTCTGAAATAAAAGAAGTTCGGGGAGCCTAAGAACCAGGGCAGGGGGCCACCAGGGAACCCACAAGCCCCCTAGCCGCGGCCAGGGGGCGCGCCTCCTAGGCTTGTGGGCTCCCTGGGCCACCTCTGCCCTAGGTCTTTCGCCTATATATTCCCAAAAATTCCAGAAACAATCAGGAGATCATCGAAAGTACTTTTCCGCCGCCGCAAGCTTCTGTCTCCGCAAGATCCCATCGGGGGCACGTTCTGCTGCCCTACCGGAGGGGGATTCATATACGGAGGGCTTATTCATCAACACCATGACCTCTCCGATGATGCGTGAGTAGTTCACCATAGACCTACGGGTCCATAGCTAGTAGCTAGATGGCTTCTTCTCTCTCTTGGATCTTCAATACAAAGTTCTCCATGATCTTCATGGAGATCTATTCGATGTAATCTTCTTTTGCGGTGTGTTTGTCGGGATCCGATGAATTGTGGATTTATGATCAGATTATCTATGAATCTTATTTGAGTTTCTTGTGATCTCTTTTATGCATGATTTCATATCCTTGTAATTCTCTTCGAGTTGTGGGTTTTATTTGGCCAGCTTGATCTATGATTCTTGCAATCGGAGAAGTGCTTGGTTTTGGGTTCATACCGTGCGGTGACCTCACCTAGTGACAGAAGGGGTAGCGAGGCATGCATAGTGATGTTGCCATCAAGGGTAAAAAGATGGGGTTTTCATCATTGGTTTGAGTTTATCCCTCTACATCATGTCATCCTGCTTAAGGCGTTACTCTATTCGTCCTGAACTCAATACACTAGATGCATGCTGGATAGCGGTCGATGAGTGGAGTAATAGTAGTAGATGCAGAAAGTATCAGTCTACTTGTCTCGGACGTGATGCCTATATGTATGATTATTGCCTTAGATATCGTCATGACTTTGGGCGGTTCTATCAATTGCTCGACAGTAATTTGTTCACCCACCGTAATATTTGCTATTTTGAGAGAAGCCTCTAGTTAACACTATGGCCCCCGGGTCTACTTCACACCATATTTTCAGCTTTACTCTTTTACTTCTTTGCACTTTCCGCCTTTAGATCTCACTTTGCAATCAATCTTGAAGGGATTGACAACCCCTTTATAGCGTTGGGTGCAAGCTCGTTTGTGTTTGTGCAGGTACTCTGGACTTGATGAGATTCTACTACTGGATTGATACCTTGGTTCTCAAACTAAGGGAAATACTTACTGCTCCTGTGCTGCACCACCCTTTCCTCTTCAAGGGAAAAACCAACGCAAGCCCAACCTCCGTCAACGTGTCAATCTCTGGCACTGTTGTCTGTTGCCGCAGCACACCCCGCTCAACTGGTCCGAAACCGGTGAAGGGTTGATTTTCAGGCCGCAAGTTCTACAAGAAGCAGAAGATAAGGTGGAGCTTGTCCGAGAAAACCTGAAGGCACCAAGTGGCGACAAAAGAGCTATGCGGATTCTCACCGCAGAGAAGTGGAGTTCGTTCCCGAAGACCAGACGTACCTCCGCTTCACGCCTCTCAAAGTAACCAGGTGTTTCCATGTCAAGGGGAAACTTGCTCCAAGGTTCCTTGGTCCTTTTAAGATCACGGCAAGGCATGGAGAAGTTGCTTACCAGTTGGAGCTACCTCCGGAACTTTCGGGTGTGCACAACGTTTTCCACGTGTCACAAATCCGGAAGTGTGTGCAAGCGCTGAACCGACCAGATCTTTATAAGGACATTGACCATGAGGCCATTGACCTCCAGCCAAATCTCACTTATCGTGAGAGATCGATCCGCATCTTGGATGAAGAAGAGCGTTGCACCAGAAGCCACGCCATCAAGTATTTCAAGGTTCAGTGGAGCAACTACACCGAAGCAGAAGCAACATGGTAGCATGAAGACTATCTCCGATCTGAATTTCCGTACCTTTTTACCACCTAGCTTAGGAATCTCGGGGAGGAGATTCTTGTAAGGGGGTAAATCTGTCACACCCTGTTTTCACTTCATTTTTACTATAATTCAAAAATGTGAGTTTGTTAAAACTTCTCAAAATCAATTATGTGAGTGCCATGGTTGACATTGTATGCTTTTATGCTTGATTGTGAGATATCAAAAATCATATTTTTCATAACTCAAATATTCTCAAAACCTTTTTTTTCTTATTTCTGGTTATTTCAAAACCCTGCTTTGGATTGCACTACAAGTCCTTGATAGCAAGGAGTGCTTTCACCCAAAGTTGGTGATTTGGTTCTAAAACTATATTAGTTTACCAAAACCATAAAATAATTATTTTATAAATTATTTTCCTATTTTATTTACATGTCCATTTCTGATTCCAAAAATGATATTCCTATATGGAAAAATACTTTTCTGCCTTAGAAAAATCTGAGAAAATTTGGAGATACTCAAAGGACATATATTTTACATACATAAGATTTTCAACCCCTAATTATATTATAAATAATTGAGTAAAACCCTGAAAACCTATTCTCTCTGTTTTGATCTTTTGAAATATTTCCAAAGGAGATATTCTCAGTAAATTCCTAGAAAATTCGAGTGACCTCCCTAAGCCATATTTGGTGCCCATATAAAGTTTCACCTTGATCCAAGGTGGTTAGGGTCACCAAATAATTCCAAAACCCTTTCTGTCTAGTATGAAGTTAGAGCAACTCTACATAGCAAAGTTTATCGAATGGAGCTGAAACTTTGCACGAGTGCCTAATACCTCAAATGAGGACTCCATGCCAAAAAAATGGGATTTGTGGGACTTGATTTGCCCACACTCCCTTTGGAAGGGACATATCTGGTCATTTAGGAGTGATTTTAAGTTTACATAGCTAAACTTTTCCAATGGATCCCAAACTTGGTGTAGCCTCATGTTTTGCACCAAACCTAGTCCTGTTAAGTTTCATAGCCAGTGGTGGGGTGCAACCACCCCAAACCACTATCGAGCACCTTCTGATAGTTTGGCAAAACCCCTCTTAACCCCAGCTACACCCACTCCCTTTCTCTCAAACTCCTAGATTAGGTGGCGAGCATCAATGCCCAACTCCAGTCAAGTGGCTCTTCTCTGGTTCTAAGTAGAAAATCCAAAAAACCAAATCTAAGCTTCAGCCCAAGGCTGACAGCATCTTATTTCCACCCCTCGTTTGACTAGCTGATGCTCCCACGGGATTCAAACGGCTAGGCATATCCAAGCAAGGGCCTAGGACACGCCATACGCTCCCAAGGCACCCAGAGCCCGCCAGCATGCCATGGCATGCCAAAGTTGCGCTATGGGCGCACTACAGAGAGCAACCGACGTGGTGGCGACTTCCTCGGCCCGTTCCAGCCTCCCCGCGGTGGCCCTCCTCTCCCCCGATAGCTCCTCTGCATCAGGCAGCCCCCATGGCCCCTCCTTTCCTGCGCTGAGAACCGGTGCGACACGTGCCCGCGCGGACCAGTAGCGGCCAGAGGAACGCGGCCACGTAGGCATGCCACTCCTCACTTCCCCCTCTCTCACAGTGAGCTTGGAGGTCAAAAACCACGTCCTGAGACCGTGGTTTCGACCCCAGCCTCTCTCTGTGCTCCCCTATGCGCCACGGTGAAACCACCAGAGCTTCCTGCCTGGTGCACCGTCGCGGGCCTATATAAGGCCACCCCCTCGCTCCAACACCCCCCCACTCCTCTCCACCTAGACCCCAGTCACCTCCCTAGCCACCCCATTGAGCAAGAAGAGCCCCAGTGCTCGACATCGAATGAGGCCCCTCCGCCTCGGAGCTCCGATCGATCTCCGGCTACACATCGGTTCTCGCACCCCTCTGCCCACCTACGCACTCCCCGTGACCCGAGCAACCTTTTCCCCCACTTCCCCAAGCGCTTTCGTGCCCGTAGCCACCATCTCCTCCGCTCACCGAAACCTCTCCGCCGCGGCCACCTCGTCGCCGGTGAACCAGGACCCCCCCCCCCCCCGTCTTCGGCTCGACCACTAGCAGGTAGGCGACGACGAGCCGGACCCATTCCCGGCGTTGCTAGGGCTTGAGGACGTCCGTAGCCACGCCGGCATGCTCCTCCACTGGTAGGAGACGACCCCGACACATGTGCCTGATGACCCACAAGTATAGGGGATCAATCGTAGTCCTTTCGATAAGTAAGAGTGTCGAACCCAACGAGGAGCAGAAGGCTCTGATAAACAGTTTCCAGCAAGGTAATAACTGCAAGCACTGACAGTAGCGGTAACAAGTGATGGTGTAGCAAGGTGAAACATAGCAAGTGAAAAGTAACAAGTAACAAGTAGTAGCAACGGTGCAGCAAAGTGGCCCAATCCCTCTTGTAGCAAAATGCTCCCGAGGACACACGGGAATTTCTGTCATGCTAGTTTCATCATGTTCACGTGATTCGCGCTCGTTACTTTGATAGTTTGATATGTGGGTGGACCGGCGCTTGGGTACTGCCCTTACTTGGACAAGCATCCCAGTTATGATTAACCCCTCTCGCAAGCATCTGCAACTACGAAAGAAGAATTAAGACAACGTCTAACCATAGCATTACACTAGTGGATCCAAATCAGCCCCTTACGAAGCAACGCATAGACAGGGGTTTAAGCTTCTGTCACTCTAGCAACCCATCATCTACTTACTACTCCCCAATGCCTTCCTCTAAGCCCAAATATGGTGAAGTGTTATGTAGTCGACGTTCACATAACACCACTAGAGGAAAAGACAACATACATCATATCAAAATGCTGAACGAATACCAAATTCACATGACTATTATCAGCACGACTCATCCCATGTCCTCAGGAACAAAAGTAACTACTCACAAAGCATAATCGTAATCATGATCATAGGTGTAATGAGTAGCATCAAGGATCTGAACATAAACTCTGCCACCAAGTAATCCAACTAGCATCAACTACAAAGAGTAATCAACACTACTAGCAACCTTACAAGTGCCAATCGGAGTCACGAGACGGAGATTGGTTACAAGAGATGAACTAGGGTTTGGAGAGGAGATGGTGCTGGTGAAGATGTTGATGGAGATCACTCCCCTTCGACGAGAGGAGTGTTGGTGATGACGATGGAGACGATTTCCCCCTCCGGGAGGGAAGTTTCCCCGGCAGGATCGTCCTGCCGGAGCTCTAGATTGGATCTGCTCAAGTTCCGCCTCGTGGTGGCGCAGAATCCACGAAAAAGCTCCTCCTTGATTTTTTTTGGAACGAAACCCTTCACATAGCAAAAGAGGGGGGTCAGTGGGCCGTCAGGGAGCCAAGTTTAGGGATGAAGGTGTCGGCATGTTCAAAGACCTCGCTTGTCCTCAAGCGAAAACCAAGTTCCATAAACATGTCCACATGTTTAGGGATGAAGGTGTCGATAAAACATAATACGGACATGAGGGCATCATGATCACACATAGAACAGCAATACATCATAAAGATTCTTATGGGAAAGTAACAATTCCTTCACAAAGCAAAGTATGAAGCAAAAAACCTTACCGAGAAGTAGCCAACAACAGTCCATAGTCATTGAAGCAATTGCAATTTATCATAACATCAGAAAGAGTCAAATAAGAGCTTGTAAAGCAAACCCACATACTCAATCATCTCTTTTGTTTTCCACAATTGTTACAACTCACGTGGTACTCATGGTATCAAAGTTTTAGCTGGACACAGAGGAAGATAGGGGCTTATAGTTTTGCCTCCCAACCATTTACCTCAAGGGTAAAGTCAACAATAATAAAGCATAAGTACTCATCTCCAAGTTGATATATGAATATAGATCTTTCCAAAGCATGTGACGGTAGCCAAGACAAAGGCAAAATGGGGAATTGGTGAAGATCACCATGACTCTTACAAGGGCAAAAAGTAAAGGTACAAGATAGGCCCTTCGAAGAGGGAAGCAGAGGTTGTCATGCGCTTTTGAGGTTTGGATGCGTGTCCTCTTAGTGCGGAGGAACGTCACTTTATATTGCCTCCTGTGATAAAGAAGTTTATTATGCAGTGTGTCGCTTTTATGTCTTCCTCATCACAGGTTCGTATAAAGCTTATTTTCCACACACTAATAGATCATACATATTAGAGAGCAATTTTTATTGCTTGCACCGATGACAACTTACTTGAGGGATCTTATTCAGTCCATAGGTAGGTATGGTGGACACTCATGGCAAAACTGGTTTGAAGGTTTAGGGATGCACAAGTAGTATCTCTACTTAGTGCGGGAGTTTTGGCTAATATGAGGTGGAAGCAATCGTCACATGCTAAGGGATCTCTAGGCATATAACATTGTTTGGAACCAAGCAAACACAATTCATTATGGTGTCTTCCTTGTCCAACATCTACTTCTAAACATGTAGTAGTTTGGTGAGTGCTCACAATTATAGAAAGTGCCTAAGATGATATATTTATATGTGAACCTCTCTTTCCTTATTACTTCTTATTAATTGCAACAATGACTGAGGTCTATGTTGGTTTATTCTCAACAAGTTTCAATCATCATACTTGTTATACGTGAAGCTATCACTTTCCATAAGACCATCTCATGATCTTTCATGCTATCGTTCTTTTCATACTTTTGATCACAGCACAAAACAAAGCCCTTGACTAAGATACTCTTTATTATATAGCTCGCAAGCTCAAATACAACAGGGGAGACACAAAGAAAAAAGACTCAAAGTAAACACTAAAGACTTGCTCCCCTAAGAGAAGAAATAAAAACTGAAAAGGAAAGAAGTAAAACAAAGGTAAAAGCAAAAGATATAAAGGTGATACGATACCAGGGCAACTCCCCCAAGCTTGGCAAAAGCCAAGGGGATTGCCCATACCAATGCTTAGTTGTCTTCCTTTGGTGGTGATGGTGGTGGAGTTGTTGAAGTAGTATGAACCTCCGTCTTCCAAGGCATAGGTGCTCCATCATGGCGGGATGAACGAGTCGCCGGAATCCTCAAATCTGCAGCCAACCGTATTGATTTAAATCTGTACTCATACTCACAGTTCTGGTTCTGCAGGTCATAGATCTGGCCCTGAAGTTGATCAACCATGTCATAGAGCCTGGAGAGGTGCTTCCCAATGTCAATGGCATCCATCTTGTGATTGCTGGTGAACTCTGTGATCATCATGTGGTTGGAATTGAGTCCACGCTCCACCATCCCTTGGCACTTGAAGACTTGTTGCTCCATTGCTTCGAGCCTCGTCTCCACGCTTCGGGTCTTCTTAGGCCCCTCAACATCACGGATGTGCAACATCCCCTCGCTCATCTTGATAGATTGAGGGTGTTTCAGCACTTCCGTGAGAAAGGGATTGATGACCTTCTCGAAGATCTTGTCCTTAGGAGCTTTTCGATAAGTCATGACGATCTAGATCTGCAACAGAAACAGGCTCGAAACAAAAACAGAGGAAAACTACGCGATACGGAGATCAAAACCCTCGGGTGGATATATAATGATTTTTTTCTGGACCAGAAGGAGTGCTCCGCAAGAAAAGGGAGTCCGGGAGGCACACGAGGTGCCCACAAGCCCTGTAGCCGCCGCCAGGGGGGTAGGTGGTGGCTACCAAGCTTGTGGCCGCCTCGTGCGCTCTCCGGACTGCTTTTTATTTTTCTAATTTTCTAAAAATTCCAAAACGGAGGAAAATTCCTATTGGAAAAGCTTTGGAGTCCAATTACTTACCGAAACACATACCTCTTCGTTTTCAGGGTCAGAAATAGGTTGATAAACATCCCTTATGTACTCCTCTGGAGTTATGATATTGATGATATTGGTCTCAACATTTATGGGAGTACCATAGATATAATGGTTCATTCTTTGCCCATTTACCACTCTAGGAAAATTTTCTTCCGTGTTATTGATTTTTATGGCACCGGAATGATATACTTCCTCGACAATGTAAGGACCTTCCCATTTAGAGAGAAGCTTGCCTGCAAAGAATCTTAAGCGAGAATTGTATAGCAGAACATAATCACCTACATTGAACTCTCGTTTCTGTATTCTTTTATCGTGCCATCTCTTAACCTTTTCCTTGAACAACTTGGCATTCTCATATTCCTCGGCCCTCCATTCTTCTAATGAGCTGATATCAAACAACCGCTTCTCACCGGCAAGTTTGAAATCGAAGTTGAGCTCTTTGATTGCCCAATAAGCTTTGTGTTTTAGCTCAAGGGGTAAATGATAGGCCTTACCGTAAACCATTTTATACGGCGACATGCCCATGGGATTCTTATAAGCAGTCCTATAAGCCCAAAGTGCATCGTCAAGTTTACTAGACCAATTCTTTCGAGATCTATTGACAGTTTTTGTAAGATCAATTTGATCTCCCTATTACTCAACTCCACTTGACCACTAGACTAAGGATGATAAGGAGATGCAACTCTATGGTTGACATCATACTTAGAAAGCATCTTGCGGAAAACACCATGAATGAAGTGTGAACCGCCATCAGTCATCAGATATCTAGGGACTCCAAATCTTGGGAAAATGACTTTAAGCATCTTAATAGAGGTGTGATGATCAGCATTTCTAGTGGGGATAGCTTCTACCCAGGATATATCTCCTTCTCATCAAGATAGGCATACTTAAGAGTATCAGGCAACTGTTTAAGCTCGAACACAGGATCACCCTTCGGTGGGGGAGGATCCCCAAGCAGTTCAACAGGCAGATTATTCTTGAGAATAGGATATTGTTCTAAGACAATTTTATCTATCTCATCTCTTTCATCCATATGCATATCATTTTCATGCTCAAGAAGATATTGCTCTAAAGGATCCGTAGGAGGTACGGCAATAGAGGCAAGAGCAATGATTTCATCCCTACCAGACGACTCTTTTTCATGGGGTTGTCTTCCAAAGTTGGAGAAGTTAAATTCATGAGACACACCCTCGAAACTAACAGTGACAGTCTGCTTAATGCAATCAATGTGAGCATTGTCATTGTTGAGAAAGGGTCTACCAAATATGATGGGACAGAAGCTATCTTGTGCAGTAGCAAGGACGAGGAAATCAGTAGGATACTTCGTCTTACCACACGGGACTTCTACGTCTCTCACAATTCCCAGAGGGCAGATGGTGTCTCTATTAGCTAGCGTAATAGTGACATCAATGGGTTCTAACTCAGCAGGTGCAATCCCATCTTTGATTTCATCATATAGGGAACGGGGTATTGCACTAACTCGAGAACCCATATCACATAAACCATGATAACAGTGATCTCCTATCTTGACAGAAACAACGGGCAGGCCAACTACAGGTCCGTATTTGTCTTTCGCGTGAGGTTTAGCAATTCTAGTAGAGTCCTCACAGAATTTGATAACATGCACGTCTATGTCTTCAGCTAAGAGATCTTTGATAATAGCAACACTAGGTTCAACTCTAATTTCCTCAGGGGGTGCAAGTGGTGTAATGTAACCCCTACGTATCACAGTTGGAGCTTTAGAATAATCCTTTTTCCTAGCAGGGTATGGTGGTTTCTCAGCGTAGGCACAAGGAACAATAGGATCACTAAAGTCAATGACTTTCTCCTCAACTAGATTGGGTTTAGCTATGTTGACTTCTACGGGGGGATGATATTTAAACCACTTCTCTTTGGGAAGATCAACATGAGCAGCAAAAGATTCACATAGAGAAGCTACTATCTCAGAGTCAAGTCCATACTTAGCGCTAAAATCTCTAGAAGTGTTTGTTTCAACAAAAGATTTAACGCAATCAAACCGGAAATTCATACCTGACTCCTTACCTTCCTCAAGCTCCCAATCTTCAGAGTTACGTTTGATTCTTTCCAATAAATTCCACTTGTGGTCAATATCCTTCTTCATAAAAGAACCGGTACAAGAAGTGTCAAGCATGGTATGATCTTCATGAGAAAGCCGAGCATAAAAGTTTTGAGTGAAAATTTCTCTCGATAGCTCATGATTGGGGCATGAATATAGCATTGATTTAAGCCTCCCCCAAGCTTGAGCTATGCTTTCCCTGTCACGAGGCCAAAAGTTATAAATATAATTCGGATCACGATGTACTAAATGCATAGGATAGAACTTTTGATGAAATTCCAATTTCAACCGATTGTAGTCCCATGATCCAGTATCATCACATAGCCTATACCATGTCAACGCCTTATCCTTCAAAGATAAAGGAAAGACTTTCTTATTTACCTCATCCTCGGGCAAACCTGCAAGCTTAAATAAACCACAAACTTCATCTACATAGATCAGATGCAAGTCTGGATGTGAAGATCCATCTCCTGTAAAAGTATTAGCCAGCAGTTTCTCAAGCATACTCGAAGGAATTTCATAAAAGATAATTTGAGTAGGTACCTCAGGTTGAGGAACAACTCCTTGTGCTTCCGTTCGTGGTGAAGATACCCCGAACAAACTCCTCAAAGGAACAGTTTCCATAGTGACAAGTGACGATAAATTTCAGCACAGTATATAAATGTTTCCTTACCAAATTCCACTTACCAAAGGCGCTTCACTCCCCGGCAACGGCGCCAGAAAAGAGTCTTGATGACCCACAAGTATAGGGGATTAATTGTAGTCCTTTCGATAAGTAAGAGTGTCAAACCCAACGAGGAGCAGAAGGCTCTGATAAATAGTTTTCAGCAAGGTAATAACTACAAGCACTGAAAGTGGCGGTAACAAGTGATGGTGTAGCAAGGTGAAACGTAGCAAGTGAAAAGTAACAAGTAACAAGTACTAGCAACGGTGCAGCAAGGTGGCCCAATCCCTTTTTAGCAAGGTACAAGCCTGAACAAAGTCTTATTGGAGGAAAAACGCTCCCGAGGACACACGGGAATTTCTATCATGCTAGTTTCATCATGTTCACGTGATTTGCGTTTGTTACTTTGATAGTTTGATATGTGGGTGGACTGGCGCTTGGGTACTGCCCTTACTTGGACAAGCATCCCACTTATGATTTACCCCTCTCGCAAGCATACGCAACTACGAAAAGAGAATTAAGACAACGTCTAACCATAGCATTAAACTAGTGGATCCAAATCAGCCCCTTACGAAGCAATGCATAGACTGGGGTTCAAGCTTCTGTCACTCTAGCAACCGATCATCTACTTACTACTCCCCAATGCCTTACTCTAGGCCAAAATATGATGAAATATTATGTAGTCGACGTTCACATAACACCACTAGAGGAAAAGACAACATACATCATATCAAAATACCGAACGAATACCAAATTCACATGACTATTATCAGCTTGACTTATCCCATGTCCTCAGGAACAAAAGTAACTACTCACAAAGCATAATCATAATCATGATCAGAGGTGTAATGAGTAGCATCAAGGATCTGAACATAAACTCTTCCACCAAATAATCCAACTAGCATCAACTACAAAGAGTAGTCAACACTACTACCAACCTTACAAGTGCCAATCGGAGTCGCGAGACGGAGATTGGTTACAAGAGATGAACTAGGGTTTGGAGAGGAGATGGTGCTGGTGAAGATGTTGATGGAGATGACTCCCCTATGACGAGAGGAATGGTGGTGATGACGATGGCGACGATTTCCCCCTCCGGGAGGGAAGTTCCCCCGGCAGGATCGTCCTGCTGGAACTCTAGATTGGATCTGCTCAAGTTCCGCCTCGGGCGGCGAAGAATCCACGAAAAAGCTCCTCCTTGATTTTTTCTGGAGCGAAACCCTTCATATAGCAAAAGAGGGGGGCCAGTGGGCCGTTAGGGAGCCCACAAGCCCTGTAGCCACCACCAGGGGGTGGCGGCTACCAGGCTTATGGGGCCCTGGTAGCTCCCCTCTGGTACTTCTTTCACCCAGTATTTTTTATATATTCCCAAAAAATTCCACGTTGATTTTCAGGGCATTTGGAGTTGTGCAGAATAGAGGACTCAGACTTGCTCCTTTTCTAGTCCAGAATTCCAGCTACCGGTATTCTCCCTCTTCAAATAAACCTTGCAAAATAAGAGAGAATAGGCATAAGTATGGTACCACAAGGTAATATAACAGCCCATAAAGCGATAAATGTCAACATGAAAGCGTGATGCAAAATGGACGTATCAGGGCCCCACCTGTCGGTGGCCCATCCTCCTCTCCCTCGCTCCCCGCAGCCGCTGACCGCAGGGGCCCGCGTGTCAGGTTCAAACCTGACGGCGCACGCACGTGGGCTGGCTGGCTGGCTGGCCATCTGGACCGGCCCAGCTCCAGGCCGAGCCAAGCCAGGGTTATTTCCGTTTTTCTTTTATTTTAAAACTTTGTTTTATAAGATTTTTATAAAAAGATTTAACGAGTGAAAATTAATGATTCTTCCACTGTTATTTTTCTAAAAATGAGGACTATCTAATAGAACTGTTAGACAATTTTTTAGGACAATGTATATGTTTTATAATAATTAAAAATGCTATTTGGAATAGTTTTGCTTGTGTTAAATTGCTTTTTAAAATATTCCTTTTACTAAAAACCAGAGGCAGGTATTTTTAAAATAACACTATGGATTTATCAGAATTAAACAACATTTTTAAAAGTGACTTTGTGATGTGCTTTTGAGTGAGCTACTTATTGCTTTTTATTTATTATGATGGTAGAAACCCCGTTTGACGAAGGAGTTGGACTTGAAGACCCCAAAGACCCCAGATACTTAGATGATCAAGGCAATGAGCTCCTTGACCATGTCTGAGAATATGTTATATTGCATGCTAGTGTAGCAAATATTTCTGTTGCATGTGATCATAAGTATCGGTAAATCATTGAAGTGGTGTTACCGATGACTCCTCCGGAGCACCTGCATGTTGAGCATGATCCTACCACCTATGAGGGTAACGCTAATATCTCGTTGACAAGTAAAGCTAAGCATAGTAGCATGAGCATAATGTTGGTATAAATCAAAGGTTTATGAAAACCCCGTCGGGTGCGAGTAATGCCCGAGGGTGATGATGGCCACTTTAGGTGAAGTAGTGCACCAGGTATTTTGTGTCTGTATGGTTTCGGAAATGGGATTAGATTTATGATGTGTCGACCGCCCCAACCTTACATGTGCGACCACGTTACCCCTTTATGGGACGGGGATTTGTTGATTACTCTGGTCGGTGCTAGCAAAGAACTGCATTAGTAGTGGCGGGAGTGATGTGTGGTCACTCTCGTGATGGGGTCATGCCAGGTAGGGCGACTATGCCGTTTTTACGTGTTCCGGGCACACCATTGGTCCCCGCATGAATGATACTATCCAGAGTCGGTGCTCGTAAGACGTACATCATGTGGGTTGGGTACCAATCGAGTGGACCTCTTTGTCTAGTATCGTCAGGGGAAAGGCATTGATCGGGTACTTACCATGGGTATGGTATATACCGTGAGTCATGGATGACACGGAAGTTTCTCGGATCTCGTGGGTACAGCGCGCAACCTCTACAGAGTGTAAAACTATTTGAATAGCCGTGTCCACGGTCAAGGACAGTTGGATAATCCTAGTTAAACTACGTCTAGTCGTTTTCGCATAAACCAAGTGTGTGTGTGTTTTGGAGTTAATATGAAAGAGTTGATATGACCAAGTTTGGTGACTTGGCATATCAGGTGAACCTGGAGTGTTCAACACTTAACCGATATATTGATATCTCTAACCTGTTCTTCTAAACAACATCTAGCTTATGTAGCACATCCATGATCATGTTTATTTACAGTTAAGCTGTTATCCACCAAACTGCATATTACTTGTTATCCTACCAACTGTATTGTCATATCATGGGTTGTTTGCGAGTACATTCAAAGTACTCATTGGCTTGCCACTGGTTATAGTATTGATCACACATAGGACTGGAGTTTGGAGAAGAGTACCTCTTCGGAGACGGCCCTACAAACTAGGACGCTTCCCAGTCAGAATGCCTGTTGGTGTAGGCTGATGGCATGGGCACCCTCTTAGCCCTAAGATTCTGCTACTAGTTGTATCAGTGTGATTTGGCCTTATAGGACCTACCTTGTGAACTTGACCATTTGGTCATGTGTTTCATAATTTGGTACTTGGATGTAAGACTATTAATATTCAGCATCTGTGTGTTCGGTGAGCATTGATCTCTGGGATCACTGAGCTCATTCATTCGGCGATCTCGACTCGTAAGTTGGGCTCCCCACACCATGTTCGAAGGGAAAATACCATGCTCAACAATGTCATCACCGTCATCATGGATGAAGGTCGAAAGTGGCACATCATCACTCTCGCCTCCCAAAATGGAAGCATCATCCTTGCTCTCCAGCTTGTCTCTCGCCTCCAAAGCATGTTCCTCGATTGGCTCTGAAGTCGTGGTCGTCGCCATGTTGTCTTCAAAAAGAGTCGTGGAATATTCGGCATAGTCAATCCTGCAAAGAGGGATGGCGGTGAAGTCGTACTTGGGAGCGTTGTCTTGGAGCCCGTTGGGCTTGGACATCTTGGTGGTACCGTCCTCATGCTCGTGGTCGTGGAGCTTGCTTGTCATGAAGTTTGCTGAGGTTAGAGTAGCCTTGGCCTTGATTTCTTATTTTGCCTTGAGATCACTAAAGTAGAGGTCATGAAGAGACTTGTAGATGTCGATGAATATAGTCTTGGCGATGTCGTTGTTCAATCCTAGCATGAAGTGGAACTTCATCCAAATGGGGTCGGTAACTCCGGCTCGTTGCAAGGTTTTCTTCATCTCCATGAAGTACTCACCGAGGGGCTTTTATCCTTGTAGGGTGTTCTCCAATTGGCATTGAAGATGTTCCGTGTATGTAGAAGGCACAAACGCTCGCCGCAAAACTTTCTTCGTCTTGGATCAACTCATCTCGAAGCTCTTCGAATGTGTGTGAAGCCACCATGTCGACCCTTAGTCATGGAAGTTTCTTGCGGCGCACTTCACTTGATCTTCGGAAGGGACTTGAAGTAGCTTGAGGTAGGTGTCCATATTGCGCTCCCACTCGAGGTACTCTTTGGGGTCTTGAGTCCCATAGAATGGAATCTCGAAGTCGGTATCGAAGTCATAGTAGCTTGTGGAAGTCGCGGACTTGATCTTGGTAAGCTTCTCTTGAGGTGCCTGTCAGCAAAGATGTCGCATATCCAAAGGCGAATATGCCTTGAAGTCGCTTGGCGAAGATGCCAAGGTAGGTGGTGAAGGCATCAAACGATGGTTGGTCTCGAGCTCGTGACCTTCACGCTTGTTCGTCGTTGGACGCCTTGATGTTGGTGTCGTTAGTTCTTCATGTCGGTAATGGTGTCGATGCCGGTTTGATCTTATCGGAGAGGATAGCTCGGAAGCATGTGCGCTTGAGCGTCTTCTCGAAGATGAGGAAGAGCTCATGTGGTTGTTGATGAGGGCTTTTAGCTCCTCCAGATGAGCATCCATCTTGGCGTCGATGGTTTTCTTCATGGCATGGAACTTGTCGTTGTAGTTGTAGACCGAAGTAGATGTGCTTTGCCTAGCCATCACAAGACTCGAGAAAATGTGAGTGGGAAATGAGATAAACAATACCAAGATATTGTTTCCCAAGTTGAGGATGTATCCCATTTCACTCAATGTGAAAGAATAGAATATTGGAATTGCTACCGGACTTGTTCGCTCACACCTACAAAGTAAAGCTTATCGAGTGGCTCAGTTAGGACAAGTGACACAAAATTCAAGCAAACTTTCAGTCAAGATATCAAAAATGTTGAGGAAGATTCACAAAATTTGCAAAGCAAATAGATTAATAGTTGTGGTGGCACTAGGAACACACACATGGATAGTAAGTGGGATCCACACAACCAAGGAATGAGCACAAAATATGCGAGAACCGAGAAAAGCTCTTCTTGCACGGATACTCGAGAGACAATAGCTTGATTGCTCAAATGGGATAGATATGCGCTTGTGCACCAACCTATTAGAGTGAACGTGTCGTCTTCAATCCCAAGTATGCTATGTATGTATGATCCAAGATGATCAAGCATGATATGATATGCTACCAATATGATATGCAATTTGGTGATGATGTTGCATTGCTTAGAAGCTCTTTTGTATCTCCTCTTTTTCTCAAAATCTTTTTCTTCTTTTTCTCTTTTTTTATAGGCAATGCTTGATGCTCGAACCAATATATGAGACAAGTATGATGTATATGCACGGGAGAGACTTATGGCACAATGTAGCTAACAAGATGTTTGTACGCTAAATGTAGCTATGCAGTATAATAGGAACACTACGATGCACAAGTTACATGGCCCGGAAATTCTCAACTTGCTAGTCTCGATAGGTAAGGTACGCAATAGGCTCGGAGCGATCAAAGCAATGGCAAGGAAATAGACAATGATGTCCTCGAGGTCATTGCTTACGGTTGTTGTGCCAAAAGGTGAAGTGGCCGATGTCAATGTAGAGGCCATGGAAATGATGAGTAGCAGCGTTGTAGATGTGGAACCGTCCCTAATTAGCCGAACCACCTTAGGAAATGGGAACCGCAACTCAAAATCTCAAACAAAATTGTGTTATGTTAGCGAAAAAGTATGGTAGCAAAGCTATGCGGAAGTTATGGTGGAGGCCTAGGCAAAGATGCCAAAGTGAAAACAATTTGATGGATTCAAATGGTTTTGGAAGTACTTTTGTGGGATGTGGAAGTCAATAGATAACCAATGAGCTAAAGAACGTCAAAATCGGACTCCGGATGAATTAGTTATGGCTGAAACGGTGAACGGGCGCAATGCTGAAATTTATGCACTCACTCTGGTTAGGCCAGAAGTTTCAGGCAAGGCCGGAAGTTTCGGGGGTCACGAAAATACTTTCGGGGCGGACCCGAGTTTTCAGATCTGAAAATGGGGGCAGAAAATCCTGATTCCGTGGGTCAACATTGATGTCAAAAAAGAAATTTGGGGGGGATTTTGTGGAGGGGAAGCTAGATCTACTTGCCAAACATGAATTCCATGGGTCAAATCAACGAAATCCCACAAGAACCAACAAATCACAAAAAAATAATTGGTCAGGCTATTTTTGGTGGGAATTTTTGAATTGGGAGGAAAACACACAAAATTAAGGTTATAAAACGGAGGGAGGGACTCCAATTTGGTGAGAAACCTGGATCTTGATACCAATATGATACGGGGCATGCCCGTGGGTGTCGATCTTTCATGAATTGGAGGGGATTACTCAAGAACACGAAGAACACGAGGAAGAATAGGGAGAAATCACAAGGGAAACACTCAAGAACAAGACCAATCACACACCCACTAGACTCACCACACACAAGATCCACAAGGGTACATGAACAACAACGGGGAGGTAATATACACGGTAGAGATCATCCCAAATCTTGTGGGGAGATAGGAGCCTTGAATCCACTAGTGGATCTTCCCTCGTAAGGGGCCTTGACATCCACTACGTGGTCTTCTCACATGGAGGCATCTCCATGGGAGGAAGTAGTAGATGGAGCTATGCTCAACAATGTCTATGCATAACCTAACCCTAGAACAGAGGTGGGAGACAAGTATTTATAGTCTAAGGAACGAAGGGATAAGTGAGAGGGGGAGAGGGATATATGGGCCTCGAGCCCGAGTGGTTGCGCGCACTTAGGCCGGAAGTTCCGGGGCACGTCCGGGCATGTTCTGGGGATTCCCAAAAGTTGGCGCACTTCGGGTGCGCTGCGGTCGGAAGTTCCGATCAGGCCAGAAGGTCTGGGGTCCAATGGTTCCATGCGAGGTCCGAACAGGGTCCGGTCTATCCAGAGAGTTGGCGTGCCTCAGAGATGCTCTGGTCGCCGAAGGCTGGAAGGTCCGAGGTCCGGAGGTTCCGGGTAGGCCGGAAGGCCCGGGCCTTCCAAAAGTTTTTCTTGCTTCTTCTTCCTTCTCTTCCAAGCTTCCCTCGCAGATGGTGTAGTCTCACGCAGGTGCTAGGACTCCTTGTCGTCATCCATGAAACTCTGACAATACCTATGTATGCACACGAGGGGAGTGTCAAGTAGTATACCATCCTAGAAAGGCACAAGCTGACACGTGTAAAGGAGAAGATTCACCTTTCTATGTATGAAGTAGATGTAGCAAGTGTCACTTGGCAAAGGGTCTCTTGGCATAGTGATGTCAATGGGATGATCCGTATCACTGTGTTTCTTGTTTCCCAAAAAATTGTATTAAATCCACAACTTATTTTGACCTCAGTAGATATTGATTTCGTGCAAAACAAAAAACAAGCAGAAAACACGAACTAACACTCGACACTAAATTAATAGATTAGCCCATATAAATAACATGAATTGTTATTAAAAGTATATAAAATGATAATGTAATGGCATGAAACAATAAAAAAATATAAATATTCTTGTGACATATGAGCATCCACAACTGACGCAACTCCATCACCTGTGTTGCTCCTCCGAGGTAACCACACCGTCTCCACAGACCCCTAGGCAAGCCAACACCGCCATCATCTCCATCGCATCACATCGAGCATCGCCAACCAAGTTGTCGTCATCAGCGACCAGGAGCGATTCTGTAGGAACTGAAGTATGTCTAGAGGGTGTGATTAGACAACTTGACCAATTAATAACTTAGCCTTTTCCTAATTTTAGTTGTGGGCCAGTTTCAGCAATTATGACTAGTCATGTTCACCCTACACATGCATATCTAAAAGTATAACAACAAAATGTAAACACATGCAAATGTAATGTAGATGGTAGGGAAGCAAGATCAAACACAAAGGTTGACACCGCAATTTTTGGCAAGGTTCTGGTAGGTGGTGCTATCGTACCTCCACATTAGTGGACACTTCAACAAATGAAGGGTAACAGTTGCGAGAGTCCATGGAGGGATCCACCAACAAGGGGTCCACGAAGAAGTGGACTTGTCTATTCCACCATGCCTTACATCCACACAGGACTAGCCTCACTCATGGTAGATCTTCACGAAGTAGGCTATCTCCTTTCCCTTACAAACTTCTTGGTTCAACTCCACAACACGAAGTAGGAGGCTCCCAAGCGACACCTAACCAATCTAGGAGGCACCACCCTCCAAAAGGTAATAGATGTTGTAGAAAGATGAACTCCTTGCTCTTGTGCTTCAAAAGATATTTTCCTCAACACTCAATCACTCTCTCACAGATTTAGCATGGGTAGGAGAGATTGATTTTGTGGACAGAAACTTGGGGAGGCTAGAGATCAAGTTTCAAATGGTCGGACTGGAATCCCTTGATCTCAACACATGAGTAGGTGGCTCTCTCTCAGAAAAGTGGATCTGGCAAGTGGGTGTGTGTTCTGAGTGCTTCCTTTGCGAATGAGAGGAGGTGGAGGGGTATATATAGGCATCCCCAAAATCCAAGTGTTACAACATTATTGCCCAATTCAGTGACATCGAAATGAATCTCGGTGTTACCGAGTTGCACTAAATGTGGCAGCTTTTGAATTCTTTGTGAGACCGATGTATAAATATCGGTGGTAGTGATTCGATGACCTAGGGCATTCTCCAAAACTCAGTGAGACTGATTTCAAATTCAGAAATTCTGATTCTTCAAATCTTCTCAATAGAATGTTGGTCACATGCTTTTTGGTTGCACCAACATGAAACTTGGTGGTACCGAGAGATTAGGGTTTGGCAAAGGATTTGTCACTAGGAAAAATTGGTAGGGTCGAGTGGGAAAAGTTGATGGCACTGATTTTGCTATTATGGCTTGGGACGGAAATATTTGTGGTGGAATGACTGAATATTTTTGGTGTCTATCTCTAAGCACTTGAGCAACCAATTCATCATAATACCTCACCCCCTTTTAATAGTATTGGCTTTCCTATGGACTCAAAGTGATTTCTCACAAATGTAAAATGTAGAGTCCTCTTGCTTGAAGCTTGATCCAACCATATACCTTTCCTTGCATCAAGGGGTTCCTCCTCACAATCCTTTAGCCAATGCATCTTTAAACTTTTCTGAAATATACTTGGATAAGATCATTAGTTCAGTTGTGCTTATGGAGCAATTGTGCTTTCAATCTCCCTCTTTTTGGTAATTGATGACAACATATAGATCAAAGCTTCAACAAAAGATAAACTGAATGATTAGCATCGTCACTTCGAGAAGTATGCGAAAAGAAAGAGCTCCCCATAAATTTGTGCATTATTTTAATTTGCGTTTGAATGCAAATACACAATCGATTAGGATCATGGGTCACTCTTCAATGTCACATACATCTTGGTGGTGCGCATAAATGATATGAATGAAGAGTGATGCATATAACAACAAACAAATAAGTGAATGATCACCATGTAGATAGCTCAAAGGTTTAATGTAGTAGCATCTACAATCAAAGCGTATGATCAAACACAATGAAGTTTAAAGACATCAAAACACCAAAAGTTCTGTAAAACCAAACAAGAGCAAATAAAATGCAAACCCTTCTCTCTCTCTCCCTCCCTCTCTCGAAGACATAATTGATCTATGCAGTTCTCCCCCTTTGGAAACAAGTTACCAAAAAGTTCAAAGGTCTAGAACTAATCGTCTCTCTAGGCTCGATCTCCTTCGGTGGCAGTCGATGCAGTGCACAAGAGAGCATCAGAAATGGCTTCTGCGGATGTCCCTACAGCTGGAGGTGTAGACAATGGAGGTGCAGGAGGTGGAGCTGAAGCTGAAGGCGCTGAAGCTTGAGCTGAAGAAGTTGGTCTTGCTTCCGGAACTGGCAGAGCTTCTGACCTACTCTAGGTCATAAACTGAGTGGTCGTGGGAAGAGGTGACTCTTCATCATCACTGCTCGAGTGGGGAATCCCCACAAAAGCAACTTCATGGTGGAGCTGTTGAATAGTGGTAGTCAACTCCGTCACGTTAACATGCAGGTCATGGATTTTGTCTCCACGATCCTGCGAAGGCTCTTCTAGCTCAGCAAGATCTCTAAAATTTTATTCTCCATCCCTTGGATGGTGGTGACAAGAAAATACATCTGCTCCTCTATAGTCCCGAGCTATGGAGCTAGTGCTGGAACATTCCTAGCTACCTCTGCCTCTGCTCCCTCACGCGCTGAAGCTAAGATGGGATGGTTGGGGTCCATCATACCTTCATTATCCTCGAAATCTGGGTGAAGTGGAAGGTGCAAAAGATGAAGTTGATATGCATGTTTGCCAGTCTTTTGCACTGATGAGCATCTGAATGTAAGGTGCATACCCACAAGATCTCTTCTGATCTGCAACAGTCCTCCTGACACTCTCTACTATCAAGTCCTTCACTCTGAACCGGGTGTGGGTGTTTAAGTGGTGCAGCAAGTTAATGGAATAACCTATGATCATCTTATCATCTCCTGACTTAGGCATCAGGGTGTGTCTCAGAATGGTGTTCATTGTAGTTATTCCTTCTTGAAGAAAATAGACAGAGCCAAATTTGTTTGTCCGCCGATACTGATGGGGCACTGGATTGTACATGTTTGTCATAGTGTTCTGGTTCATCTTGGATTCTAAGTACACATCCAAATCTCCCTCTTGTGCCTTTGGATCACCAATGAGTACATCCACTGAAATCTCTTCCTCCTCATCATCAGCAGCTCCTGCTGGGTCTTCATACATCGATGTTGGCCTTCCAACAACATTAGCTAGTCTCTTTCTAGATCTTTTTTGACTTGACTTCTTAGCAAGACTGGAAGAAGGGGCTCCAAGAGAGATCTTCAATCCTTTGTGAGTAGCCTCACGAGCTCTCACATCAGCACGTATGGTATACTCCTTCCTCACAGTCTTTCTGACAGTGTTCTTCTCCTTCTGCTTTTGGGGAATCTCCTCTTGGATAGAATCAGCATCTTCTTCATCTGAATTGAGCTTCTTCCTGGACCTGGTAGCTGGCTTGGGCAAACCAAGGGTGTCGGGTGTACCTTGGTCAAAAAGTGTCCTCTCTGGACTAGTGCTTGAATCCATCTCAACACTGGGCTCACCGAAGTTATTCTGACTACCCGCTGATCCTCACATAGTGACAGACATCCAAGAAGATAAGCAGACTATGTGACAAGAATTAGAAGAGGTGGCATGGATGAGCATCTCAAAAATCAGAAGTTTTTGAAAAAATTTAACTCTGAAAAAATAGGTTTAACTTTCTACAAAAATGAATATCGGTTCCAGCGAGACAAATGTAAGGTGCATGCCCACAAGATCTCTTCTGATCTGCAGCAGTCCTCCTGACAGTCTCTACTATCAAGTCCATCACTCTGAACCGGGTGTGGGTGTCTAAGTGGCGCAGCATGTTAATGGAATAATCTCTGATCATGTTTTCGTCTCCTGACTTAGGCATGACGGTTTGTCTCAGAATGGTGTTCGTTGTAGGTAGTCCTGGTTGCAGAAAATAGACACAGCCAAATTTTTGTGTGTGGCGATATTGATGGGGCACTCGATTGTACATGTTTGACATAGTGTTCTGGTTCGTCTTGGATTCTGAGTACACATTCAAATCTCCCTCTTCTGACTTTGGGTCACTAATGAGTACATCAGCTGGAACCACTTCCTCCTCAGCATCAGCAGATTCTGTTGGGTCTTCATATATCGATGTTGGCCTTCCAACAACATGCACTACTCTCTTTAAAGCTCTTTTCTGACCTAGATTCTTAGCAAGATGCGAAGAAGGGGCTCCAAGAGAGATCTTCTATCCTCTCTAAGTAGCCTCTCAAGGTCTCACATCAGCACGTATGGCATACTCCTTCCTTACTGTCTTTTTGACAGTGTTCTTCTCCTTATACTTCTGGAAATGTCCTGTGGGATAGAATCCCATATTCTTCATCTGAATTGAGCTTCTTCCTGGACCTGGTAGCTCCCTTGGGCAAACCATGGGAGCTAGGTGTACCTGGGTCAGAAACTGCCCTCTCTGGACTAGTGCGTGAATCCATCTCAGCACTAGGCTCACAGAAGTTGTTCTAACTATCCTCTGATCGTGACATACTAACAGACAGCCAAACAGACAAGCAGACATGTGAGAAGAATTAGAAGAGATGGAATGGATGAGCATCCCAAAAATCAGAAGTTTTTGAAAAATTTAAACTCCAAAAAATGTAGGTTTGACTTTCTCCAAAAATGAATATGGGTTCCACCGAGACAAAACAATTGGAGCCACCGAGACTGATATTCTCTTTAATGGAAACTTGGCAACCCTTTTCAATTTCAGCGAAAAGGGAAACTCGGTTTCACCAAGATTTTCTCAGTTGCCCTAAAACCAAAATTGGTAAGACCGATTTTGCTGACTCGCTCACACTGAGATTCTGTTTTGTGGACTGCTAACCTAAGTTCTTCGTTCTATAATCGACGGGAATAATCTTCTGGATAGAGTCATTGCAATCACGGAGAGAATTCATCGAAACCTATTTGCACATGAATCGGAGATTGGAGCGCAAAGAAGGGTCGGATCTATATCATAGCTTAACATCCAAGTCATGGAATATTGTCTCCACAATCCTCTCACGGCTCTTCTGGTTCAACAAGATCTTTAAAATTTTCTTCTCCATCCCTTGGATGGTGCTGACAAGAAATGACATCTTCTCCTCTATAGTCCCGAGCTGTGGAGCTGGTGCTGGAGCATTCCTAGCTGCATTTGCCTATGTTGCCTCACGCGCTGAAGCTGAGCTCGGATGGTTGGGGTCAATCAAAACTTTTATTATCCTCGAAATCTGACTGAAGTGGCAAGTGCGGACGATCAAGTTGATATGCATGCTTGCCAATCTTTGCATTGATGAGCATCTGAATGTAAGGTCCATACCCAAAAGATCTCTTCTGATCTGCAGCAGTCCTCCTGACAGTTTCTACTATCAAGTCCATCACTCTGAACCGCGTGTGGGTGTCCAAGTGGTGTAGCATGTTAATGGAATAACCTCTGATCATCTTATCATCTCCTCAGTTAGGCATCAGGGTGTGTCTCAAAATGGTGTTTGTTCTAGGTATTCCTGCTTGCAGAAAATAGACAGAGCCAAATTTGTTCGTCCGACGATACTGATAGGGCACTAGATTGTACATGTTTGACATAGTGTTCTGGTTCATCTTTGATTTTGAGTACACATTCAAATCTCCCTCTTCTGACTTTGGGTCACCAGTGAGTCCATCAGCTGGAATCTCTTCCTCCTCCTCATCAGCAGCTTCTGTTGGGTCTTCATACATCGATGTTGGCCTTCCAACAACATGCACTACTCTCTTTCTAGCTCTTTTCTAACATGGCTTCTTAGCAAGACTGGAAGAAGGGGCTCCTTGAGAGATCTTCAATCCTCTCTGAGCAGCCTCTCGAGCTCTCACATCAGCATGTATGGCATACTCCTTCCCCACAGTCTTTCTGACACTGTTCTTCTCCTCATGCTTCTCGAGAATCTCCTCTCAGATAGAATCAACATCTTCTTCATCTGAATTGAACTTCTTCCTCGACATGGTAGATGCCTTGGGAAAACCATGGGAGCTGGGTGTATCTAGGTCAAAAGTTCTCCTCTCTAGACTAGTGCATGAATCTATCTCAGCACTAGGCTCACTGAAGTTGTTCTGACTATCCTCTGATCCTCACATACTGACAAACAGCCAAGCAGACAAGCAGACCGTGTGAAAGAATTAGAAGAGCTGGAATGGATGAGCATCACAAAAATCAGAAGTTTTTGAAAATTTTGAACTCTGAAAAAAATAGTGAACTCTTTGTAAAAATGAATATCGGTTCCACCGAGACAGAAAAATTGGAGCCACCGAGACTGGCATTCTCTTTAATAGAAACTTGGCAACACTTTTTGGTTTCAACGAAAAGGGAAACTCGGTTTCACCAAGAATGTTCTCAGTTGCCCTAAAACTGAAATGGTAAGACCGATTTTTAGGACTCACTCACAACGAGATTCGATTTTGTTGATTGCTAACCCAAAGTTCTTCTTCGTTCTCTAATCTACGAGAATAATCTTCTGGATAGAGTCATTGCAATCATGGAAAGAATTCATCGAAGCCTATTCCCGCATGAATCGGAGATGGGAGCGCAAAGAAGGGTCGGATCCATACCCTAGCTTAACATCCATGTCATGGAATTTTTTCTCCACAATCCTCTCAAGAATCTTCTGGTTCAACAAGATCTCTAAAATTTTCTTCCCCATCCCTTGGATGGTGCTCACAAGAAAAGACATCTTCTCCTTTATACTCCCGAGCTGTGGAGTTGGTGCTAGAGCATTCCTAGTTGCATTTGCCTCTGTTGCCTCGCATGTTGAATCTGATCTGGGATGGCTCGGGTCCATCACAACTTCATTATCCTCGAAATCTAGCTGAAGTGGCAGGTGCGAACAATCAAATTGATATGCATCCTTGCCAATCTTGGCATTGATGAGCATCTGAATGTAAGGTGCATACCCACAAGATCTCTTCTGATCTGCAGCAGTCCTCCTAACAGTCTCTACTATCAAGTCCATCACTCTCAACCAGGTGTGGGTGTCTAAGTGGTGCATCATGTTACTGTAATAACCTCTGGTCATCTTATCATCTCCTGACTTCAGCATCAGGGTGTGTCTCAGAATGGTGTTCGTTGTAGGTATTCTTGCTTGCAGAAAATAGACAGAGCCAATTTTTTGTGTCCGCCAATACTAATGGGGCACTAGATTGTACATGCTTGACATAGTGTTCTGGTTTATCTTGGATTCTGAGTACACATCCAAATCGCCCTCTTGTGCCTTCGGGTCACCAATTATAGTAGGCCACTCATCTACAATAGACTCATACTGGTGAACGTTTGTCATCCAAACTATCCTTCCATTTGGATCAAAATGACCAGTTGAATAGAATTGCATGATCATCTCATCTTTCGAAGCAGTCATCTCTCTGCCAACAAAATCTTCAATATCAACTAGCCTGAAATTCTCTCTCACATGAGGAAAGTAGTTCTCATTGGCCTTGATATATTCCTAATCAACATAATGCATGTCACTGACTGCAGGACTCTTGTCAAACAACACTTTCTCATAGATATCTTGTTGCTCATTGGTTTGCAAACGAGGATCAACAACAGTTCTTCTCCTCATAGCATATGGATCTGCAATCCTCCACAGCCTCAAACCTTGATCCCTTCTCTTCTTCATATCCTCAGCAATAGGATGAGCAGCATTGTGCAATGGAAGTGAGACCTCAGTTTCGTCACCAAAGGTGCATCTCCTTCTTCCTCTACAGCAAACTTTCTAAGAGCCTTTGTTCTTCTGTGTTGCGGGTATATCCTTAGTAGTCCTCTTGGGAGCTACTAGCTTCTTGGGAGCAGAAGGCTTTGGTGGAGACTTCTTTGGCATAGCATCAACCATAAGCTTGTTCTTCTTAGCAGGAGGGACATCAAATGGAATCTCTTCCTCCTCATCATTAGCAGCTTATGTTGGGTCTTCATACATCGATGTTGGCCTTCCAACAACATGCACTACTCTCTTTCTAGCTCTTTTCTAACCTAGCTTCCTAGCAAGCATGGAAGAAGGGGCTCCAAGAGAGCTCTTCAATCCTCTCTAAGTAGCCCGTGCAGCTCTCACATCAGCAGGTATGGCATACTCCTTCCTCACAGCCTTTCTGACAGTGTTCTTCTCATTCTGCTTCTGGGGACTCTCCACTAGGATAAAATCGGCATCTTCTTCATCTGAATTTAGCTTCTTCCTCGACCTGGTAGTGGTCTTGGGTAAACCATGGGAGCTAGGTGTACATGGGTCTGAAGTTGTCCTCTCTGGACTAGTGCCTGAATCCATCTCACCACTGGGCTCACTGAAGTTATTCTAACTATCCTCTGATCCTGGCATACAAACTGACAACCAAGCACACAAGAAGACCCTATGAAAAGAATTAGAAGAGCTGGAATGGATGGGCATCACAAAAATCAGAAGTTTTTGAAAAATTTGAAGTCTGAAAAAATAGGTTTAACTTATTGCAAAATTGAATATCGGTTCCACCCAGACAAAATTTTCAGAGTCATTGAGACTGACATTCTCTTTAACAGAAACTTGGAAACCCTTTTCGGTTTCGCCAAAAAGGGAAACTCGGTTTCATCGAGAATGTTCTCACCTGCCCTAAGTCCAAATCGGTAAGACTGACTTTTCTGACTCAGTGACACCGAGTTTCGGTTTTGCAGACTGCTAACCCTAAGTTCTTCTTCGTTCCCTAATCTACAGGAATAATCTTCTAGATAGAGCCATTGTAATCTTGGAATGAATTCATCAAAGCCTATTTGTGCATGAATCGAAGATGAGAGTGCAAAGAGGAGTTAGATCCATACCCTAGCTCGGTGACGGATCCTCTATGGTGATGATGATGGCAAAGATTTCCGTCGACGCCGAATACTCCGATGGCGAGAGCACACGGGAGAAAGTCGAAGAAGTCCTGGGGATGAGGGCACGACAGCGAGGAGATTCGGAAGGCGAAGTTTGGAGGCGTAATTTCAAACGTCGGGTCCGTGGACTATATATGCCCCCTGGCTGTCAATGACACCGAGTTGGAATTTTTGATGCCACTGAGTTCCATAACTCCCAGTTAGCAATGAAACTCGGTCAGGCCGAAAAGAACACATCAGTGGTACCAATAATGAAAACCTGATCAACCCTAGGCTTCGGTGGGACCGGGTTTTGGAGGTTGGTCACACCGAGTTGCTTTTGGGAGGTTTTGTAAGACAGCCCTTGTCGAGACGGATCTCCGAGTTCTCCTCACAAAGAGTATCCCTAAAGTTCTTGCTCAAATTTGGTGATGTAGCATGAATACAATTTGAGACAAGAAAGCATATATAACTAGAGATAGGTACTTAGGCATTCTTGTATATCCAATTGGCCAAATAAAAATAGAAAGCCTAATAACAACAATTAGATATCCTCAAATGAGAAAAGTATGCATACCAACACGTTCACACAATAAGATGTCAAATAAAACATGGTGATCATGCTCAAACACTCTAGTATGTACCAAGCACTTTGGCGATGACGAAGTCATCTATGTATGAGTATATTGACCTAGGAGCCAAGAAAGAATACTTGATCATAGGTCATACTCATCATTTAAGCACAAACGGGGTTACCACTTTTACATAAAGCTTTCAATGTGTTCACATCTTTAAGAGATTCTTATACTCAAGTCTTAGAGTAAAGCTCCCCTTTGATGTGATATCCCCCCTAAGAGGGATAAAATAACCTTGGGCTTTGTCGTAGAAGACTTCATGTAGGTGTAGTAGTGGTGGATGCTCATTGTTGATGAAGATCATCTTGAGTTGAGAGAAATCCTTGTTGTTTCTTACTCTTCTCACCTACATGGGTTAGTCCCAAAGCACAATGAACATATGCAAGGATGTCTATGGACATGAAATGAAATGCATGTGATGTCAAGTCCAAGGATACATAAATACTTTGTCCCTTGCTTACCTATGAGGGAATGAGTGACTCCTCGAACTAATGCATATGGTTGGAGTTGGTTGCATATAGTTCTTGCCAAAGTGAATAAGAGTGAACTTAATTGGCGGAGTCACCCCTCAAGAACTTATCTAATTCTTCTTGTTCGGGACCCACATCAACTAGATGGGGATCCTTGGACTTGAGGTAGCACTAGATGAAGTAGAGCTAGTAGTGTCCTTGGGAATCCACTTGACCTTGGCTTGGGTTTCTTCCACAAATGACTCAATATCCTCTTGAAGCTTGCCCTTGCCCTTGTGTTCTTGTGGTAGAAGGTCATCTTGAGAGCTTGTTCCCTTGGGGAGAGTAGGATCATACGTATCCTTTTGAGGAACAAACTTGAGGATGGGATATTGACCTTCATCCCACTCAACTCCGTTGGCATTGAAGTAGCCAACACCTTGTTTCTTCCGATGTCCTCCTTGCTTGCACACAGTTTCCTCAAATTGCTTACTTCCGGCAAGACTGTTCAATACACCTCTATCTATAATTCGTTTCAATAAATCATTTTCTTGCTCAAGTGTAACTTGGCTAAGAAAATCATTAGTGGAATCAAGAGAGCTAATAGCAACAACATCATTTGATTTACCTTTAGCATTGTTGTTACTGGATGAAGAATCTTTCTTGCGTTTGTTACTATTGTTCTTAGGTTTAACTTGTGGAACAAAAGTAGACAAGAGTAATCGTTTGACTAGATAATAAGAACTCTTCTTTCAAAGATCATCATTGATTGACTTTAGAAACTCATGCTCTTGCTCTAAATTTAGCTTCTCGAAGGTAGCTTCTCGGCAGTTCTTGCAAGCTCTCTATGATCTTCTAGAGTAGTTTCATGAGCTAACTTAAGAGTGTTTAGTTCTTTAGTCGGTCATTCAATATCTTTCTTATCATCATGATTTGACTTCTATTGACTAGCATTATTATTATCAAGTTCATTTTCAATGTTATCGCTAGTCTTATCAAAGGGCAAGTCATCATGTCCTAACAAGTCACCCTCATCACTATCAAAGTCCAAATACTCGGGGTGTGATACCTTGGGGCCTTTTTGAAAGGACCATGATGTTGCCTAGAGGGGGTCAATAGGTGTTCTAAAAACTTCTACGTATTTGGCTTTATCCTAATGCGTAAATAAACTAAGAGGATACTTTTCAAGCACAAATCCTAAATATACTAGGATCAACTACATGCACCAATAACTTGTTCTACTAAGATGAGCACAACAAGATTACTCACAAGCACAAGTAAGTTACACAAACTTATTTAAGAAATATCAAAAGATATGTAAGTGTATGACACAAGTTAGCAATACACACTAAACACAAGATATATCAATAGTAGCAAGTATGAATTGCGGTATATAAAGTGTAGGCCTAAATGATTAATCTTTACGGGAAAATAGCCAACACAATATAATGATGACAACAATATGTAGTGAGTGTATGCTCAAGTAACCGACATAAACCACAAGTAAGGAGTTAGGGTCAGGGACAACCGAAGTCACGGAGACGAGGATGTATCCCTATGTTCACTTCCTTGGAAGGAAGCTAGTCATCGTTAGAGAGGTGGATGTTACCATGAAGGCACACCAACGCCACAAAGGCCCACCCAATTCTCCTTGAGATATCACCACGAAGGCAATTCCCAACCACTAGTGGTAGATGTTGAGGCGGCCTCCAGACCTTCACAAACTTTTCGGGGGACAAATCACAAGTTGATTCCTCACCAGAGGACTCCTACTACCTAGGAATCTCCAACCTCCAAGAGTAACAAGATCAAAGGGGATATGCTCAAGACTTTCTCAAATCACAAATTTCTTTGGTCTAAACACAAAGGAGCAGTGGATGTATTCTTGGATGAAATCTTTCTCAAGAATTCTCAGAAATCTCATTGGGATTTACCACAAGAATGCTAAAATCCCTCTCCTCAAATCCCACCAAAAGCAACTAACGCTATGAAGGGATGAAAGAGGAGAGGAACAATGTAGGAGGTCAACAAATGAACCATAGATCCATGGGATAGTTTTCCCCCAAATGTATTGGAGTTTTGAAGCTTGGGGAGGAGGGGAGAGCTCAAAACAATGGGGAAATCTCATATCCAAAAGCTCTCACTCGTTGGGGAAGAAGGGTACCTTATATAGTGCCCCACCAAATCTGCCCGCTATGTACAGAAAATGTAACCCGGAACTTCTCGGCTTGTCCGGAACTTCCGGGCTCCCTATTGAGGCATGCAATGTAAAGTTTCTGGTTAGCCCGGCACTTGCCCCGAAACCTGCCCAGAACTTCTGGCCCCCGGAACTTCCGGGAGGGCCCGGAACTTCTGGGCTCCCTTTGGGCCAGACTTTCGCAAACTTTCTGTTTATCCCGAAGCTTTTCCCGGAACCTTTCCGGAACTTCTGACCCTCGAATAAACAATGAGCATACCAATAGTAAAACATGGGTAACTTTTACATACGAACTCCGATTTGGATGATCTTGGGCTCGTTTTGTAGCTATTAGAAAGCTACACGTCCTCACATAGATAACCACCCAATATCAAACAAAATGGATGATTGTAGGAACGAAAGTATGTCTAGAGGGGTGATTAGACTACTTGACAAGGTAATTTTTTTCCTTTTTTCAATTTTACTTGAGAGGTAGCTACGACAGTTATAACAAGTCAAGTACACCCTACACATGCAGTTCTAATAGTATAGCAGCAGAAAGTAAACATGCAAGTGTTAATATAGGAGTAAAGTAGGTGATCAGACGCATGAGGTTGACACGGTGATTTTTGGCATGGTTCCGGTAGTTAGCCCTATCGGACGTCCATGTTAGTGGAGACTTCAATCCACAGAGGATAACAGTTGTGAGAGTTCACGGAGGGCTCCACCGACGAAGGGTCCACAAAGAAGCAACCTTGTCTATCCCACCATGGCTTCCGTCCATCGAGGACTAGCCTTACTCATGGTAGATCTTCACGAAGTAGGCGATCTTCTTGCCCTTACAAACATCTTGGTTCAACTCCACAACACGAAGTAGGAGGCTCCCAAGCGACACCTAACCAATTTAGGAGGCACCACCCTCCAAAAGGTAATAGATGGGTAGATCAATGAACTCCTTGATCTTGTACTTCTAAAGATAGTCTCTTCAACACAAATCACTCTCTCATAGAATATGCATGGGTAGGAGAGGTTGATTTGGTGGAAAGAAGTTTTGGGGAGCCTAGAGATAAAGTTTCAAATGATTGGATTGGAATATCTTGGTCTCAACACATGACTAGGTGGTTCTCTCTCAAAAAATGGATCTGGAAATGAAGTGTGTGTTGTGAGTGCTTCTCCCACGAATGAGAGGTGGGTGAAGGGGTATATATAGACAGCAGCCAAAATCCAACTGTTACACATAAAAGAGCAAACTCGGTGACACCGAAGTTGGAAACTCGGTGGTACCGACTAGCACTAAAGGTGTGAACTTTTGAGTCTCGGTGAGACTGATATATACAACTCGATGGCACCAAAAAGGTGACTAACACTCAGATGGCCAAACTCGATGGCACCGATACTCAAACTCGGAAATTCCGATTTTGTGTATCTTGGCAACAGAATGTTTGTCACCCAAACTCGGTAGCACCGATGCAGTTTCGGTTGCACTGATTTGGTGTGAATGTCTAGGGTTCTGTCTGAGGTTCAAACTCGGTGGGTCCGATCTGGAAATTTTGGTGACACCGAATTTGTGAATGTGGAGCATGACAGAGTGGATATGTGGGGAAAATGACTGAGCGTTTTGGTGGCTAACTTTGAGCATTTGAGAAATCAGTTCATTTTACTACCTCACCCACTTTTAATAGTATTGGCTTTCCTATGGACTCAAAAGTGATTTCTAACAAATAAGAAATGAAGAGTCTTCTAGCTTGAAGCTTGAGCCAATATTATTCCTTTCTTGCATCAAGGGGCATCTCCACAAAAACCTTAAGCCATAGCATCTTTTGAACTTTTCTGAAATATACTTGGAAAACACATTAGTCCAATGATGCATATGTTGTGGTCAATTATCAAAACCACCCTAGGGAGAAATTGTTCTTTTAATGTCCCCCTTTTTGTTAATTGATGAAAACATATATATCGAAGCTTCAACAAAAGATATAATCAATGATTAGCTTCGACGCTTTGAGAAGTATGTGAAAAGCAAGAGCTCCCCCTAAATTTGTGCATTATTTAAAAAAATTGTTTGAATATAAATGCACAATCGATTAGGATCATGGGTTACTCTTCCATGACACACACATCTTGGTGGTGCGTAAAAATAATAGCAATGCACATGACACCAACAAGATAAGTGAGTGATCATCACAAGGATAGCTAAGAGATGATATCATAGCATCACACGGATAAAGCGTATGATCAATCACACAGATAGGATAAAGTCATCCAACAACCATAGTTTTTTTAAAACCAAATGAGAGCAAATAAAGTCAAAAACTTTCTCTCACACGAAGTCTATGATCTATACATTTCTCCCCCTTTGGCAACAAGTTACCAAAAAGTTCAAAAGTGTAGAACTACTCGTCTCTGTGGGCAGGTGATGATGGAGTCGATAGAACAGCGTCCGAAGTCGTCTGCTGATGTCCCTGGAGTTGGAGGAGTTGATATGGAGGTACTTGAGTTGGAGCTTGTGCTGAAGGTGCTGAAGCTTGTGCTGAAGATGTCTGACCTATCTCCTGAGCTAGAACAATAGCTGACCGAGGCCTGGTGCTGAACCTAGTAGTAGTGGGAGGAGGAGACTCATCCTCGTCATCATCATCATCTTCATCTTCATCCTCTGAGCATGGAATATCCATGGAGTCAACTTCATGTTGAAGCTGTCTGACAATGGTAGTCAACTCAGTTACCTTCACATCCATGTTGTGGAATTTTGTCACCACAAATCTCTCAAGACTCTTCTGATTTTGCATGATCTTTTGGATGTTCTTCTCCATGCCTTTGATAGTGCTCATTAGAAATTTCATTTGCTCATCTGGGGTTCTGAGTTATGGAACTCGAGGTGGCCTATTTCTAGCAACCTCAGCTTTTGTTGCCTCTGCTGCCATTCTTGCTGCAGCTGAGTTGGGATCATTGTCATCCATCACAACCTCATTATATTCAAATTCACGCTAAAGAGGTAGATGGGGACGATCGAGTAGATATGCATGCTTTCCTAGCTTGGCATTGATGAGCATCTGAATGTAAAGTGCATATGCACAGGATCTGTTCTGATCCACAGTAGTTCTCCGGATAGTCTCTACTATCAAATCCATCACTCTGAATCTGGTATGAGTGTCTAGAAGGTGCAGCAGGTTGATGGAATGTCCTGTAATCATCTTTTCATCTCCTGATTTAGGCATCAGGGTGTATCTTAGAATTATGTTTGTTGTAGGAATGCCTGATTGCAGAAAGTACACTCGACCCATCTTGTGACTAGCCAAGTACTTGTGTGGAATTGTCTTGTACATATTGGCAATTGAGTTGTGACTCTACTTTGCTTCTGCATACACATCTACATCTCGATCTTCCTGCTTGGGGGCACCAATGATAGCATCCCATTTAGCAATTGTGGCTTCATACTTGTGACCATCAGTCATCCAGACTAAAGAGTCATCATAGAAATGAACAGTTGCATAGAATTGCATGATCAGCTCATCATTCCGTGGGGTCATCTCTTTGCCAACAAATTTTTCAATGTCCACTAACCTGAAGTTCTCTTGGACATGGGGAAATAAATTCTCATTTTCTTTGATATATGCCCAGTCGGCATACCTCATGTCACTGACAGGAGGACTCTTGTCAAACAAGACAGTCTCATAAAAATCTTGTTGTTCCTTGGTGTGAAACTTCGGATCAATAGCAGTTCTTCTTCTGACAGCATATGGATCATTAGATTTCCACTTTCTTAGTTCGACATCCTTCCTCTTCTTCATATCTTCTGCTATTGGATGAGCAGCATTGTGAATTGGAAGGGTTGGTCTAAGCTTCCTGAGAATTGGTACATTCTCATCTTCTTCCTCCTGTGCAGCATGGGCGCTCGATGTAGGGCCTTTGCTCTTGGCAGCTGCAGGTATGTCCTTGGTAGTCCTTTTGGGAGCTACATCCTTGTTTTCTTTGGCGGGAGGCTGAGGAGCAGGTTTCATAGCATCAGCCATCAGCTTCTTCTTCTTGGGAGGAACTGGGATCTCCTTAGGAGCTTCTTCCTCAGCATCTTCTGGGTCTTCATACATTGAAGTCTTTCTCCCAATAAGACAAAAAATTCTCTTCCTGTGCCTCTTCACACCAATCCTCTTGGTAGGTACATCCTTGGAAAGTGTTGTGCTCTTCCTGGCATATTCAGGTGCTCTCAGATCAGCAGGGGTAGCAGTTACTTTCCTGACAGTCTTCCTTGGAGCCTTTGAAGGAGCTGAAGTTTCCTCTGGCATAAAGTATGAGTCCTCTTCATCAAAAACCAGCTTCTTCCTTTGCCTAGTGACTTCCTTGGGCAAACCATGAGAGCTGGGAGAATTTGGGTCTGAAGCAGACCTCTCTGGACTAGTGCATGAGTCCATCTCAACACTCTGCTCTCTAAAGTCATTTTGACTATCTTCCGAACCAGGCATATCTGACAAGCAAGCACAAACTCAGCAGCAAAACCTGTGAAGTGGATATAGGAAAGACAGAAAGGATGGGCATCACAAAATTTAGATATTTTTGAAAAATTGAAGTATGAAACTTAGGGTATGATCTTCTGCAGGATATAAATCGGTGGCACCGAGTTGTCATTTTCGGAGTCACCAAGAAAGCTTACTCGCTTAACAGAAACTTGGCAGTCATTTTCGGTGGCACCAAAAAGAGCTACTCGGTCTCACCGAGTTGCTTCTCAGGAACCCTAAAACAATAATCGGTGGAACCGGTTTTACAAACTCGGTCTCACCGAGTTGCATAGTGCGGCAGATCAGGTCCTAAATTTCCTACTTGTACTAATCTAAGGATTCATCTGGTGGACACGAGGTTTGCATACGGTGGTATGAAGGATAAAGATTCCAATGCATGAAAATCGGACGGGGAAATGCAAAGGAGATCAAACCGTAACCTAGCTCGATGGCAGTTCGGCTACGGCGACGACGGCGGAGTAGATTGCATCAAAGGCAGCGAATCCCAGAGGTGGTGGCGCTCGGGGAGACAAAGGCGATGACCTGGGGTCTTGGGGGGAAGGGAGGGTTTGGCGAATGAACCATTTTGACAAAGTGAAATCAAAGGATTCGGTACGTGGATATATATACCCGTGCACTGTCGGTGTCACCGAGATGGCAAAATCGGTATCACCGAGTTCCTCAACTGTCAGTAGACAGGGAAACTCGGCGTAACCGAGTTGGCAATTCGGTGGTACCGAGATAGGAAAACCTGATCAACTTTGAAAAATTGGTGGTGCCGAGTTTGTGGAGTTGGTCACATGGAATTTTTCAAAGAGGTTTTGGAAGGCGGCCTTTGACGATACGGAACTCCGAGTGCACCTTCACAGAGAGGGATCGACAAGTGCTTGTTCAAGTTTTATGATGAAGCATGAATAGAACTTGATATGAGATAGCATAGATAGATAGAGAAGGATCCCAGGCATTCTTTTCCATCCAATTGGCAAAAGATAAATCAAAACCCAAATAACAACAATTCGATGTCCTCGAATGATCAAACACATCCACACCAACATGCTCACACAATAAGAATGATGAATAAAACATGGTGAACATGCACAAACATCCTAGCAGCTATTAAGCACTTGGGTGATGACAAACTCATCTATATATGAGTATATTGACATAGGAGCCAAGTATGAATATTTGATCATAGGTCATACTCATCGTTAAGCACAAGTGGGGTTACCACTTTTACATAAGCATTAATGTGTTCATATCCTTAGGAGAAGCTTATACTCAAGTCTTAGAGTAAAGCTCCAACTTGATATGATATCCACACTAAGAGCGATCAACTAACCTTGGGTTTTGTCGTAGAAGACTTCAAGTAGGTGAAGTAGTGGTGGATGCTCAATGTTGATGAAGATCATCTTGAGTTGGGAGAAATCCTTGTTCTTTTCATACTCCTTTCACCTACATGGGTTAGCCCCAAAGCAAAAGGTACATATGCAAGAATATCTATAGACATGGAGTGAAGCACACATGGGATATTGTCCAAAGATGCACTAGTTACCTTGTTCGTTGCTTACCTTTGTGGGAATGTGTGACTCCTTGAACTAATGCATATGGTTGAGGTTGATTGCATATAGTTCTTGCGAGAATGAATAAGAGTGAATATCATTGGCAGAGTCACCCCTCAAGAACTTCTACTTCTTCCTCTTGGGAATCCACGCCAAATTGATGGGAATCCTTGGAGTTGTGGTAGCACTTATTGAGGTAGAGCTAGTAGTATCCTTAGGAATCCACTTGACCCTGGCTTGGGGTTTTTCTTCAAATAGGTCAATGTCATATTGAAGCTTTCCCTTGACTTTGTGGTCTTGTGGTAGAAGGCCATCTTGTGAGCTCGTTCCTTCGGAAGGAGTGGAATCACACTTCTCTTCTCGGGGAAAAAATTGGGAGTGGGATATGGACCTTCTTACCAAACATCTCCGTTGACGTTGAAGTAGCCAACACCTTGTTTCTTCTGATGTCCTCCTTGCTTGCACACAGATTCCACAAATTTCTTACTTCCGGTAAGACTCTTGAAGACACCTCTCTCCATAATCCCTTTCAATAGATCATTTTCTAGCTCAAGTGTAACTTGGCTAAGAGAATCGTTAGTGGAATCAATAGAGTTACTAGCAACAACATTATTGGATTTAGCTTTAGCATTGTTGTTACTAGATCGAGAAATCTTTTTTGACTTTGTTACTAGTGTTCCTAGGTTTAACTTGTGGAACAAAGTTAGACAAGAGTAATCGTTTGGCTAGATAATAAGAACTCTTGTTCCGAAGATCATCATTGATTGCTTTTAAGAACTCATGCTCTTGCTCCTAGTTGAGATTCTCGAAGCGTAGCTTCTCATGGGTTCTTGCAATATTTCTATGATCTTCTAGAGTAGTCTCATGAGCTAACTTAAGAGTTTTTAATTCTTGAGTTAGTCGTTCAATTTCTTTCTTGTCATCATCATTCGATTTCTCTTGACTAGCATGATAAATATCAAGTTCATTTTTAGTGCATTCACTAGTTTTATCTAGAAGCAAGTCATCTTCTCCTAGCAAGTCATCCTCGTCACTATTGAAATCAAGATACTCGTATTGTGATACCTTCGGGCCTTTAGCCATGAAGCAGTTTCCGACTCTGTCATTTGGTGAATCAAATAAGTAGTAGGAGTTGGTGGAAACAAATGCAATCCCGGCAACACCTTGATCTTGACTATAGTCGGAGTTGGTGTGATAGCTTCTCTCGGAGTGGTGATCAGACTCGGAGCCAAATACCAATTCACCAACATGAGCTTGATGTCTTCTTCTTGAACTGCTCTTGGTGTATTTGTCCTTATTCTTCGATTCCTTGCCACTTTGTGAGTGTCTTCATTCATAGTGATCTTCTCTACTCCTTCTCTCTCTACGAGGTGACTCATCTCTTGAGCTTCGTCTTCGAGGTGACTCTTATCTTCTTTTGTAGGGAGTCGAGCACTCATTTGAGTAGTGTTCGGGCTTCCCACAATTGTAGCAGTTTCGGTCACGACTGGATGAATGCTTCTCATCATGTCTTGAACTTGAGCTTCTATATTTGCCTCTACTCTTGTAGAACTTGTTGAATTTTCTGATCATGAGGCTTATCTCTTCGTCAGTGACAAGATTGTCTTTTGAAGTAGCGGGAGAATCACATGAAGCTTTGTAAGCAGCGCTTGACTTGTTGTGCAGCTCATCTTTGTCCTTGAGTGACATCTCATGAGCAACAATCCTACCAATGACTTTAGTTGGCTTGAGACCTTTGTAATTTGGCATCATTTGGATCAATGTGCACACTGTGTCATACTTGCCATCAAGAGCTCTAAGTATCTTCTCGGTGATGAATATGGCGGTCATCTCTTCGCTTCCTAAGCCGACAATCTCATTGGTGATGAGAGCTAGCCTAGAGTACATTTCAGCGACTCCTTCACCATCCTTTTTCTTGAACTTGTCAAAGCTGACTTTGAAGCACATCCAACTTAGATTCTCTCACAGAATCAGTACCTTCGTGCATATCAAACAAATTATCCCAAATTTCTTTTGCATTCTCAAGACGACTGACTTTGTTGAATTCTTCAGGGCAACGGCAGTTGAAGATGATATCGCAAGCTTGAGCATTAAGTTGCAAGATCTTCAGTTCATCAACTGTCGCATCACGATCTGGTTCATACCCATCTCCAAAGAAGTTACCTTGCACACCAACACGAATAACAGCCCAAACATGAGGATTAAAGCCAAGTATATGCATTTTCATTTTATGCTTCCAACTAACAAAATTAGTGCCATCGAAGTAAGGACCTCTACGATGATAATTTCCCTCACTAGATGCCATACTATCCTAGGTGGCCAAACCAATGAAATGGAGACAACAGCTCTAATACCACTTGTAGGATCGAAAGTATGTCTAGAGGGGGTGATTAGACTACTTGACAAGATATTTTTTTTTGCCTTGTCACAATTTTACTTGAGAGGCAGCTACGACAGTTATGACATGTCAAGTACACCCTACACATGCAGTTCTAATAGTATAGCAGTGGAAAGTAAACTTGCAAGTGTAAATAGAGGAGTACGGTAGGGAGATCAAATGCATGAGGTTGGCATGGCGATTTTTGGCATGGTTCTGATAGGTGGCGCTATCGTACGTCCATGTTAGTGCAGACTTCAACCCATGAAGGGTAACGGCCGTGAGAGTCCACGGAGGGCTCCACCCACAGAGGGTCCACAAAGAAGCGGCCTTGTCTATCCCACCACAGCTTCCGTCCACGGAAGACTAGCCTTACTCTCAGTAGATCTTCATGAAGTAGGCGATATCCTTGCCCTTACAAACATCTTGGTTCAACTCCACAAAACGAAGCAGGAGGCTCCCAAGCGACAGTTAATCAATCTAGGAGGCACCACCCTCCAAAAGGTAATAGATTGGGTAGATCAATGAACTCCTTGCTCTTGTGCTTCTAAAGATAGTCTCCTTAACACAAATCACTCTCTCATAGAATATGCATGGGTATGACAGGTTGATTTGGTGGAAAGCAGTTTTGCGGAGGCTAGAGATCAAGTTTCAAATGATTGGATTGGAATATCTTGGTCTCAACACATGAGTAGGTGGTTCTCTCTCAAAAAATGGATCTGGAAATGAAGTGTGTGTTCTGAGTGCTTCTCCCACGAATGAGAGGTGGGTGAAGGGGTATATATAAGCAGCAGCCAAAATCCAACTGTTACACACAAAATAACAAACATACTTCAATTCATACAGTATTTTTCATGTATTTCAAATAGAACATTCCTTCAAATGTATAACTCAATGCAAACATTAGTCCATTAGGATTGTCATCAATTACCAAAACCACACATGGGGACTACATGCACTTTCAATCTCCCCCGTTTTGGTAGTTGATGACAATCTCAACAAGAGGATTTATACAATGAATTTTAACACAAGTATGCAATTTACCCAAGGATACATTGAATACTTGGGATGGTTTTGATAGCGTCAAGTGTCACAAAGATACTTGAGTTTATTACACTCGGTGTACTAACATCAAAATACTACACAAGGATTTTATGTTGGTAGAACTACAATATATAAAGCAAGCTCCCCCACAATATATGCATGTGTGAACGAACTATGAATTTGCTTTCATATATTTGTTGACATAAACTAGGTGGTGTTCTATCTATATATATATATTCATTCATGCAATAAACAATAAGCCATAGGCACTTTTAGATTATCTTAAATCCTCTAAGGTTCTCCCCCATTGGCAACAGATGCCAAAATGGGACAAATTTAAAAGACAATGAGTTCCTCCTTAGAGTATGCATATTACAAGATGTGAGTGAAATAAAATGCACATGTTTAATGATAGGAAATTTCAGGAGCTCGGGATCTAGAGACTGCAATTGATATGATATGAAAAAAAGCATTCGACATGTGGGGAAATCATTCAAAGATCCAAACAACATATTTTGGACAAGATATAATGTGAATATACAAATTGATAATTATGATAAGTATGGGTCCAAAATACATCGAAACGCATGAGTGCATAAGATTATATGCAAAACATACAAGCACTCACTTCGCAACCTCTTACCGATACCACCAATGAATCAATAAGGAAGGAACCAAGTGACACGCAAGGATCAAGTGATATTGCAAAGATGGGAACTTACTTATGTGCACAAAATTCTAAGTAGAAAATAGTAGTCTATGGATCCACAAAGAAACTTGCATACATAAAATAGTCACAACTAATAAGAACATGATATGCACAAGTGAATCCATTATCATACACATGTGATCCTAACATAAGAGCAAGGAATATGGCACTAATTGATCTCATTTGTATAACCATGAATTGCTAAGTAAGAGAGCAAATACGACCAATTTCGTAAAAAATTGCACATGAGAGAACATCTTAGGAATTTATATGTAATGAATTACTTAATTGGTAAGTCTTGGGATAAGTGAATCTGGAGTATGATTTTATATATCCCCATTAAGTGATTCTATTCAACTGTCTAACCATTGCAATAGAGTATTTTCAAGAACACTGAGGAAAACACAAATACAATAAGTACTATTACATGCTATGATGAAACCTACACAAGGTTGACTCTACTTATATACATGCATGAAGTAAATACTTGTTATCGAGAAAGCATTGGTATGGAGTAGTAATGAATAAGTCATATACTCCTGGCTCTAATTTCCTCGTGGTGACACCACCTTCTTTATGAATAAGGCAAGACAACAATGCTTCTCAAATGTACCTAGATCACTTTTAAGTACAATATGGTCCCCAAACTTATTGGGTCCGAAGTAGTTAGTCTAACTACAAAATATAGGTCAAAAAACACTCAATTATGTGCATATAGATATGAATTTCAATTTCATGAACATCTAAGCTTTTAAAAATATGATATATATATATATATATATATATATATATATATATGTATCATCCAGGTTGTAGAATAGTTTATTCTTCACCCGAGATAATCTTACGATCAATTTACAAATAAGTTACATTTAAAATACAAATAGTTACATTAATATTGAATCACTACGTATAATTTGACAAAAGAAAAACAATAATATAGGTAACAAGATCAGAAAAAATTGAATTTATAGTATTTTTTGCACTATTTTTGTATGTTCGTAATTTGACGTGACATAAAATATTTTTATGTTGATTATATTTTTTTACGGTCTCTTTTTACATATAAAATAAGGAAAAATTTACGGAACGTAAAATTACGGTGCATTGATGTTAAAATAGAGGTGGGTGAAGAATAACTAGTCCTCACCTAGGGTGACGAATAGTGCAATCCTATATATATATCATTGTTGAGGAAATCGTTAACTGGTACCTGCTCGGTTCGTTGCTGAGTAGGGGATTAATAGGCTAATCAGCAAGTTCATTGGCCATTTAATCAATTAATCGGGCAATTTATCAGTTAATCGGCTACTCGATGACCCTATGAGTAGGGATTAATCGGCAAGTTAACTGGTTAATCGGACGAATTCTTGAACATGGATATATATATATATAGGATCAAAAATAAAGTAGACAAGGCATGAGAATTTACACATAGTAAGTATGCCTACACAAGCCTACAAAATCCAGAGAGATGCTAATTGGACAAATGTACACATAACAGTTAATACTTCCAATAACCTCACCAATCATTCATCTTGTCTAAAATAAATCAAAGTGACAAATCAACATATTATAGCACACCAAGTTCAACACATGAACCAAGCAAAACCAATGAGCATATAAGATATGCATTTCACATATTGTTACATGCATATCTCACTTAAGTAGATATGTTATAGTATAAGTAATAATATAATAACTCCCACAATACCATAAAACTGGTGATATGAACTCAAACAAAAGCATGGGAGTTTACCAGGATGCAAATGAATTTCTCGGCTAGTTATAAGATGCAAGTAGAAGCAAAGTCGATATAAAGATGACCATGAAACTCTACCATACAAGGGATTCCATGTGTAAGAGAACACAATGATATTTAGAATTACCATTCGGTTATAGATTCCAAATAAGCACAAGGTCATTTATACTCACACAAGCATGATATGAGAGTTTAGCAATAAGCACAATGGTTAGATACCATATTATTAACATTCCAATTAGCTAGATCATCATGTAAAGAAACAATTGGAAAGGCTTGCATCATATATACCCTTCTTTTAAGTATGATCAAGAAGATAAACCATGAATAAACCTGCAGTAGAATTTCATACTCACACACATCTAAGGAATGAAACAACAAAATAATTATTATGCAAATAGAGACGTGTTGAGCATGGCAAGCCACACAGATATAAAATAATCTCAATAATAGATTCTAAATGGCATTCATCAAATGTTTATATTACCAAGGATTGTGATATGCACAAAGCATATCACTCCCCCATAATGTGATAATCCATGTATTTTCCACAAGACGCGATTGAAATCCAACTAAAGATGATCAATGGATGAGAATTTGAACTTCAAATGAACTTGACATACCACATAGTAACTAGATAATCTTGCACTATAAATACTAGGTGGTGTCCAATATATACACATTTTAGGTTTGTGATGTGCGTATATAATAACACTCCCCCATAATGTGATGATCCATTAATATCTAAAAACAGCCCAATAAGGTGCAACCAAGATGCAAGTAAGGCTCAGGACTACACAGACAACTATATGGCATGCATAACAACCACATGATAGATAACACAAATCAAGCATACTAGGAGTCACAACATATCAAAAAACATGCTAGGTACCAAACCTAAACATGAGAAGGGCTAGTAACTTTCAATATAGACAATATATACAAGTTACCGCCAGGAGAGGCATTGGAACAACAAATATGATGGTAATATTCTTGGCTTGTCTTGAACCATAATAAATGGTGAAAATATGTTTTATTCATGAACTAGCCAAGTCTTGAATGCCCTCCAAACACCTATTGATCAAGTTTGAGATTGATGGTCCCCAACCAAGTTGGGTCCTAAGAAGTTAGTAACAATAGGCTTGGCAACCCAACTGATCTTATCCACTTCCAAACCACTTCTGGAACCAACATATTTGGCAAACAAATTGACAAAAATATCCTTCCTAAGTGAATAATGAGCATTGATAATTGGAGGCTTAGAGATGTTACCAGTGGGGCATTTCGAAGCTATGTGCCCCTTCTTACGAGAGTATAGCAACATGTACTACCCTTTCCCTTCTTCTTCTTTACTTTCTCAACTTTGGAATAAATAACATGTTTCATCATGCATAATGGTCATTCTAAAACATGAGCTTGAGCTCGAGATTGAGCTTGAGGCCTCTTCCCATGTAGCATATCTATATAAGCCCTTATCTTCAATGGACAAGATCTTACGTGATTCCCAACCGTTTTGCACTTAAAGCAAGAAATGTTGGACTTGTTCGTGGCTTGGTCTTGTCCCCTTTTCTTGTTCTTGAACTTATTCTTATTGTAGTGATAAATATGTCCATCATCACACTTTTCCAAGTCTTTCTTCAAACTAGTGACTTGGGCCTTGAGCTCATTAATTTCTTCTACATGGTTAGTTTCAACACTAGAAACAAGAGGACTAGTGGAAGTAGAAACTTCATGGTCAGAGCAACAAGACAATGCGAGAAATTCATCATGATTGGTAATATGATAGGTGGATGAATTGCAAGGATTAGCACATGGCAATAAAGCATTTATAGTAGATGTGCTAATGTTCACATGAGACTCACAAGATTTTACCATGGTGGCCATAGTCTCAAGTGCTAACTTCACCTCATTATGAGAGATTAGAAGATCATCATGAGTGCTTGAGAGATTTTCATGACTTTCTTCCAATTTCCCATAATTGTTGGTTAGCGAAATAAAGTTGAGCACATAACTCAACATTCTCCTTCAAATTTGATGCTTCACATGAGGAAGAGTTAGATGCGCAAGTATCATCGACGATAAGAGAGGAGCAAGTAGAAATTAGAGACTTCTCATGAGTAGATTGAAGATCCTCATGAATCTTAGAGATTTTGATGAGCTCTCCCTTGACATCATTGTATTCAAGGAGAAGGAGCTCAAAATCCTCTTTAAGTTTACCATGAGCAATTTCAATCTCTCCTATTGAAGATCTTAAGTCTCTACATGTTTGATGAGCCTTATCAAGTTCATGTTCAAGTTGTTCACTTTTAGCTTGCTCGTTAATAAATAAATCATTACATTTTTTAAAGTAATCAAGAACATATTGAAACCTTTTATAAGCGTTATTTTTAGCTCTATGACGAATTTTACCAATCTCATAGATATTTAGTAAAGTCCTCACATCATCCTCATCACAAATATCATCGTTATCACTAAGAGAAGATGATACCTCATCATTACCTCTTGCCATGAGGCATATGTGGACAAAGGGGGTTGATGATGACTCTTTTTGAGAGCAAGGTTCTTTATCAATCAAGAGTGCCTCATTTTCTTGATTTCCTTTAAACGGTTAGTCAAAGAACAACTAGAGGAAACCAAAGCATTTTGATCATGGAACGGAGAGCAAGCATATCATCACAAACATTTGTCAAGGAATCCTTAGGTGATATGCATGGACTTTCAACAGAATAATTTATACTATTTGTGGTGCTAGATATGCCAAAGTCAATAGAATATACAACACTAGCATCAACACAAGCAAGTTCATTAATAATGAGCTTAACACCAACATCACAAGATATTTCTTCACTCACCATGTTATTACCTTGTGGCACACCACATGTTGGTGGAGTGGAAGATGTTGAAGTGTGCAAGTAATCGGAAGTGGAAGCAATGAAGGGATCTTCGTGATAGAAAAAATGTGGAGAGCTCCTGCAACAACTCCTTCAAGATAATACTATCTTCATCAAGATTGGACCCGCCATATACATCTTCGAGTTTGGTCCAAACCTTATGAGTCGGCTTGCAAGTCAAGATTGACTTAAACACTTCAGGGCTGATAGTTTGATGAATGGCAAGAGAGGCTTCACAATCAAGATACATGTCATCTATAGATGGAGATGGATCATCCTTTGCAAAAGAAATCCCGACAAGAACAATTCATAGAGCCTTTAGACCCATGGCCCGAAGGTGACCAGGCATACGAATTGTCCACAAGTGATAATTTGTGGCATCAAAATCAAAGGTGTCATTGTGCACTAATCCATTAGTCGACATCGATACTCTCTAGGCGGTGAAGCCTAATAGGGAGAGACCTTCCTCTGATACCAATTGAAAGGACCACGATGTCGCCTAGAGGGGGTGAATAGGCATTTTAAAAACTTCTATGTATTTGGCTTTATCCTAATGCGGAAGTAAACTAAGAGGATACTTTTCAAGCACAAATCCCAAATATACTAGGATCAACTATGTGCACCAACAACTTGTTCTACTAAGATGAGCACAACAAGATTACTCACAAGCACAAGTAAGTTACACAAACTTACTTGAGCAATATCACAAGATATGTAAGTGTATGACACAAGTTAGAAATTCACATTAAACACAAGATATATCAATAGTAGCAAGTATGAATTGAGGGATATAAAGTGTAGGCCTAAATGATCTATCTTTACAGGGAAATAGCCAACACAATATAATGAGGACAACAATATGTAGTGAATGTATCCTCAAGTAACCAAAGTAAACCACAAGTAAGGAGTTAGGGTTAGGGATAACCGAAGTCACGGAGATGAGGATGTATCCCGATGTTCACTTCCTTGGAGGGAAGCTAGTCACCGTTAGAGAGGTCGATGTTACCATGGAGGCACACCAACGCCACGAAGGCTCACCCTATTCTCCTTGAGATATCACCATGAAGGCGATTCCAAACCACTAGTGGTAGATGTTGAGGCGGCCTCCAAACCTTTAGAAACTTTTCAGGGAACAAATCACAAGTCGATTCCTCACCGAAGCACTCCTACCGCCTAGGAGTATCCAACCTCCAAGAATAACAAGATCAAAGGGGAAATGCTCAAGACTTGCTCAAATTACAAATTGCTTTGGTCAAAAGAGAGAGGAGGAGTGGATTTATGCTTGGATGAAGTCTATCTCAAGAACTCTCAGAAATCTCTTTGGGATTTACCACAAGAATGCTCAAATCCCATCAAAAGCAACTAACGCTATGAAGGTATGAAAGAAGAGAGGAACAATGTAGGAGATCAACAAATGAACCCTAGATCCATGGGATAGTTTTCCCCCAAATGGATTGGAGTTTTGAGACTTGGGGAGGAGGAGAGATCTCAAAACAATCGGGAAATCTCAGATCCAAAAGCTCTTACTTGTTGGGGAAGAAGGGTAACTTATATAGTGCCCCACCAAATCTTCCCGTTATGCATAGAAAAGTGTAGCCCAGAACTTCTGGGCTTGCCTGGAACTTCCGGGCTCCCTATTGAGGCACACAATGTAATGTTTCTGGTTAGGCCGGAACTTGCCCCTGAACGTGCCCAGAACTTATGGCCCCCGTAACTTTTGGGAGGGCCCAGAACTTCCAGGCTCCCTTTGGGTCAGATTTTTGCAAACTTTTTGTTTAGCCCGGAACCTTCCCGGATGTTCCATCCCCCAATAAACAGCGAGCAAACTAATAGTAAAACACGCGTAACGTTTACATACAAACTCCAATTTTGATGATCTTGGGCTCGTTTTGTAGCTATTGAAAAGCTCCACATCCTCACATAGAGAACCACCCAATATCAAACAAAATGGATGATGCAATCAATTCAAAGGTTTGAGTATAGAATCTGAGGAACCCTTTTTGGCTAACAATTTTACTTCGGGATATATGATAGGAGTGGAATTGTGTATAGAGGATGTTGACTTGAGCAAGTCCATTATGAAACCCTTTGATCCCCTCTTAATAGTGCGAGATCCCTAAAACTCAAGAATCCTAAAAGAGCTACACTACATAGCTACCGATAATCCATTATTAAGTGGATATGTTTATTCGGTGATCATCACTCCACACCACTAACGTCAAATGAACTAATATCTTTGAGTCGAGCCTTTCACTTGAGCTTGATGTTATTATTTGTTCTTGGCTCAACCTGAAGGCAAGACATTGATGAAGTCTTCAAGTAGCTCTCCCATACACACTGGGGAAAGCCTTGCTTTATATTCATCTTCACTTGTCCATCATGTGAACATCCACAACCTTCAAGCATGTAATCCTTAGGGATGGTTATCTTGAACTTGCCCTTGTCAAACGTGATCATGAACACTTGATGTCATCCTCTCATGGACACTTGGAATATCTCTCTTAATGCGAGCCCATTAGAATTACCTAACCCTCATAGACATACACAACACATAATATGGGTTAGCACACAAAGTGCAATTGACAATTACTTACCATACCAAAAGATCCCATGTGGTACATCATTTGCGCTTTTGTGATGACCAACTTTGAGTTAACTCTTTGATCTTCATCTTGGTCAACATTTTATCTTTGATCCATGATTAATCTTGATGTCTTGAAGGCCTGATACGTCTCCATCGTATCTACTTTTCCAAACTCGTTTGCCCTTGTTTTAGACTCTAATTTGCATGATTTGAATGGAACTAACCAGGACTAACGTTGTTTTGAGCAGAATTGCCATGGTGTTGTTTTTGCGCAGAAATAAAAGTTCTCGGAATGACCTGAACATTTACGGAGAATTTTTGTGGAATATATAAAAAATACTAGCACAAGAATCAACGGAGGAAGTGGAGCGTGGAGCCCACAAGCCCACCAGGCGCCCCCCCCCCCCTAGCCGCGCCTGGCAGGCTTGTGGGGCCCACAAAGCTCCACTGCCTCCAATCTCAGGTCTATTTAGTCCCTTTCGTCCAGAAAAAAAATCAAGGATAAGAGTTCATCGCGTTTTACAATACGAAGCTGCCGCCACCTCCTGTTCTTCCTCTGGAGGGCAGATCTGGAGTCCGTTCTGGGCTCCGAAGAGGGGAAATCGTCGCCATCGTCATCATCAACCTTCCTTCATCGCCAATTCCATGATGCTCTTCACCGTTCGTGAGTAATCTCATCGTAGGCTTGCTGGACAGTGATGGGTTGGATGAGATCTATCATGTAATTGAGTTAGTTTTGACGGGGATTAATCCCTAGTATCCACTATGTTCTGAGATTGATGTTGCTACTACTTTTCCATGCTTAATGCTTGTCACTAGGGCCCGAGTGCCATGATTTCAGATCTGAACCTATTATGTTGTCGCCAATATATGTGTGTTCTTGATCCTATCTTGCAAGTTGTGGTCACCTACTTTGTGTTATGACCCGGCAACCCCGCAGTGACAATAGCCGGAACCACTCCCGGAGATGACCATAGTATGAGGAGTTCATGTATTCACCAAGTGTTAATGCGTTGGTCCGGTTGTTTACTAAAAGGAGAACCTTAATATCCCGTAGTTTCCATTAGGACCCCGCTGCCACGGGAGGGATGGACAATAGATGTCATGCAAGTTCTTTTCCCTAAGCACGTATGACTACATAAGGAATACATGCCTACATTACATTGACGAACTGGAGCTAGTTACATATCTCTCCGTGTTATAACTGTTGCATGATGAATAGCATCCGGCATAATCATCCATCACTGATCCAATGCCTACGAGTTTTTCCTACTGGTCCATCCTACGTTACTTTGCCGCTACTGCTATCACTACTGCTACTGTTACTCTGCTGCTACTGTTTACCATTGCTACTTCTGCTATCATACTACCTTGCTGCTGATATTTTGCTGCATATACTAAATCTTTCAGGTGTGGTTGAATTGACAACTCAACTGCTAATACTTGAGAATATTCTTTGGCTTCCCCTTGTGTCGAATCAATAAATTTGGGTTGAATACTCTACCCTCGAAAGCTGTTGCGATCCCCTATACTTGTGGGTTATCAAGACCTTTTTCTGGCGCCGTTGTCGGGGAAGCACAGCTATATTCTCTGAGTCACTTGGGATTTACGTCTGTTGGTCACCATGAGGAATCCGAAAGATCCAAGAACTAAAGTCTTGCCCTCAACTACGAGGACAGGTAAGGAACTGCGATCTAGCTCTACACTTGATTCACCTTCAGTTATGAGTAAGTTTGCGACACCACCTCCTGCTAGAAATCTTGATATGTCGCATGTGCTTGATGATGCTACTTCTGCTGCCCACGATGCTTATGATGATGCTATGCTTGATACTTCTTTGCCACTAGGTGCATTCCTTGATGCACAAATAGCTAGAGTTGCTGCTAGATGTGATGATACTTCTGAAACTACTAATACTATTGAAGTAGAACCTGCTATTTTGCCTGCTAGAACTAGCTCTCCTAGATATGAATTGCCTGATATGCCTGAGTGTTATGTTATGGAGGGAGAGATAGCTGAGGATTTTCTTGCGTGTAAGGATAGCTATGATGTTGAGAATTTACTACGCAAGTGGAAAAAAATCTCTGAACGCTAGGAGGAAATACGACCCGAAGTTTTCTACTTCGCCTATCTTTGTGACCGATAAGGATTATGAATTCTCTGTCGACTCTGAGTTAATCACTCTGGTCGAATCTGATCCTTTTCACAGTTATGAGTCAGAAATGGTTGTAGCCCATTTTACCAAACTGCACGATATAGCCACCCTATTCACTAGTGAGGAAAAGATCCGCCACTACTATATCCTCAAGCTGTTTCCTTTCTCGCTAAAGGATGATGCTAAGACTTGGTTCAGTTGTCTTGCTCCTGGTTGTGTGTGTAGCCCCGAGGATATGATTTACTGCTTCTCTGAGAAATATTTCCCTGCCCATAAGAAGCAAGCTGCCTTGCAGGAAATATACAACTTTATGCAAATTGAAGAAGAGAGTCTCCCACAAGCTTAGGGGAGGCTCGTCCAGCTACTGAATGCTTTGCCTGATCACCCTCTTGAGAAGAACGAAATACTTTATATATTCTATAATGGACTTACCGATGCTTCTAGAGACCATCTAGATAGTTGTGTCGGTTGTGTTTTTAGGGAAAGAACTGTAGAACAAGCTGAGATCCTATTGAATAACATCTTGTGCAATGAGAATGTGTGAGAACCCGGAATTTACTTCCAGACCCTCCTGTGTATATTTGTCAACCCCAGGATCATTGTTGACAACACAGCGAAATGGTATCATTGCACAATACGTAAAATTATTTTTAATACAAATTGCCACAAGGCATATATTAACAAATGTCTCATGACATTTATTACAATTAGAAAACAGCGGAAAATACAATGCGTAGAGACTCCATCTCAGCCACAGGCAGTCGATGTAGTCCACGTGACCTCACTCCTACGGATCGCCATAGTAGTCGTAGTTGTCATCTTCATCTTCATGTAACTCTGTTGTCAACAAAAGTATTGCCATGAGTACATTATGTACTCAACATGCCTCCCTCGGAGAAGGTCCTAACAGCTACATCTGGCTTCAAAGGAAGGCTATATGGCTCATTTGCGTAAAAGCTAATTTTATTTGAAAAACCATACCATTTGGATAAAAGCAGTTTTTGATGAAAACATGTTTATATCCAGAGTAACTTTCATCAAAGTGAGGATCCTCGATCAACTCACACTCATCATAGGTTCCAACAATTGGGGCAAAGAGGGAATAAGCAAGACAGGTCATGTATGTCAAGAAAGATTCATGTGTCGTCCATGACCGTGGACACGGCTATTCGAATAGTTTTACACTCTGCAGAGGTTATACACTTTACCCACACGACACAATCTCGTCTTGATGCCACCAGTGGCCGCTGGTATAGTACACCATTTGGTATACCGGGAGGGAGATTGCGACGAGGTCTTTAGACTAGATCCCCCAAAGATGTGACATGCCCACCGGGTCTGGCGCACGGAACTGATAGTACGTCCTCAAACCGGTCCCCCCATCTGTGCCGAGGATACTCCTCACAAGGCAGCTATCCCATCTGCGGTACGGCGACATCGACACCAAAGGCTGACTAGCTTACTTGACCAAGCCAGTGCCCATATAGCATGTGGTTGTACTGTTTACACAATCTTCAAATCGAAGACTTATTAGACCTCATGCGGTACGGACGACTGATTGCTCCCTTCACCTTGGGCAGCCAATCGCTCCTTCAATCCTTGATTCAGCTGTCACCCGTGCTAGTATTCAGATGGTAAGTTTCACCCAGAGTAGAAGAGGATAGAGAAGGTCAACAAGGCCAACTGGCCAGCTCAGCGGTAAGTTTCAAGTGTCAATGACTCAAGAGTCATTCAACAAAGCATCTATAAGTAATAAGCATGGCTAAGCATTTCTACTCTACCGGAATACTATTTACTTCTACTCAGGTGTCAAATAGATAGGCGACAACGGATCAAGGTAATGTGTCAATCGACGCGCTAGCTACGAGATTAACAACATGCATGTTGTAACCATAAAACTCAATGCAATTTATAAAACATAGGATAAGTATGATCAAAGAAGGAGGCATGCCTACGTTGTTGAGTCCTTCTTCAATAACCTGACTATCTCCATGTACAACATCGTCACTCCCTACTCGTCGTAACGATAGCAAAAGACAAACAATAAATACAAAGAAATAACAAATCCTAAAAACATCCAAAACAAATTAAGAGTGGATGAATAGCAAGATATTGATCGGATGGAGATTCCAAAATGAAGTATCATGATAGCGATGGTGAGATAGAGGATTCAACGAAGTGATACGGTTAGGTTGACACTGCTAATTAAGGAAGGCTTGACGATCAAGACTAAAGTTGTGATACAGATTAAAATAAAATAGGATCCACTCCCTTATGACAAACCTATACTATGGTACAAAGTAATTAACAAACTTAATAATTAGACACATCTCATGCAATGCATGTGTGTATAGGGTCATAAAGATGTCTTAACTAATAACACAAGCATCAAACATACAGGTGATCATGAGAATAATTCAACTAGGAGATGCTCTTTATAAAATGAAATAACAAATATCAAATTAACTACTAAAAACAAGACTATACCCACATGCTTGTAATAGCATGGAAAACTAAGCACACTAAGCATATGAGAAAGGCACAAGTCAACTAACGAAAGGTAAACTATCCAATCATGTGATGAACTAATGAAACAAGTATTAAACACTCATAATACTAAAATGATACAAAGTCAAACATCTATACGGAGGAACTAAGTACGCAACTATAACACACAAAACATCATGAGGCATGAAAGATGTCTGAGCATAGAATAACGCAATAGCAAGGTAAACAAATATAACATCTAAACATGGATGATCATCACATGAGATACCACACTAGGCTACCAAAAGAATACAACTCGTAACTATGAGATAACTTAATTGATATCAACTATCATGAAGATCAATCATGGCACTAGCATGCAATCTCACATTCTAGTCATGACATGTAAGGACACGAAATCATGGAATAAGGACACAACCCTATCATGTTAGTTAATATAGGTAAGCACGTTCATAAAGAGTAATGAACATGTAGGCGAGTAAACAACTAGATCATATAATCAACTAATCAACATGTATTATACAACACGAATAACATGATGGCATTCGTTTCTAAATAGTACAACCTCACTTGCAAATACATAGAAGCACAACCAAGAAATCGTACAACACACAGGTTGGTACACACATGACATGTAAGTCAACTAAAGTAATAAAGTAGAACCTAATTGGTACAACACACGGGTTGGTACACACATGACATGTAAGTCAACTAAGCATGCATAGCTACCATCCTAGATAAACAAGACATCTAAGATAATTAACAAGAAGTAATAAAGAAGGTTACATGCTACATCCTAAATCATATGTAAGCATACAAATCGGAAACTGTGACATGAAACAACCAACAATGAATAATGGATAGCAAACATCTATAAAACTACATGATCAAATAGGCGATAATATCTATGCAACGAACTATAATGTAGTCACCTCCAATAACAAAGCATCTCATTTGATATCTATCATAATTAACATATGTAAAACACATGAAATAATACAACTAACCTATACTAGACATGCATGACTAAATGTTAGCCGGCCAAGATAAATATTTAGATAACTCTAAATATTTGTAAAGATTAAATAACAATTAACTATACGCAACAACCAATGATTAACCTTGACTTCGTTTAGCTTATCGCAACTCTAAAACAATATCAACTTACTCAAAAATCTAATGTAACATAACATGCTCATGATAACTAGTGAATGAAAATTAAATATATAACACATATGATTAGATAAGCGCTAACCTACAACATGCCTTGACTTCACACATAAACAAATCACATATGCAACATGATTGAGAATGAAAATATGAAATAATCTAATATATATACCATGTAAGCAAAAATAAAAAATACACAAGAAATATTCCATAACTAAAGAAATGAAGTAAAGCTTCGAATAACCCTACATAAATATACGCATGGTAATAAATCACAAAAAAAACTCACACATATTACATCATACGACTATATAGAGCACTAACAATTATGACATGAAATGACACATAAAACATTGTTGTAACTTAAACAATCCTACAAATAAATATAGTAACGGACAGATTACTACTAAAAAGTCCAAAGTAATTATGACTCATTCCACACGTGTTAATCAAATATTGTACGCATACACAAGAGAGGACTGCATCATGTATCTAATATTATCATCAGGAGACAACACATACACTATATTTAATAAATCAAACAAAATCCTCATTAAATATACCAATCATGAAAATAATTCGTAAAGTTCAGTACACTAGCACAAGAAGAACTATAGGTAGTGACACAAATTCGAGTCAAGACAATACGTACAACAATTTTAACAATTCTAACAAGACTAAAATTGATTTAATAAATCATATGTGACTTTTAAAATTATGAAATAACTTAGGGTGTTTCCAAGGTATGTCACAAACATAATACAAACAATAGACTAACAAGAAACGGCTACAAGCTTACGTTAAAATTAACATGTTAAATCTATACAAAACTGATTTGAACAATCAAACGATCTAACTCCGGCCTAGGGTTGCTACAGCCATATAAAACATTGTATATGTTGACTACAAGATCATTCAACGAACAAAATTTGAAGAGACAAGCCTATGCCATCAAATGAACTGAATTTTGGGTTAGGGTGGCCAACTATGTGGATAATATGAAACATGATGTCTAGGCAATAAAACGAAAGGCATTAAGGAGGTGTGCAAAATGAATTGGATATTCGCTCACCGAGCATGAAGATATAATGCAATGAACTTGACGAACAGTGTACACGGATATGCGGAATTCTTTGCGTGTGGTTGACGGATCACCTTTTTTCTTCTCTGAATGGATTCACGACATGGACGATGATCTTGTGGCGCAAGGACATGAATAGGGGTGGCTTGAGTCACCGGAATCGTGCACCGACGTCCATGGAGCAGCATCACTTCCGGAAGATATTGTGGAAGAACGAGGAAGGTAGAGGGCAAGGCGTTGAGTGGAATGACAGAGGAGGTCGATGTGCACCTATATGTAGTCACGGAATTTGAAACGATCAAGAGTTAAAGAAATTAGTGGAGAAGTTGTTTCACTCTTGTGTAGGTCTGTTCGTTTCTGTTCAGAGAACGTAAGGAAGAGGAAGAGAAGAGGCGCTGGTTGGGAGAGAAGCCACTGGTCAGAATAGGAAGGGAGGTGGAATTAAAGGAAGGCAATCAGACAAGGATACATGTCGTTTCATTTCTTTTGTGGGTGTCCTCTGATGGTTTCTCTCGTGAGGGAAAAGAAGGTTCAGCAGGTGACGTAGATAGCTAAAGACCCAGTGGAAAAACAATTACACAAGGGAAGGAAAAAATATAGATTGAAGACTCACTCGATTTGGAGAGAAGTAAAATAAAATATGAGTTGCAACTGAAGAAGAGATGTTGAGGAAGTAATTTCCCCTGGAGCTTGAGAGAGGAAATGAATTGGATTTTTCCTAAAAGGAGAAATCCAAAATCAAATAGAAGATTTCATAAAATCAAAAATATAAAATACAAATGTGCATAATTTAATATGCCAAAGGCAAGAAAACAATACTTGGCGAAAAGAGATAAATAAAACAGCCATTTTAATTTCTGGCTCGAATTTTTAGAAAAATTTCCTAAACAGTCCGAGCAATGGGATGTTACAGAATGCTTGGGCTATTCCCGAACCACCTCCTAAGCCAACTCCAAAGAAAAGAGGTATTCTATTCCTCAGTCCTGAAGATATGCAAGAAGCTAAGAAATCTATGACAGAGAAAGGCATTAAATCTGAAAATGTCAAAAATCTACCACCTATCGAAGAGATCCATGGTCTTGATAACCCGATACAGGTAGTAGAAGTAAATTCTCTTCGTAGATTCAATGAGAGTGATATTACTTTTGATAAACCTGCTAGCTTATGCCTGGATGAATTTTATAACTTTGTTGCCAAACAACAAAGTTTCAATGATTATGTTAGCAGACAATTGGAATAGAATGCTCGTATGCTTAGTCATTTAAGTGCTTGTGTGGATAGAAACGTCAATGATCTTAAGCTCTTGAGTAAACATGCCTCTATGGTTACTACTCAGGTAGAACAAGTACTTAAAGCTCAGAATGACTTGCTCAATGAGCTGAATGACAATTCTGTTAGACTCGTCACTAGAGGCGGTAGAATGACCCAGGAACCTTTGTATCCTGAGGGTCATCCGAAGAGAATTGAACAAGATTCTCAAGGAGTTAGCACTAATACACCTAGTCATCCTAGGAAGAAGAAGAGAGATGATAGGAACTTTCACGCTAGCAACCCTGTTGCTGCTACACCTGAGAGTCCAAACGATGTCTCTGTCTCTGATGCTGAAACACAATCTGGTGATGAACATGAGCCTAATGATAATATCAATAGTGATGTTCATGATGATGCTCAACCTAGCAATGACAAGGATGTGGAGATTGAACCTATTGATCTTGATAACCCACAACCTAAGAATAGGAGATACGATAAGAACGACTTCACTACTTGGAAGCATGGTAAAGAAAGGGAACCATGGGTTCAGAAACCCATGCCCTTTCCTCCCAAACCATCCAAGAAAAAGGATGATGAGGATTTTGAGCGATTTGTTGAAATGATTAGACCTGTCTTTCTACAAATACGTTTGACAGATATGCTCAAAATGTCTCTGTATGCAAAGTACATGAAGGATATTGTGACTAATAAGAGGAGGATACGTGAGGTTGAGATTTCCACCATGCTCGCTAATTATACCTTCAAGGGTGGAACTCCTAAGAAACTAGGTGATCCCGGAGTGCCCACTATACCTTGCTCCATTCAAGGCAACTACGTTAGAACTGCTTTATGCGACCTTGGAGCCGGTGTTAGTGTTATGCCTCTCTCTCTTTATCATAGGCTTGAACTGGATACGTTGACACCCACTGAAATCTCTCTGCAAATGGCCGACAAATCAACTGCTTTCCCTATCGGCATTTGCGAGGATGTGCCTGTTGTGGTTGCTAACGTTACTATCTTAACGGACTTTGTTAATCTGTATATTCCCGAAGACGATGCCATGGCGGTCATCCTTGGAAGAACCTTTTTAAACACTGCAGGGGCTGTTATAGATTGCAACAAAGGCAATGTCACTTTCCATGTCAACGGTAATGAGCATACAGTGCACTTTCCGAAGAAACAATATCGAGTACATTGCATCAATGCTATCGAAAAAACTTCATCAATTCTTATTGGGAGCTTTGAATGCCCTATTCCTCCTGTTAAGATGAAGTATGATTTGCTTGTTGGGGATATTCACATCCCCATTGAGATAACCTAGTGACTATTCGAAAATTCTCCGTCTTCTTTTGCGATTTGAAAAAGTTTGTCAAGGAGACTTGATCAACCTCATTAACGGATTTCTTTCGATGACCATGAGATGGATGAATCGAGGAGTCACAAACCTCTGTTCCAAGCTTTCACCTTCGGTTGCTTAGAAGAAAAATGATAGATTTAGTTTAGTTTTCCTTGTTTTCTACTTTTAGCGTCCCATAGAAAAGTACCCCGAAAATAAAAGTTCTCCGAACTTCCTGGAAATCAAGTATGGATTTTTCTGGAATTTCTGAAAAATACTGAGACGAAGATCTAGTCAGGGGGCTGCACCAGTGGGCCACAAGCCCTGGAGGCGTGGGCACCCCCTGGCCGCGCCTACCAGGCTTGTGGGCCCCAAGTGCACCCTCTCCAGAAAAAATCGTTTCGCAGCTCAAACCCGTGTTCTTCCTCTTCTTGCTGGGATTTTCGATCTCCTTGTGCAAAGCACCATTCACCAAACTGTTTTGGGGAAATTACTCCTTGGTAAGTGACTCCTCCATTGGTCCAATTAGTTTTTGCTCTAGTGCCTTATACTTCGCGTATTTTTGCTGCCTTGGTGACCCTGTTCTTGAGCTTTGCATGCTAATTTTAGCTGGTCCCAAGTAGTTTTGATGCGTAATATGGCCTCTAGGCACTTGTGGGAGTAGTTGCTACGAGTTTAGTTGAGCCTTGTTCACTTTTCCTTAGAATCACTAAAATTTCAGAAATTTTCAGAGATAGAAAAAGGAAAAGATGAGGAGGTTCTTAAGAGGCTCTTCAAGCCGTGACCCCAAGGATGATGGGAATGAGAAGAAGAAACCCAACTATCCGGTCCCTCGAGTTGCACAAGTTCGAGCATGTGAGTGGCCAAGCGATGTGTTCTTACGCGCCGCCGGACTCTATGAGGATTTTTATTACTTGGTGGAGAACGCAGGCCTTGCCGCCTTCGTTAAAGATAAGTGCCCGCAATACCTCCTCCTCACTAATTTTTTCGTGCAAAGCTTTAACTTCTATCCAAGGAAGAATCCTCCTATGGTTGAGTTCAAATTATATGATATCCCCCAGCGCATGTCACTCCAGGATTTTTGCAATGTTTGCAAATTGCCTTCTGTTGGGGATATTCATGAACCTCGTCCATGGGACTTTGAGGCTTTCATAGATACAATAGTTGTAGGAGAAGAGAGAGGAGTATCTTGCGCCAGAACTGCTAGCATACATTTTCCCGTGCTTCGGTACTTCTCATTATTTGTGGGAAAATGTTTGATTGGCCGTGGGAAAGTTGGGTCCCTTAGCTCCCCGGATCTTGCGGTCTTGCACGAAGCCCTTTATAATGATAAAACATATAGCTTGGGCGCTATAGTAGCTCAACGGTTGAACAGAACCATTCTAAAGGCGTTGTCTATGGAGGTATATATGCTACTCGTCTTGCTAAACATTTTGAGATACCTATTAGACTGGACGAGGAAGAAGAGATTCTTCTTCCTCAGAGATATCTAGATTATGATAGCATGGTTCGCCATGACTTTCTTGATAGATATATAAATAGAAGGATGATTTATAACCTGGTATTTAGTCAGGGTACTCGTGAGACTATTACCTTGCGTGCTCCTTCTTTGTTCAATCTTCATGCAGGAAGGTACATTATTATGCCCTCGGACATCTACGCATATTGGGGCATAGCCCAACCACAGGTGCCCATGCCCGAGCCACCAGTCGAGTACCAGACGCTAGTTTATCAGTGGGAGCCAGAGGAGCTCACATAGCAGTGGCATCCTCAGTACACTCCGGAGTACCCTGGAGCTAGTTATTTCCCTCCTTGGGAGTAGACCAACTTAGGCCAAAAGCCTAAGCTTGGGGGAGTACATGTTTCTCACCGACTTTATATTCTTGCTTACGCTTTCACTTTGTTAGTCGGTGTTCACACTTTGCCACTGTATCATCCATGCTAGTTTATTTCTTTTTTTTTCGTTTTCTTTTCGTGTGTTTGTCTAGTTTGAGAAAACCCAAAACGATTTTCTTTTACTTCTTTTGCTTGTTGGGAGCTTTCCCGTGTAAATAGTTTTTATTTTCTTTGGGTCAAGGTAGAAGACCATGGTTACAATGTTTAGTGGCTCTCGCATGCATATCTGTTTATCTGTTAAAGAGCCATACTACTTTGTCTTCTCCTTTGTGTTTGCCTGCAGATTCCAGCTTAGTCCAATGCACGAGCACTCTTATTATTGTTCACATCATTCGGTCATGCAAGTGAAAGGCAATAATGACGATATATGATGAAGTGACTGAGCCTGGATAAGCTGGTATGAACTCGATCTATTTTGTTTTTGTAAATATGACTAGCTCATCGTTCCTGATTCAGCTTTGTTGTGAGAGAAACATGTTTGCAATGACAACTTAGAGATCATAGTTTCTGATGCCATGCTTAATTAGCTAGGAGCTTATAATGGTTTGTCTTAGATGCCAACATGAATTTTGAGATGACTGTGATGTAGTATGATAGGATGGTATCCTCCTTTGAATGATTCAAGTGGCTTGACTTGGCGCATGTTCACGCATGTAGTTGAAACAAAATCAACATAGCCTCTATGATATTCATGTTCATGGTGATTTATGTCCTACTCATGCTTGCACTCAATGTTGGTTAATCTCAATGCATTTTGATGACTGTTGTCGCTCTCTAGTTGGTCGCTTCCCAGTCTTTTGCTAGCCTTCACTTGTACTAAGCGGGAATACTGCTTGTGCATCCACTTCCATAAACCCAAAGTTGTTCCATATGAGTCCACCATACCTACCTATATGCGGTATCTACCTGCCGTTCCAAGTAAATTTGCATGTGCCACTCTCTAAACCTTCAAGAAATAATCTGTTTTGCATGCCCGAACCACTCATGTGGTGACAGGGGGCTATCAGTATCTTCCATGCTAGGCATGTTATCCTCGATATGTGTTTATTCACTATCATTCACGAGAAAGGGGCCGATAATTGGAATGCCCAGTTCCATGCTCAAATCAAAAAGCTAATTGCAAACAAAACTCCCCCTGGATTGATGTTGGTATGGACGGCACCCGAGAATTCGGCTAGTCGTGGAGTGGGATTGATCGGTGGTGGGGGAGTCAAAATTTTACTTTTCTGTTTGGGAACCGCCTATAGCATGTGTAGCATGGAAGATGGTGAAAACTCTTGGTCATTGCATTGTCAATCAAAGCATGCCACCCAAAAAATTTATCTCTGTTTTCAAAGCTTGAGCTGTGACACCTCTGCAAATCAATGCTTCCCTCTGCGAAGGGCCTGTCTATTTGTGTTCCTGTTGAGTCATCCTCTTGTTATAAAAGCGCCAATTAGAGAGAAACTTTGTATTTTTTATGCTTTTCTTTTGACTGATATTGAGTATGACTGTGACTGGATCTTCTTTGCTATGAATTACAATGTTTAGTCAGCCATTGGTCTTTGAAGGTGCTCTGCATTTATGTTTTGCGGTCTCAGAAAGAGCTAGCGAGATACCATTTGTTCGTACTGCTTCATGATTGTTTTGATTGAAGTGTTGACGCTTGAAACTTATTATTATTTGCTCGCTAGTTGATTATGCCATAGATATGAGTTTACCGTGAGACCTAGATGCCATTTGCTTATGTGGTTTGCTTGTGATCTTGCTGAAATTCTGCATATGAGTTAGATATAGTTGCAACAACAAGATCAAACAGAGTTCGTATAAGTTTTTCTTTTGTCTCTTTCAGTTTGTCAACTGAATTGCTTGAGGACAAGCAAGGTTTTAAGCTTGGGGGAGTGCTACTGCAACAAAAGACCTTCCAACAGAAACACGTGCTGACGGGAGACTGTTCTTGTCTTGATTCTCCTCAGCAACGGCACCAGGAATCCTTCTGCTACGGCTACGACTTAAGGGACTTCCTAGGAAAATATGCAAAGGATTTCCCCCGTGGCCTTGGAGCCTCGCGTTGGTGTTCCCTCAAAGCGCAAAGGGTGATGTAGCGTAGCGGTGGTAAGTATTTCCCTCAGTTTTGAGAACCAATGTATCGATCCAGTGAAGGAGTATCACAAGTACCTCCACAAACACAAAAAGCTTCCTCCCAACGCTATGAAGGGGTTGTCAATCCCTTATAGATTGTTCGCCAAGTGAGAACTGAAAGCAACAAAGTAACAAAGCAAAGTAAAAGCAAAAGTGCAAATGATAGGTGTGAATAGACCCGGGGGGCGTAGTGTTTACTAGTGGCTTCTCTCATGAAAGCAAGTAGAAGGTGGGTGAACAAATTACTATCGAGTCGAGCAATTGATAGAACCGCGCAAAGTCGTGACGTCATCTATGGCAATGATTATATCTATAGGCGTCACGTCCAAAACAAGTCGACCGATACTTTTTGCATCTACTACTATTACTCCACGCGTCGAACGCTATCCAGCATGCATCTAGTGTATTAAGTCCAAAAGAACAGAGTAACGCCTTAAGCAAGATGACATGATGTAGATGGACAATCTCATATCTACGACAAAGCCCAACTTGTTACCCTTGATGGCAACTACACGATGTCTGCCTTGGTGCCCCTACTGTCACTGGAAAAGGTCACCACACGGTAAGAACCCAAAACCAAGCACTTCTCCCATTGCAAGAATCATAGATCTAGTTGGCCAAACAAAACCCAAGACTCGGAGAGACTTACAAGGATATCAAATCATGCATATAAGAAATAAGCAAAGACTCAAATATATATCATAGATAATCTAATCACAAATCCACAATTCATCGGATCTCGACAAACACACCGCCAAAGAGGATTACATCGGATAGATCTCCATGAAGATCATGGAGAACTTTGTATTGAAGATCCAAGAGAGAGAAGAAGCCATCTAGCTACTAACTACGGACCCGTAGGTCTGAAGTGAACTACTCATGAGTCATTGGAGGGGCGATGATGTTGATGTAGAAGCCCTCCAACTCCGAAGTCCCCTCCGGCAGGGCACCGGGAAGGGTCTCCAGATGAGATCTTGCGGAAACGGAAGCTTGCGGCGGCGGAAAAGTGTTTTCGTGGATTCCCTGATTTTTTTTCTGTATTTTAGGGAATATATAGGCGAAGGAGCTAGGTCAGGGGGGCGCCAAGGAGGCCACAAGCCTGCCAGCCGCCGCCCCCCTAGTGGCGGCTACAAGGCTTGTGGGCCCCCTGTAACTCTCCTCGCTTGGCCCTGAAGCCCCCTGATCTTCTTCTGTTCGAGAAAAATTTATTTTGGGGATTTTATTCCGTTTGGACTCCGTTCCAAAATCAGATCTGAAAAGAGCCAAAAACACAGAAAAAACAGGAACTGGCACTTGACACTGAATTAATAAGTTAGTCCCAAAAAAGATATAAAAGGTACATAAAACATCCAAAGATGACAAGATAACAGCATGAAACCATCAAAAATTATAGATACGTTTGAGACGTATCAGGGAGTTGATACGTCTCCATCGTATCTACTTTTCTGAACTCTTTTGCCCTTGTTTTGGACTCTAATTTGCATGATTTGAATGGAACTAACCTGGACTAACGTTGTTTTCAGCAGAATTGCCATGGTGTTGTTTTTGCATAGAAATAAAAGTTCTTGGAATGACCTGAAAAATTACGGAGAATTTTTGTGGAATATATAAAAAATACTGGCGCAAGAATCAATGGAGGAAGTGGAGTGTGGAGCCCACAAGCCCACCAGGCGCGGCCACCCGTGGCCGCGCTTGGCAGGCTTATGGGGCCCACAAAGCTCCACCGCCTCCAATCTCAGGTCTACTTAGTCCCTTTCGTCCGGAAAAAAATAAAGGAGAAGATTTCATCGCGTTTTACGATACGAAGGCACCACCACCTCCTGTTCTTCCTTTGGAGGGCAGATCTGGAGTCCGTTCTGGGCTCCGAAGAGGGGAAATTGTCGCCATCGTCATCATCAACCTTCCTTCATCGCCAATTCCATGATGCTCTTCACCGTTCGTGAGTAATCTCATCGTAGGCTAGCTGGACGGTGATGGGTTGGATGAGATCTATCATGTAATCGAGTTAGTTTTGATGGGGATTGATCCCTAGTATCCACTATGTTCTGAGATTGATGTTTCTACTACTTTGTCATGCTTAATGCTTGTCACTAGGGCCCGAGTGCCATGATTTCAGATTTGAACCTATTATGTTGTCGCCAATATATGTGTGTTCTTGATCCTATCTTGCAAGTTGTAGTCACCTACTATGTGTTACGACCCGGCAACCCTGGAGTGACAATAGCCGGAACCACTCCCGGAGATGACTATAGTATGAGGAGTTCATGTATTCACCAAATGTTAATGCGTTGGTTCGGTTTTTTATTAAAAGGAGAACCTTAATATCCCCTAGTTTCCATTAGGACCCCGCTGCCACGGGAGGGATGGACAATAGATGTCATGCAAGTTCTTTTCCCTAAGCACGTATGACTACATACGGAATACATGCCTACATTACATTGACGAACTGGAGCTAGTTACATGTCTCTCCGTGTTATAACTGTTGCATGATGAATAGCATCCGGCATAATCATCCATCACCGATACAATGCCTACGAGTTTTTCCTACTGGTCCTTGCTACGTTACTTTGCCGCTACTACTATCACTACTGCTACTATTACTCTACTGCTACTGATGTTACTTTGTTGCTATTGGTTACCGTTGCTACTGCTGCTATCATACTACCTTGCTACTGATATTTTGCTGCAGATACTAAATCTTTCACGTGTGGTTGAATTGACAACTCAACTGCTAATACTTGAGAATATTCTTTGGCTTCCCCTTGTGTCGAATCAATAAATTTGGGTTGAATACTCTACCCTCGAAAACTGTTCGATCCCCTATACTTGTGGGTTATCAAGGCCCTATTGATTTCTTATTAGGCTTCATTGCTTTAAGAAATTATTACCAATATCTCAATTCACCATGACCATATCAAGTTTCTCCATGAATCTCATATTGGCTATAACTTACTTATCTGCATGATACAACATAGTTTCTTGAGAGGCACAATGAATTCTTCACTTGAATTACTTGCTTCAAGACATAATCATCCATGACTCAACATATGAGCACATCATGATCCTATTTTCAATACATATGTAGAAATCTTCTCTTTAATTATTCTCTCAAGATCTTGATCCATCATGGTTCAAACCATAAGCAAAATCATGAGAATGTTCGAGATCCTTAATGACCTCCACATAGATCACATCTTGTTCATCACATGGAATTCATCTTGATCGTATCATATTTGATTCAATCATTGAGCTCATCCTTGATGCATGCACAACAATATGTATATGACATTCGTTTAGAATTCATTCGAGCTCCTTCTTGCATATCCATGGAACAAACATACTTCAATTCATCCAATATTATTCATGTATTGCAAATAGAACATTCCTTCAAATATATAACTCAATGCAAACATTAGTCCATTAGGATTGCCATCAATTACCAAAACCACACATGGGGACTACATGCACTTTCACTTTTGCCATGAAGCAGTTTCCAATCCCTTCATTTGGTGAATCAAATAAGTCACACGAGTTCGAGGAAACGAGTGCAAGACCGGCAACACCTTCATCTTGACTATAGTCGAAGTCAGAGTGGTAGCTTCTCTCGGATTGGTTGTCGGACTCGGAGCCGGAAACCCATTCACTAATGTGAGCTTGATGTATTCTTCTTGAGTTGCTCTTGGTGTAGTTGTCCTTCTTCTTCAATTCCTTGCCTCTTCGGCAGTGTCTTCGTCCATAACGATCTTCTCCACTCCTTCTCTCTTTGCAAGGTGACTCGTCTCTTGAGCTTCGTATTCTAGGTGACTCTTCTCTTCGTTTGTGGGGAGCCGAGCACTCATTGGAATAGTGTCCAGGTTTTCCACAATTGTAGCAGTTTCTGTCATGACTAGATGGACGCTTCTCATCATATCTTGAGCTTGAGCTTCTCTCTTAGCCTCTACTCTTGTAGAACTTGTTGAATTTCCTGACCATGAGGCTTATCTCTTCATTGGTAACAAGGTTATCATTAAAAGTAGCGGGAGCATCGCTTGACTTGTTGTGCAACTCATCTTTGTCCTTGAGTGACATTTCATGAGAAACGATCCTTCCAATGACTTCAATAGGCTTGAGATCCTTGTAGTTTGGCATCATGTGGATCAATGTTCAAACGATATCATATCTTCCATCCAAGGCTCTAAGTATCTTCTTGATGATGAATTTGTCGGTCATCTCTTTGCTTCGTAAGCCGACAATCTCATTTGTGATGAGACCTAGGCTAGAGTACATCTCATCGACTCCTTCACCATCCTTCATCTTGAACTTATCAACCTAAGTTTTAAGCACGTCCAACTTAGATTCCCTGACAAATTTAGTACCTTTGTGCATATCAACCAAAGTATCCCAAATTTCCTTTGCATTCTCAAGGCGATTGATTTTGTTGAATTCTTTGGGGCACAAGCAGTTGAACATGATGTCGCGGGCTTGAGCAATGTATTGCAACATCTTCAATTCTTACGATGTCGCATCACCTTGCACACCAACACGGACAACATCCCTAACGACAGGATTATGACCAACAATATGCATTTTCATCTTATGCTTCCAACTAGCAAAGTTTGTACCATCAAAATATGGACCTCTACGGTGATAATTTCCCTCACTAGAAGCCACACTCTCCTAGTTGTGAAACAAAAACAATGGAGGCCAAAGTTCTGATACCACTTGTAGGAACCAAAGTGTGTCTAGAGGGGGTGATTAGGCTACTTGACCAATTACAAACTTAACATTTTCCTAATTTTAGTTGTGGACAAGTTTTAGCAATTATGACTAGTCAAGTTCACCCTACACATGCAAATCTAAGAGTATAGCAACGGAATGTAAAGACATGCAAATGTAATGTAGATGGTAGGGAAGGAAGCTCAAACGCCAAGGTTGACACAACGATTTTTGGCATGGTTCCGATAAGTGGTTCTATCGTATGTCCACGTTAGTGGAGACTTCAACCCACACAGGGTAACGGTTCTGAGAGTCCATGGAGGGCTCCACCCATAAGGGTTCCACGAAGAAGCGGCCTTGTCTATTCCACCATGGGTTACGTCCATACAGGACTAGCCTCACTCACGGTATATCTTCACGGAGTAGGGATCTCCTTGCCCTTACAAACTTCTAGGTTCAACTCCACAACACGAAGTAGGAGGCTCCTAAGAGAAACCTAACCAATCTAGGAGAAACCACCCTCCAAAAGGTAATAGATGCGGTAGAACGACGAACTCCTTGCTCTTGTGCTTCAAAAGATAGTCTCCTCAACACTCAATCACTCTCTCATAGATTTCACATGGGTAGGAGAGATTGATTTTGTGGAAACCAACTTAAGGAGGCTAGAGATCAAGTTTCAAATGGTTGGACTGCAATCTCTTGATCTCAACACATTAGTAGGTGGCTCTCTCACAGAAAACTGGATCCGGCAATTGGTGTTTGTTCTGAGTGTTTCCTCTTTGAATGAGAGGAGGTGGAGGGCTATATACAGGCATCCCCCAAAATCCAACCGGTAATGTTGGAAATATGCCCTAGAGGCAATAATAAAATGGTTATTATCATATTTTCTTGTTCGTGATAATCGTCTATTGTTCATGCTATAATTGTATTAACAAGAAACATAATACATGTGTGAATAAATAGAGCACAATGTGGCCCTAGCAAGCCTCTAGTTGGCTAGCTCGTTGATCAATAGATGATCATGGTTTCCTGATCATGGACATTAGATGTCATTGATAACGGGATCACATCATTAGGAGAATGATGTGATGGACAAGACCCAATCCTAAGCATAGCAGTGGATCGTGTTGTTCGTATGCTAAAGCTTTTCTAATGTCAAGTGTCTTTTCCTTCGACCGTGAGATTGTGCAACTCCCGGATACCGTAGGAGTGCTTTGGATGTATCAAACGTCACAACGTAACTGGGTGACTATAAAGGTGCACTACGGGTATCTCTGAAAGTGTCTGTTGGGTTGGTACGAATCGAGATCGGGATTTGTCACACCGTGTGACGGAGAGGTATCTCTTGGCCCACTCGGTAGAACATCATCATGAGCTAAATGTGACTAAGGATTTAGTCACAAGATGATGTGCTATGGAACGAGTAAAGGGACATACCAGTAACGAGATTGAACAAGGTATAGGTATACCGACGATCGAATCTCGGGCAAGTTCTATACTGACATACAAAGGGAATAGTATACGGGATTGATTGAATCCTTGACATCGCGGTTCATCCGATGAGATCATCGTGGAACATGTGGGAGCCACCATGGGTATCCAGACCCCGTTGATGGTTATTGGCCGGAGAGATGTCTCGGTCATGTCTGCATGCCTCCCGAACCCGTGGGTCTACACACTTAAGGTTCGATGACGCTAGGGTTATAGGGAATTGTTATACGAGGTTACCGAAGGTTATTCGGAGTCCCGAATGAGATCCCGGACGTCACGAGGAGCTCCGTAATGGTCCGGAGGTGAAGATTGATATATAGGATGGATGGATTTGGATGTCGGAAATGTTTCGGGCACCACCGGCAAAGTACCGGGACCACCGGAAGGGTTCCGGAGGCCCACCGAGAGAGGCCACCAGCCCCAGGAGGCTACATGGGCCAAGTGTGAGAGGGAACCAGCCCCTGGGTGGGCTGGTGCGCCCCCCACACCCAGCCCATGGCGCCTAAGAAGGGGAAGGGGGAACCCAAACGCAGGTGGGCCTAAGGCCCACCAGGGGGTGCGCCACCCCCTCCTCCCCTCCTAGCTGCCACCCCTTTCCCCATCTAAGGCTGCCCCCCTAGGGGTGGAAACCCTAAAGGGGGCGCCACCCTCCCTTCCCCCAATATATAGCGGGGGTTTTGTCCATTGGAGAAACATAATTCCATCTCTCTCTCGCCGCAGCCCTGCTCTTCTTCTTCCTCCTCCCCCACGATGCTTGGCGAAGCCCTGCCGGGAGACCTCGTCTCTCGATTGACACCACGCCGTCGTGCTGCGGGAGATCTTCCCCAACCTCTCCCTCCTCCTTGCTGGATCAATGTGCGGGAGACGTCACCGGGCTGCACGTGTGTTGAACGCGGAGGTGCCGTGGTTCGGCACTAGATCGGAATCACACCGCGATCTGAATCGCTGCGAGTACGACTCCATCGACCGCGTTCATAGCAACGCTTCCGCTTAGTGATCTTCAAAGGTATGAAGATGCTCTACAACCTCTCTCGTTGCTGGTCGCTCCATAGATAGATCCTTATATCGCGTAGGAAAATTTTGAATTTACTACATTCTCCAACAGTGGCATCCGAGCCAAGGTTCCATGCGTAGATTCTATGCACGAGTAGAACACAAAAGTTGTGGGTGCTAATTTTGTCAATTGCTTGCCGATACTAGTCTTATCTTGATTCGGCGGCATCGTGGGATGAAGCGGCCCAGATCGACTTTACACGTACTCTTACGTGAGAATGGTTCCACCGACAGACATGCACTTGTTGCATAAGGTGGTTGGCGGGTGTCTGTCTCTCCCACTTTAGTCGGATCGGATTCGATGAAGAGGGTCCTTATGAAGGGTAAATAGCATTGGCATATCAACTTGTGGCTGTCACGTAGGTAAGAAATGTTCTTGCTAGAAACCCAAATCAGCCACGTAAAACTTGCAACAACAATTAGAGGACGTCTAACTTGTTTTTGCAGGGTATGCTATGTGATGTGATATGGCCAAAAGAATGTGATGTTGCATATGTGATGTATGAGATTGATCATGTTCTTGTAATAGGATTCACGACTTGCATGTCGATGAGTATGACAACCGACAGGAGCCATAGGAGTTGTCTTAATTTATTGTATGAGATGCAACGCCATGTTGGTTACTTTACTTTATTGCTAAACGTTAGCTGTAGTAGAAGAAATAGATTGGCGTGACGACTTCACGGAGATATAATGATGGAGATCATGGTGTCATGCCGGTGATGATGATGATCATGGTGCCCCAAAGATGGTGATCAAAGGAGCAAGATGATAATGGCCATATCATGTCGCTATGTGATTGCATGTGATGTTTATCATGTTCTTTTACATCTTATTGCTTAGAACGATGGTAGCAAAGATAAGATGATCCCTCATGAAAATTTCGAGAAAGTATTCCCCTAAGTGTGCACCGTTGCGAAGGATCGTTGTCTCAAAGCACCATGTGATGATCGGGTGTGATAGATTCTAATGTTCGCATACAACGGGTGTAAGCCAGTTTACACACGCAGAACACTTAGGTTGACTCGACGAGCCTAGCATGTACAGACATGGCCTCGAATACACGAGACCGAAAGGTCGAACATGAGTCGTATGGTTGACACGATCAACATGGAGATGCTCACCATTGATGACTAGTCTGTCTCACGTGATGATCGGACATGGGCTAGTCGACGTGGATCGTGTAACACTTGGATGACTAGAGGGATGTCGATCTAAGTGGGAGTTCATCAGATGAACTTAATTATCATGAACATAGTCAAATAGGTCTTTGCAAATTATGTTGTAACTTACACTATAGCTCTATGATATTTGATACGTTCCTAGAGAAAATATGGTTGAAAGATAGAAGTAGCAATTGTGTGGACTCGGTCCATTAACTGAGGATTCTCCTCATTGCTACACAGAAGGCTTATGTCCTTAATGCACCGCTTAGTGTGCTGAACCCCAAGCGTGATCTATGGATGTTGCGAACATCCGGCATACACCTTTTTTATAACTGCATGATAGTTCAGTGCATATTGCTTGAATGACTTAGAATTAAGGCATTAAAGACGTTTCAAACGTCGCCGTACATACGTGATGATCCAAGAGATGAAATTGGGATTTCATGCTCGTGCCCTTGTTGAGAGGTATGAGACCTCCAACAAGATTCTTTGTCTGCAAAGTAAAGGAGAAGAGCTCAATCGTTGAGCATGTGCTCAGATTGTCTGAATACTACAATCGCTTGAATCGAGTGGGAGTTGATCTCCCAGACGAGACAGTGATAGTTATCCAAAGTCACTGAGACCAAGCTACTAGAGCTTCGTGATGAACTATAGCATATCAAGGATGGATATGATGATCCTTGAGCCATTCGCGATGTTTGACACCGCAGAAGTAGAAATTGAATAGGAGCATCAATTGTTGATGGTTTGTGAAACCGCTAGTTTCAAGAAGGGAAAGGGCATGAAGGGATACTTCATTAAATGCAAAACAGTTGCTTCCGTAGTGAAGAAGACCCAAGGTTGAACCCAAACCCGAGACTAAGTGCTTCTGTAATAAGGGGAACAGTCACTAAAGAGGAACTACCGTAGACACTTGGTAGATGAGAAGGCTGGCAAAGTTGACAAAAGTATATTGGACATACATGATATTGATGTGTACTTTACTAGTACTCCTGGTAGCACCAGGGTATTAGATACCGGTTCAATTGCTAAGTGTTAGCAACTTGAAATGAAAGCTACGGCTTAAACGGAGACTAGCTAAAGGCAAGGTGACGATATGTGTTGGAAGTGTTTCCAAGGTTGATATGATCAAACATCGCGCTCCCTCTACCATCGAGATTAGAGTTAAACCTAAATATTTGTTATTTGGTGTTTGCGTTGAGCATAGACATGATTGGATTATGTTAATGGCAAATATGATTATTCATCTAAAGAGAATAATGGTCATTCTGTTTACTTGAATGATACCTTCAATGGTTTTGCACCTAGAATGGATGGTTTATTGAGTCTCGATCGTAGTGATACACATGTCCATAATATTGTTGCCAAAAGATACAAAGTAGTAATGATAGTACCACTTACTTGTGGCACTGCTACTTGAGTCATATTGGTATAAAATGCATGAAGAAGCTCCATGCTGATGGATCTTTGTACTCAATCATTTTTTTGAAACGTTTGAGACATGCAAACCATGCATATTGGTATAAACGCATGAAGAAACTCCATGTGGATGGATCGTTTGACTCACTTGATTTTTGAATCACTTGAGACATGCAAATCATACCACATGGGCAAGACGACTGAAGACCTCTTTTTCCAGTGAGATGGAACAAGAACGTAACTTGTTGGAAGTAATACATTTTGATGTGTGCAGTCCGATGAGTACTGAGGCACGCAGTGGATATCATTATGTTCATACTTCACAAATGATTTGAGTAGATACTAGTGTATTTACTTGATGAAACACATGTCTGAATTATTGAAAAAGGTTCAAATAATTTCAGAGTGAAGTTGAAGATCATCGTGACAAGAGGATAATATGTCTACGATGTGATCGTGGAGGTAATCATATATATCTGAGTTACGAGTTTGGTAAACGTTTAAAACAAGGTGAAAATTGTTTCACGTGAAAAATGTTTCACAACTCATGCCACCTCGAACACCATAGTCTAATGGTGTGTCCGTATGTCATAATCATGCACTATTGACATAGTGCATACTATGATATTTCTTATCAAATTACCACTATCGTTTATGGGTTAGGCATTAGAGACTACCGCATTCACTTTAAATAGGGCACCACTCAATTCCGTTGAGATGACACCGTATGAACTATGGTTTAGAGAAATCTAAGCTGTCATTTCATAAGAGTTTGGGGTTGCGATGCTTATGTGAAAGAGTTTCAACCGGATAAGCTCAACCCAAAGCGGATAAATACATCTTCATAGGACACCCAAAACAGTTGGGTATACCTCCTATCTCAGATCCGGAAGCAAATGTGTTTGTTTCTAGAAACAGGTCCTTTCTCGAGGAAAGGTTTCTCTCGAAAGAATTGAGTGGGAGTTTTGGTGGAAACTTGATGAGGTTATGTGAACCATCACTTCAACCAGGGTGTGTGAACCAATTGAAGTGGAAGCTAATGATAGTGATCATGAGACTTCAGATCAAGTTACTAGAGACCTCGTAGGTCGACAAGGTCACATACTGCTGCTACAGAGTGGTGCAGTAACCCTGCCTTGAAAGTCATGTTGTTGGACAAAAATGAACCTACGATCTATGGAGAAGCGATGGTGGGCCCGGATTTCGACAAATGGCTGGAGGCCATGAAATCCGAAGAGATGATCCATGTATGAAAACAAAGTATAGACTTTGGAAGAACCACTTGATGGTCATAAGACTATTAACTATGAATGGATCTTTAAAAGAAAGACAGACGGTGATGGTGAAAAGTCACCATTAAGAAAGCTCGACTTGTCGCGAAGATGTTTCCGACAAAGTTCAAAGAGTTGACTATGATGAGACTTTCTCACTCGTAGCGATGCTGAAAGTCTGTTGGAATTATGTTAGCAGTTGCTGCATCATTTATGAAATCTTGCAAATAGGATGTAAAAAATATTGTTTCCACGACGGTTTCCTTGAGGAAAGGTTGTATGTGATACAAACAGAAGATTTTGTCGATCCTAAAGGGTGCTAACAAGTATGCAAAGCTCCAGCGATCCTTCTATGGACTGGAGCAAGCATCTCAGAGTTGGAATATACACTTTGATGAGGTGATCAAAGTTTTTGGTTTTATAAAGTTTATAAGAAACTTGTAATTCCGAAGAAGTGAGTGGGAGCACTATAGAATTTTTGATGAATATATGTGGTTGACATATTGTTGATCGAAAAAAATGTAGAATTTATGCAAAGCATAAATGGTTATTTAAAAGGTCCTTTTTCACCTTATAGATTCAAAGCATAACTTTGATGTGCCTAATTCGTCCCTTCTTCTCTGAGCAGCGCTCGTAGTTTCTGTTCGGCCTCCCTCTTGGATGCCCATTCGCCCACATCTAGTAAGGTGGATTCAGCCTTCAAGTCAAGTTCATTAATATGATTGACAAATCTATCCTTTTCCACCTTATAGATTCAACTTTCATTTTTGGCACACCCCCTCAGGAACTGCCGCAAATGCGTAATTTTATTTTTCCATCGCTCGACATTAGACCTCCCTCCTATTTTGGTAGCCCATTCCCGAGTTATTAAGTCGATAAAGCCCTCTCTCTCGAACCATACTAGTTTGAAAGAGAAAACATTCTTTTTTCCAACATGGGCCGCATCCCCAGAGTCAACAAAGCAAAGGAGTATCGTCTAAAATGCCCATTTTCATGGCTTGCACCATTACCAAGGGAAACTTGTGTTCCCATTCAATGTTGGCTAGAACTCGATCCAACTTTTCGTAAGTTTGATTCGAGAACGTGTTCACCCAGGTTAACTGTGTGCATGTTAGGTCTATCTCCCTCAGGTCCTGACTTTAAATAATGGTATTAAACATAAATGACCATCTGCCATCAAAGTTATCATTATTTTCCTCCTCTCTTCTTCGGATTATGTTGAAATACCCTCCAACCAAGATGGGAAGTCTTACGTCGCCATATACCCTTACTAGGTCGGCTAGAAATTTTGGCTTAAGTTCCCATTGAGCAGCTCCATACATAGAAACAAGCGCCCATCGGAACCCATCGATTTTTGAGTGTACCCTGAATTTGACGACAAAGTCCCCAAACACAACGTTTTGAACTTCGAGCATCTCGCACTTGACCCCAAGTAAAATCCCACTGCATCTTCCTCTTGGGGGTATGCAGTGCCAATCAAAGTCAACACCACCATAAATAGTGTTGACAAATTGTGATGTGAAATTATCCCTACCTATTTATGTTAGGGCAATAAAGTCCAATTTATGCTCTATAGACGCTTCCGCAAGGAATCTTCGTTTAGTCAAATCTCTCATGCCTTTGTTATTCCAAAAAGTTCCTTTCATTTATCATCATGAAATTTTTGTTTGAACCATATTCTTGCACTTCTACGCACAACAGATGCGGGATAAACCTTTCGCTTCCATGCTCTTTTTGCCTTATCCTGCACAACTTCTTGGTCCGTATAACCAAGATATGTGTGGTGCCATTTTTGGTTGCAAAGAGGCCATATACCTCTCTAAAGTCAACTCCTCGTCCTCCTCATGTATCACACTGGTGGGCACTAATCCTCACAGAGGCACTCAAGTGCATCCACCCTTAATGCTTTAGTATCATCATCATTATTGGTTCTACAACCGTTATCTTATTCATATATGATCTTCGGTCTATTCTTTTTTCTTTGGTCAAGTTGATGGTTTGATCTTTAAAAGAGAGATGTGTATGAAATTAGGTTTAATCCTGAAAGTAGTCTATTATAGTGATAGAAAGTGAAAAAGACTTGCATTATACGTATTATTCAAAATGTCCAAGTGTTTGGCGTCGATCGACCGACATCTGCCCTAAAACTAAGGGACACGCATATGTCTCGTGCAAAATTCAAATCAAGCTCACACATAAATTTCAAATCTACCCCAAAAATGTTCTGATCCCAAACGATTATGATGCCTAAATTTTTCCCTCAATGAATTATTTCCTCCGTATCTAAATACTTGTAGTTCGAGAGAACTAGATTAGTTTTCTTCAATTATCAAACACATTAAGCATTGTTAGAATGGTGACCAACCAACTACGCCATCGCAGTGAGAAAGTATAGTTTTTGATTGTTTTAGAGTTATTTTCAAAATAAAAGTGAGTTCTTTTTCTTTTCTTTACATGAAAAGTTTTTTAGATTTATTTTTTCTTTTTAAGATGGAAGTGATGTTCACATGCAGGGGCGGAGACAGGGGACGAGCAGGGGTCTGAATGGTGGCCAACCAGCTACGCCATCGCAGTGAGAAAGTATAGTTTTTGATTTTGTAGAGTTATTTTCAAAATGAAAGTGAGTTTTTTTTTTTTTTTTTACAAGAAAAGTTTTTTTTAGATTTATTTTTTCTTTTTGAGATGGAAGTGATGTTCACATGCAGGGATGGAGACAGGGAGACGAGCAGGGGTCTGATCACATGACATAAGTTTTTTTAATTTTAAAATAAAGATATGATGCGCACAACTTTCTTTCAAAATGTCCCCACTAAAGTACCGTATTTAGGTACACAGGGAGTAGAAACCAGCTCGGTGCATTATTAGGCAAGTAACCAAATCACTGAAATCTCTCCAACTCCTACTGTTTTTCATTTCGTTCGTTGGGACCTACCGCCTACTCCCCCTCCTCCTCCGGTGCCTTTTCTTCTTGGCACCTACACTACTCCCGAGTCCCGACAGGAACCTAAACTGAGAAGAATGGGGTGAGAACAGGGATGTTGAAAGGAGGCAGCTTTGGTGGGGAATCCCGGCATCCTCTCGTTCAGAGAATTGACACACTCCACCTCGTATGTTTTTCTTCTCTGCCGCAAGATTGGATCTTTGATTCTTCCTCTCCCGTTCTCCCATCATTACCCAGGAGTAGTTGTTTTCTTTATTGTGTGGCACGCTTCGAGGATTTTCCTTGCTGCCTTGGGATGCTCGGTGACTCGCTTTGCCGCGAAGAATTTGACTAGCGGAATTTTTTGTGTTGACGGGTAGTTGGTTGGTGGTTTCTCTTTCTTGGCTGGTGGTGTGAAGAACAGTATAATCCGTCCCTTTATTTGTTCGATTGTCTGTTTCGTGCGAGATCTGCTTGCAGAGGTTGCTGCTGTAGCATCGCTGTTCTTTTTCTGTGCGAATTTTTTCTCGTGCCTTGTTTTTGGTCCTGGAGTTCCTTTTTCGTTCCCACTTTAATTCTTGGTGAGATTGTTTTCTGACTCTACTGATTGTTCTGTTCTTCTTCTTTATAGAAAGAGAAGCTGTTTTCGTTTTTTCAATCAAAGAGTAAGGTTGTTGGCTACTCTAATTGCGTGATTATGCAGAATTCTCCCCCCAATCCAACTACCTAACACGTTTTGTCTTCTTCTTCTTCCAGTTTTAGGGTGGTGAGAACTATTCATTTATCTTTGTGTTCTTCCAGTTAATCGCACACCTCACACCTGTAAGTGCTAACACATCGCATGGGCTATGGAGCTGTACAATTATGTTGTTCATTTCTGTATGCAGCATGCTTAGTTTACTTTACCTGTGCCGTTCCTCCCCAATTGTACAGGTAAAAACAGCTAAACATTTCACCGGAAGTTCCTCGATCCTTTCCAGATGCATCAGATAATTCTTTGCTGCGCCATCTAGAATAGCGGGGAAACTGTTTCATTTTCATAATTTTGGAGTGATATATTGCATTATACCGAGGAAGTGAGGTATTACTTATTGGTGAGTGGTTCATCCTGCTTCTGGCATCAATGGCGGCCGTGTCTGCTCATGACTCAAGGCAGTACTCATGGTTGTGGGTTAGCCATATCAGCCCCAAGAACTCCAAATGGCTCCAAGAAAATCTCAGTGGTGAGCCTTTTGCTCTGTTTAACTACCAAATGATGTTATCATCGGTATTCTTTGGATATTTGCTGATCAAATTAGCAAGACATATTATGTGTCTCATTCATATCATAAAGATTAAAAAAAATAGCAAGACGATGTTACTAGGTTCCCACGGTTACGCAGTACATTTTCAACGCTTCGTGGTGGGTGTGTACAGTACACTAAGCCACCCCTAGTCCTTTAGTTGATCTGAGTATTTAAATAAAATCACTAGGTAGTTAATATTTTGTAAAATATAATCTACTCCTTCTGTTCCTAAATATTTTGTACCAAAACGTCTTATATTTAGAAACAGAGGGAGTATATTGCTAGTTGCCATAAGGCACGTGATGTCTCTTCTAGCGTTTTAGTATCGCTCAAAGTTCTGATTTATGAACTTGATATGATCTTCTATGATAGTGTGACCTGTGTCATGTTCATATTTTCCTAAAAGTAATTTGATGCTAGTTTTTGAACTATTGATTGCGTATACATCCATGGGTTCTGCTTTAATATGAAATGTTTTTCTTCCTAAAAGACTACATCATAGTGAGTGTTAATTTTTTTTTTCCTAAAAGCTTACATCATAGTGTGTGTGAAATGTTTTCTGGAGAAGTTTAGGCTCCCTCTCATCTTAGCCAGTTTAAGCTCCTTCTCATCTGAAAATGTTTCATGCGGTATTCTTCTTAGGTATCCAATTCCCATTTTACTGTTTCTCGGTGGGAGTTGAACTGAATTTTTTATAGTTTCATACCTAAAGTTATGTTCGGTAGTCATTTAGCAAAGCCATTGTTGGTCTATATCTCTCTACCTTTTGAATAATTGATAATTCTATGAGAACATTCTATTGCAGCGATTGAATTACACTCCTGTTTTTATGTATATACTATGGTTTATGACGTAAAATCATCTCATTATGTGCAACAGATATAGACGCGAAGGTTAAAGCCATGATCAAGCTTATTAATGAAGATGCTGATTCTTTTGCAAGGAGAGCGGAGATGTACTATAAGAAACGCCCAGAGTTGATGAAACAGGTGGAGGAGTTTTATCGAGCATACCGTGCATTAGCAGAAAGGTACGATCAAGCCACGGGCGCACTTAGACAGGCTCACAGAACAATTTCTGAAGTATTCCCAAATCAGATGCCATCAATGGATGAGTCACCCTCTTCTTCCGGCCAAGAAGTGGAACCACATACTCCAGAGATGTCTACATTCTCCCGTCCAACATATGAATCAGGTGATCATAACTCCAAGAGGAATGGTTCACACTCTCAGGAAACCAGTGTGTTGTCAAACCGAAAAAGTCTGAAGCAGTCCAATGATTTGTCATTCAGTGGTGAAAATGCTCCTCGTGCTGCTTTTGATGGAAAAGCGCAGAAAGGCTTAAGTTTTGAAAGCCCAGAAGTTAAAGGGAAAGAGGAAATCAGCAATGCAATAGTAAATATGCAAGAAGAGATTTCGAGGCTGTTAGCTGAGAACCAGAATCTCAAACAACAGATGTTGTTGGAATCTGAGCGGGCAAAGAAAGCTGAAACTGAGACCCCAAATAAGAAGGATACCACTTCTCAGTTGAATTCTGAGAAAGATACATATATTCTGCAGTGTGACCAGTCCACTGAGCGTTTGTCTGCTTTGGAGTCTGAGCTCTCTAAGGCACAGGGTGACCTCCAGAAGCTAACTGATGAAATGGCTTTGGAAGTTCAAAAGCTAAATAGTGCTGAATCACGCAATAGTATGATACAGTCTGAGCTTGAGGCTTTGGATCGAAAGGGGAAGTTACAGCAACAAGAGCTTGATCAAAAGCTTAAGGAATTGGAAGATCTCCACTCAAGCTTCCAGGTGGAACATGAAAAGCGCATGCATGCTGAAAGTGCTCTTCTTTCCAAGGGAAAGGAGGGTGCTCAATCTCAGGAAGAAGTTCAAAGGTTGACTATAGAGATCAAGATGGCAAATGAAATTTTAGATGAGCTCATGCAGAGCAAGATGCACCTGGAGAGTGCTGTTTGTGAACTGAAGATGGAAGTCGGGAGCCTTACTGAACAAAATCACTCTTCCGAGCTGCTTATACAACAACTCCGTGATGAGATAAATTCACTGAGGGATTCAAGGAGTGAACTTCGAAATGAAATCCAAAGCCTTAGTGGCACCATGTCACAGCTAAGCGCCGAGAAGGATGGAGCTCTGCTTCAAAACCAGCAGTCCGTGGAAAGGGTCTCTGTTCTGGAATCTCAGCTAATGAATACACAGTCAGAGCTGGAGGTTCACGAAAATAAGGTGCATATCCTGATGAAAGATGTGGAACAGAAGAGAGAGGAAATTCACAGTATTCACGGCCAGCTACAAGATGAAAGCAATAGGCGAACACAAACTGAAGCAGCTCTTCTCATGTCAGAAAGTCTGCATTCCAAGTTGGACGAAGGAGTGAAAAGGCTGACACAAGATCTTGACACGACAATAAATAAGCTATGTGAGTTGGAAAATGACAAGTTAGGTCTGGAGAATACATCAACAGAATTGAAGAAAACCATTTTGGGTCTGAACTCTGAGATGGATGCATCACTACTTCAACAGCATCAGTCTCTGGAGAAAGTATCTGATTTGGAGTTACAACTCTCAGAGACGAAGTTAAAACTGGAGAAGTCCGAACAAAAAATGCAGCTACTGGAGCTAGAAATTGGACAGATGAGTGAAAGTGTCAATAGTCTGGAGTTGACTTTGAAAGACGAAGCTGTGAAGAGGGTGCAAGCTGAAACGTCTCTCAGGTCAATGGAGAATACGTATTCTCAGTCTCAGGAAGAAGTGAGTAGGCTGCATCGAGAGATTGAGAAGCTGAATGGTAAAACGAATGAGTTGGAGAACTTGTCATCTGAACTCAAGAGCACCATCTTACTTCTAAACACCGAAAAAGATGCAACCCTTCTTAAGAACCACGAGTCCTCGATGAGAGTATCTGATCTGGAATCTGAACTCTCACAACTGCAAGCTGAACTCCAAACGAGCTTAGATGGTGAAACCAAGAAGCGTATTGAATGTGAAGCCGCTCTCCTCTTAGTGGCGGGTCTTCACTCTGAATCTCAGGATGAAGTGAAGAAGTTGGCCATGGACATTGAGGAGCTGACCAGGAAATTAAGTGAGGTGGAGAACATTAAGATGGATCTTGAGAACATTGTAAACAAATATACAAAAAATATCCATATCCTCCGTGAACAGAATCTTTCTGCTGAGCTTATAATAAAAGACCTGCAGTGTGAATTGGGTGCATTAAAGGAGTTGAATGTTAAACTTGAGGCTGAAGTGGGGTCACATATAGGTGAAAAGGAGGCTATTCGGAGAGTCTTTGTTCGTCAAAGAGAGGAGAAGGAAAATCTTGATGGGATACACCATGCTCTGTCTGATGAGATGAATGCTCTAAAAGACAGCGCAGCAGCACACCAGATGTTGATAGAGGAATTGCAGATTACAAACTTAAAACTGAAGGAGGAGTATGCAAAGAATTTGATTGAAAGGGCGCTTCTCTCGGAAAAGCTTCAAGAGATGGAGAAACTATCTGAGGAATATTCAGTTTTGGAGAACTCGGTTTCGGATGCAAATGCTGAAATTGAAGGACTGAGGGAGAAGATAGAAGTGTTGGAGTCTTCAGAAAGCTCTTTGAAGGGTGAGATTTCCACTTGTGTTTCTGAAAAGGATGTTCTTCTATCAGAGCTAGACACCCTTGGTAAACGTTTCGCTGTTATTTCAGAGAAGAATTCCGCATTAGATATGTCATTATGTGGTCTGAAAGATGAGTTTGATGAGTTGAGAATAAAATTGGAAGATTCTGAAAAAAAAAACCAGGCTCAGCTTGCAGATAACTCGGCTCTTTCTGCAGAAAAAAACAACTTGTTCTCTCAGGTAAAAATTTTAACCAACAGCATAGACCCAGCTTTTTGGTTTATTTTGTAGAGGAAATTGATATTTTTGAATATTCATGTTAGTCTTGATAATATTTCTTATCTAATACTATTCTTTTAGTAAAATTAGTCTTTGTTTGTTACCAACATAGAGTGCCTTTTCTATTTCAGCTACAGAGCATTACAATGGTTGCAAAAGCCCTGGAAAGTAAGCATTCTGATCTTCAAGACAAGCACACGTCTTTGTCAAGGGAGAAGGATCTTGTATATGATCAAGTGAGGAAACTGAAGGGTCTGTTGAGAACAATTAATAAAGAGTATGAAAATGCTGTGAAATCGCATGAAATGCATGCAAACAGCCTACAGGAGCAGACTTCTTCTCTCCAAGAAAAAATCCATGACATGGACGAGAGGCTTGATGAGGAAGAGCAAAAAAGCATGGGAGCTTCTTTTAGTGTGGTGGCCTTGGAGAGTAGTTTGGTTTATGCGAAAGAGGAGAATGTGGCTCTCTTGAACAAATGTCAAAAGTATGCGTTGGAAAATCATGCTGCAGAGATTTTAATATCACAGCTGGAGGATAAAGCCAGATACCACGAATCCGAGAGGAAAACATTGCTAAAGCATAATGGGAGACTAAGAGAAGGGATTTCACACCACATGAAGGTCCTTAACATCAACAGAGATTTAGGACCTGCTGAGATAGCTGAGGACGAAATTTTGTTACAGTCTGTTTCAGATGAAACCTCCAGTATTCTGAAACATAAAGAGGAAAGTGAAGATGATAATACTCTCATGTACACCGAGCTCTCAGTCCTCTCGACTGTCATGTTGCAACTAGGAATGGAGTTCAGAGATCTGCACTTGCAGAAGTGTGCCCTTGAGAAAGACATAGAGAGAGAAGCAACTGAATTGGTTTCGTTGCAAATTGAAAATTGCCAACTTTTGGAATCTGATGACCAGCTTAGGAAAGAGCTGCAAAATAACAGTGAAAGGGAGCAGCTGCAGAAGATTGAAGCATTAGTTTTACATGAGAAGCTATCTTGTTTGGCAGGGTCCTACGAGGCTTCGCAATATAAAATCACTGAGATGGCTGAGGAAAATGAGTCCTTGTCTAAGGAACACCAGTCTTTGATTGAGAAGCACAATGCCTTGGAGGACGAGAACGGTACTGCTCTTAGAGAATGCATGATGCTTGAGCACCTGTCTTTGTTCTTGAGAGGCCATAATAATGAGGTAGCATCTGCATTGGTATCTCTTACCGATGAGATGGCATTGTTGAGTTTAGTTAAGGGTGCGCTTGATAATGAAGTCAAAGTGCTGAGCGCAAGAGCTATATTGTTTGAATCAGAAAACAATTACCTCAAGAAGTATTTAGTCTACTTGATAGAAGTTCTCACAACTCGGCTTATCCTCTTAGAGTTTGATTTGAACACGGGGAGAAGTATCTCCCAGGAATTGGCTATTGAACTTGAGAGTTGCATGGCGCAGTTGATGCAGAAGGATGATGAGCTACTGGAAGCAGAAGAGAATGTTCAGCTCATGAAAGCAAAGAACCGGGAATTATGTGGAGTTGTTGGGGCACTTCAGGTTGGCATTGAAGGTGCTAAAGTGGTGAAAGGAGAACTTGAGAAGAAAATTGTGATCCTGACTGAGGAGGGCACTACCAAGGATGGTGAAATTTTACTACTTCGCCAAGCAAATGAAACTCTTGAAATTGATGCTGGGATTCTAAAAAGGAAGGCGCAGAGTTTGATTTCTGCACATGAGCTCATGTCGGAAGAGGTCGAGCAACATGAAAGAGAATCTCTTCTGCTGATGGGTGACACAGTAACCTCTTCTGTGAATGCCGCAGTCTACAAAGAAATGGCACTACAGTTTATGATGGAAGCCAAGGCTATTGAAATTAGTGCAATGGCACAAAGAGAATTGATACTGAATAAGATTTCCATGCAAGATGCCCATTTTGAGGTTCTGCAGAAAAATGTAATCGACGTGCAGGAAGAAAATGCAGAACTAAATGGCGAACTGAGCATGCAGCTAGCACTCATTGGATCTTTGTCTAATCATGTCAGTTTGCTGGAGGAAGATGCTCTTTCTCTGTCAAAACCCTACCGCACAGAATGCAAAGAGGTAAGATTCATTCATCCTTACTCTTGATTATTAGGCTAGTAGGCAGCTCCCAGTTTTCTTTTCATGTCATTCCTGCACTGCTATAACACTAATCGTTCGTCAATCCTTGATGAGTACTAAGCATCATGCACTACTATGGTGACATGTCATCTTATTCCTGCACTACTATAGCACTCATCGTCTAGTAAGCATTCTAAAAACAAAATCACATTTAAAAAATGAAGCAAAATCATATTTTATCTTCATTACTGCACATCCTTGTGTCATCTTATTTAGTACTAACTCTGTAACTTAACATAAACCCTTTTTTGACACTACCATAGTGTCTAAAAACGTCTTATATTAAAGTTACGGAGGAGTAGCTGGATATTTGTACTAATTTCATGCACCGTATCTAGACAAATCTAATACAAGAATTTTGGGACGGAGGTAATACATATGAGGTATAAGTTGACCTTTTGATACTGTATCTTGTATCATCGTAGGAAACTTGTATGCAAGAGGACAAGATTGGCCCAAAGTCTCATCGGTTTGCCAGTGGAACTCTGGAGTTAAAGCAGTTAATGTCAAGAATAGAAGCATTTGGGGTGGTTATATCAAACTCCAAGTACCGTCGAGATGAGGAGTCGACCAAGTCTGCCGCAAAGATGATGGCAGTAAACATGGAAATCGAAGGGCTTAAAACAAAAGGCGGCTCAGCAATATATTCAGAGAAGGAGATGCAAAAAGACGGTGAGGGCTCCAAAGGGAAGCAGGTCCAGATGATGAAGGATATTGAACTTGATGAAATATCAACCTACTATCCAGCATACAGTACAGAAGCTTCATCATATCCAGTTGGAGTTGGCAATGGTGCGAACGCGGAGGTGGGCGATGAGATGCTTCAGCTGTGGGAGGCTGCAGAGAAGACGTGTAAGAACCAAACAGCCAAGTCGTCGTCATGCGAGCATGAGCACGACATAGAGGAGGTGAAGAGCGAGTACCCTTCGTCGGAGCTATTAAGGGGAAGAGACCTAGGAATCATCAACAAGCTGGAGACGTCGTCTTTAGCAGAGCCTGACGAGCTATGGGGCAAGAATGTGGTGGAGAGGCTCGCTTCTGATGGCCAGAGACTTGTGAGCATCCAGGAGAGCATCGAGGAGCTGAAGCGGAAGATGGGCGGCCCGTCCAAGGGCAGGTCCCCCATGCACTCGGAATACGAGAGCGTGAGCACTCAGCTGCAGGAGACGGAGGGGTTAGTGTTGGAGCAGATGAACCTCAACAGCAAGCTGGCAAAGAAGGCTGAGAACTACCCTGCGCTGTCGGATAGTATGAACGCGGAGCGGGAAAGTGGTTTTCCAAGCAGGAGGAAGATGTTGGGGCAGGTGCGGAAAGGGTCAGACAACGTGGCGAGGCTGGAGCTGGAACTTCAGAAGATACAGTACGTGCTGCTGAAGCTGGAAGAAGAGCACGAGTACACGAGGCTCAAGGTGTCGGACAAGCGCACCCGGGTGCTCCTCAAGGATTATCTCTACGGGAGGAAGGACCACAGTGGAAAGAAGAAGAGGACGCCCTTCTGCGGCTGTGTGCGCTCTAAATCCAGGACTGAGCCATAGCCATTTTCTCTTCTTTTTTTTTTTGTTGCCGTCGCGGCCAGAATAAGAAACCTTTCTTATATCTTGTCTTGTATAAAGAGAAAACCGTACTCCGTTCAAAAAAAAAAGAGAAAACCGTACTTATGCCCTTATGTATCTATTTTTTTTCTTCTCTTTTCTTCTGCCGGTGTGGGTAAAATGTGTTAATTTTCTTCGGCACCAATGTGATCGATAGATGATGCATTTTATTGACCTTGTATGCATCATCTGAGTGACAAAGTGCATCAGATTTTGCACGCTAAATGTTGTCACCCCATCGAAACCAAGAGCGCCGCTCCTAGTGCCGGCAGCCGCTCTCGCTCAGGCTACAGCTGCCACCGGGGATCTTGCAGTTGCAGATGCGGCGGAGGTACATTCTAGTTGTCCATCAATGCCTTCTTTCGTGAGGATTTTCTAGTGCTCCACCCGGTGCAAGAAACTATAGACCACGTGGTACCAAAAAGGCTTGTTGTGTGCATTTTAGTTATACAAAGGTCGGAAGGAAGTAATGCTTAAATCATTCTAAGTAATAAAGCCCTCCTTGTAAAAAAGCAAAAGGGCTTGCTGTTGAAATTAGGGTAAGATAATGAGTAAATTCAGTAAATAATTCATGAAGCTTGGTGGAACATTAGGCAAGTTCACGAGTAAATCTAGTAAATAATTCATGACTGTAACAATAACTAGTACCATGTATATGTCAAACATACTAGACTTACTAAACGGTGACATGAACATTATAATCGAACATGCAACAACAAATCTATTAAGAGATTGGATCAGATGACTGCGTAGGTACTGATTATTTGTAGATGACTCCGTTCCTGCTGATACGATATTGGTGACGACCTGATGTAGATGGCGTTGGAGACGATGACGAGTAGCGTCCTCTGACTTGAAAGGAAGAGGACCGCTGATGACGGATGATGAACAGTCGCACAAAGTGCTTCTCAAAAACCTTATTTGCCCTCTTCACGTGTAGGATCACAAGGGCGGGAGATTTTGGAGACCTGTTCTCCAGCTCGCAGGTGCACCCTGACGTTCACGCATGTCGCATGCCCGTGAACGTCGCATGCCCTTCGCCTCGGCCAGTGCCCGAGCCCATGCCGGCATGACGAGGCGGGGCGAGCGTGCACCTATGGTGTTCTCTTTCTTTCTCAATCCATCACTTACTGGAGTGGGGAGAACCCGCTGTATAAAGAGATCTCGCGCCTCTTCAACTTTTGGGATGAGACTAAATTTTAGGACCACATTTTATTCATAGGCCTTTCTGATATTTTAAAAGTTGTACATGGGCCTAGACCATTATTTCTAACAATCCCCGTCAGATCTTAAATACCCATTTAAAAATTTGTTTTTTCCTACTACTTGTTTAATATACCAATGTTTCACTAGAGACTCTTAAGTTGAACTTATGTGTATAGCTTTAAGCTACACCCATCCACAAATTGACAATTAACTATGCCTTGAATTACAGGTTTTGTGCGAACAGATTTCACTCAAAGTCATAACTAGCACTTGGCTGCGAGTCGCCTACCCCGCAGTTTGGCGCATATACGTCGTACTTCTTGGTCTCTTCGTGAGCTTACTAGAGATCACTCAACTCTCATAGAGTGTAGTGTTTAAAAGGTAGGGCTCATATATAGAACATCCTCTTTGCTAATCATAGCCAATAGAACCACATTATGCCTTGTTACCAACCTGCTTTACAACTATGAGAGTTTCACCTCTTCACATAGATAGGGTTACATGTTACTCTCCTTTGTTAACCAATAGCTTATTCTTCCCATGTCCTAATTCGTGGGATCATTGATCATAAAGGTTGGATTACTACTATGGTATAACAAGTACGGGTCTCATATTCATCTCCTCCGATGCAATATCTATCACATTTCGTGATAAGACCTTTATAAAAGAACTTGATGGGGTTTTTCTATTTGAATATGCGTAACAGTTATTAATCCGGAGTTTCTCAACTTTCCGATAGACTTTAAACGTCTCTTCACATGGCTAGATGACTTCATATTATCCTTAGAAATGTTCACCTCAGTGATAATCATTTGGTTGTCACGATACATAAGTATAGTTGGTACAAGTTTTTCAATCACATGAAAATCCATCAAGAGTTCATGCAGCCATTCTGCCTCAATAGTGGTTGTATATAAACTAGAAAGTTGCTTCCATGGTGGACCTTGTCAATATGTGAGTAAATACATACCCACATGTGGCGTAGAGCACATCAACATAAAAAATTCAGTCTGGTCACTATATCCTTCAAGTATATCAGGGTGTCTTGAATGGTGAATTCCATAAGTCATAGTACCTCTCAAATAACGCAAGACCCTTTCTAGTCCATGTCCATGATCATCTCCAGAGTTGGACATGAACCTGCTCGGTTTGCTCATAGCAATAGAAATATCTTGCCTTGTTAGCTAAGTACATGAGTGAATCGACAATTTGAGAGTATCTTAATTAATATCTTGTTTCTTCCTTGTTATTTTTGAGTGCCACAACGGGATCATACACTACAGGAATCAGCTTCTTTATCGTCTACCATAGCGGACGGCAAAGGACGAGTGCTGAGTGGGCCCATCTGGGTCCTTTGTCGTATGCTTCTCAGCTTTTTGTCGTCGGCTAGCAGACGACAAAGAATGGCCTAATGGCAAATACCTTATTTGCCATCAGTCCCTTCTTTGTCTTCTGTTTTTCGGAAGCGGACGACAAAGACCTTCTTTGCTGGCAGACGGCAAAGAACTGACACATGGCAAATTCTCTGATTCGAGTAGTGATAAGGTGTTGGAGAAGTCTAGCTATCCATAAAACTGGTCCGGTTTAAGACCTTCTCAACATAGTGAGATTGCTTTAGAATAATATCACTCTCATCCTTAATCAGTTTGATGTTTAAATCACATTAGATTCTCCCACATCTTTCATATCAAAGCTTTTTGATAGAAAAGACCTAATCTCATTGATCACATCAATGTTTGTACCAGAGATCAGTATGTCATCATGATACATCCATTTTGCATCATGATTTCCTACTGTTATTTGCAATGTTTTAGAACTTTATTTCGCTTTGTGATGCAATTATAATGCCTTTTCTCTCTTAAATATGAAGAGGGAGATTGCCGACACTTGGCATTCTGTGCCTGAAAAAGCTACAACAAAGATAGTTATTCTCCGAAGCTCCAAATGACCTAAACATTTATGGATAATTATTTTGGAATATGTAAAAAGTACCGGAAGAAAGAAGTACCAGAAAAGACCCTCAGTGAGCCCACAAGGCAAGGCAGGGTGCCCAGGTGCCCCGTGGGGCCTACGAGTGCCCTCCGATGCCCATCTTCTGCTATATGAGGTCATTTTCCCTAGAAAGAATTAAGAGGGAGACTTTCAGTACGAAACATCGCCTTCTCCAGTCAGAACTTGGGCAGGAGCACTTTTTCTCTCCAACGGAGCAATTCCGCCGGGGATACTTCCCTCCGGGAGGGGGAAATCGAAGCCATCGTCATCACCAGCGCTCCTATCATCATGGGAGGACTAATATCTATCAACATCTTCACTAGCACCATCTCATCTACAAACCCTAGTTCATCTCTTGTATGAAATCTTTGTCCCAAACCTCAAATTGGTACATGTGGGTTGCTGGTAATGTTGATTACATCTTGTAGTTGATGCTAGTTGGTTTATTTGGTGGACGATCATATGTTCAGATTATTAATCATATATTTATATCCTATGATCATGAGAATAAATATGATATGTGAGTTTTTTGTTTGTTCTTGAGGCATGGGGAGAAGTCTTGTTATAAGTAATCATGTGAAGTTGGTTTTTGTTCAATGGTATGATGATATGTTGTGTTGTTCTTCCTCTAGTGGTGTTGTGTCAATGTCGACTACACAACACATTACCATGCTTGGTCCTAGGGAATGCATTGTGGGATTAGTAAGTAGATGATGGATTGCGAGAGTGACAAAAGCATAAACCCTCGTTTATGCACTATTCTATAAGGGGGTGATTTGGATCCATATGTTTCATGGTATGGTAAGATTTATCTTAATTCTTCTTTCGTAGTTGTGGATGCTTGAGAAAGGGGGTAATGATAAGTGGGTTGTTTGTTCAAGTAAGAACAACACCCTAAAGGCATTATTGAAACTTTGAAGAAATATCATACTATAATTGGATAATGAAAAGTGATTATTGGAAACTTTGAAGAAACATCGTACTGCAATTGTATATAATCTTGATGATCTTAAAGGCATTAGTCCTACTTTTTGCCAACACAAGATTAATATAGAGCCTGATGCCAAACCAGTTGTCGATCATCCATGATGCTTGAATACTAAGATGAAAGACATGGTAAGAATGGAAATATTAAAACTTCTCGAGGCAGGTATAATTTATCCTATAGCTCATAATAGATGGGTAAGTCATGTCCATTGTGTCCCTAAGAAAGGTGGCATCAATGTTGTTCCTAATGATAGTAATGAACTTATTCCACAAAGAATCATGGCAGGTTATAGGATGGTAATCGAATTTAGAAAATTAAATAAAGCTACTAGTGATCAAATGTTAGAAAGATTATCTAAGAATACACACTTTTGTTTCCTAGATGGATACTGTGGGTTCTCTCAAATACCTATGTCAGAAGAAGATCAAGAGAAAAATACTTTTACTTGTCCTTTTGAAACTTATGCTTATAGATGTATGCCCTTTGGTTCATGTAATGCACGTGTTACTTTTGAAACATGTATGACTCCTATATTCTTTGATTTCTACGAGAAAATTGTTGATGTATTCATGGATGATTTTTCCGTTTACATAACTTTTTTTTATGACCATTTGAGAAATCTTGATAGAATTTTGCACAGTTGTAAAGAGAGTAATCTTGTCTTGAATTGGGAGAAGTGCCACCTTATTGTTAATGCAAGTATAGTCCTTGGTCATAATTTTTTTGGAGAATGCATTGAAGTAGACAAAGCTAAAGTTTATGCAATTGAGAAAATGCCATGTCCTAAAGATATCAAAGGTATAAGAAGCTTTCTTGGTCATTGTAACAGCCCAGATGTTTTCTTTCCCTTTTTGTAACCCCTTTCCTCTTGTGGATCTTGTTGAACCATGTATGGAAGTTATGAAGAGGTTATCATTTCATGTAGACATCATTCCCTGTCATCATTTTGCATCATGGCATTCTTTTGCATTCATTGCACCCCTTACTTGTGTTGCTAGTGTTTGGTCCATCAAGGGAGTGCTAGTGTGCATATAAGTGTTTGGGTTGAATGTGGTGTTTTCAAACCTTGCAAAACCCTCAACCCATTATTTAACTTAACTTGTGTTATAAACTTTGCTTGAACCTATTATAAAATTGTAATTAATTTAGAGGATTTATTTGTGAATGTAGGGGTTGCTCTCATTGTTATTTTAGACTTTGGTTTAATGAGGGTTTTAAAACAAAACATCTAAATTCTGTTTTGGGTGTGAATTATCTTGTCTTAAAAATATGTTATTTATTTTGTTAAATAGGGCATAATTCCCTCATGGCCTATCTATTTTATTTTTACCAAAAACCCTTTGCTTGCCTCTGTTTGAATTTTGGGTGTGAAACTTTAATTAAAAACAAAAAAACTTTTTCTTTCCTGCTAGTTTTTGCATGTGCGTGAGTGAGTTGTGGGCTTGGCCCATGGCCTCGAGCCCAGGGAGACACCGCGTCTCCTTCCCCTTTCCAGCGAGGCGCCGAGGCCCCACTCGCTAGTGGCTCTCCTCCCCGCCACCTTTTCCTCCCGCGCGTCCCTCCTCCTCTACTCGTGCGAGCACATGGGTTGTCGGACGTCGTTCCTCCCTCCTCCTCCTTTATAAGCCGCATTGGCGTCCGTGCCTAGGGTTCCTCCCTCGCGCCGCCACCCTCTCCTCCTCCTCCATTTCTTCCCCTAGGTAAGCTTCTGTAGCTATGTCAGAGAGCAGACCCGAGAGAGAAGAGAAGGTCGCCGCCATCTACACCGCGTTGCCGTCGTCCCCGGCATCAGCAAGGATATCCAGGAGCTCGGGGTTATTCCCCGCGTTCCATTCCTAGCGTTAGGTGCCCCGGGAACCACCACGTCGACGGCTCCTTCCCCGTCTACGTCCTCGTCGTTCTGCTCCGCGCGGGCCGCTCTGCTTCAACACCGGCCACTTCTCCGACCTCTTCTTCCCCTGTGTTGGATCTATTGACCTCCACGGTGAGTGTCCTTCCCCTCTCCCTTCCCCCGTAGTCTCGCCGTAGGGTGCTCGTCGTGCTGCTGTCGCCGCCATAGCAGGTAATTGCCGTGCCGCGAGGCTGCCGTTGCGGGCTCCCCCCATATCTCCAAGCATGGGAATGGAACCCCCAGAGACCCCGCGTCTAGCGTCATGGTTTGTCATGTCGAATAGCTCGCCGGAGTGTTGCCGGAGACGTCCCCTATTTCGGTCACCGGGGTTGCAGTTAGAGCATAGGGGTCTGCTCAAAAGAGCAACACCCCGTCTCTGTTAAGCTCTGAATCGCTAGCGTAGTGGTGTGTGTGTTTGGGTGGCGATCAGTAGATCGAGGGTTCGACTCCCACACCCCTTTTTTTCTTTTTTTTTGTTTTAATTTCTGCTAGGGCGTTTCTTGATGATTTTCTCTCCTGCTTGCACTAGGGCTTTGTAGCTTGTGTGTGTGTTGTAGATGTAGGTGTGTGGAGCGTATGTGTGCATGTGTATATGCACATCTACACTTGTGCAAGTAGGCATATTTACACATATGTGTATATATACATATGGTGTGGTGTGTGTATCTACTATGTGTGTGTGTGTGGGTAGATTCTTGTATGTGAAGTGCATGTGTAGATGTATGTGGGTTGTGTGTGTGTGAGAGAGAGAGAGACCACATATACATGTGCATGTGTGAGGACATATGCCTTGGGCATGTGTGTGTGCTCATGTGTGTGTGTGTGCGTGTGTGGATGAACACATCTCCCCATGTAAGTTTATCCTTGTTTGTGATGCTATGCCATGCCTAGGTAGTTTAATGGGTGTCTAGTCTATTTCTAGCAAGTGTCCAAATGTGGATATGCCAAATATGGTAGCTTCCATATATGGCAATAAGTCACTTCTAACTTATAAGAATCCATGTGTTAATTTTCGAGCTGGCTTTGTGCATTGATGATTCATGCAAGTACCTATGTATGAATATGAGTTTTGGGGGTAGAATCATCCCAGGAATCCATTGGTGCAATCACATTTCACTTTAGAGCAACTTCATACAACTCTACCATTTTCCATGATTTTAAAACTTGCTGTCAACATGAAAGTGTTAGTTAAACTTGTTGTGAATGTCCTGGTATTTGTCTTTCTTTTTCTAAGGCCACATATCAGTGGAAACCTTGCTCTAAAATTGCTATGATATATGTTTTCTGCATGCTCTAAATTTCACTAAGTGTTGCACTTGTTTATTTTCATGCCCTGTTTAGAGGTTTATATCAGGTGGTGCTTTGAGCCTTTGTGAATAATTCCTTGATGGAATGGTAGTGGGTGAACCCCTCTACAACATGGGGCATTCATTTTTTTTCTTAGGTTTTTGTATGCACCTATTGTGCCGTGTCAAAATTGTTGGGGAACGTCGCATGGGAAACAAAAAATTTCCTACGCGCACGAAGACTTATCATGGTGATGTCCATCTACGAGAGGGGATGAGTGATCTATGTACCCTTGTAGATCGTACAGCAGAAGCGTTTAGAGAACGCGGTTGATGTAGTGGAACGTCCTCACGTCCCTCGATCCGCCCCGCGAACAATCCCGCGATCAGTCCCACGATCTAGTACCGAACGGACGGCACCTCCGCGTTCAGCACACGTACAGCTCGACGATGATCTCGGCCTTCTTGATCCAGCAAGAGAGACGGAGAGGTAGAAGAGTTCTCCGGCAGCGTGACGGTGCTCCGGAGGTTGGTGGTGATCTTGTCTCAGCAGGGCTCCGCCCGAGCTCCGCAGAAACGCGATCTAGAGGAAAAACTATGGAGGTATGTGGTCGGGCAGCCGTGAGAAAGTCGTCTCAAATCAGCCCTAATTGCTCCATATATATAGGAGGAGGGAGGGGGACCTTGCCTTGGGGTCCAAGGGACCCTCAAGGGGTCGGCCGAGCCAAGGGGGGGAGGACTCCCCCCCCCCCCAAACCGAGTTGGACTTGGTTTGGTGGGAGGAGTCCCCCTCCCTTCCCACTTCCTCCCTCTCTTTTTTTCTTTTCCTTTGATTCTTTATTCTTGGCGCATAGGCCCCCTTGGGGCTGTCCCACCAGCCCACTAAGGGCTGGTGTGTCTCCCCAAAGCCTATGGGCTTCCCCGGGGTGGGTTGCCCCCCCCGGTGAACTCCCGGAACCCATTCGTCATTCCCGGTAACTCCGAAAACCTTCCGGTAATCAAATGAGGTCATCCTATATATCAATCTTCGTTTCCGGACCATTCCGGAAACCCTCGTGACGTCCGTGATCTCATCCGGGACTCCGAACAACATTCGGTAACCAACCATATAACTCAAATACGCATAAAACAACGTCGAACCTTAAGTGTGCAGACCCTGCGGGTTCGAGAACTATGTAGACATGACCTGAGAGACTCCTCGGTCAATATCCAATAGCGGGACCTGGATGCCCATATTGAATCCTACATATTCCACGAAGATCTTATCGTTTGAACCTCAGTGTCAAGGATTCGTATAATCCCGTATGTCATTCCCTTTGTCCTTCGGTATGTTACTTGCCCGAGATTCGATCGTCAGTATCCGCATACCTATTTCAATCTCGTTTACCGGCAAGTATCTTTACTCGTTCCGTAATACAAGATCCCGCAACTTACACTAAGTCACATTGCTTGCAAGGCTTGTGTGTGATGTTGTATTACCGAGTGGGCCCCCGAGATACCTCTCCGTCATACGAAGTGACAAATCCCAGTCTTGATCCATACGAACTCAACTAACACCTTCGGAGATACCTGTAGAGCATCTTTATAGTCACCCAGTTACGTTGCGACGTTTGATACACACAAAGCATTCCTCCGGTGTCAGTGAGATATATGATCTCATGGTCATAGGAATAAATACTTGACACGCAGAAAACAGTAGCAACAAAATGACACGATCAACATGCTACGTCTATTAGTTTGGGTCTAGTCCATCACGTGATTCTCCCAATGACGTGATCCAGTTATCAAGCAACAACACCTTGTTCATAATCAGAAGACACTGACTATCATCGATCAACTGGCTAGCCAACTAGAGGCATGCTAGGGACGGTGTTTTGTCTATGTATCCACACATGTAAATGAGTCTTCATTCAATACAATTATAGCATGGATAATAAACTATTATCTTGATACAGGAATTATAATAATAACTATACATTTATTATTGCCTCTAGGGCATAATTCCAACAGTCTCCCACTTGCACTAGAGTCAATAATCTAGTCCTCACATCACCATGTGAATTACATTGTAATAAATCTAACACCCATACAGTTCTAGTGTCGATCATGTTTTGGCCGTGGAAGAGGTTTAGTCAGCGGGTCTGCTACATTCAGATCCGTGTGCACTTTGTATATATTTACGTCCTCCTCCTCGACGTAGTCGCGGATGAGGTTGAAGCGTCGTTTGATGTGTCTGGTCTTCTTGTGAAACCTTGGTTCCTTTGCTAAGGCAATGGCACCAGTGTTGTCACAGAACAAGGTTATTGGATCCAGTGCACTTGGCACTACTCCAAGATCCGTCATGAACTGCTTCATCCAGACACCCTCCTTAGCCGCCTCCGAGGCAACCATGTACTCTGCTTCACATGTAGAATCTGCTACGACGCTTTGCTTGGAACTGCACCAGCTTACTGCACCCCCATTAAGAATAAATACATATCCGGTTTGCGACTTAGAGTCGTCCGGATCTGTGTCAAAGCTTGCATCGACGTAACCTTTTACGGCGAGCTCTTCGTCACCTCCATACACGAGAAACATCTCCTTAGTCCTTTTCAGGTACTTCAGGATATTCTTGACCGCTGTCCAGTGATCCACTCCTGGATTACTCTGGAACCTACCTGCCATACTTATGGCCAGGCTAACATCCGGTCTAGTGCACAGCATCACATACATGATAGAACCTATGGCTGAAGCATAGGGGACGGAGCGCATATGCTCTCTATCTTCATCAGTTGCTGGGCACTGAGTCTTACTTAATCTCGTACCTTGTAACACTGGCAAGAACCCTTTCTTGGACTGTTCCATTTTGAACCTCTTCAAAACTTTATCAAGGTATCTGCTTTGTGAAAGTCCTATCAGGCGTTTTGATCTATCCCTATAGATCTTAATGCCTAGAATGTAAGCAGCTTCTCCTAGGTCCTTCATAGAGAAACTTTTATTCAGGTAACCTTTTATGCTCTCCAAAAGCTCTACGTTGTTTCCAATCAGTAATATGTCATCCACATATAATATTAGAAACGCCACAGAGCTCCCACTCACTTTCTTGTAAATACAAGATTCTCCAACCACTTGTATAAACCCAAATGCCTTGATCACCTCATCAAAGCGTTTGTTCCAACTCCGAGATGCTTGCACCAGTCCATAAATGGATCGCTGGAGCTTGCACACCTTGTCAGCATTTTTAGGATCGACAAAACCTTCGGGTTGCATCATATACAACTCTTCCTTAAGGAAACCGTTAAGGAACGCCGTTTTGACATCCATCTGCCAGATTTCATAATCGAAAAATGCAGCTATCGCTAACATGATTCTGACGGGCTTAAGCATCGCTACGGGAGAGAAAGTCTCATCGTAGTCAATTCCTGGAACTTGTGAAAAACCCTTTGCCACAAGTCGAGCTTTATAAACGGTCACATTACCGTCAGCGTCCGTCTTCTTCTTAAAGATCCATTTGTTCTGAATAGCCTTGCGGCCCTCAGGTAGTATCTCCAAAGTCCACACTTTGTTCTCATACATGGATCCTATCTCGGATTTCATGGCCTCTAGCCATTTGTTGGAATATGGGCCCACCATCGCTTCTTCATAATTTGCAGGTTCATTGTTGTCTAACAACATGATTGATAAGGCGGGATTACCGTACCACTCTGGAGCAGCGCGTGATCTCGTCGACCTGCGTGGTTCAACAGAAACTTGAACTGGAGTTTCATGATCATCATCATTAACTTCCTCCTCAACCGGCATCGCAATGACAGAGGTTTCCCCTTGCCCTGCGCCACCATCCAGAGGGATGAGAGGTTCGACAACCTCGTCAAGTTCTATCTTCCTCCCACTCAATTCTCTCGAGAGAAACTCCTTCTCGAGAAAGGTCCGTTCTTAGCAACAAACACTTTGCCCTCGGATTTGAGATAGAAGGTGTACCCAACTGTCTCTTTTGGGTAACCTATGAAGACCCATTTTTCCGCTTTGGGTTCCAGCTTTTCAGGCTGAAGCTTTTTGACATAAGCATCACATCCCCAAACTTTAAGAAACGACAACTTTGGCCTTTTTCCATACCACAGTTCGTATGGTGTCATCTCAAAGGATTTTGATGGTGCCCTATTTAAAGTGAATGCAGCTGTTTCTAATGCATAACCCCAAAATGATAACGGCAAATTAGTAAGAGACATCATAGATCGCACCATCTCTAACAAAGTGCGATTACGACGTTCGGACACACCATTACGCTGTGGTGTTCCAGGCGGTGTTAACTGCGAAACAATTCCACATTGTCTTAAGTGAGCACCAAACTCGAAACTCAGATATTCACCCCCACGATCAGACCGTAGGAACTTGATCTTCTTGTTACGATGATTTTCCACTTCACTCTGAAATTGCTTGAACTTTTCAAATGTTTCAGACTTGTGCTTCATCAAGTAGACATAACCATATCTACTTAAATCGTCAGTGAAGGTGAGGAAATAACGATATCCGCCGCGTGCCTCTACGCTCATTGGACCACACACATCGGTATGTATGATTTCCAACAAGTCACTTGCACGCTCCATTGTTCCGGAGAACGGAGTTTTAGTCATCTTGCCCATGAGGCATGGTTCGCACGTGCCAAGTGAATCGAAGTCAAGTGACTCCAAAAGTCCATCAGCATGGAGTTTCTTCATGCACTTTACACCAATATGACCTAAACGGCAGTGCCACAAAAACATGACGCTATCATTGTTTACTCTAACTCTTTTGGTCTCAATGTTATGTATATGCGTATCGCTATCAAGATTCAATATGAACAATCCTCTCACATTCGGTGCATGACCATAAAAGATGTTAGTCATAGAAATAGAACAACCATTATTCTCCAGACTTAAAAGAGTAACCGTCTCGCAATAAACAAGATCCAGATATAATGTTCATGCTCAACGCAGGCACTAAGTAACAATGATTTAAGTTCATCACTAATCCCGATGGTAGCTGAAGTGACACTGTGCCGATGGCGATTGCATCAACCTTGGAACCATTTCCTACGCGCATCGTCACTTCGTCTTTCGCCAGCCTTCGCCTATTCCGCAGTTCCTGTTTCGAGTTGCAAATATGAGCAACAGAACCAGTATCAAATACCCAGGCACTACTACGAGAGCTAGTTAAGTACACATCAATAACATGTATATCAAATATACCTGATTTTTCTTTGCCCGCCTTCTTATCTGCCAGATACTTGGGGCAATTGCGCTTCCAGTGACCCATACCCTTGCAATAGAAGCACTCTGTTTCAGGCTTAGGTCCAGCCTTGGGTTTCTTCGGCGGATTGGCAACAGGCTTGCCGCTCTTCTTCGAATTGCCCTTCTTGCCTTTGCCGTTTCTCTTGAAACTAGTGGTCTTGCTCACCATCAACACTTGATGCTCTTTACGGAGTTCAGACTCTGCGACTTTCAGCATCGCAAACAACTCGCCGGGAGACTTGTTCATCCCTTGCATGTTGTAGTTCAACACAAAGCCTTTATAGCTTGGCGGCAGTGATTGAAGGATTCTGTCAGTGATAGCTTCTTGCGGGAGTTCAATCCCCAGTTCAGCTAGATGGTTTGAGTACCCAGACATTTTGAGCACATGTTCACTGACAGACGAGTTTTCCTCCATCTTGCAAGCATAGAATTTATCGGAGGTCTCATACCTCTCGATCCGGGCGTTCTTCTGAAAGATAAACTTCAACTCCTGGAACATCTCAAATGCTCCATGACGCTCAAAGCGACGTTGAAGTCCCGGTTCTAAGCCATACAAGACTGCACATTGAACTATTGAGTAGTCCTCCTTACGCGCTAACCTAGCGTTCTTAACATCCTGATCAGCCGTAGCGGGTGGTTCATCTCCTAGCGCAGCATTAAGGACATAATCCTTCTTCCCAGCTTGTAAGATTAGCTTAAGATTACGAGCCCAGTCTACAAAGTTGCTTCCATCATCTTTCAACTTAGCTTTCTCTAGGAACGTATTAAAATTCAGGATGACACTTGCGTGAGCCATGATCTACAACACAAATATATTCAAAGTGGACTTAGACTATGTTCAAGATAATTAGAGTTCAACTTAATCAAATTATATGCTAAACTCCCACTCAAAAAGTACATCTCTCTAGTCATTTGAGTGGTTCATGATCCACTTACACTATCCCAAGTCCGATCATCACGTGAGTTGAGTATAGTTTCAGTGGTAAGCATCCCTATGCTAATCATATCAACTATATGATTCATGATCGACCTTTCGGTCTCATGTGTTCTGAGGCCATGTCTGCACATGCTAGGCTCGTCAAGCTTAACCCGAGTGTTCCGCGTGCGCAACTGTTTTGCACCCGTTTATGTGAACGTTGAGTCTATCACACCCGATCATCACGTGGTTTCTCGAAACGACGAACTGTAGCAACGGTGCACAGTCGGGGAGAACACAATTTCGTCTTGAAATTTTAGTGAGAGATCACCTCATAATGCTACCGTCGTTCTAAGCAAAATAAGGTGCATAAAAGGATTAACATCACATGCAATTCATAAGTGACATGATATGGCCATCATCACGTGCTTCTTGATCTCCATCACCAAAGCACCGGCACGATCTTCTTGTCACCGGCGCCACACCATGATCATCCATCAATGTGTTGCCATCGGGGTTGTCGTGCTACTTATGCTATTACTACTAAAGCTACATCCTAGCAAAATAGTAAACGCATCTGCAAGCACAAACGTTAGTATAAAGACAACCCTATGGCTCCTGCCGGTTGTCGTACCATCGACGTGCAAGTCGATATTTCTATTACAACATGATCATCTCATACATCCAATATATCACATCACATCATTGGCCATATCACATCACAATAATACCCTGCAAAAACAAGTTAGACGTCCTCTAATTTTGTTGTTGCAAGTTTTACGTGGTGACCAAGGGTATCTAGTAGGATCGCATCTTACTTACGCAAACACCACAACGGAGATATATGCGTTGCTATTTAACCTCATCCAAGGACCTCCTCGGTCAAATCCGATTCAACTAAAGTTGGAGAAACCGTCACTTGCCAGTCATCTTTGAGCAAAGGGGGTTACTCGTAACGATGAAACCAGTCTCTCGTAAGCGTACGAGTAATGTCGGTCCAAGCCGCTTCAATCCAACAATACCGCGGAATCAAGAAAAGACTAAGGAGGGCAGCAAAACGCACATCACCGCCCACAAAAACTTTTGTGTTCTACTCGAGAAGACATCTATGCATGAACCTAGCTCATGATGCCACTGTTGGGGAACGTCGCATGGGAAACAAAAAATTTCCTACGCGCACGAAGACCTATCATGGTGATGTCCATCTACGAGAGGGGATGTGTGATCTACGTACCCTTGTAGATCATACAGCAGAAGCGTTTAGAGAACGCAGTTGATGTAGTGGAACGTCCTCACGTCCCTCGATCCGCCCCGCGAACAATCCCGCGATCAGTCCCACGATCTAGTACCGAACGGACGGCACCTCCGCGTTCAGCACACGTACAGCTCGACGATGATCTCGGCCTTCTTGATCCAGCAAGAGAGACGGAGAGGTAGAAGAGTTCTCCGGCAGCGTGACGGCGCTCCGGAGGTTGGTGGTGATCTTGTCTCAGTAGGGCTCCGCCCGAGCTCCGCAGAAACACGATCTAGAGGAAAAACTATGGAGCTATGTGGTCGGGCAGCCGTGAGAAAGTCGTCTCAAATCAGCCCTAATTGCTCCATATATATAGGAGGAGGGAGGGGGACCTTGCCTTGGGGTCCAAGGGACCCTCAAGGGGTCGGCCGAGCCAAGGGGGGGAGGACTCCCCCCCCCCAAACCGAGTTGGACTTGGTTTGGTGGAAGAGTCCCCCTCCCTTCCCACTTCCTCCCTCTTTTTTTTTTCTTTTCCTTTGATTCTTTATTCTTGGCGCATAGGCCCCCTTGGGGCTGTCCCACCAGCCCACTAAGGGCTGGTGTGTCTCCCCAAAGCCTATGGGCTTCCCCGGGGTGGGTTGCCCCCCCCCCCCGGTGAACTCTCGGAACCCATTCGTCATTCCCGGTACATTCCCGGTAACTCCGAAAACCTTCCGGTAATCAAATGAGGTCATCCTATATATCAATCTTCGTTTCCGGACCATTCCGGAAACCCTCGTGACGTCCGTGATCTCATCCGGGACTCCGAACAACATTCGGTAACCAACCATATAACTCAAATACGCATAAAACAACGTCGAACCTTAAGTGTGCAGACCCTGCGGGTTCGAGAACTATGTAGACATGACCCGAGAGACTCCTCAGTCAATATCCAATAGCGGGACCTGGATGCCCATATTGAATCCTACATATTCCACGAAGATCTTATCGTTTGAACCTCAGTGTCAAGGATTCGTATAATCCCGTATGTCATTCCCTTTGTCCTTCGGTATGTTACTTGCCCGAGATTCGATCGTCAGTATCCGCATACCTATTTCAATCTCGTTTACCGGCAAGTCTCTTTACTCGTTCCGTAATACAAGATCCCGCAACTTACACTAAGTCACATTGCTTGCAAGGCTTGTGTGTGATGTTGTATTACCGAGTGGGCCCCCGAGATACCTCTCCGTCATACGAAGTGACAAATCCCAGTCTTGATCCATACTAACTCAACTAACACCTTCGGAGATACCTGTAGAGCATCTTTATAATCACCCAGTTACGTTGCGACGTTTGATACACACAAAGCATTCCTCCGGTGTCAGTGAGATATATGATCTCATGGTCATAGGAATAAATACTTGACACGCAGAAAACAGTAGCAACAAAATGACACGATCAACATGCTACGTCTATTAGTTTGGGTCTAGTCCATCACGTGATTCTCCCAATGACGTGATCCAGTTATCAAGCAACAACACCTTGTTCATAATTAGAAGACACTGACAATCATCGATCAACTGGCTAGCCAACTAGAGGCATGCTAGGGACGGTGTTTTGTCTATGTATCCACACATGTAAATGAGTCTTCATTCAATACAATTATAGCATGGATAATAAACTATTATCTTGATACAGGAATTATAATAATAACTATACATTTATTATTGCCTCTAGGGCATAATTCCAACAAAAATGGGCACTTGACTGAATCTGTCAGATTTGTGAAACCCTGAGAATTTCACCAAGTGTGGGAATCTAGAGTTATTTTCTACCCGTGTCGTCTTGTGTGTATTTGCTCCTGTGTTGGGAATTAGCTCATGCAACAAACTAATGTTTCTTAGATGTTATGCTTCTCTAGCGCCCTGTAAAATTTCATTCTTACAGACCTCCTGTAGATATCATTTTGGAGGCTGCCAAAATGCTTCAGAGCATAAGCAGCTGGTGAAAATCTTTAATTTTCACCAAGTCCCAATCTGTGATATTTTGTCCAAGTTAGAGGTTGTAGATCTGCTCATGGGTGATTCCTTTGCATTAGATTTTTGTCAAGGGTTGTAATGGTTTTGGATGGCTTCAGTTTCATGTCTTGATTGAATTATTTAGAGGGATGTAGCTGATGTAGATCTTGTAGTCAAACTGCTATGTTGCTGTTAAAAACAGATTGTATGCTTGTATGGTTTTAGAGCTTGTGTGAGCATTGGTTGATGGTGTGGTGTGTTCTTAGGAACCATCCCAATTGTATTGTGGTGCTTGATCACTTGGCATCCTGGTTACACCAGTGAGTGCCAATTTAGTTGTGTTTGTGGCTATTTTGAACCCGTAGGCCTTTGTAACTTGTTTCGTAGTTTTCGGTTGATCCGAGACTCCGTTCACTACGTTCTTTATATGTTTTCGCTTCGTTTTCTCATGATGCACATGATTATGCCATGTTCATGCATGTCAAGATTACTTGATATGAGAATCTGTCCCGAATTTAATTAATTCAACTAATGCATATGCAAGTGACTAGAATAGTGATGCATGATTCCTTCTTCACACATGCATCATACTGGCTGTTGCTTTATGTTTTGCCGATGTCCATTTGCTGTTATATTATCTTGGGTATCATCGGGAACGGAGAGCGAGTAAGTGGATTCTGGAGAGTACGTGCAGAAAGAACAAGAGCAGTTCCAGGCTAAAGAAATCACAGGCAAGATGACCGTGACCTTGACACCGTTTCTAGCTTTGTTATGCTTAGAATCACGTTTCCTTCATTACATGCTCGCTGCCTACCACTTGATATATATGCCATCTGTCATTGCCATGAAACCTCAAACACTTCCGTGTCCAAGCAAATATTATTTGGCTAAGTAGGCTTGCTCAACCTCTAATGAATAGCTTTGCTAGTTGCAGGTGAGAGCTGGTCCATGTGATAACTTGGGAATTTTGATATCATTATGTTAAACTGCTATTTAATTAATGCACATATATACTTGGTAAATAATGGAAGGCCTAGCCTTTTGCCGGGTGATTTGTTCCATTGTTGTTGCCTTAGTTTCGGCTACCGGTGTTTGATTCCATAACTGAGTGCTCCTAACACGTTCGTGGTTGTTATGGGTGATAAATCGTATAGTGTTAAGGCTTATCTGGCAGGAACCAACTTTGGTTTTAATCTGCTAATAACTTAATAATTAAATGCATAGGGAATAGCTACCCCGAGGAATTAATCAACAACCGAGGACAGTGCTCCTCATGAATGTTGGTCCAAACTGGAGTGCCTGCGGGGCCACCGTGAGGAAACTTAAGGTTTGGTTCCCGTAGCTAGTTCCATCCGTCATGTCCTAAGATTGAGATACGCGGCTCTTATTGGGGTCGTCGACACGTCGAGCGGTCCTGCTAGATTTGTCTTACCTTAGCGATATATCTTGCGCATTGGAATTTCGGTGAAACTTTGGGTCTCCTCAAAGTTGAGGTTTTCCTCTTAGGAATCCGACGAGATCATGAGTTTCATGATAGAGGATTACTATGTGGCATGTGGTAATTTGTAATGGACTAGTTGGAGCACCCCTACAGGGTCTAATCTTTCGGAAAGCCGTGCGCGCGGTTATGTGGCAAATATGGATATTTTATTAACATACGGTTCTAGACAACTTAAAGTAATTCTAATAAAATTGCCAACTGTGTGCGTAACCGTGACTGTCTCTTCCGGAGATCGTTCTCTGATCGAGAACACGGTGGGGTTATGTCTGACGTAAGTAGGTGTTCAGGGTCACTTAGTGATCAATCTAGTGTTCGACCGACTTGCGTAGACCACCATATGTTTACTCTGATCATCGTAACATAGACATCAAATATGCTTAGGCTTCTGCAAACCCATACACTTAACCTTCCTCACCCATTAACTTGGCTAGATACGATACCAAGGTCATTCGATTGCTAAGCCCTCGTGGCTCACGGTTTACTACAAACACCCACAGGTATAGGTACGCCTGATGCAGGAGATCCTGACGACAGCCAACTAAAGTGGGAGTTCGACGAGGACTCTGGTAGACTGTACGTGACATATCCAGAGGACTAGAGGCTGTGGTGGTGATCGTGGGGCCAGCATGCGGGATTTCATAGCTTTATCTGTTTTCATGATTGTCCGTAGCTGGACTAAACTATGCTCTGAATAATGTGTGCCTGTAAGTTTTATGCTATACTCTTATCATATGGCAAGTGTATGCCCTACTTGTCACTCTTTCAGTTATGTAATGTTATGATTATCTCGCTTGCGAAACGTTTAGATGTGCCCCTTTCCCTTTTGAGGCATCGCCCCCAAATAAGGAAAGGGCCGCATCTTAGTCGTTACAAGTTGGTAATCATAGCCTTATGACCATAGGAGCCTTTGTGTGATCGAACTTGGCCGAGTCGAGTCTAGTAAAACTATTTGACTCTTAGTTATATCGGAGAGTAGGTTTCTTTTTTCTCCTCTTCTATGCTCTGGTGAGGTTCAGGACTTAGGAAATCTAAATTCTACTCCTCTTCTCGCTCAAATTTTTTTTAGGATCACGCGGATATTTTTGGAATCTATATGATGTCGATGTGACAGAGTTCTGTCTTGGTGCCTCCTGTCTGACTTGATTTCTTCCAGGGAGTTGAGCTCCAGGGGATTCTTGAGCACATCGCTATCATTCAAATTTCTTAGTATCTCAGGACGGAGGATGTTCGTAATTGCTTCAATACTAGTAGTGACGAGAGGAGTCCGGCTTCCACGGTACTGGTGCAGAGAGTTCCGGATGTATCACAACACTTTGTATCCTTGTGATTACGAGGGTCTGTGTTAGATGAAGTTCCGAGATTCTGGTTATGTGCTGACGGATGTGATACACTGGACGGGTTAGTATAGGAGTTGTGTGACATATTACTCCTTGTATCCGTGGACCAGATTGCATGACCAGATATTTTGGGAATTCGTAGGTGGGATATCAGGTAGTGACTTATAGGGAAATCTTCCTACAAATGCATGATGTGAGGTTGGGATTTGACATTAGTGGGTACGTTTGTTCACGATCGTCTTACAGCGGTTGTCGTTGTGTCTTATGAGTCCTTGTAGCTCGCTACGACTCGGGGACGCTTCGTATGTCGTGTGCACTGCCTTGCACAGGATGACTACTGTAATCTCGAGCCCGTGCGATCATATCCATGAAGATATCGGATGGAATCTCTATCATACATTTGTTCCGAGCAGTTCTAGCTCATACTTGGTTTGCAAGTGGTCTTTAATCAGATGTTGTCGACAGTCACTTTGAGGAAGCATTCTTACTATTTTGTTGGAGTGAAATTGCTGAATACTCTTGTTCAGATATTTCTGCCTATTGATTCAGCTTTACCTTGAATGTTATTCTCTGGACTAATGTGTTGTCCGTCTTCAGGATGGCTCCACCAACTTGCCAGAATCCGGGTCGCAAGGGTGTTGATGCTCCGCCACCGCCTCCTCCGCCTCCTCCTGCAGAGGCATGGCAAGCGGTGATGGCTGCAACAAATGCTAACACCCAGATGTTAATTCAGCTGTTGCAAGAGAGGAACAATCAGCAGTAGGGCAATTTCAACCATGGTGGTCATCAGTTTGCATCTCTGAATCAATTCCTGGCGAACCAGCCAAAGTCCTTCACGTCTTGTGACCAGCCATTCGACACTGAGGACTAGATTCGGGACATGATTAAACACTTTGAGTGCAGCAATGTCCGTCCAGAGGACTTCGTCAAGTTTGTAACATTTCAGCTCAAGGGGCAGGCATCAGTTTGGTGGCAGCAGTTGAAGGACTCCACGGGAGGCAGAATGATCAGTTGGGACGATTTCTGCAAAGATTTCAGGTCTCACTATATCCCTCTAGCTTTGTGCAAGAGATGCGTGAGAAGTTCAGGCGCTTGAAGCAAGGTGGATCCTGTGTGTACAAGTACAACGTCGAGTTCCACGAGCTGGCTCGATAAGCTTTGCAGGACATTCCAGATTAGAAGAGCAAGATCTATCAGTTGAGAGGTGGTCTGAGAGAGGACTTGCAGCTGGCCCTTGCCTTGCACGATCCCAATGAGTTTGATAAGTTCTATAACTTGGCTCTCACGGCTGAGGCAGCTTTGCTCAGAGTGGAGAATTCGAGGAAGCGTTTGAGAGATTCCAGCTCATCGCCCTCAACTCAGGTGGTCCAGAAGCAGCAAAAATATTGGGTGTATCCTCCTCCTCCTTGGCAGACTCAACAGTTCAAGCAGTCAGGTGGTCATGGTTCTTCCCACTCACCCAACCCAGCTTTCCAGCAGAGGTTTCAGCAGCAGAAGCGAGGGAATCCTCAAGTGCAATTACGTCCGTTGTCAGATGTTACTTGTCACAAGTGTGGGCAGACGGGTCACTACTCCAACAAGTGCACCTCTCAGCAGCATCTTCCGGCCCTCCTCCAAGGAAGCCTCCAGGCAATGCTATCGTGAAGTTCAACCCCATGTCCGCGAGAGTCAATATGGTGAATGCAGCTGAAGCAGAGAACTCCACAGACGTGATAATGGGTAATCTCCTGGTTAATGATATTCCTGCAAAGGTTTTATTTGATTCAGGTGCATCGCATACTTTTATGTCATTTCCCTTTGCATCTGGCAATAATTTTGCGACCGAGTTTTTACCAAATACGTAGGAAGTTGTGTCTCCGGGCAGTCGTCTCGGTTCCAATATGGTGGTCCGGGAGGTCTCTGTCAAGATGGGTGACTATGCCTTTCTGGTTGCTCCTATTGTCCTTGGCAACTCTGATATTGACTTGATCCTTGCGATGGATTGGTTGGCTATGAACAAGGCGTCTATTGATTGTGAAGCTAAAGAAGTGAAGCTAACTCATTCTTCGGAGGACGTGATTATCTTCACGGCCTGTGATGACATGGTCCGTCTGTTTTATTTGAATGAGAAGGGTGAGATCTCTCCAATTTCTCAAGTCCGAGTGGTCTGCGAGTATGAAGAAGTTTTTCTGGAAGAACTGCCAGGAATGCCTCCGCACCGAGCAGTTGAGTTCGTAATTGAGCTTGAACCGGGTATTGAACCAGTGTGTAAGCGGTCGTACAAATTGGGTCCAGAAGAGTTGAAGGAGCTGAAGAAACCAACTTGATGAGCAAGAGCGTCTCGGTCTGATAAGACCAAGCTCATCTCCTTGGGGTTGTGGAGTTCTTTTCGTCAAGAAGAAGGATGGCACGGACCGACTCTGTGTCGATTACCATCAATTGAATAAGAAGACGATCAAAAACAAGTATCCACTTCCCAACATCAATGAGTTGTTTGAGCAATTGAAAGGGGCTAAGATCTTCTCGAAGCTTGATCTCGGGATAGGTTATCATCAGATTCGCATTCGCGAAGAGGACATTCCCACGATTGCTTTCAGGACAAGCTTTGGCTCATATGAGTACACGGTGATGTCTTTCGGTATGGCCAATGCTCCACCGACCTTTTGTCAGATGATGAATTATATCTTCTCACCATTCAAGAATGAATTTGTCTTGTTGTATCTTGATGACATTTTGCTCTTTTTGGAAACTGAGGAAGAGCATGAAAAACATCTCAGGCTTGTGCTTGATAAGCTAAGAGAGCATAAGTTATATGCTAAGTTTTCCAAATGTGAGTTCTGGTTGAAGGAAGTTGTGTACCTTGGGCACATCATCTCTGTCGAGGGCATCAAAGTTGATCCATCAAAGGTGCAGGCCGTTGTTGAGTGGGAACCTCCGCAGAATGTGAAGCAACTTCGAAGCTTTCTCGGGCTTGCAAGCTATTGCAGAAGATTCGTTGAGAATTTCTCCAAGATTTCTAAGCCTCTCTCAAGTCTTCTTCAGAAGGGTGTGAAGTATGTCTTGTCTCCAGAGTGTCAGTTGGCCTTCGACACACTCAAAGATAAGCTCACTTCTACTCCAGTCTTGATTCCTCCTGATGATTCAAAACCTTATCAAGTGTTCTGCGATGCCTCTCTTCAAGATCTTGGTGTAGTTCTGATGCAAGAGAAGAAAGTGGTAGCTTATACCTCGAGGTAGTTGAAGCCAAGTGAGAAGAATTACCCCACTCATGATCTTGAGTTGGCGGCAGTGGTATATGCTTTGATGACTTGGAGACATCTCTTGTTGGGCAGACGAGTTGAGGTCTACACCGATCACAAGAGTCTCAAATACATCTTCACCCATCCTAACCTCAATCTTCAGCAAACTTGTTGGGTGGAAATGCTCCAAGATTACAATCCGACCATTGACTACACTCCAGGCAAAGCTAATGTCATTGCAGATGCTTTGAGCAGAAAGGCTTACTGCAACAGTCTCATTCTGAAGCCTCTCCAGCCTGAGCTTTGTGATTCTTTCAGAAAGCTCAACCTTCAGTTAGTACCTCAGGGATTTCTTGCTAATATCCAGATTTCTCCTACCTTGGAAGACCAAGTCCGGCAGGCTCAACTTCTTGATGCAATGGTGAAGAAAGTTAGGATTGGCTTGGCAAAGAGCATTCCCAAATATAAGTGCTTCAGTGTTGATGACAAAGATACATTGTTCTTTGAGGATCGCCTTGTCGTTCCGAAAGGGGGTCTCAGGAAGGTTATCATGGAAGAAGCTCATAACTCTCTTCTCTCGATACATCCAGGAAGTTCCAAGATGTATCAGGATCTGAAACAGACCTTCTGGTGGACGTGCATGAAGCGTGAAATTGCTCAGTTCGTAAATGAATGTGATGTCTGTCGAAGGGTGAAAGTAGAGCATCAACGTCTAGTAGGTATTTTGCATCCCTTGCCCATTCTCGAGTGGAAATTCGAACATGTTGAGATGGATTTCGTCACCGGGTTTCCGAAGTCCAAGAAAGGTAACGATGCCATCTTCGTTGTCATCGACAAGTTGAGCAAAGTCGCCCATTTCCTTCTAGTCAAGGAGTCTATCTCGGCATCTCAGCTTGCAGAGATGTATACGTCAAGGATAGTCTCATTGCATGGTGTTCCAATGCTGATATCTTCGGATCGAGGAAGCATCTTTACTTCCAAGTTCTGGGATTCATTTCAGTCTGCGATGGGTACTAAGATTCGATTCAGTACAACCTTCCATCCTCAGACTAGTGGGCAAGTTGAGAGAGTCAATCGGGCCCTCGAGGATATGCTAAGAGCCTGTGTGATTTCCTTTGGCATGAAGTGGGAAGACTTCCTACCTTTTGCTGAGTTTTCATACAACAACAACTATCAGGCTAGCTCAGGCAAGGCTCCATTCGAGATTCTTTATGGCAGGAAGTGTCGTACCCCGCTCAATTGGTCAGAGGCTGGTGAGCGTCAGATTCTTGGGAATGACATGATTGCTGAAGCAGAAGAAATGTGCCGTGTCATTCGGGATAATCTCAAAGCAGCGCAGTCCCGTCAAAAGAGCTACTACCATAGCAAGCATCGTGACATGACTTTTCAGCTTGATGATTTTGTCTATCTCAAAGTGTCTCCCATGAAGGGCACTCAATGCTTCGGCATCAAAGGAAAGCTTCCTCCTTGTTTTGTTGGGCCTTTCAGAATTGTTGGCAAGAGAGGCGACCTTGCATATCAGTTAGAGCTCCCTTCCAACTTCTCAAATGTGCATGACGTGTTTCATGTCTCTCAGGTCCGGAGATGCTTCAAGACTCCCGAGCGCACATTTGATCTTCAGGATATCGACCTCCAACCCGACCTATCCTACCATGAGCATCCAGTTGCAGTTCTTGATGCGACTGAGCGCAAGACCCGCAATAAGTCAATCAAGTTTCTCAAAATGCAATGGTCACATCACTCCGACAAAGAGGCCACTTGGGAGCGCGAGGATCACCTCCGTTCCGAATTTCCACAGTTCTTTCAGTCCTAGATCAAGGGTCGAGATCCTCTTGTAGTGTGGGAGAGTTGTAACAGCCCAGATGTTTTCTTTCCCTTTTTGTAACCCCTTTCCTCTTGTAGCACTTGTTGAACCATGTATGGAAGTTATGAAGAGGTTATCATTTCATGTGGCCATCATTCCATGTCATCATTTTGCATCATGGCATTCTTTTGCATTCACTGCACCCCTTACTTGTGGTGCTAGTGCTTGGTCCATCATGGGAGTGCTAGTGTGCATATAAGTGTTTGGGTTGAATGTGGTGTTTTCAAACCTTGCAAAACCCTCAACCCATTATTTAATTTAACTTGTGTTATAAACTTTGGTTGAACCTGCTATAAAATTGTTATTACTTTAGAGGATTTATTTGTGAATGTAGGGGTTGCTCTCATTGCTATTTTATACTTTGGTTTAATGAGGGTTTTAAAACAAAACATCATCTAAATTCTGTTTTGGGTGTGAATTATCTTGTCTTAAAAATCTGTTATTTATTTTGTTAAATAGGGCATAATTCCCTCATGGCCTGTCTATTTTTATTTTTACCAAAAACCCTTTGCTTGCCTCTGTTTGAATTTTGGGTGTGAAACTTTAATTAAAAAGAAAAAAAACTTTTTCTTTCCTGCTAGTTTTTGCATGTGCGTGAGTGAGCTGTGGGCTTGGCCCATGGCCTCGAGCCCAGGGAGACACCGCGTCTCCTTCCCCTTTCCACCGAGGCGCCGAGGCCCCACTCGCCAGTGGCTCTCCTCCCTGCCACCTTTTCCTCCCGCGCGTCCCTCCATCTTTGCTCGTGCGAGCACATGGGTTGACGGACGTTGTTCCTCCCTCCTCCTCCTTTATAAGCCGTATTGGCGTCTGTGCCTAGGGTTCCTCCCTCGCGTCGCCACCCTCTCCTCCTCCTTCTCCATTTCTTCCCCCAGGTAAGATTCTGTAGCTATGTCAAAGAGCAGACCCGAGAGAGAAAAGAAGGTCGCTGCCGTCTACACCGCGTCGCCGTCGTCCCCGGCGTCGGCGAGGATGTCCAAGAGCTCGGGGTTTTTCCCCGCGTTCCATTCCCGGTGTTAGGAGCCCCGGGGAACCACCACGTCGACGGCTCCTTCCCCGTCTACGTCACCGTTGTTCTGCTCCGCGCGGGCCGCTCTACTTCAACGTCGGCCGCTTCTCCGACCTCTTCTTCCCCTGCGTTGGATCCGTTGACCTCCATGGTGAGCATCGCCGGTTCCTTCCCCTCTCCCTTCTCCCGTAGTCTCGCCATAGGGTTCTCGTCGTGCTGCTTTCACCGTCGTAGCAGGTAGTTGCCGCGCCGCCAGGCTGCCATTGCGGGCTCCCTCCCGTATCTCCAAGTGTGGGAATGGAACCCCCAGCGACCCCGCGTCTAGCGCCGTGCCGTGTCGAATAGCTCGTCGGAGTGACACCGGAGACGTCCCCTGTTTCGGTCGCCGGGGTTGAAGATAGAGAAAAGGGGTCTGCTCAAAAGAGCAATACCCCCTCTCTATTAAGCTCCGAATCGCTAGCGTAGTGGTGTGTGTGTTTGGGTGACGACCAGTAGATCGAGGGTTCGACCCCCCCCTTTTCTTTTTTTGTTTTAATTGCTGCTAGGACTTTTCTTGATGATTTTCTCTCCTGTTTGCACTAGGGCTTTGTAGCTTGTGTGTGTGTTGTAGATGTAGGTGTGTGGAGTGTATGTGTGCATGTGTATATGCACATCTACACTTGTGCAAGTAGGCATATTTACACATATGTGTATATATACATATGGTGTGGTGTGTGTATCTACTATGTGTGTGTGTGTGGGTATATTCTTGTATGTGAAGTGCATGTGTAGATGTAGGTGTGTTTGTGTGTGTGAGAGAGAGACCACATATACATGTGCATGTGTGAGGACATATGCCTTGGGCATGTGTGTGTGCTCATGTGTGTGCGTGTGTGGATGAACACATCTCCCCATGTAAGTTTATCCTTGTTTGTGATGCTATGCCATGCCTACGTAGTTTAATGGGTGTCTAGTCTATTTCTAGCAAGTGTCCAAATGTGGATATGCCAAATATGGTAGCTTCCATATATGGCAATAAGTCACTTCTAGCTTATAAGAATCCATGTGTTATATTTTGAGCTGGCTTTGTGCATTGATGATTCATGCAAGTACCTATGTATGAATCATCCTAGGAATCCATTGGTGCAATCAGATTTCACTTTAGAGCAACTTCATAAAACTGCTATTTTCTGTTATGATGCCCTTTTGTCCATTTCCCATGATTTTATCTATGCATGTTTAAGACTTGTTGTCAACATGAAAGTGTTAGCTAAACTTGTTGTGAATGTCCTGGTATTTTTCTTTCTTTTTCTAAGGCCACATATCAGTGGAAACCTTGCTCTAAACTTGCTATGATATCTGTTTTCTGCATGCTCTAAATTCCACTAAGGGCTGGACTTGTTTATTTTCATGCCCTGTTTAGAGCTTTATATCAGGTGGTGCTTTGAGCCTTTGTGAATAATTCCTTGATGGAATGGTAGTGGGTGAACCCCTCTACAACATGGGGCATTCATTTTGTTCTTAGGTTTTTGTATGCACCTATTGTGCCGTGTCAAAGTGGGCACTTGACTGAATCTGTCAGATTTGTGAAACCCTGAGAATTTCACCAAGTCTGGGAATCTGGAGTTATTTTCTTCGCCTATTGTCTTGTGTATATTTGCTCCTGTGTTGGGAATTAGCCCATGCAACAAACTAATGTTTGTTAGATGTTATGCTTCTCTAGCTCCCTGTAAAATTTCATGCTTACACACCTCTTGTAGATATCATTTTGGAGGCTGCCAAAATGCTTCAGAGCATAAGCAGCTGGTAAAAAATTGTAATTTTCACTAAGTCCCAATCTGTGATATTTTGTCCAAGTTAGAGGTTGTAGATCTGCTCATGGGTGATTCCTTTGCCTTAGATTTTTGTCAAGGGTTGTAAAGCTTTTGGATGGCTTCAGTTTCATGTCTTCATTGAATTATTTAGAGGGATGTAGCTATTGTAGATCTTGTAGTAAAGCCGCTATGTTGTTGTTAAAAACAGATTGTATGCTTGTATGGTTTTAGAGCTTGTGTGAGCATTGGTTGATGGTGTAGTGTGTTCTTAGGCATCATCCCACTTGTATCGTGGTGCTTGATCACTTGGCATCCTGGTTACACTAGTGAGTGCCCATTTAGTTGTGTTTGCGGTTGTTTTGAACCCGTAGGCCTTTGTAACTTGTTTCGTAGTTTCTGGTTGATCCGAGAATCCGTTCACTACGTTCTTTATATATTTTCGCTTCGTTTTCTCGTGATGCACATGATTATGCCATGTGCATGCATGTCAAGATAACTTAAAATGAGGTTCTGTCCAGAATTTAATTAACTCAACTAATGCATATGCAAGTGACTAGAATAGTGATGCATGATTCCTTCTTCACACATGCATCATATTGGCTGTTGCATTATGTTCTCTTGGGTAGCATCGGGAGCAGAGAGTGAGTACATGGATTCTAGAGAGTACGTGCAGGAAGAACAAGAGCAGTTCCAGGATGAAGAAATCACACGCAAGATGATCGTGACCTTGACACCATTTCTAGCTTTGTTATGCTTAGAATCACGTTTCCTTCGTTACATGCTCATTGCCTACCACTTGATATATATGCCATCTGTCTTCGCCATGAAACCTCAAACACTTCCATGTCAGAGCAAATATTGTTTGGCTAAGTAGGCTTGCTTAACCTCTAATGAATAGCTTTGCTAGTTGCAGGTGACAGCTGGTCCATGTGATAACATGGGCATTTTGATATCATTATGTTAAAGTGCTATTTAATTAATGCACCTATATACTTGGTAAATAACGGAAGGCCTAGCCTTTTGCCGGGTGATTTGTTCCGTTGTTGCTGACTTAGTTTCGGCTACCGGTGTTTGATTCCATAACTGAGCGCTCCTAACACGTTCGGGGTTGTTATGGGGACCCCCTTGATAAATCGTATAGTGTTAAGGCTTATCCGACACAACCCAACTTTGGTTTTAATCTTCTAGTAACTTAATAATTAAATGCATAGGGAATAGCTACCTCGAGGAATTAATCAACAACCCGGGCCAATGCTCCTCATGAGTGTTGTTCCAAACTGGACTGTATGCGGGGCCACCGCGAGGAAACTTGAGGTTTGGTTCCCGTAGCTAGTTCCATCCATCGTGTCCTGAGACTGAGATACGCGGCTCTTATCGTGGTCATCGACATGTCAGGCGGTCCTGCTAGATTTGTCTTACCTTAGCGATATATCTTGCGCATTGGAATTCCGGTGAAACTTTGGGTCTCCTCAAAGTTGAGGTTTTCCTCTTAGGATTCCGACGAGATCACGAGTTTCGTGATAGAGGATTACTATGCGGCCTGTGGTAATTTGTAATGGACTAGTTGGAGCACCCCTGCAGGGTCTAATCTTTCGGAAAGCCGTGCCCGTGGTTATGTGGCAAATATGGATATTTCGTTAACCGACTGGGTGCGTAACCATGACTATCTCTTTCGGAGATCGTTCTCTGATCGAGAACATGATGGGGTTATGTGTGATGTAAGTAGGTGTTCAGGGTCACTTAGTGATCAATCTAGTGTTCGACCGACCTGCGTAGACCACTATATGTTTACTCTGATCATCGTAAGATAGCCAACAAATATGCTTAGGTTGCTGCAAACCCATACACTTAACCTTCCTCACCCATTAACTAGACTAGATACGATACCAAGGTCATTTGATTGATGAGTCCTCGTGGCTCACAGTTTTCTACAAACACCCACAGGTACAGGTACGCCTGATGTAGGAGATCCTGACGACAGCCAGCTAAAGTGGGAGTTCGATGAGGACTCTGGCAGACCGTACGTGACTTATCCGGAGGACTAGAGGCCGTGGTCGTGATCGTGGGGCCAACAAGCGGGATTTCATAGCTTTATCTGTTTTCATGATTGTCCGTAGCTGGACTAAACTATGCTCTGAATAATGTGTGCATGTAAGCTTTATGTTATACTCTTATCAGATGGCAAGTGTATGCCCTACTTGTCACTCTTTCAGTTATGTAATGTTATGATTATCTCGCTTGCGAAACGTTTAGATGTGCCCCTTTCCCTTTTGAGGCCTCGCCCCCAAATAAGGAAAGGGCCGCATCTTAGTCGTTACAATCATGCAGGTTTCTATACAAGGTTCATTAAGAACTTCCATAAAATTAGAGGCCTCTTACTAATCTCCTACAAAAAGTTGTTCCATTTGTTTTTTATGATGGTTGTGTAGGATCCTTTGAAATACTTAAGAATTTTTTGATAACTCCCCTTATTGTTCAACCACGTGATTGGAATTTACCCTTTGAAATAATGGATGATGCTAGTGATTATGCTATTGGTGTTGTTCTTGGGAAAAGAATTGATAAGAAAATAAATGTTATTCATTATGCTAGTAAGACCTTGGACACCACTCAAAGAAATAATACCACTACTGAAAAAGAATTTCTAGCAGTTGTGTTTGCTTGTGATAAGTTCAGTCCTTACATTGTTAATTCTAAAGTTACTATTCACACTCTTCATGCTTCTATTTAACATCTTATGGATAAGAAAGATGTTAATACTAGGTTGATTAGGTGGGTCCTTTTATAAAAGAGTTCGATTTGCATATTGTTGGTAGAAAAGGGGCTAATAATCCTATCGAATATAACTTGTCTAGGTTGGAAAATATTTTTGATGACCCAATGCCTATTAATGGTAGTTTTCTTGATGATCAATTAACTATTATAAATACCTCCCCTTCGCGTGATAACCCTTGGTATGCAGATTATGCTAATTTCGTTGTTGCCAAATATATACCATCTAATTACACGTACCAACAAAATAAAAAGTTCTTCTTTGATCTAAGACATTACTTTTTCATTGACTCGCATGTATATAAAGGAGTAGATGGTCTTATTGGACGTTGTGTACCAGAGTATGAGCAGGAACAAATCATAAGGAAATGTCACTTCGATATCTACACAGGACACCATGCTAGAGAAACGAGTGCACATAAGGTATTACAATCTGGTTTTTATCGATTTAATCTCTTCAAAGATGCACGTAAGTTTGTTCTCTCTTGTGATGAATGTCAAAGAATTGGTAATACTGGTAGACGCCAGGAAATGTCTATGAATTATTCACTTGTTATTGGACTATTTTATGTTTGTGGCATTGATTATATGGGACATTTTCCTTTCTCAAACAGTTATACTCATATTTTAGTTGTTGTTTATTATGTTACTAAGTGGGTGGAAGCCATTCCAACTAGAAGTGATGATCACGACACCTGTATTAAAATTCTTAACGAGTTTAATTTTCTGAGGTTTGGAGTTCCCTAGATATTTAATGACTGATGGTGGTTCAGATTTTATTCATGGTGCTTTCAGTAAAATTTTAGCCAAGTGATGTCTACTATGCAAATTTATTCTTATAGACTTTGTTAGGCCTCCAAGAAAAGAGTTTTCTAGTACAACATCAAATTTCCCTCAAGCGGGTGACCTAAGGTTTATCAATCAGTGGGAGGTTTAGGATGAAGATGGTCTCTCCCAAATAACATGAAATCAAGCAATCTATTGTGTCCCCAGCACAACTGATACAATGTCAAATTGTATAGGTGCACTAATTCGACAAAGTGATGGTGATACAAGTGTAGTATGGATAGTAGATATAGGTTTTCATAATCTGAAATAATAAAAATAACAAGGTAGAAGTGATAAAAGTGAGCACCCACAGTATTGCAAAGCTTTAAAACAAGGCATAGGGTTCATACTTTCAGTAGTGAAATCTCTCAACAATACGAACATAATTGAATCACGTAACAATCCCTCAAAATACGATAAATAATCACTCCAAAGTTCTTACCAATAGTGGAGGACATAAGATGAAATTGTTCTAGGTAGCAAAACCACCTCAAAGTTATTTTTCCAATCAATCTATTGCACCACCACAAAGTGTCAGAATAGTTCTAGAGATCGTACTACGGTAACACCATACGATACACGTCAATCAAATGTAATGTCACCTAGATACCCCAATGTCACCACAAGTATCCATGAGTTAATTATTTGATATGCATCAAACAATTTTAGATTCATAATATTCAATCCAACATAAGGAACTTCAAAGAGCATGACTCAATTCACCACAACAAAGATAGAGAGGGAAGAACACCATATGATCCAACTATATTAACAAAACTATTGGTACATGAAGATCGTGCCTTATCAAGATCACAAGTGAGAGAGAACTAATACATAGCTACGTGTACATACACTCGGGCCCAGAGGTGAAATACTCCATCCTCGTCACGGAGGCCATGGGGATGATGAAGATGGACTCCGGTGATGACTTCCACCCCTTCGGCAGGGCACCGGAAAAGGGCTCCAGATGAGATCGCTTCGGAACAAGGGCTTACGGCGGCGAGGTAAAAGTTTTAGGTGAACTTTTGGGGGTTTTAAGTATATAATAATTTACAGCATCGGAATCACGACAGGAGGGGTCACAAGGGGGCTACAAGGTACCTAGGCATGCCTAACCCCCAAGGGCATAGGCCCCTGCCTTGTGGGGACCTTGTGGGTCTTCATGGGTTCCTTTACTTTGAGAAAAAAATCATCAAAATATTTTGTCTTGTTTGGATTTCATATGGTATTGATTTTCTAGAAAACCAAAAATATGCACAAAAAAAATAACAAATGGCTCTAGGAACTAGATTAATATTTTAGTCTATCAAAATAATATAGAAGTGCCCCACATGGCATGAATACATCATAAATTATAGATACGTTGGAGACGTGATCACCAAGTATGATGTAAACCATAGATAGCATCACCTTATCATCCTTAGTTTAGTGGGGAGGTAAATTTTTGCAGTAGGGAGATCATATTAATTTTGCACAAGACTGTTAATAGAGCTAGAAAGAATTTGTGTAACAAAGTACATGATCGTTGTGGGCATATAGGATTGCTTATAAAAAATCATATGGGTACGTCCCCTTATAAGATGATTTATGGAAAAGAATGTCATTTACCTCTTGAGTTGGAACATAAAGTTTATTGGGGTATTAAAGAACTGAACTATGATTTCAAACTTGCCAGTGTGAAAGTGCAACTAATCTTCGAGTGGTTTTGGTAATTAATAATAACATATACGTCATTGAACTAATGCATATTCAAAGACCATTTCAGGAAGTTCAATGTAGGTGTGGCTAGGACATCTGGATGTCGATCCCTCAAAATTCTAAGGACAAGGATTGGTAAAAAGCTCCAAGACTCAACTTTTTGGTTAAGTGATCTAAGATCACACTGAGTCCATAGGAAAGCCAGTACTATTAAAAGGGATGTGGTTTTGATGATGACTCAATTGCTCAAGTGCTTAGAGATTTGGCTCCAAAATCCTCAACCACATTCTCACATTCCAATATGTCCAAATTCCGTAATTCTATCTTGGTCCCACCAAATCATTCCATATGGACCCAACGAGATATCCAAGACAACATCCACAACCTAAATCCCAGTAACATACTAAAGTGCATGTGTCAACCTTCATTGTTTTCACTTCGAAATCTTTGAGTGAAACCAATTGGTGACACCGAAGTGAGGAACTTCTTAGGTCATCTCCCAATCGGTCCCACTGAGTGAAACCATTTGGTCACACGAAATGTCTAACGTTTGAATATTTTGCGCTCCTCGGTGCCTCCTAGATTTATTATTGGTTCCACCGAGTTGGGAATAAAGTGAGTAACAGTTAGATTTTTGGTGCCTCAGTTTGCATGAACTTAGTACCTAGAGAGGCAAGCATAGAAGCGCTCTTGAAGTGGAGTAATAGTAGTAGATGCAGAATCGTTTTGGTCTACTTGTTTATGGACGTGATGACTATATACATGATCATTATCGTGAATAACATCATACACTATGCGCTTTCTGTCAATTGTCCAACAGTAATTTGTCTACATAACGCATGCTTTGCTTTCAAGAGAGAAGCCTCTACTGAAAACTATGGCCCCTAGGTCTACTTAATCATATTGCTAAAAAATACATTGCTGCCCTTTATTACTTTTTATTGACTTCTACTTTTATATATCTATCTCTATCAGAATTATTCCTTGCAAGTAACGAGTTCAAGGGGTTGACAACCCTCTTGCCGGCGTTGGGTGAAAGCGTTTGTTTTGTGTGTGTAGGTGGTGACGATGAGAGTTCGCCTTGATTCTCCTATTGGTTCGATAAACCTCAGTTCTCACTAGGGGAAATACTTAATGCTACTATATTGCTTCACCCTTCCTCTTCCCGCAAAAATCCAGCTAACTCACAAGTAGCAGCATACTAAAGCTCCAACTAGGGGAACTTCTTGAGAGCAACTAATCAAGGGGTATCCCTTGATCTACCATCCAAAGCGATCTGAGTATTGTAGGTAATAAAAAATGCAGATGCGTCTTGGCAATGTCCTTCTCTCCGTGCACTACGTGGACTGGAATAAGGTCTGCAATTAGAAGGATAGTTAGAGGCTCCACCTCAGGATCATGGCTTCATGCAAGCTAACGGGGTCCCCACTCCTTGTTGAAACCAAAGCTCTTCTACTTGCAGTTGAAATTGCAAATGTAGCACACATCTAGTGGGCTACCTGGTTCACCAACAACCAAAATCTTGCCCATGCAGTAGCTTTAAGCGATATTTGCTCCAAGCCCGACCACTCGAAAATCAGAGCTACTCTTGCTGACATCTTCCAGGTTTTTCCAAAAATGAATCCCCAGAGATCTTTCATATAAAGAGGGATCTCAATAGAGTTTCTCACAACTGTGCCAAAAAAATCTCTATAGAAGCTTTCCAATGTAGATCCATCATGTTACTACTCAAATTATAGGCATAGGGGTAGTTTGCCCGTTTTTACAGTGCATCAACAACTTTCTACACATGGACTTCAAGATCCTAGTTGTATAATGTGTTTGATACAATATATAGTTGGCGACTAAGTGTCGGTGCACTAAAGTTTGGGCCTTTAGCGCCCCTTACTTGTGCACGGGCAGTTGTAGCCACACCTGCGGCAAGGCTCGCTGAGGGACTGTGGAAGAGAAACACGAAGACGTCCAAGTCAACACCCAGAAGGCTGAAGACCGAAGGCTGAGGCCACGGAAAGATCCTTGCCGGGGGAGGCTAGCGAAGACCCAGCAAGAAGCGCTCCGAGCAAGGTCCCAATCCGTCACCACTCCAGCGCAGCGACCAGCTGTCCTTTTTGCCTTGATACGTGTCGAGCGACATCTAGGGGATGAGCAGTGCTGATAGCACGCATCTCTGTCCCGTATCACAGGAGGTGTCGGAGCCTAGCAGGCATTTAATGCGCATGCCCTGAGCATCAGTAAGCACTGTACACCCCGTGCTTGCACTGTTAACTATGCACCCCGTGGGTGTCTTGTTCCACCACTGTTGGTGACCCCTTTGACCTATAAAAGGAGGCCCAAGGCGTAGCTTAGAGGGGGATCTAGTATCTGGTATCTGATCTATTCGATATGCAATCTCTAGGGTTTTAGAGCCTCAGTACGTAGTTTTTGTGCATGACATAACGCCCCTGTAGCCCGAATCCTATAACACATACAATATACACAAAGCAGGTGTAGGGGCTCAGCGGCCCGAACCTGGGTAAAACTCCCCTTTGCGCTTGATTGTTGGTTCTGCTCTTGGTGCAATCTTCTCCACCACACAAAACTTAAAGGGATCCACGCGATCCTATAGGTGTCGTGCTTCCTTGCCCCGACATCTTTGGCGCACCAAGTAGGGGGCAAAGGTTGCGCTAACCTGACCTAGTAGTCAGCGCGTCAGTTCCTTTGTCGTCTTCATCGCCATGGCTCCCAAGAAGAGGGGTGCAACGGCGGCTGATCCACCAGCACCCAGTGCACCTGTGACTGCACACACAGGCGACGGCATGGGCACGTGCGGAGGAGGCGGAGGTCCTGAGCCTCCATGACACTCTGGTGATCACACCCAAGCGATCGGTGTTGTTCGCAACCATAACAACATCGCGCGCACCGATGGGTCTAAGGACGGAGTTGTGTGGCATACGGGCGGCTTGGCGAACTCCAAGGACAGAAGGGTGCCTTCCGGGGCACCCACACCGGCACATACACCACGGCCTTCCCAGGCCGCACGCGACGAGCGCCGCCGCCAAGGAAAGTCTCCTGAGTATCACTCTCGAGATGCGTAGGGCCAGCGTGCATGTCAAGAAGTTGGTGGCAGCGGCATGCGGTCGTGGGACTGTGATGGTGCTCCTTCTAACGCGGTTAGAAGTAAGAGCACCTCACGTTCCACGTACCACACACCGACGCCTACACTAACGGAAGCACTAGCACGAGCACAGATGCTCCTAGACTTTCCCCGTGTGGCAGAGAAGCGGAAATATGAAGGGCTACCATTCGGAGCCTCATCGCCCTCGCTAACGGCGATGGGCCATCGCAGGCGGGACCTTCAACGGGGTCGTCCGCCAGGCCGGCACGCACCAACAGCGAGAAAACTAGAGGTGCCCTAACCACGGTGCACTCTCCTCCACGGCGGCAGCAATGATCGCCGCCCCGACGGATCAACGTCTCCGATGATTCGACGACGTCGTTTGACCCACGGACCCGTTGTGATCAGTGTCAAGTTCTTAAGGAACAATGGCAAGAAGACGCCCGGACCAGGATTGAACGGCGGCGGGAAGCGCACCATCAATCTGATAAACGCGCAGGGCCCACTATCGACGAACCCGCGCCAGGGTATCCTGGCGACCTGCCTTACGAGGTGGGTTGTCTGGTGTTTACTCGTGAGCTATGGCGAGTCCAGTGGCCCAGTTCCCACATGTTCATACAGGAGATTCCAGAGAAATACGACGGCAAGACTCACCCATCGAAGTTCGTGAGCATCTACACCATTGTGGTGCACGCCGCCGGGGCTCGCGATGACAAGATACACGCCAACTACTTCCCGCTCGTGCTGAAGACCAACGTTAGGTCGTGGTTGATGTACCTGCCGAAGAATTCCATTTCTTCCCGGGAAGACATGTGCCATGACTTTGTTGGCGCCTTTACCGGTGGCCACCGAGCTCCTGGCCAGGAAAGTGACTTGCACCTCATCCCCCAGAAAGAGGGCGAGACCTTGCGCAAGTATATACAGAGGTTCATCCGCATACAGCACAACATCGCAGATGTTCATCCTACCGCTGTTATCAGGGCGTTCCATCAGAACATGCGCAACTGAAAGATGCGCGAGGAGCTGGCAATGAACTAGATCAAGGATGTCGCCGAGCTCTATGATCTAGCCGACAAATATGCTAGGGCTGAAGAAGGAAGGAGGCTCCCCAGCGAAGATGCCGGCACAGGAGCCGATTCTAAAGACGGAGACGCCGATGCCCCGGCAAAGAAGGGCCGACGGCGTAACAAGAAGCGCAAGAGCAAGGCCGTGTTTGCTATCGAGGTGTCCGGCAACGTCGACACCGCCAAGAAGTCCAAGGCTGATGCCCCCGGCAAGGATGTTTCTGGGTATGCTCCCTACCAGATCTTGGCGGCTACCAACAAGCTGGAAGGCTCCGGCAAACAATACTGTAAGCTCCATCGCACCAAGGGCCACGATCTCTAGAACTGCCAGCAAGTTGAACAGCTTGACGAGAAGCAGAAAGCTGAGTACGAGAAGCGGGACAAGGAGAAGGCTCTAGATGGCAGTGAGGGGTCCGACAAGAAACGCGGTGGTCGTCACAGCAAGGCCAAGCAGAATAAGGAGAGGCCCGCCCGGGGCCGCGACAAGGGAGAAGGAGATGAAGATGAAGGTAGCGAGGAAGACGACGAGTCTAGTGACCAGTGATACGTCCCAAACGTATCTATAATTTCTGCTTGTTCGATGATCTTTTGGGTCACGTATTTATATGGTCTGCTACACTTTCATACCTTTTTAAACATATTTGGACTAACCTACTAACTCAGTGCACCCAGTGCCAGTTTCTGTCTCCTCATGTCTTTTTTGCATGGACTATTACCCAAATTTACCGAGTCCCCAAAATCCCGAGAAAAATATATAAAAATCAGCGTGACGGAAGCTTCCGGAGCACCAAAGGTGGTCCAGAGGGGATCCGGGGCCTGCCCAGGCAGCCTCCCTGCACGGCCTGGCCCCAGGTCGCGCCCACAGGTCGCCTGGGTGGGGGCCACCTCCTCTGATGCCCTCCTTTGGCCTATATTTACCCCTTTGATCGAAAACCCTTGAGTCATATCCAGAATCGCGAATTTCTCCATCGTTCGCCGCCACAGCGCTTCCGAGATAGGGAGTGCCAGGAGACCTCTTCCCGACACCCTGCCATAGGGAGGATTGACCTCCGGGAGCTTCTCCATCAACAATCATCAGTTCGTCCATCTCCATGCTATATTTTTATCACTTCATATGTTATGTGCTATGTTTGGAGTGTCCCGCTCTTTACTTTTTAGTTTGTTTTAGTTTTGCTTGCTGTTCGTAACAAGTTGGAACCTAGCCTTCTTTGTTTGGGAGAGAAACACGCTCCACTCCACTCTAGAACACAACATAGGTTTTCATGCTTATCCTTTTTGTGTGTTCATTATCTGTTCATAGCTACTTTCATGATTAGCTCTTAGTTTTCATGCTTTATCTTTTTAAGAGCTTTCATTTAGGTTGCTTTTGGAACTCTCTTGAGTTATCATGCTTATATTGTTTAGAGAGTTGGCTTGTTGCACTGAGTTGTGTGTCTTTCATGAGTAGGTAACTGAGGTTGCTATTTAAGTATAGTAGTAACTTGCAATAGTTTTGAGGTATTGATTTGAGTAATGTTTGGACTATTGGTGCCAAGAGCTTGAGCCTATTAGTGATAGGTGTAGTATTTTGGGAAATCCTTGTGTTTTTCAAAAACTAAAAAATAGTTGAGAACTCTAGCTACTAAATTGATCGCTAACCTGTGGAGGGGTTGGAATATATAGAGTACCCTCACGTTACCATGGGTCGAGGATGCGCAAGGATAACCAAACCCCCAAACACTCCTCCTCGGTGTACTTGTCTCTTTGTGAATTTCCTAACTAGATAGAGAGTTATCGATAATAAGTGTATGATTTCTTCGGACTAATGTGAGTATTCGATTGTTGGCACTTCCACCTTCCATATTTTGCTAGCCTCTTCGGTACCGTGCATTGCCCTTTCTCATCTTGAGAGTTGGTGCAAACTTCGCCGGTGCATCCAAACCCTTGGCATGATACGCTCTGTCATCATAAGCCTCATTATATCTTTCCTCAAAACAGCCACCATGCCTACCTATTAAGGCATTTCCATAGCCTTTCTGAGATACATTGCCATGCAACATCCACCATCCCATGACTTGATCTTCATGTCATACATGCTTTTGTTTGATCGAGAAGTCGCATGCTAGTTGGGCATTGCCCTTATTATTGCTACAAGACGCGCTAGTTTCATTGCATATCCTGCTACACTGGCACAGGCATACATTTGCATATATCATGATAGTTTTGATTTGTCTTTATGTTGAGTACTTCTTATAAAGTGTGATGATATTTTTATTCTTGTAAAACATAGAGTGTTGCCCTTAAGTGAGGAAAAGATCCCAAAGAGGACAAATCCCAAAGAGGACAAATTAAAAGATCCCAAAGAGGACAAATGAGAGATAAATAGAAAGAGCTAAAGAGGCCACAAAAAAAGAGAAGGGGGCAACACTACTATTCCTTTTGAAAGATCCACACTCGTACTCCATTGTTATATTCGTACTCCATAGAGATTATAATTCATGCATAACTAAGTGGGGACCCTTACACTATAGAACTTGGCTTGTATATTCCAATGATGAGCCTCCTCAAATGAGCTCTAAGTCTTCATGAGCAAGCAAGTTGGATGCACCCCCACTAGTTTCATTGGAGAGCTTACCTTAGCTCATATGTGCATCCGTTGCATGGCAATCCCTACTCCTCACATCATATCTATCATTTGGCTTTCTCTCGCCTATGGTTGTCCTCAATGATGTGATCCTTTCACACCTTTTTGTCTACCTTCCCCATAATTATTCTCTTTGCCATCCTAAGTGCCAACATATCTTGCTTGCGCTCATCCATTGCATGAGTGCTCAAAGTCGAAAGGGAGAGGATCATTTTGACTTGTGCCTGACTAGTTGTCTAGGGATGAGTCAAAATAAGATTCCGAAGGAGACCAAGTGTGAAGTTTTAGTAGATTGAGTTCTCAATTTAAAAAATAAATTTTTATGCTCTAAACCCATCTCCCACTTCTTGCATGCAAACACCATTTGGAGACATTCGAGTCACGGACAACGAGAGCTCTTGCACCTTTATGTTCTTACTTTGCTAATTTCAATACTAAATATAGACTCTTGCTTGTTATTGTCTTGACTTGAGTTGCATATCTAACTTGCTTTACTTTGAAGTTCTTATATGTGTGTTAGCATGTCACCAGACAAATTATTTGTGTTATCATTTACCTACTCGAGGACGAGCGCGAATTAAGCTTGGGATGCTGATACGTCCCAAACATATCTATAATTTCTTCTTGTTCCATTATCTTTTGGTGACATTGTTATATGTTTTGCTACACTTTCATACCTTTTTACACATATTTGGACTAACCTACTAACTCTGTGCACCCAGTGCCAGTTTCTGTCTGCTGATGTCTTTTTTGCAGGGAATTTTACCCAAATTTACCGAGTCCCGAAAATCCCGAGAAAAATATATAAAAATCAGCATGACGGAAGCTTCCGGAGCACCAAAGGTGGGCCAGAGCGGAGCCAGGGGCTGCCTAGGCGGCCTCCCTGTGCGGCCTGGCCCCTGGCCGCGCCCACAGGTCGCCTGGGTGGGGCCCACCTCCTCTGACGCCCTCCTTTGGCCTATATTTACCCGTCTGATCGGAAACCCTGGAGTCATATTTAGAATCCCAAATTTCTCCATCGTTCCGTCGCCGCAGTGCTTCTGATATCGAGAGCATTAGGAGACCTCTTCCTGGCACCCTGCCGGAGGGAGGATTGACCTCCAGGAGCTTCTCCACCGCCATGGCTTCTCGGACGTGCCGTGAGTAGTCCTCCTTGGACCATGAGTCCATGACCAGTAGCTATGTGATGTCTTCTCTCCATTCTTGTGCTTCAATGATTAGCCCTTGTGAGCTGCCCTACATGATCAAGGCATCTAGTAATTTTCCTGCTAATGCTAGGCTCGGTTTGCTGGGATCCGATGGATTATGAGATTATGTTCAGATTGTGACGAGTTATATATTTGATTATCCTTTTATATTATGTTCTTTAATGATTCATGCATGTTCTCCGTTGCTCTTTATTGCTTTGGCCGAGTAGTAGATTGTAACTCCAAGAGGGAGCGTTATGCATGATTGTGGATTCATGCCCCTTGATTTCTAGCTTGAGTGACAGAAACATGAGACTAGGGGATGTGTTGTTGCCACCAGGGAGAAAACAACGGTGCTTGTGACCGCGGTTGCAAGTATTGTTTACCTTACGCAAAGTTCGTTAATGCAGTTGTTCATTGTTTTGAGTTTACACTTTGGGTGGGGCTCGCAACTTAATACCAACGAGATGTTCTGGATAGATATCTCAAGGTGGATGATTAGTAAGTAGATGTTGATGAATAAACGGTCTACTTGTCTTGGCATACTGCCCATTACTATTGAGCCTCTAACTTTGAAGTAGCATAATTAGCATTGCGGTGCGTTTATAGTTCTGTCAATTGCCTAGCTGTAATTTGTTTACTCATGCATAGTTGTTTACCGTCTTTTGGGAGAGAGACATCATTAGTGAACATCATGTGACTTAGGTCCATATTACCACCATTGTTTACACCTCCACCATTTATTGCTTTCATTTACTTTTCCGTTGCAATCACTATCACTATTCGCGCTTGTGTTTTGATCCTTTGCAAACTACATGGCCGGAGAGATTGACAACCTCTCTGTACTCGTTGGGAGCAAAGTTATTTGTTGTGTGTGCAGGTCCACGTCTTCTGCTAGCGCCAGAGCAGCGGACCCCTACTTGTTGATCCTCGGAGTCCTCCTGGTTCGATAAACCTTACAGTACCCGTGTAAGGGAAATCTGGTGCTGACTACATCTCCATCTTCCACTTGGGGTAACCAACGAGGGGCGAGAAGTATATCCATCAACTCGTCATCAACCACGAGTTTCGAAAGGCTGCGGACATGTGTGCATTGACGGGGGCACCTCGCTGCATTCTTCCCACCGCCAGCTTAAACAGTGGGTGCGTGAAGTGAGTGTGGCAAAGCCATCTGTCGGTGCCCACAAACCCTTGAAGTGGTCCCATACGCCTATCATTTTTTATGCCGAGGATCAGCCTGATCGCACAACTGCGGTTGGGTGTTTGCTGTTGTTGGTTTCACCAACGATCCTCAACCTCAAGGTGACGAAAATGCTGGTTGGCGGTGGGGCCTACATGAACATGATCTCACCCGACGTGATCAAGAGGATGCAAATCCCTGATGAGGATCTTGAAGAAACGGACACGTTTCAAGGGATTGGTCCAGGGAAGATCCAGCCGAAGGGAAATATTACGCTACTGGTAACATTTGGTAGCGACCAAAACTACAGGGCGGAGAAGGTTGTCTTTGATGTCGCAGAGATTCCATTGCGATATAATGGGATCCTTGGTCGTCCACAACTGGCCAAGTTCATGGCGGCATCGCACTATGCGTACAATACGTTGAAGATGCCCGGGCCGATGAGCGTCATCACCATCAACTCCAACAAGAAGGATGCGCTCATCTGCACCAACCAACTCTATCAGGAAGGAGTTGCAGCGCTTGCCGCCAAGGCACCCGCTTTTGCCGCTGAAGCTCCAGGGGGAAGAAGACCAGCAAGAAGACCTCTGGCGCACACTCCGGCAAGCGCACCTCCTCGAAGTGTTGCGCTGCTGCTCACGATGTGCCGAAGGGATCCAACGCTAGGAGCAAGAAATCCAAGGCAGCTCCACCAGAGACCAAGAAGGTACCCTCCAAGGAGGATGGGACGGGGAGAACTTTCACCATAAGTTCCACCCTAGACAGCAAATAGGAAAGTGCGCTCACTGCCTTCCTGCGGGTGAATCTCGATGTGTTTGCATGGTAACCATATGATATCCCTGGTGTTCCCAGGAAGGTGATTGAGTAACACCTTGATGTTTTCCCTCATGCACGGTCTGTCAAGCAGAAGGTCGGGAAGCAAGCTTTTGAGCGGCAACAATTCATCGCCAATCAAGAAGTTAGAAGCAGCAGGATTGCTTAGGGAGTGATCCATCCAACATGGTTGTCCAATCCAGTTGTAGTGCGTAAGGCAAATGGGAAATGGAGGTTGTGTATCGACTTTACAGATGTTAGTAAAGCCTGTCCAAAGGATCCATTCCCCTTGCCGCGCATCGACCAGTTAGTGGACTCCACTGCCAGTTGTGATCTGCTGTCATTCCTTGACGCCTATTCTGGGTATCATCAGATGTTCATGGCCAAGGAAGGCGAGGAGAAGACCGCATTTATCACCCCATGTGGCACGTACTTCTTCGTATGTATGCCTTTCGGGCTGAAGAATGTTGGTTCAATGTTTGCTAGAGCAATCCAGATTGGTTTTGAGCCACAGCTACATAGAATATGGAAGCTTATATGGATGACATAGTTGTCAAAACCAAGGACAAAGCAATGCCCATACAAGATCTAGAAGAGACGTTTGCCAATCTGCGCAAGATCAATTTGAAGCTTAATCTTGAGGAGTGCGTGTTTGTTGTCCCATCCGACAAGCTTCTTGGGTTCTTTGTGTCTCGGCGTGGATTGAAGCGAGCTCCAACAAGATCAAGGCCATTGAGCATATTGAAGCACCAAAGCGCGTCAAGGATGTGTGTTGCCTTGCTGGCTGCGTTGCTGCTCTGGGTAGGTTCATCTCCAAGTCTGCTGAGCACGCCCTGCCATTTTTCAAAATCTTGAAAAAGGCAAGTCCAATGAAGTGGACTCCGGAGGCGGAGGCAGCGCTGCAAGATTTGAAGAGGTACCTCTCCTCTGCGCCAACACTAGTCACACCTAAGCCACAAGAGTCGTTGTTGCTATACTTGGCGGCAACAAATCAAGTGGTTGGTGTTCTGTTAGTGGCACAGAGAGAAGACGGCGAAGAAGCAGCGGCAGATGCAGCACAATCGAGCGCAGGACCATCAAGCGGCAAGCCAGGACATTCCCTGGCAGAGTCTGGAGCCGGCAAGGCAGAGCCTGTCCAGCCGAGTGAAGCAATGCAAAAGAGGAAGATGGTGCAGCGCCCAATTTATTTTGTTAGCTCCCTTCTGCAGGGGGCTAGGTCAAGATACTATGGCATGCAAAAGTTTCTCTTTGGCCTCCTTATGGCCTCGAGGAAGTTGCGCCACTACTTCCAGGCACATTAGATCACCGTCGTCACCCGCTTTCCGCTGCAACGGATTCTGTGAAATCCAGAAGCAATCGGCAAGTGGGATATGGAACCATCAAGCTTTGATCTCAGATTTGAAAGAACTGCAACTATTCAGAGTAGAGCCTTGGCGGAGTTCAATGCAGAATGGACACCGACGCTAGACGTAGAGATTCAAGAAATGACTCTCCCCGGTAAGGAAACGAGTCAGCAATGGATCATGTACTTTGATGGAGCTTTCTCACTGCAAGGTGCGGGTGCTGGCGTACTGCTCATCGCACCCACCGGAGAGCACCTCAAGTACGTAATCCAGATGCACTTTCCCCAGGAGAAGTCAACAACCAACACTGCCGAATACGAAGGGCTGCTTGCCGATCTCAGGATCGGTGCAGACCTCAGGATCAAGAAGCTCATTGTCAGAGGCGATTCACAGCTTGTCGTCTGGCAATCAACAAATATTACTAGAGCCCGTTGATGGAAGCCTATGTAGATGAAGTGAGGAAGATGGAGGAGTGCTTTAATGGCTTGCAAACAGAGCACGTCCCTCGTGCTGAAAATAGCATTGTCGATGACCTATCAAAGCGTGTTGCCCTCAAATTACCTGTGGAACGAGGAACTTTTGTGCTCCGACTGACTCAACCATCCGTGGCACCACCAACAAGGCCAGACAAGAGAAGGAAGTTGAACTCCGGCTAGTACTTTCCTGCAGAGCTACCAGAAGATGCCGACAAGAATCTTGCCGACAAGGAAGCTGCCGGGAACAACACCAAGCCTGCTGGGGAGCGACTAGCTCCAGTAGGACCTCGAGTCCAAACAGGATCATCACTCAGAATGGCACATAGTTCACGAGTTGCACCTTCATGCAGTACGTCCAAGACCTTGGCAGAAAGATCTGTTTTGCTTCGGTTGCTCACCCAAGGAGCAACAACCAGGCGGAAAGGGAAAACGCTGAAGTGCTGCGACGCCTCAAGACAAGAACTTTCAACAAGATGCACAAGTGCGGAAGATGCTCGATTGATGAGTTGCCGGCAGTTCTTTGGTCAATCAGAACAACACCAAATTGAGCCATCGGCTAGACACCCTTCTCCCTAGTTTATGGGGTGAAGGTAGTTCTCCCATAGAACTCATATATAGGTCACCTCGAGTGCTCGCCTACGATGAGCTCAAGCAAGAGAAGTTGCGCCAAGATGACGCAACACTCCTTGAGGAAGAGCATCTTCAGGATGTTGTGCGAGCTGCTCGCTACCAGCAAGCCTTGCACCGCTACCATAGCTGCAAGGTTCAAGCCCGAAGTCTTGAGGAAGGCGACCTTGTTCTTCTACACGTTCAGTCGGCCAAGAATTCCAACAAGTTGACGCCAAAGTAGGAAGGCCCTTATCGGGTAGTACGAGTCACCAGGCCTGGCGCAATCCGCCTGGAGACTGAAGAAGGCATTCCGGTGAGCAACTCCTGGAATATCGAGCATCTTCGTAAGTTCTATCCATAAGGCGTGGTTGCCGGTCCTCCCAGCAACCACCTTTTGTGCAAGTCTTGTCGGCAAGGCATGTAATCCTTTGTACAAGCCAGGCGCAAACCCTGTGCGTAGTTAAATAAAGTTAAGTGTTTCACAATTCTTGTCAATTTTCATGTTTATGTGCATGTTTCTCTAAGGTTTTGTATTACACTTATTTCCAGCAAAGTACTAACGAACCGCCAAGGTTCCATATCTCTACCTATTCTTCTTTCTTTTTCTCAAACGATAGAAGGTTCCCTCGCATGCAAGTTTGCCGGGGGGTGATGGTATGAACATCAACATGCGATGTTCAGGAGATGGTCTGTTCAACAGAAAGGAGTACAACAACAGAAAGCTAAGTTGCAAAAACTCTGAGTAAATTTGAACCGTAGAGTTATTTTCCTTAGACGACTTCGACTTTTGTATGGAAAACATGAACGCGAAGCATGATCGGTTGCACCCTTAATTTGTTTCGAGCCTGCTCAACAACTTAAGCGGTTACACTGATTGCGCCAAGAAATCTTGCCGGTAGCAGCACCGCTAGCAGACTGCTAAGGAACCATTCCTCAAAGCGCTTGCGGCAGCTGTGTGCACCGGCAAGTTTGATTGCGCCAAGGCACCTCTAGCAGGTTGCTAAGGATCTGTTCCTCAAAGCGCTCGTGGCAGGGTTGTGCGCACCGACAAGTTTCCAACAAAGCGTGGGCATGTACCATACGGGAAGAAATCAAACAAGGATAATAGCATCCATCCATTCAAAACATAGCAAAGTATATTACATAGATAATTGTCGCGATCCTAACTTAAGATGGAGTTGTCTTTTACATGGAATACGTAGCAGCAAAAGAAGAAGAAAAAGAAGTGGAGCAGCTTGTCCCGGCGTTGGCCTTCGACCCTCTTGACTTGGCGCACCTTATCGACGATAGGCATGACCAGCTCCTCAAGCGCCTTGAGGTACGCATTTTTCGACAAGCGTTCAAGCATGTTGGTGAGGTTGATGCCGGGATTCTTGTGCGCCACCTTGGTGAGCACCTTGAGGAGGACGACCCGACGGAGCTTGCGGGACTCGTCTGCCAGACGGGTTGCTTGGCTAGCGTGGAGCTGCTCCAGGGTGCCAATCAGACTATCGAAGAACAGAGTCAACCTCGCGCTCTGAGATGTCCCTGCATCAGAAGAGTAGCGGAAGCTACGTAGGCCCATGGTGGATAGCTGTGCCGTGAGCCTTGCTGCGACGTCAGCAAGGCGTTCAGTCTAGGTCTGCACGCCTCCCACATAGTCTTCATGAGCAGCGGCGGCACTCTCGAACAGAGCCTTCTCGTCCTCGAGATCTTTGGTCAAGGCCCTCTCACGAGACTTGCCATTCCCGAGGGACTCCTCCAAAGTGGACAGCTTTCACTTCAGATCGGCAAGGGAGGCATTGGCAGCGTCAAGTTGGGTGGTCTTGTCGGATACGGTAGTCTACATTTCCACCAAGCTGAATAGAGTCTTCTCTCTTTCGGCCCTGAGCGTCAAGATCTCCATGTCGAAAACTTCAAGATCTGCCTCTAGCCTCTTAACCTTGTCGGCAAGCTCGTTCTTGGCAGCCTCTACGGTGACGGCGGCATCGACGGCTTCCTTCATCTTGCCGGCATGGTCTGTCGCCTGAGCCGCCAGAACCTCCGCATGCTTCCGCTCCAGCTCCTGGGTCCACTGCACGACAAGCCTCTCAATTTCTTCATCTTTGTGGTGAAGCTTGCCGGCGAGCGCCTCCTCATGGGCGGCAAGATCCTCTTCCTGGGCATCAAGCCCGACGTGGAGCTGTGTTAGGCGGGCTTCCTCTACGGCAATCCGTTGTGAGGCCTCCTCTTACGCCTACTCCATATCAGACCGCTTCAAAAGGAGCTCGTTCCTCTCTTTGTTTAGCCACGCCCGGCCAGACTGCGGCTCTTGATGAGCTTTGGCGAACGAGGCTTGGGTTTCCTCGAAGCGCTTCTGGAACTCCGCCTCCGCTGCGTTGATGATTAATGCCCTAGAGTCCAGCTTCTCTTTTCGGGCAAGGTGGAGCGCCTAGAGCTGGCGGAAGTTGTCGCCCATAGCTTAGAGGAGCTGCTCTTCCTTGGACTTGCTGTCACTGGCTACTGATTCGCTAACAATCGTGAGCCCGGCAGCAGTGGTGATCTCACCGTCAAAGGTATCTCCTTCGACGGGCTTCCTGGCGCTTGTTGCCCCTGGCATGTTGACGAACTGGTTCGCGCCAGCTTCGAGGTATCTTCATGGAGAGGGGGGTTTGGACGTTGGCAGCTGATCCTCAACATCCGCCCCACCGGCAACTGAGGGCTCAGTGGCCGGCGTAGCGCCTGGCGCTCCTGTGTGTGATAGCCCGAGACCGACACTCCACAAGATTCCCCTGTTATTCCATTGCCGCCATGTGATTATTTGTTTGTCACATTCATCGTTGCATCATGCGCATCATCTACATTGCATCGGCTCACTGTTGCCGCTAGTTTTTAGAACTTGCATCTGTTATTAGTTGCCGGTTCTCTCCGTTATCGTCGTTGACCGTTTCGAGACCAACCACACACGCACGCGCCCGCGCCATCGTTAATATTTTTTGAAAGTGTGTATAAAACCTTCTTGGATTGGGTCGAAACTTGGCGTGCGGTCTTATTTTAATGTAGGTAGGCCGCCTTCCAAATGTCGTCACAATCGGAGTTTGTTTGATACCCGTACCATTAAACCTATAGCGGCACTATAGCCGGTCATATTGTCACACATTTTTTCGTTTGTAAAACCTGATGTCAGGCTGCCCGTTTTCACTCTCTTCTATGCCTAGCCCCTCTGCACAATGCACCGACCTGCGCGCAACCTATCCCGAAAACCTCCCGCAACCCGAAACACACGGTCATAACCGTTGGGTCCGGATCAACCCCGTAAAAACCTAAACCATCACCGATTTGTCAATTGAACTCCCTAGCCTAATCTTTTCGACCGTATGATCTAAATCGAAGGGTCAAAAATCAATACGGCTTCCCTATATATATTTACACCTAACCCTAAAACCTATCCCTCATGTCCTATCCATCCCCGCCGTCACTCTCCTTCCTCGGGATCTCCTCCCAATCCACTCGCGAGTAAGGGCATCTCCAACAGTTTGTTGGTTAACTTGTTGGTAAAATATGCCATATCATCAGTCAATACCTTAACATACAACTACTCCAATGGGTTGTATCTAGTTTGTCCAATAAGATGTGAGGTAATAAATAAGGTGCTCTCTCATTCTACATTGAAGCTTGTGCAAGGGTGTTGGTTAATTTACATACAACCTTGCTCTTTTTACTCATTTATTGCATGACACATCATCAAAAATTCTATGTGTCAAAATTACCAACAACTATCTTGCAACCATTGAAGATGCCCTAACCAACGAGAGCCCCGGCCACGTGCCTTGATCTCTGCGCCGCTCCAATCCCAATCGTCAGCCAGCCTTCCCCCGGTGTCGAATATGCCCCATAAGGCCCAAGCTCTTGGACCCGAGGCCTTCTTCCAGCCCCGCTCGATCGGATCGAAGGGAGTTCCTCGATCCCGAGCCCGAGCTCGCAGGGCACCCGGCCTCCTCCCTCCAGCCCTGAGCACGCCTCAGCCCTACCACCTCCGGCCACCGCGGTAAGCTGTCGCCGCTACCCACCAACAAAAATAGGCCAGTGCAGAGCCACCCCTCGCGTCGTGGCACTCGCAACCGCTAGCTGCAGCTCCCACGAGCCCGCGCCGAAGCCGTATGCGTATCACTGTCGGGGCCCTCTCTGCCGGCCCCGCCGCCGACGACCCCTTGCTGCTCCCCGAGACCTCGCGCCGCCCCGTCGTACCCTGCTCGCATGGCTAGGTCGCGCCCCTCCTTCTGCTCCCTCTCCATCGTTGCTCTCTCTGTCTCTCAGCCCTCACTCGTTTCTTTTAGCAGGAACCACCATGGAGAGCCGCCGTCGGGGCCTGCAACCACGCCACCGCGACGCCATGGGGTTCCATCATCGGGGATGGAACGTGTTGACCGCCTCCGCCTCCCTCGTCTGGATCTGACCATTTCACCACGAGCACAGCCAGAGGCCAGACTATTGTTCTCCGTCACGTTCAGTTCATGTTACTGAACTTGGTGGTGTGTTCATCTAGTTGAGAATCCGCAGCTATCACGAACATAGCCGCATCCGAGCTGGCTAGCGCAACATTTTGGCGTCCACCAGGTCCAGGGATCAAATCCCGAAGGCCTGTCTTTTATTTTGTTGCACACACGCACAAATGGTCACTTGGGCCCGATCCAATCCTGGGTTGTTGCACTATGATGCAATTCGGCTCGGTTGTGTTTGTCCCCGCGTGCGAGTTTGTCTAATTAGTCCCGAATTTCAAAAGTGCAGGATAGTTGCATTATTCAATGCCCGTATATTTTTATCGTGCATCGGATCAAAATAAGTTAGGTATGTAGATCGTGTAGAATTCCATGTAGATTAATATTTTCTAGCTTTCATGCATATTTAAAATTGTTTAACGTGTTGTTTGCATCGGTTTGCGTGTTAACGTGATAGAAACAGGTTAGTTCGTAGCTAGTTAACCGTAGCTTCGTTGGAGATGAGCTATATATGTAAACCAACTAGAATGACGCGTAGTTTCTCGTGGACCACTTTTTTTGCCGTTTAAGAAACATAAAATGTGGATAGGACAGATCTGAACAGTTTACAAAGTTAACGCGTGGGGTCCTTTCGAAAATGCTATATGTCGTTTTCAGCCTCATTAAAAATGCTTAGATAGGTAGTTTAATTTGTGCTTCACCCCTTTCCATGTTTAACAACATTTAATATTGTCGTGTTAATAAACGGGAGTGAACTAAATAAGTAAATGTGGAGTTTCGTCAATATGCAACTCGTTGCATATTGAGCTTCACTTAATGTGTAATGTCTATTTCTGTGATTTGTCATTCTGTGCTTTGCATGATTTAACTGAGCATGCATCATATGTGTTGTGCTTCATGTCATGCATGTGCCGTGGGGAATATTGTATGTTGATTTTTGTTTCGGTTTGCTTCGCCTCGATAGAGTTCTGCAAGCGTGTCGGAATGTGAGGATCCGTTCGACTACGTTGGTTCGTCTGCTTCATAGACTCATTCTTCTTCCAAGCAGGATTACAGGCAAGATGACCATTTCCCTAGATACCATTACTATCAATGCCATGCTAGTTGTCTCATTTCTTTCTCTATGTCTCGTTGCCTACCACCTATTTAATATGCGTCCCAACATTGGCATGAAAACCTTCAACCTGTTCAGAACCCAGCAAACCACGGTTTGGCTATGTTACCGCTTGCTTAACCATGTGTTAGAGTTGCTAGTTACAGGTGCAGTTGCTTCCATGTGTTAACATGGGTTCCTTGTTATATCACCCTATTAATGCCATTTAATTTAATGCACCTATATACATGGTAAAAGATGGAAGGCTTGGCCTTCTAACTTGGTGTTTTGTTTCACCTTTGTCGCCTTAGTTTCGGTTATCGATGTTATGTTTCATAAATGAGCGCTCCTAAAATACTTGGGGTTGTTATGGGGACCCCCTTGACTTTCTTTTTGGGATAAAACTCGTTTGGCAGGGCCCAACTTTGGTACTATTTGCAAATAGCAAACTAAAATATGCATAGGGTTTGATCACCCCGTGGATAATTAATCAACCCCCGGGCTAGTGCTCCTCATGAGTGTTGGTCTAACCTAGAGCATTGTGCGGGGCCAACCCAGGGAAACTTGGGTGATTTCTATCAGGCCACCGTACGCGTCGCTTATCCGTCGTGTCCTGAGAACGAGATACGCAGCTCCTATCGGGATCGTCGACACGCGGGGCGGCCTTGCTGGACTTGTTTTACTCTTCTCGAACGTCTTGTGTGAGGGATACCTAGGACACTTTGGGCTATCTCAAGGTTGAGATTTTCCAATAGGAACCCGAGGAGATCATGGGTTTTTCCCTGATCGAGGTCATTCCGGCGCAGCGTGTGTTAGTTTGTGATGGACTAGTTGGAGCACCCCTGCAGGTTAATCTTTAGGAAAGTCGTGTCCGTGGTTATGTGGCAACGTTGAAACTTTGTTTAATATTCGGTTCTAGATAACTTGAAGTAAGCTTAATTAAAATATGCCAACTGAGTGCATAACCGTGATTGTCTTTTTCGTGAGCTTCTTCTCTGATCGAGGACACGGTGGGATTATGTCTAACGTAAGTAGGTGTTCAAGATCATTGAGTTGATCATCAATAGTTCACGTCCGCTATGCATAGATCATCCCTCTCTTCTATTCTTGTACTCGTAAGTTAGGACCTCAAATAAATGCTTAGTCGCTTGTTGCAGCCTCACCACTTAACCATACCTCACCCATTAAGCTTTGCTAGTCTTGATACCTTTGGAAATGAGATTGTTGCGTCCCTGTGGCTCACAGATTGCTACAACACCAGTTGCAGGTATAGGAAAGTGATATTGTGACGTGAGCGCGATGATCTGCTTTTGGTGTTTCTTCTTCTTTCTCTTCATCGATCTAGGATGGGTTCCAGGCCGGCAGCCTGGGATAGCAAGGATTGACGTCGTTCTTTTATTGTTTGTTTTCGTCCGTAGTCGGACCCTGCTCTTCTTCATGATGATTGGATATTGATGTGATCTTGGTGTAGCTTGTGCCGAGTGTAAGCCAACTCCTTATACTCATCTTTTCAATACATGTACTTGTAACGATATCCATTCTTGCGAAACGACGAGATGCGTTTCTATTCCGGTCGAGGCCCTCGTACCAAAATAAGGATAGGACCGCATCTTGGGCATTACACTGTGGTAGGAATGCCGTCAGTACGGTCACTGGGCTCCTTGCTGGCCCTCTCCGCAAACTCCTTGGTGGCCTCCTCTTGTGCGGCCTTGGCGGCCTCCTCCTGGGCAACCTTGGTGGCCTCCTCCTGAACAGCCTTGGCAGCCTCGTCAACGGCAACGCTGTCAGCCTCGGCGGCAACCTCCCTGGCGATCTCCTTGACGAAGGCGCCGACATCCATGTCCTCCATCAAAGGTGGATCTGAACGCCAAGAGAAGGAGAACAAAATGAGTCCAAGATAGAAGTTCAAGAAGACAAAAAAGAGATACGGACAAGTTAACAAGTACTCTTGGGCAAACGGCTTGCCTGCGCCAGGCTGCTCGGAGGTGCTTGCTCCTTCCTTAGCAATGTTGGTTGCCGGTGTAGGGCGGCCGGCCCCTGCGCTTGCTGAATCATCCTCGATAAGGATGCGTTCGCTGGCAGAAGCCCTTAGCGGAGACCCACCTCCGGGCGGCGTAGTGGATGGAGGTGGCATGTCGGGGGCATCCTGGGAAGACTCTCCTTGTCGCCGATCCTCTCCTGCAAGACCGGCGATGTCAATGGCAAAGACAATTGTCCCAGCACTCGCCAGTGGGAAATGAGTAGAAGACCCGCGCTAGGGGGCTGCGTTGAGGGCTTCGTCGTGGGCTGAGCTCTGGGCTGATGGAAGTAGCCTCTGGCGCACCGGAGGTGCTCGTCGGGGGCTCATCGCCCGTCGAGGTCTTCGCCTTCTTCGACGACCTCCGCACCAATGATTCCGGATCCCTCCGAAGACAGACCAGAGCAAGATAAACAAACCAAACTAAACCGGTGATGCAGAAGTTAAAAGATGCGGCAGGGCTCCTACTCTTCTTCTTCCGAGCTGAAGGCAGAGATGTCGAAGTCGACCTTCCCCATAGTGTCCATGGGGGGAGGTGGAGGGGTGGCCCTGCGGATCTTCGTTGTGGCACGAGAGGAAGGCCGCTGAACTGGGACGTCGGAGGTGGCCTTCCGAAGAACGCGCTTCTTCTTCGGAACTGGGAGCAACTCGTGTGGCTGCTCCTCGGCTGCTTCTTCGGCAGAGGTACCCCAACAGTCGTGCCACTGTGCTCCCTGGCAACCTCGTCCTGCCCGGCAGGCGCCCCCTCTGGCACAGTGTCCTCTTGATACGTCCAAAACGTATCTATAATTTTTGATGGTTTCATGCTACTTTTATGCTTTTGATAATTGTTTTTTTATTAAGTTCATGATATATTTGGACTAACCTATTAATAGTTGCAAATGTGCACAATGTTCTTGTTTTATACTTTTATGTGTATGAACTATCAAAAATAGAAGAGGAAACCTTGTTGTAGTCGAATTGGGACTTTCCTGAAATCCGTCTGAAACCTCTTTTTTAATATTGCCACGTTACGGGTCGAAGACGGCCTCAAACGTAAATATCACAGAATAAAAAAGTGTGGGTAATTTTAAGCTAATAATTCTAGACATAACATTTGGCCCATTTGGAGTTCGGACGCTCCAGGAAAGCCCGTTTTACTGGAGGACAAATATCTGATTACGGGATTACGGGAATCAGTGACGTGATTGAGTCCAACTCTTACCATATTTGATGGATTTGGCCAAGCCACGACTTTTGGACCTCATTAGGGCAAGAGAGAGGTCCCTAGGAATATTCTAGAGGTGCCCAAGAGCCCTTGGATCAAACGGGCATCCATCGAAGGACCAAGGATGATCGTCCCAACTCATATAAGGAGAGGAAAACCCTGACTTCTGGGCAGCCGCCAAAAGCCACGAATTTTGCCTCCCCCATGGCCTCATCTCCATGGGGGAGGGATCATCTACAACACCAAGAAGCCATGGAGGAAGGGGGCTAAGGGGCGGCTCTCCCCATGATGGCCGGACGATGCAGAAGGAGCCCCCTGCGCCACCGACGGCCGTCGGCGCCGCCGTGCACCTCAGGTGTTGCCCCTTCTCCATCCTCTCCGCCATCATGCCGCCTTCACCAACACCTCTATCATCATCTACTCCATAGCTACAGTGGTCCACTCCCCCACAAACCTCTGTAATCCCCTATGTAAACATGGTGTTTGATGTTATAAATTATTTGCAAATGATCTATTGTATCTATGTCATGTTTGTGTAGTTCCCTTTTGTCATATGATTGATTGTTGAATCTTCATGGATGGTTTGAGCTATATATTGAATTTTTTACAGTCTTATGGTGCCCATCGTATGTTTATGTGCGCATGGATCACATCATAGGGTTTGTAGTATGTGGAGAAAGCTAGAGGGTGGGCTGCTTGAGTGACAGAAACATGAGCCCCAATCTAGTGATCAAAGCATATGGGATAAAGAGGACATTTTCATCTTAATGCTATGGTTGGGTATTTTTACCTTAATGTATCTTCTAGTATTTACGGATGTTTGCTAGAGTTCCAATCATAAGTACCTGCAATCATTGGATAGCTAGAGCTTGTTAGCTTTGCCTCTCCCACATAAAAGAGGAATATGAACCTTCAATTTGACTATTTGATCATGGACAATTCCACCACAATTACCACCACTTTTCCGCACTCATGGTAATGTTAGTTTATGGTTACTTAGTATATTTTATCGCTGCAGCACTAACATTTACTTTCTTGTATTTATTATCTTGCAAACCTTTCTCTCATACCCGTATTATCACTCTAGTTTTATCTCCTAGATATTGCAAAACGTTTAGTGTGCGTAGAGTTGTGTCAATGGTTGATAGAACTTGAGAGAATATTTATCCCACCTTTAGCTCCTCGTTGGGTTCTACACTCTTACTTATCGAAAAGGCTACACGCGATCCACTATACTTGTGGGATATCAAGACCTTTTCTGGCGCCGTTGCCGGGAAGCAATAGCGTGGGGTGAATGTTCTTGTGTGCACTTGTTTGCTTTGTCTCTAAGTAGTTTTACTTTCAATTTTATGTTGTTCTCTATCTTTATATGGATAGGGAATGCCAATTACAAAAAAAATAGTTGTACTTGTTATCAAAAAACGTTTTCAAAAAGGAAAGTGATTGGAAAGATGAGTAATGGTTAAGTGGGGGCCGACCTTGAACACTTGTGTTCATGTCTATGAAACCAAAACAATTCTTTTCATGGAAGCTTTTCAGTTAAAAACTTATATATATTGTACATATTCCTCTGTACCATAAAAATAAAATGTATAGATAACTTCTAGTTTTTTTATGATGCAAGTTTGCCATTTCGCTGCCTAGAAACAGATTTCCGTGCTCCACCATAGAAAAATTTAAAAATTACCAGAACGTGATCTTGATCTGAAATTTGTTGAGTACAAAGTACGATTTATTACATTACTTTCATTAGTTTTGACTTTTCTGATTTGAGGTGCATAGATAGGTCTAATAATTCGATTTTTACTGACTGTTCTGTTTAGACAAATTTCATGTGCTTCACTGTAAAAAATCGTGATAAATCTCCGAATAGTATTTTGATCTGAAACTTTTTGTGCATAAACCTGAGATTATGATCTGTCTTCCATTAGTTTTGATTTTTTAGATTTGAGCTACATAACTATCTCGTTGAGTGTCATCTTTACAGACTGTTTAGTTTTGACAAATTTCTTAGTTTATTCAATATTGTGCTTGGTGTTATTAGTTTCATTAGTTTTTCGATGGACAATGGAAATCATGAACACCTTAGTATATACATTGGCTAATGTTGAGTAAATATTATGAAACTTGTCAATGCTTGAACTTCAGTGGATTTTATTTAATGAGTACTAACCCTACTAATGAGTTTTTGTCAAGTTTTATGTGAATGTAGTATTTAAGATCCAATGGAGATGGTGATACGAGATGATGAGAAGATAAAAGCTCAATCTTGGGGACTCCCAAGTTCACCTCAATGAAGTATTCAAAAATCTTCAATCATCAAAGCTTGGGGATGCCCAAGCCATCCCTCCTTTTTCCATGCCTAGCTAAAAGGCGTTAAAGAAAAGCGCTTGTGGGAGGCAACCCACTTTATTTTCCTTATGTTTTCGTGTTGTTTTATTTCAGTTTCTTTTGTTTTCTTCGAGTCTTGGAAGTTGTTTCCTCAACCTCTCCTTATCCTTTTTATTTCGTTTTGTGCCAAGTTTTAGCCTCCGATTGCAAGAAAGTTCAAAAGTTGTGACATGCTTTCCAGAAACATATTCGGTATGTTTGACGGAAAATTTCGCCAAAAATCACCAGATCAACTTTTTGATCTGAATGTTTTTGACAGTATGCTCTATATAATTGACTTTATCTCGTCTATTCTGAGTTTTTTTATTTGAGTTGCACAAGTGCCCCGAAAAAATTATTTACTACCTGCTTGTCTGTTTTTTCCAGATTATGCCCTGTTTTGCGTTTTCATTGTTTTGCAAATCTTAAGCTTGCTTTTTCTTTGCAAAAACCTTTTGGCAATCTTGACAAACAGTAGCTATTACTGAAAATCTTTATTTCCAGTAGAGAATAAATTATTTTATTATGGACTAACCACTCAAATCAGCTTATGATGAGTTTCATATGAAGGGAGTTTTCAAGTATGCGATGGAAGATGATGAAAGAAGATCCAGGAGTGTCAAGCGCTCAAGCTTGAGGATGCCCCCATGTACCCCCAAGAAATATTAAAGGAGACTCTAGCGTCTAAGCTTGGGGATGCCCCCGCGCATCCCCTTCTCCATCAACAATCATCAGTTCTTCCTTCTCCATGCTATATTTTCATCACTTCATATGTTATGTGCTATGCTTGCAACGTCCCGCTCTTTACTTCTCAGTTTGTTCAGTTTTCTTTGCTGTAATAAATGGTAGGATCCCAGCATATTAGTTTGTAGAGAGACACGCTCCGTTTTAATTGCTTACAACACTCTAGTTTTCACTCATATTGTTCTGTGAGTGTTCACTTTTTGCTAGTACTGTGTTTAGCTCTTGTTTTTCGCTCATATTTTGTTTAGAGACTGTTAGTTTGCTTCAGTTATATATGATTATCTCTCTGGTCTTTAATTAATATTATCTATGAGAGTTGTTTCAAGAAAGTTGATTGGTGTTGGAGAAGAGTAAAATATTTCATGCTTATAGTGGTGTAATAGGAAGCTTGTTTAGACTGTGGCTTAGACTTTAACATGTCATGTTAGATATTATCTTAATTATATGCTTAGTAGTTATTGATGTAGCATGACTTGTCTCAAATAGCTGAGAGTGCTTAATGTGCCATTGAAAGAATCATGTGTCATTTTTATCATATCAAAGCATAATATTGTGGCATTCTCCTTTACTACTTCATTTGGGTTGACTTGGCACATGCTCACACCATGTTATGACTACAAACCAGTCACTTATAGCCTCTATGATCATTTAGTTTTTGACTTGTAATACCATTTATGCTTTGACTAATAATGTTTTTGTCGCTATGCATGATTATGGACATTATTGCTCTCTTAATTTCTCGCTCTCAGTCTTTTGCTAGCCTCCACCTGTACTGAGTATGAGCTCCACTCGTGCATCCAACTCCCAAAAACCAAAGTTTGCCAAATGTGTCCACCATACCTACCTACATGTGGTATTTAACCATCACTCCAAGTAAATTTCTCATGTGCTACCTTCAAAACTTTCAAAATTATTCATGTTTTGTGCCTTTGTTTTAGCTCATGAGGAAGTAGTAGATAATTCATGATCTTCTCATACTGGACAAGCTTTATCTTGGGTTTGCATGTCTAATCTGCGAACCCATAATACGAGGATGTACTGGTGTGAGTGCGCCCAGCTCGTAAAAGATAATAGCAACAAACAAAACCTCCTTCACGCTTTGTTCATGAGAAATCAGAATAGTGATAAACAAAGGAGACTAAGGGGATGTGATCGTCCCCACTTTGGGAGTCGTTCCTCAAAACTTGTCCAGCATGAGAAGTATTGGGCTATCTGCTAGCATTTGACGAATTATGCAACTCCCAAAAGCTTGTTTTACAATCTTATTGATTTCAAAAATCTCTAAAAGCTCTAGCACATGAGTAATCCCTGTCTCCTTCTGCAAAGGGCCTTTCTTTTACTTTTATGTTGAGTCTTCATCTTCTAACTTTATGCACCAATTAAGAGAGCATAGTTGTCATTCTCAGTATAATGTGCATACTCCCAAAATTTGTTATTGATTGATTCATGATGTGTTATTACTTGCTCTCAAATTATTTGCTCTAGTCATCCACTTTAACTTTGAAAGTGTCATGGCATTTATGTTTTGCCCCACTCTTAAGGACAAGTGAAATACCACTTTGCTATGTTTTCTTTATGCTCGAAACAAACGTATAACTTTCAAGTGCATTATTATCCATGGTCTTTTGTTTGTGTTACCTTTCATGTTGCAACATGGTTGCTAAGTTTCATTGTTAGAATTATATCTATCATGCCTATGTTTAGAGTGCTATGATCTCAGCTTACAGATGCTTTTACAAATATGATGATCAAGATTATGTTGGTAGCATGTCACCTCAAAAATTATTTTGTTTTTATCGTTTCACCTACTCGAGGACGAGTAGGAACTAAGCTTGGGATGTTGATACGTCCAAAACGTATCTATAATTTTTGATGGTTTCATGCTACTTTTATGCTTTTTATAATTGTTTTTATATTAAGTTTATGATTTATTTGGACTAACCTATTAATAGTAGCAAAAGTGCACAATGTTCTTGTTTCACACTTTTACTAGCAAAAGAGCCCGTGTGTTGCATACGAAGAAAAAGAATACCATCCATTCTAACTCTATAAATTAAATCAATGACGTCGCAATAATTTATATAAGAGGAAAGATGTAAATAAAATAATAATTCATAAGATGGGACGTGAAACACAATTTTTTTGGAAGCTATAATAAATATTCCAGTCGTTTGGAATCACCCATGAACAAATTTATATAGTTAAAAATTGAATGTCACTTCTACTTCAATTTTGTCCCCAAACTTTGCCCATAAATTATTTTGTCACCTTACCAAGCCCCACCAAATATTTGAACTTTTTTTCGAACCTTAGAAATATCTACTTCCTATTCAAATGAGTTTGAATTCAACACTTGACAAAATGAGAATTGACTTGGAACCTTTTGGATAAGCAACATCAGACCATGTAGGCATATTTTGAGTTCAAAGATCTTACCAGATCAGCAAATGTTATGAGGGAAATCTTATCTCCACGGAGCTCCGGGAAAACCCTCGACCTTAGTACTCCGAACGCCCATAGGAAATCATCAAATGTTATCGTACCAGGGAAAAGGTCTTTATTCACGTTTATGATACCGGCTTCGACATTATCGAATTTGCTTTGCACGTACTCTTTCACACCCATCGTTGTGCTCAGTAATTGTGTTCCTACGAAACAAAAGGAAAAAAAGCATACAAAGTTAATCACTACATCAGGACCAGGTAACTACTGATCCATGAAAGATCAAAGATCAAGTTTCGACACCGAAGGCATTTAATTTTGCACTGTATACTCACCTTGTATCTCCAAGAGCTCTTCTTCTGACCTGCACTGGAGGCACGAAGCAACCACTCGAAAGCATCAGAATGTGCAACACGAGGCCGCGAAGAAGAAGCAAAGACATTTCATCAAACACATCAGTGTCACCTCACCAGAAGATGGTGGAGTCGGTCTCACGCGGGAGGATGGAGAGGTAGGGCGCCCATAGCGAGTCCCCTCCGTGCGCAGCCTCCGTGAGGATGAGCAGCGAGACGGAGAACCACGGGGAGAGGTCCACGCCGCTGCCGCAGATGCCCCACAGCCCTCTCCCTCACCTTCCCTTGATCTCTCTCCCTCTCCTCCTCCTCACCACCCCATCTCTCTTTCTCTATTCTACAGGAGTTGCCCCATGGAGCCATGGTCGTGCCCCGCGAGCTCCAACTCGACGGACCTCAAGCTACCGCCGGATTCGGACGGGAAATGGAGGGAACCGTCCATCCCCGACCTACGGTTGTCCCTGCCTCATCGGAACGCCGCCCCACTACGCCATCGCGCCCCAGACCTCCACAGCGATCCCACCATCGCGTTTGTCCGTTGCCTCTAACGGTGTCGGTCGAAACCAAACCGCCAGCGCACCACAGACCGCCGCCAACGGATCCAAGCTTCCCTCCTCCTGTGCCGCCCCTCACCTCGTCGCCCTCACCTCGCCATTGTTGGAGAGGGAGCATCTGGATAAGATGAAATAGAGGATGGCGATTGAAATTCTTGCAAATGTAGGGGTCTTTTTGAAAAAATGAAGCGTTTTCTCACATCCACTTAAGAATGGACTGCGGGTTGATTTACAAAAAACAGGAGGTTTTTTTGCAAAAACACCACGACAGACGACAGAAGCCATCGGTACTTTATTATTAGGGAGAGATGTGTAGGAACTATCAAAAATAGAAGAGGAAACCTTGTTGGAGCCGAATTGGGACTTTCCTGAAATCTGTGTGAAAACTCTTTTTAAAGATTACCACGTTAAGGGTAGAAGACGGCCTCAAATGGAAATCTCATAGAAGACCAAAGTGTGTATAATTTTATGCTGATAATTCTAGACATAAAATTCGTCCCATTTGGAGTTCGGACGCTCCACGAAAGCCCGTTTTACTTGAAGACAAATATCTGATTACGCGATTACGGGAATAGGTGACGTGATTGAGTCCAACTCTTACCATATTCAGGGGCGGACTTAGAAAGAAATTAAGCCGGTGTCCTCACATAAATAATACACATCATTTGCTTTAATTTGAGGGTGTCACACACTACACATACATGAAGTATACCAAATACATAATTTTTTACCCGGTGTCCAGTGACCCCTGGTAGCTCTACCTGGGTACGTCCCTGACCATATTTGATGGATTCGGCCAAGCCACGACTTTGGGACCTCATTAGGGCGGAGGGGGTCCCTAGGAAGCTTATAGAGGTGCACAAGAGCCCTTGGATCAAAGGGGCATCCATCGGAGGGCCAAGGATGATCGTCTCAGCTCATATAAGGAGAGGAAAACCTTGATTTCTGGGCAGCCACCAAAAGCCACGAATTTTGCCTCCGCCATGGCCTCATCTTCATGGGGGAGGGCTCATCTACAGCACCAAGAAGCCATGGATGAAGGAGTCTATGGGGCGGCGCTCCCCCATGATGGCCGGCCGGCGCAGGAGGAGCCCCCTGCATCGCCGACGGCCGGCGCCACCCTGCACCTCACGTGCTGCCTCTTCTCCATCCTCTCCGCCATGATGCCACCTTCACCAACACCTCCATCATCATCTCCTCCATAGCTACAGCGGTCCACTCTCCCAGAAACCTCGGTAATACCCTATGTAAACATGGTGTTTGATGTTATAAGTTATTTGCAAATGATCTATTGCATCTATGTCATGTTTCTGTAGTTCCCTTTTGTCATATGATTGATTGTTGAATCTCCATGGATGGTTTGAGCTATATATTGAATTTGTTACAGTCCTATGGTGCCCATCATATGTTTATGCGCGCATGGATCACATCATAGGGTTCGTAGTATGTGGAGAAAGCTAGAGAGTGGGCTGCTTGAGTGACAGAAACATGAACCCCAATCTAGTGATCAAAGCATATGGGATAAAGAGGACCTTTTGATCTTAATGCTATTTTTTAGAAAAGGAGGGTTACCTCCGACCTCTGCATCAGCACGATGCATACGGCCCCTTTATTGCAAATAATCAAACGGTACACAGTCCATATAGTCTTCGCTAATACAATAAATCTGAGGTATTAAAAGAAAAAGTGCCATAGCCGGCAAAATAGTGCTAGATGCCTATCCATCTATCATATTACTGGACTGCCATCCAAACCGGTTGAATATATCCCGCGCTACCATCTCCCATCGGGTAGACCCGGTAACCAAAGGCTCCCTGGTTTTCGCAGGGGTGAGTAATGACCACGTACGGATCAAAGTCGCCGCTCTGTGAAGTACTTGCAGAAATTGTATATTGATACATCTGTTAAAAACCACATCATTCCTGCAATTCCATATAGCCCAAAGAAGTGCACAAACTCCTATACGAATTTGTTTTGCAATCGTCCTGTCTACTCCATGAAGCCATGTTCCAAATAACGTGTCGATGCTATTTGGAGGCCTTATGTTAAAGGCTATATGAATTGTGTGCCACAAAAGTCTGGCAAGTGGACATAGGAGAAAGAGGTGTGTAATATTCTCATTATTATCACAGAAGCTACATTTAGTGCTACCCCCCCCCCCCCCATTTCGTTTAGCCAAATTATCCTTAGTGAGGATCACCCTCTTGTGTACAAACCACATGAAGACTTTGATCCTTAAGGGTACTTTGACTTTCCAAATATTAATAGATTTGGGGATGGTGGTAGTATATATAAGATCGAGATACATTGATTTTACCGAATAAACCCCGTTATTCGTAAGCTTCCAATGTACCCTATCCGATTCATGTGATAATTGGACATCCATGAGTCTCCTCACCAAGTGGAGCCAGTCATCCCAACGGTGCCCAATCAAAGCACTATGGAATTGGATATTTAGAGGACTGGACTGCAAGATTGTGGCAACATATGTCTACTTACGTTGCACTATATTGTATAAGGCAGGATACTGGAGAGCTAGAGGCATGTCCCCCAACGAGGTATCCTCCCAGAATCTTGTCCCCTCACCATTACCGACAATGAATTTAGTTTTGTGCAAAAACTCTGACCTTACTTTCATCAGCCCTTTCCAGAATGGTGAGTCAGTAGGTCTCACATTTACCTGAGCCAAGGTTTTAGATTGTAGGTACTTATTACGTAAAATTTGTACCCACATACCTTCTGTCTCTACAGAAAGTCGGAATAACCACTTGCTCAGCAAACATCTATTCTTTACCTCTAAATTTTCAATCCCCAGACCTCCCTGGTCTTTAGGCCTACATATAATATCCCATTTAGATAATCTATATTTCTTACAGTCCTCGTCACTCTGCCAAAAGAATCTTGATCGATAGAAATCCAATCTTTTGCTTACCCCTACTGGTATCTCAAAGAAGGATAGAAGGAACATAGACATACTCATTAATACCGAATTTATGAGTATCAATCTTCCCCCATAAGATAAAAGCTTGCCCTTCCAGCAGCTTAATTTTTTTTAAAGCGATCTTCGATGCATTTCCACTCGCTGTTAGAAAGCTTCCGGTGATGAATAGGTATGCCTAAATATCTAAACGGTAGGCTTCCAAGTTCACAACCGAACAATTGTTTATAAGCGTTTTGTTCGTCTTTGGCTTTCCCAAAACAAAACAGCTCACTCTTATGAAAATTGATTTTTAGTCCTCACAGATGTTCAAACACGCAGAGTATTAGTTTCATATTTCTTGCTTTTGCTATATCATGTTCCCAGAACAAGATAGTATCATCAGCATATTGTAGAATGGATACACCACCATCCACCAGATGCGGCACAAGTCCACCTACTTGGCCTTCCTGTTTAGCCCTTCCTATTAGTATTGCCAACATATCAGCAACTATGTTAAATAGGATAGGTGACATTGGATCTCCCTGCCTCGGACCTTTAAGTGTTTGGAAAAAATGACCCATCTCGTCATTGATTTTAATTCCAGCACTTCCTTTTTGTACAAAGGATTCAATATGTCTTCTCCATATTTCATTGAAACCCTTCATACGTAGTGCCGGCTATAGGAAAGGACACTTGACCTTATCATATGCCTTCTCGAAATCGACCTTGAAGATTACTCCATCTAGTTTCTTCGAGTGGATTTCATGCAGCGTTTCATGAAGGACTACCATGCCCTCCATGATGTTCCTGCCTGGCATGAATGTTGTTTGACTAGGTTGCACCACCTCATGTGAAATCTTGGTCAACCTATTCGTGCCTACTTTGGTGAAAATCTTGAAGCTGACATTCAGAAGGCAAATAGGTCTAAACTTCTCAATACGGACCGTTCCTTCCTTCTTTGGCAACAGTGTCACTGTCCCATAATTAAGATGGAATAGCTGCAGGTTTCCGTTGTATAAGTCTTGGAACATTGGTAACAAATCATGTTTGATAATATGCCAACATCTCTTATAAAACTCAGCCGGAAACCCATCCGGACCTGGTGCCTTATTATTTTTCATTTGTGATATCGCTTCAAACACCTCTTTCTCCGTGAAAGGCTTGGATAGTACCTCGTTCTCGACCGTCCCGAGCTGGGGTACGTCTCCAACAATATGCTCATTCATGGAGAGAAAATTATCCTCTGGAGCCCCGAACAATTTTTTATAATATTCCGAGATATATAATTTCAGATTCTCGTGACCCACTATTGTACCCTCATCTTGTTCCAACTCGACTATTCTTTTCTTTCTATGTTTTCCATTAGCTATGAGATGGAAATATTGTGTGTTGTCATCTCCTTGTATGACATGGCGGACTTTCGCTCGAAGTGCCCACTTCAACTCCTCTTCTCTGAGTAGTTGTTTGAGCTTTAATTCAGCCTCCGCTTTAAATGACCTCTCATTGTCATCTAAAAACGATTGTTCGGCCTTAATGTCCAGCGAATTTATAATTTGAGAAGTCTTTGTTTCTCTTTCTTATAAATCCCACTCTCATGCTTGGCCCAACCCCGTAAGAATTGTCTCAGGTGCCTTATCTTATTTTGCCACCTTTCGACATTGGTATCACCTTCCGTAACCATATCCCATTCTCTGGCGACAATGTCTACAAACCCCTCTCTTTCAAACCATCCTAATTCAAAAGAGAAAAGATTCTTATTCCCAATGTGTGTAGCTTCCCCTGAGTCTACAAACAAAGGCGTGTGATCAGAGATAGCTCTTGATAACGCGCGAACTGTGACACTGGGGAATTTCTGCTCCCACTCCACGCTCGTGAGAACCCTGTCCAACTTCTCAAAAGTTGGATTAGGCAAGGAGTTCGCCCAAGTAAATTTTCTCCCTCATAGCTCAATCTCTCGTAAGTTAAGGCTTTCGATGATAGAATTAAACATGAATGACCATCTGCCATCAAAGTTATCATTATTTTTTCTCATCTCGCCTTCGGATGATATTAAAGTCACCCCCACTAAAATCGGCGGCCTCTCATCCCCACATATTCGGACAAGGTCAGCCAAGAAGTCTCTCTTAAGCTCAGACTGGGTAGCCCCATATACTGCTACAATGGCCCATTGGAACCCACCTACTTTGGATCAAACTCTAAACTTAACAGCAAAGTCCCCATACATGACATTTCGGACCTCGAGAGTATCACACCATACCCCAAGCAAGATCCCACCGGATCTTCCCCTTGGCGGTAAACAGTGCGAGTCAAAATCAGCCCCTCCAGATACCGTATTTAGGAATTGAGGTGTAAAGTTATCTCTCCAAGTTTCCATCAATGCAATGAAATCTAATTTTTGCTCAATGGTTATTTCAACTAGAGATCTTCTTTTAGCCAAGTCTGCTAGACCTCTGCTATTCCAGAAAATTCCTATCATCGTTCATCATGAAATTTATTAATCGTTTTGAACCTAGCGCTACGATGCACAACTGAAACAGGATAAATCTTTCTCTTTCAAGTCCTCTTGGGCCTATCCTGAACATCCGACTGGTCCACATAACCAGTCAAATGATGCGTGGTAGCATTCGTTTGTGAAGGGGCCTCATACCACTCCTCAAGAAAATTATTTGGTTCTTCAGACATAATGGGAGATGGCACAAGATCTTGACATAAACACTCTAAAGCTCCCAACCCTAAATCATTTATATCATGATCATTCATTGGCTTAACAGCTACTATGTTTATGACCATCTCAATTGCCCTCTCTACCTCTAAGTCTAGTAAGTCATTTACCGATGTGGATATCTCCTTCCCATTACCACCGAGTGAAATCCCTATGTCGTTTGCATTTCTAATAATATCATCTTCAGAAAAGTGCAAAATAGAACAAATCGTATCAATAGGCATACCTGAAGAGATCTCGATGTCGCGAAGCTTAGCCGCGTGCATAGCACGGCCCATCTGTAGCTCATCAACATCAGGCTGGGCTTGCACACGAACACTGGATCGCCTGGCCTCTGTTGCCTGATCTGGTATACCTCCAAACTCGATCACCTCGTCAAGGTCTGGCCCCGGCATCCTGTGACTGCCCATCACACATCGATCCTGGCCCACCAGACCGCTATCACCATTAGCAGCCTGCAAACCAACCCCAGGCACCTCCAGTAGCTGGTCGCCTTGAGACCTAGCTGGCATGGTGCTACTGAGCAATGCCGGCTGCAACAAAGGCGCTGGACCTGGAGTAGTGTAGCCAGAAATCGCGCCATGGGGAGGTAGATCTTTCTCGGCAGAAGCATCCTCAGAAGTAAGTGCAGCCACTCGGGTACTAGTCTCCCTGGGCGTAGCAACCATACCGCTGGCACCGTCTCCAGCAACAGCAAATGTTGTTGTGGGAAGCACCTTCCCTGCCGATGGCACCGTGGCACCATCTCCTGTGGTAGCTAACATTGCTCTGGGAAGCACCTTTCCTACCGATGGCAATGTCTGGTTGTCTTCAGAAAGTGCTATTATACACTTAGTTGTCTCTAACACCGCAGCAGTTTTGTTGTGAACATGCGCCTCCACCCTGGGACTGCCTAGTAAAGGTGAATCAACCGGTGATAATGACGGCAACTCATGCTCCGCCGGATTGTCACTGTCAACCCTTGCACCCCACAGCTTGGAAGGCGCCGATGTAGATCCAAAGGATCCAAATCTCAACTGATGTGAAAATGAGGAACCAAGAGACTGCCTCGTTGTTGCATTATCTTGTGGTTTGTCAGCAGATAAAGAGCATCTATCAGCACCCTCTCTCGGCTCTGTGCCCTTGTCTAGGTTACCATCATCACCATGACCCTCGTCCGTGTCCATGTCAACCTCCTTACCCAGCTCGTGAAAATGCTCACTTTTCTCGAGCTCAATATCTAGGTCAAAACCCCTCCCATCATACGTCCATCTGACGGTGTCAGGAATATGCTCGACACTAATGACAGATACAAAGATGCGAGTGATTCCCTGTGCTCGAGTAAATGCCATGTCTACCTTCTCCATCTTACCAATCAACGACCCAAGGCTCCATGTAACCAAGAAATCGTCTATAGCCCGACGAGGAGCACCATCAAATCGTACCCAAAGCTGTGATAGCGGTGTGCCTTCAGGATCTTTTTGTGTCCAAGCATCAAACTCAAGGACACAAGTGTTGTTTGGGACACGGCTCATCCCAAACTTAAGCAACCTGGCAAGATCTTCCTTAGTAGGAAACTCGACCCTGAACATTTGGTCATCAAGCTTGATGGGATTCCATTGAAAAGAGGCAGAAACCAGCTCTCGCAAACGCTGTACAATCTGCTCAATGGTCATCGTACCTCGAGTCACCTTAACGACTCCCGTCTTGGTACTCTCCGGAACTTGTGTAGATGCCTTAGGTGATTCAAAAAACATTAGCTCCGGGCAACAAGCCCCATACATGGTTACCACCGGCTTAGGCATAGAGAGAATTGGGCACACGCCACTCTCATGCTTGGGTTTGCGGCAAATGTCACACAGCTCTGTCGTGCATTCAACCACAAAGTGTCCGTGTTCTCCGCATCTGTAACAAGTCATTTTTTCCTTCTTTCAAGCCCACTTGGTGACTCTCTCCCCTTCTGGCTTGTCACCGGCTTTATCTGTCGTAGCCACTCGGGTAGCAGCCACGGGCACGGTTGGCAAGTCAACCGCAGCAAGTGCACGAACCGTCTCCAATGTCGCAGCAGGAAGCAAACCCGTGGCCGAGGCATCGACCACGCTCCTGTCCTGCGCCTTACCCGCGTCTTCAGAAGCTAGCGGTGGCTCAGCCTGAGGCAGGTTCGGCCCTCGCGGCCGACGACCTCCTCCCCGTCCCCCGTGATTGTTACGGTAGGTCTGTCGGTGCCTGTTGATAGGTCCCGACGCTCCCTCGACAAACGGCCCAGGGGGACCGTTGAAGCCCCAGTTGGCGCCATCACCGTGTCCACCGCTGTTCGAAGATGAACCTCTATGAATCCCATTGCCATAAGCGTTATAACCACCATCTCCCCACCGGCAGCCAGCAAAGCCCCTTCCGGCTGTCTGGAGATTACCACGACCTCCGCCGTGACTCCCGCCTCCACAACCATGAGCGGCAGGAGGACCATGGCCACGCCCCTGGCTAGCGTGGTTTCCCTGTCCCGCCGGTTGTTTTTCTCGTTGTTGGGACCCTCCTCTGCCCGACATCGGAGAGCACAGCAAAGACAGGATCCAGGGAGCCGTGTCGCGTCCCAAGCAAGGAAAGCCAGGCTTATTACGGCGGCAGACCCTAACCGTGTCGAGCTCAGAGAGATGATTCGGCACTGCCTGGGTTACGGGATCCGATTTGTCCAGGACGCAATCAGCTTGAGACTCTAGATGGGCCTCATACCCATCCACGTTAAGTCGCACGGCTGATTCATCGTTTTGCAGCCCACATGGGCCCAGTAAAAAATTCAAACGGCGCGATCTGATCTCAGGGATCGAGATCGCCGGCGCCGGAGCGACCTCCACCAGCAACCTTCGTTTGTTCTTCTTATTCTTGACAACCTCCCATGCAGATGGATGAATGCAATCTGAAATCGTAATAGTCTTGTGACATACCTTAGGTAAAGGTCCCTGCCATGGTCTAACTATCGTCATTGATTTCCTCCGCCGCCTAGGTGATCCAGGGAAATCACCCGTCGCGTGCGTGAACGTAGTCTCCTTCGAGATGTTGTGTCAGATAGGCGCCGTGTATTCCAGACCATCCGAAGAAGTTGGAGATGCCACCGACATTGTCCCCCCCCCCCCCGTCCTCCTCTTCCTCTCCGTCGTCGGAGAGTACCCAGAACCTCCCCCCTGGTCGGGGCGTGGAGTGTAGGTGAGGCGCCGGCGAGCCGCGCGATGGGGGTGCCCTTCGTGGCACCCCTCCAGTCGCCCCAGTCGTCCCCGTCGTCGCCTCAGTAGTCACCCCTCCAGTCACTTCGAATAATGTATTTTAATGCTATGGTTGGATATTTTTACCTTAATGTATCTTCTAGTATTTACGGATGTTTGCTAGAGTTCCAATCATAAGTACTTGCAATCATTGAATAGTGAGAGCTTGTTAGCTTTGCCTCTCCCACATAAAAGAGGAATATGAACCTTGAATTTGACTATTTGATCATGGACAATTCCACCATAATTACCACCACTTTTCCGCACTCATGGTACTGTTAGTTTATGGTTACTTAGTATATTTTATCGCTGCAGCACTAACATTTACTTTCTTGTATTTATTATCTTGCAAAGCTTTCTCTCATACCCGTATTGTCACTCTACTTTTATCTCCTATATGTTGCAAAACGTTTAGTGTGCGTAGAGTTGTGTAAATGGTTGATAGAACTTGAGAGAATATTTATCCCACCTTTAGCTCCTCGTTGGGTTCGACACTCTTACTTATCGAAAAGGCTACACACGATCCCCTATACTTGTGGCATATCACCTCTTCGCTGGACTCTCCTCCCATGAAGCCAACGCCGCCGGCCTCCGCGGCAAGCCTCTTCTTCTCGACCCTTGTGGCGATGTACGCCACTTATTCATCAGTGGTGGGGCGGATGAGGTGCGCCTCGTACTGGATGGCTATCTCCGTCAGGTTGTCGAAGAACTGATGTGCCTGCTCTGCAGCCGGCTCAGCCCAGGTCTTGTCGAGGCCATGGGCGTTGCACACCGGCATCATGGCGACAATTGAGCTCATGGCAGAGTTGTTGCAGAGGGGGTCTATTCTTGTCGGCATCTTGAACTTCCCGCCAGTGTTGAACAGCTTCTGGCAGAGGGTTGTGTGCTGCAGGACCGTCAGGTTGCTGTTAAGCCAGGGCGCAGCTGTGACAGCCCGATGCCGACATTCCAGAAGATTCCCCTTTTCTTTCCGTTTTCATCGTGTGTCTATTTTCTTTTGTCGCATCATCATCGCATCATTCGCATCATCTGCATTGCATCGGCATCTCCGTTGCCGCCAATTTTCAAAACTTGCATCCGTTGTTAGTTGCCGGTTCACGTCGTTGTCCGTTCTCAGCCCGACCGCACACGCACGCGCTCGCGGCATCGTTTAAACCCTGTTTTAAAAGTGTGTTGAAAACTTTCTCTGATCGGGGTGAAACTTTGCAGGCGGTCGTAATTAGTTATAGGTAGGCCGCCTGTCAAGTTTCGTCGCAATCGGAGTCCGTCTGGTACCCGAACGGTCGTCCGTAGCGGCACCGTATTCGGTCTATCGTCGGACGTTTGTCGATGTTTTAAAATTCGTTGTCGTGTCGCCCGTTTTCCCTCTCGTCTCCGGTAAACCACTCTTCACAGCCATGTACCCGTTCCCGCGTGCGGAATCGTTCGAATCCGACCACACGGTTGGATCCGGAACAAAATTTCGCTAAACCTAGCCCCCCCCCCCTTGCCTATAAATAGGACCTCCCATGCCATTTTTAGCAGCCCTACTCCTTTGCCTCGAAAACCGTGCAGCGCCCTAACCCTAACCGAGCCATCTCTCTCCTCCCACCACCCACCAGCCGCCGCGGGCCCGCCGAGCCCAGATCGGGCCCGGGCAGGCCCATCCGCCGTCGCCGCCTTGCCCGAGGCCTCCCTGCCCGTAACTTTCTAACCGTAAGTCGGATCGAGGCGTATTGTATATTGTTTTGGTGTAGAATTTCGCGTAGAATCCGAATTTGCAACTTGCACAATTGTTTAACATAGCTTGAGCCGCCATATGCCTAGGTTTACATGTTGTCACAATAGGATAGTGCCCGCATTTATTTTTCGCGCGTGTTCGAATAGCTCGTATGCCGTAGTAGAAATGTCCATGTTTTAGGGACCCTCTTGCCATGTATTTTAGAGCGGTCATTGGTAGTTTTGCTTGTAGGGATTTGTCGCTAGTTTATTTTCCGTGCTTAGGACTATATCCTCGCATTTACGTGTGACGATATTTTTGTGTTGCAACCCCACATGTTTTATATGTTTTCGGGGTAGAAAAATCCATAGGATTTTTTCTGTGCAATTAGTTTTAGATTTTGAGTAAGTTAGTTCACGCGATATTTTGCCATGTTGCCCTCTTGTCTTTTTCATATGATTTATTTCGTGCTTCGTTTGAAGGAGTTGTCAACTAGAGTTTTGCCCTTTGATGTTTAGTCTAGCCCCTGGTATTTTTGTTTACAATAGAAATCCATGTTTAGGTGTGATTTGCTTGTTCATTACTTGCTAGGAAATAGTGATGTTTTAGGGATGCTGAAATATTTCTAAGTCTGAGATCTGTTATATTTTGTTGATGTCTTGTCTTGCTTCTATCTTGTGTTTTGTAGCTCTTTTGAGATAGGTCCAATGGAGTTAGTTGTAGACTTTGTGTTTCTCTAGCATGCTGTGAATTTTCATGCCATTTGGAGTCATGTAGCTTATGGTTTTGCTGCTGTCAATATGCCTTCAGATCGAAAACTGCACTTTCATGAAGTGTTATTTTCACTAAGTCTGAAACTGTGTGTGAGAAGCCATTTTGTGACTTCTTTTCCTAGTGATCCATGATGCCATGCTAGTTGTTGTTAGTTGTATGGTGTAGTTCTTCTTGCCCTCTTTCGTGTCATGTCTTGGTTGAGTATATTGGAGTTGAGTAGATCGTAGTGGTGGGGTGTAGAAAGTGCTATGTGGCTGATTTTTGCAGATTGTAGTGATTTCTTGTTTAGCTCGTAGTTTTTGATCCGTAGCTCCGTTTTGGTCGTGTCCTATATGGAACTTGCTTAGAATCTCGTGTAGTTTCATTTTATCTTGCTGTTTGTATGTTTTGAAGTGCTCGTGACCGTCGTTTCACACATATTGCATTCATGCCATCATATCTTGCGGTGCTTGTATCTTTTGATCTGTAGCTCCGTTGGAGATGTTCTCTATGTGTAAATTGCTTGTAACGACGTGTAGAATCACGTGAACCTATTTGTTTTGCTGTTTAACAACTATTTAAATGTGTTAGTTCAGATCTGGACAGAATTGTAAATTAACATGTGAGGTCGTCTCGGAGGTGCTATATGTCATTTCTGACCTTATTTAAAATGCCTAGATAGGTAGTTTAGTTACGCTTCACCTCTTGCCATGTTTAACCACATTTAGTATTGTCGTGTATCTAATCGAGATAGAACTAAATAAATAAACGTGGAGTTTCGTCAATATGCAACTCGTTGCATATTGAACTTCACTTAATGTGTAGTGTTTGTTTGTCGTGAATTGTCATGCCGTGTCTAGCATGTCTTCTTTTGGTTCATGCATCATTTGTGTTGTGCATCGTGTGGTGAAGTTCGTGTGTTGATTCTTGTTTCCGGTTTCCTTCGTCTCGATAGAGTTCCGCAAGCGTGTCGGATTGTGAGGACCCGTTCGACTACGTCGGTTCGTCTTCTTCACGAAGTCATTCTTCTTCTCAGCGGGGTCTCAGGCAAGATGACCATTTCCCCGGATACCATTACTATCATTGACATGCTAGTATTACCGTTTCTATCGATTATGTCTTGTTGCCTACCACATGTTAAATATCAGCCTCTCTACAATGCCATGAAAACCTTCAACCTGTTCAACCTAGCAAACCACTGATTGGCTATTTTACCGCTTGCTTAACCATGTGTTAGCGTTGCTAGTTGCAGGTGTAGTTACTTCCATGTGTTAACATGGGTTCCTTGTTATATCACCATATTAATTCTATTTAATTTAATGCACCTATATACTTGGTAAAAGGTGGAAGGCTCGGCCTTTCTAGCCTGGTGTTTTGTTCCACCTTTGCCCCCTTAGTTTCGGCTACCAGTGTTATGATCCATAATTGAGCGCTCCTAACACGATCGGGGTTGTTATGGGGACCCCCTTGATAATTCGTTTTAGATTAAAGCTGGTCTGGCAAGGCCCAACATTGGTACTATTTGCCCAACATAATAATTCGGATAATACTGAAATGCATAGGGAGTTAGCGCTACCCGAGGAGTAATTCTACATAATACAGGGGGGCCAGTGCTGATGGTGCTGGTCCAAAACAGAGCACTGTGTGGGGCCAACCCAGGCAAACTTGGGTGATCTCTATCAGGCCTACGTACGCGTAGCTTATCCGTCGTGTCCTAAGAACGAGATACGCGGCTCCTATCGGGATCGTCGACATGCCGGGCGGCCTTGCTGGATTAGTTTTACCTTTGACGAGATATCTTGTGCATCGGGATTCCGGTGATGCTTTGGGTAATCTCAGAGTTGAGGTTTTCCACTAAGGAATCCGACGAGATCGCGAGTGTCGTGATCGAGGATTTCTATGCGGCTTGTGGTAATTTGTGATGGACTAGTTGGAGCACCCCTGCAGGGTTAAATCTTTTCGGAAAGCCGTGCCCGCGGTTATGTGGCAACGTGGAAACTTTGTTTAACACTGGTTCTAGATAACTTGAAGTTAACTTAATTAAAATATACCAACTGTGTGTGTAACCGTGACTGTCTCTTTCGTGAGTTCCTTCTCCGATCGAGGACACGGTGGGGTTATGTCTGGCGTAGGTAGGTGTTTAGGATCATTCATTTGATCATCAGTAGTCACGTCCGCTATGCGTAGATCTTCCCCCTCTTATTTCTTGTACTCGTAAGCTTAGCCACCAAATATATGTTTAGCCGCTGCTGCAACCTCACCACTTAACCATACCTCACCCATTAAGCTTTGCTAGTCTTGATACCTTTGGAAATGAGATTGCTGAGTCCCCTGTGGCTCATAGATTACTACAACACCAGTTGCAGGTACAGGTAAAGGTTACTTGACGCGAGCGCGTTGATTGTTCATTTGGAGTTGCTTCTTCTTCTTCTTCATCATCAATCTAGGATGGGTTCTAGGCCGGTAGCCTGGGATAGCAAGGATGGACGTCGTTCTTCTTTTATCGTTTGTTTTCGTCCGTAGTCGGACCCTGCTCTTCTTCATGATGATTATGTATTGTACTGATGTGACTCTGATGTACCTTGTGGCGAGTGTAAGCCAATTCTACATATATATCTCTTCTTTTTAGTACATGTACTTGTAAAAATATCCATTCTTGCGACACGACGAGATGCGCTTCTATCCCTGTCGAGGCCCTCGTGCCAAATTGAGGATAGGGTCGCATCTTGGGCGTGACAGCAGCCTCATGATATCTACCGTGTTCTTGAAGTCCCGGTCTGGCCTCCCTCTGTTTTGCAGAGGGGCGATCAGCCGGTGAAGGAAATCTGCGCCCACCATCTCTATCTTGAGCCCGGCAGCCCTGAGGCGCATGATCCTAGTGATGGCGACCGTGAGCTTCTCGTCTTGAGAATCGAGAGCACTCGAGTCGTCGCCGCGCGTCATCTTGGTTGTCTGGGGCAAGCAGAAGGGCTAGGGCTCCTCCTCCATGATCCAGGACCACTTCCCCTGCCATTCCTACCACTTCTCGCGGAAGGCCCCTTCTGGATATATATCCTTGCTCCATGTCCTTGGGATCCAGGTGATAGAACCAGAGAGGGCATCTCCATTTTGAGTCCGAGGGATGAAGTAGTGGCGAAAGAGGGACGTGTTGGGGGTTACCACGGCGAAGTTCTCGCATAGGTGGGCAAAGACAGACATGCATGTTATGGTATTCGGCGTAAAATCCAAGAGCCGGAAGTCGTATACATGACGTCGACAAAGAAATCAGAAAAAGGAGGGCAAAGAACGCAGTAAAAGTAATCTGCGGAGGAAGGGAATTTATCTGGGCCGCACCCGGAGAGCCTGGATGCACGCGAGTAGCTGGGTGCGCCTTCGTCTTCCTCGCCCATATGAACAGGTACCGACCCCACAGGGTTGTCGCGTCAAACCCTGGGGGGGAAGAAGGCGAGCTGCTTTCGCATCTTCACCAGATCGTTCTCCGAGACGACGCCTTTTCCCTTGCTTGGCTTCGGCGCCATGGCGACAATGGGAGTAGAGGCCAGAGACGATGGGGGCTTGGAAGCGGCGAAGGAGTTGAGGATCTATGTTCCGTGCTCAAGAAAGGAAGGAGATGGCAGTTCCGAGATTGGAAAGGACAAGAGGTAATGGGTAAGTGCCTCTGCGGTTTTCCCCTTTATGTGGAGAACGCGGGGCCGCCTCTTGGCAAGCCAGAAACCACCCCTGTACGTACGCGGGCGTTTCGGTCACTCTGCTCATGTCCCCCATGTCGCGCTTTCAACGCGTGTCGTGGGGGGGGGGGCAGAACGCAGTAATGGTAAAATTTACACCCGCGGATCTCGGTCACGCGTGCCGTGCACTGTTTGGGCCTAGCCCAACAACGCCCCGCACCCGTGTATGGCCTAGACCCGGGGGCTCTTGTCAGTGCACTAAAGTTTGGGCCTTGAGCGCTCCTTACTTGTGCACGGGCAGTTGTAGCCACACCCGCGGCAAGGCTTGCCGGGGGACTGCAGAAGACAAACACGAAGACGTCCAAGTCAACACCTAGAAGGCTGAAGACCGAAGGCTGAGGCCCCGGCAAGATCCTTGCCGGGGGAGGCTAGCGAAGCCCCGGCAACACGCGCTCCCGGCATGGTCCCATTCCGTCACCACTCGAGCGCAGCGACCAGCTGTCATTTTTCCCTTGATACGTGTCAATCTATCAGGATACATGTCGAGCGACATCTGAGGGATGAGCAGTGTTGATAGCACGCATCTCTGTCCCGTATCACGGGAGGTGTCGAAGCCTGACAAACATTTAATGTGCCTGCCCTGAGCATCACTAAGCATTGTACACCTCGTGCGTGCACTATTAACTATGCACCCCGTGGGTGTCCTGTTCCGCCACTCTTGGTGACCCCTTTGACCTATAAAAGGAGGCCCAAGGCCCAACTTAGAGGGGGATCAAGTATCTGGTATCTGATCTATTCGATACGCAATCTCTAGGGTTTTAGAGCTTCAGTACGTAGTTGTTCTGCATGGCATAACGCTTCGGTAGCTCGAATCTTAGAACACATACAATATACATAAAGCAGGAGTAGAGTTTTATGCTGCTCAACGGCCCAAACCTGGGTAAAACTCCCCTTTGCGCTTGATTGTTGGTTCTGCTCTTGGTGCAATCCTCTCCCCCCGCAGAACCATAAAGGGATCCACGCGATCCCATAGGTGTCGTGCTTCGTTGCCCAGACACTTAGGGGGGCTCCTTCCATTCACAAAAGACACCCCTTAAAAGACTCCCGGATAGTCATTTTCTTGGTGCGCCAACCGTTGTTGTGTATCGCGCGTTAGACACACCCTTTGTGTTTCTTTTTTTATCTCTACATGTGTTTTGGGGTTTTGTTTGTTTTACCGACAGTTGCTTGGTTTTTCCTAGGTTTTGGTGGATTTTTTTTTTTTGAGAGGGGGTGATGCTTTTCCACAAGAGGGTAATTGTGCTTCCCGAAAAGGAAAATGTTTGTCCAAAAGAAAGTGCAGCCCATGCTTCCACAAGATGCAAAGTTGTGCTTCCGAAAGAGGAAAAACAACACGTGTGTTTCAAAAAAAAGTACTGCATGTGCTTTCCTGAAAAGCGCACTTGTGCTTTCGGAAAAGAGAGAAAACACAAGTACGCTTTCACGAGAAACATACTTGCTTTGTGAAAGGGAAAAGGCACAATTGTACTTCCGAGAAAAAGTGAAAAAGCAAAACCGTGGTTCCAGGTTTTGTGCTTTTTTTCTCAATCTTTTAGTCTTTTTTACCCATTATTATTATTCTTTTTGTTTTCCGGTTTCGGCATTTTTTCTGGTTCTTATTTACTTTCAGTTTTTCGTGAAAAGAAAAGTTCATCGATACCTCCTAATATGGGACCTAGTTTCAATGCGACACAAGAAATCCAACAACAAAAACAAACAAAAACAGTTTATGATTCTGACACACGATTAAAAGACAAAACATTTTGAGAAAACATATCTGCAAAAAGATGGCAAAACTTCAAGGTAGCAACAAATGGCGCACTTGCAATGGGCCACTTGTTACCACCAAGGAAGCACATGGGTACCTCTAATTACTTATTTCTCACTGCCAACCTGGGCAACGAAGACCGCCTTGCTTGCTGTCTATCCATGGTAACGATCTCGTTCAATCTATGGTTACAGGCACACAGGTTTTTAAATACGATGTAATAGATATACTTTGAAATATAAACTCATTTATTTTACTTTATATGTAGTTCCTTGGTGAAATCCTTTAAAAGACTTATATTAAGAAACGGGGGAGTATATGTTTGGATGGCCACTTACCGATGCCAGCTTATATTGCAGACTTATAATGAGGAGTTTGCAATTTCATTAACAGATTGAATTTCTAACAACGACAGACGCCAGGCCGAAGTTCAATACTTTGGATCAGAGCAGACAAAATCTGTGCTAACCCAGCTCGCTACTCTTTTCTTCAAACTGTGACACTGCATTCTGCATCACTTACTGTATCTAGCTTCTACAGTTAATACAACTCACCGATTAAAGGTTGCGCTTGGCGCTCATTGCCTCAGCCGTTTACACAGAAAAACATGCCACAAAATTAAATTATCATAGGGAGCATGATGTTACACAACTGAACTTCCAGGGGAAAACAGGCGAATACACTGAAGAGAGCAGCCCATCCAACCTACATACAGGCAAAAAGAAGAACTGCAATGGTTGTGACGACATCATTTGGACTTCAACAAGACCCCACATTATCTTCATAAATATAAATGGTAACACACGAGTAGTCCACCGTGCCTTGTGTTCTTTTAAGATGTCGACTTCCGCCGAACTACCAAATCATCAGCTGAGTAGTACTCCGAAATAAGCCGGTACATATATGATGGACTGTGCCCGCCACTGTTTGGTAATGATTGGTAAGCGTTACAAAGGGCTTAGTAAAAAGAACAAAAATGGATGACATGTGTATAAATCAGTCCAGATTTTTGTTTTAAAAAATAAACAATTTATCATATTTAGTTCCGGCTACACTGCTGCTTATCAATTACTCCCTCTGTCCGGAAATACTCCTACTTGTCATAGGAATGGATGTATCTAGATGTATTTTAGTTCAAGATACATCCATTTTTACACATTTGTGCAACAAGTAATTCCGGACGGAGGGAATACAAATCATAGTTCTGAGTTTTTACCCATAAAGTATCACTTGATAGAATGTCATTTCATGCATAAACTCTAAAAAAATGGATATCAAGATATAGTCATAGTTTCATCACACTAGATGTTATGAACACGGTACTCCCTCCGTCCCAAAATTCTTGTCTTAGCTTTGTCTAGAAATGGATGTATCTAAATACTAGATACATCCATTTCTAGACAAAGCTAAGACATACTAGATACATCCATTTCTAGACAAAGCTAAGACAAGAATTTTGGGACGGAGGGAGTAGATGATATGTTGATGGCTCTGGACAGATGAGGTGCGACGCCCAGCCTAGCACAACAAGAACAGGGGAGAAACTTGGGGAGGATATGCTAGGCATTGTATAAGGCATGGCCAACAGGTAGCCCCAACCTACTTCCCACAGGTCCAGCTAGGTTCGGAATCCATGGTGGCAAACTGCTAGCCTGAAGGTGGCAACAAACTGTTAGCCTGAACAGGAGGCCGCTGCTTCAGTAAAGAAAGGAAGGAGAGAGAAGGAAAGGACAAAAGGGGCGTGAGAAGCTGGGGAAGAAGATAGCAAAGGCCGGGACCTGTGAGGCACCATGTGGGGTTGGACGGTAATCCTTATGGGCAATGGCCCTGGCTCTCCAAGCCTACGTGAATGTTAGGGGGCAGCACCTTGCTGCTGCCTCCATGGTACATGCTCTTACAAACTTGGAGGCTAAGCCAAGCTAACAAACTTCAGTAAATAAATAACTTGAGAACTAAGAAATATCTCTAAGAGAAGCTAAGGATAACTAGGGATACATATCCCCTTCAATTTCAGCTGTGACCCTCTCCTTGGTGACCTTATTCTGCCATATATCCCCACGTAACATCTCTCCCTTTTTGAACGAGCTGGACCAAGGCTACTGCTAGCCCCTTGCAGCCTTCATAGAAGTGTCTACTTTGCCGTCATCTGAATCTGGATCAATCACCAAGACAAAGAATTTCTTGCAGCCGTGACCAGCCATGCTGGGTTGCCATCATTGCTGGTTTTAGCATGCAGCCGTGGGTGGGTGGGCTGCTGGAGCTGCTACTCTTGCCGGTCCTCGAGGTGGTACTACTGAAATTGCAGGTGCAGGTGGAGCTCCGTGTTAGAGTTGTAATATAAGTCATGTACCCTTTTGTATTTATCCCAATATATAAGGGGTTTCCTGCATATAGTCCATCACCTGTACATGTATATATACCGGCCTATGGCCTCATGGGAATACAAGTTGTTTATTCCTAGCATGGTATTAGAGCCTTAGGGTTTTTTCTCGCACGCGCAACTCGTGCTCCGATCCAATCTCGTCTCCCCCGCAGTCGCCATCCGTCTCGTCCGCATCTGGCGTCTGAGGCTGCCGCTCGCGTCAAAGACGCTCCTGGCCGCATTGCTCCAGACCGATCCGCTCCTGGCCGAAGACGCTCCTGGCCGCTCCTGATCGAGGCTTCCTGGTGGTTCCCGTACACATCGCTTACTCGGTCACCGCTGTTGGTTTTTGTCCCAATCTGGAGACAAACCAGACGGCTCTTGCACTGCTGGATAACATCCCGATCTGGAGTCAAACCAGGCAGTTGATCCGGCCAGGCTCACAGCACGTGGGTCTCCACCGGTTCCATAAAACTACTGCCTGGTAGCTCCCGCGGACACCAGCTCCCGATCTCGTCGCCCCCCGGCTGCTGCCTTCGTCGGATTTCGCCGGACTCTTCTGTCGCGACGTGATCAAAAAAAAAAACAAAAAAAAATGTCTGCTGCATCCGGCTACGTTGTTGTTCCTCGTTGTCCAGTGATCTTTGATGGCACTAACTACACCGAGTTCATTGGCTTCATGCGCATTCACATGCGTGGCATCCGTCTATGGGGTGTTCTTTCTGGCGAGGTTTGCTGTCCGCCATGTCCGGTTCCTCCCGTGGCTCCCACTCCGCCGACCCCACCGGCTCTTCCTGCGGATGCTTCTCAGACCGCAAAGGATTAGGCTAAACTTGCTGATCAGGCCGCTCTGAGTGCTTATGATGAGAAGGTCTTGGCTTATGAGGAGGCTCTTCAGGTGTATCGTGCTGCTCTGACAGTTTACACCCAGTGGCTTGATGATGATGCCCGTGTTGCAGCTGTTCTCACTGCTAGTGTTCTGCCTCAGTTTGCTTCTGAGTTTCTGGGCCTTCCTACTGTATCTGAGATGTGGACCCATCTTCGTCAACGCTATCAGCCCTCTGGTGATGCCTTATACCTCTCTATGATTCGTCACGAGCATGCTCTTCAGCAGGGTGACTCTACTGTTGATGACTTCTATGCACAGAGTTTTGCTATCTGGCGCCAGCTCGATTCTCTCCGCACTGCTGGTTGTCGTACTTGCCCCTGTTGCCAGGCTGTCTAGGCCAACTTGGAGTTTCATCGCGTCTACGAGTTCCTCTGTCGGCTCCGTAAGGAGTTTGAGCCCCGGCGTGCTCAGTTGTTTGCTCGTGGCCGTATTTCTCTCATGGAGGCGCTTTCTGAGATTCGTGCTGAGGAGACTCGCTTACGTGGTGCTGGTTTGCTGGAGGTTCCCTCGGTGCTCGCTGCTCGGTCTCCTTCTACGCCACCTGCTGCACCGACACCTTCTCGCTCGAGTGCTCCGCCGCTCTTGCCCACTCCTTCTGGAGGCTCAGGTCGCCCCCACCCACATTGTGGCTACTGCAACAATGATGGTCATATTGAGCCCCACTGCTACACGAAGAAGAAACACTTGCGCAAGGCGCGATCATCATCTACAGAGACTTCGTCATCTACCTCGACAGCTTCAGCCATCGCTTTGACTGAGCAGGATATTCTGAGACTTAAGCGTCTGCTCGCTGCTTCAGGTTCTTCCTCGACGGGTACTGCTGGTTCTGTGACTACAGCTTCCCGCACTGAGCAACCACCTTCTACACAGTCAGGTACATCCCCATGGGTTCTGGACTCTGGAGCTTCCTTTCATATGACTTCTAATTCTTCCACTCTGTCCTCTCTTCGATCACTTGATTCTCCTGTTCATGTCCTCACCGCTGATGGTACTCCCCTTCCTGTCGTTAGTAGAGGCACTCTTACCACTCCTTATTCTGTTCCTGATGTTGCTCATGTTCCTCGACTTACCATGAATCTGTTTTCCGCTGGTCAACTTGTTGATTCTGGTTGTCGTGTCATCCTTGACCTTGACTCTTGTTATGTCCAGGACCGTCGCACGCACACTCTGGTTGGGGCTGGTCCTCGCCGCCGTGATTCTGAGGGTCTTTGGGAGTTGGACTGGCTTCATGTTCCTTCCGTTGCCAACTCTATCGCCAGTTCTTCTGCTTTGGTCGCCTCGGCTACTGGTTCCTTCCAGCAGTGGCATCATCGACTTGGTCATCTGTGTGGTTCTCGTTTGTCGTCCTTAGTTCGTCGAGGTCTTCTGGGGTCTGTCTCAGGAGATGCCTCTTTAGAGTGTCAGGGTTGTCGTCTTGGCAAGCAGATTCAGTTACCATATCCCCACTAGTGAGTCAGTGTCTAAGCGTCCTTTTGATTTAGTTCATTCCGATGTATGGGGTCCGGCTCCCTTCGCTTTGAAAGGGGGCCATAAATACTATATTATTTTCATAGATGACTTCTCTCGTTACACATGGCTTTATTTCATGACTTCTCGTGGTGAGGTGTTGTCCATTTATAAGCGTTTTGCTGCCATGGTTCATACTCAGTTCTCTTCTCCTGTTCGTGTGTTCCGTGCTGACTCCGCTGGCGAGTATATCTCTAAGATGTTGCGTGGTGTTCTTGCTGAGCAAGGGACTCTCTCTCAATTCTCTTGTCCTGGTGCTCACGCTCAGAATGGCGTGGCTGAGCGCAAGCATCGTCATCTTCTTGAGACGGCTCGTGCATTGATGATTGCTGCCTCTCTCCCGCCTCATTTTTGGGCTGAGGCCGTCTCCACCTCCACCTATCTCATCAATTTCCAGCCTTCCGCTGCTCTACAGGGTGGTGTTCCTTTCGAGCGTCTTTTTGATCGTTCTCCCGATTATTCGATGCTTCGCTTGTTTGGTTGTGTTTGCTATGTTCTTCTTGCTCCCCGCGAACGCACCAAACTGACCGCTCAATCTGTTGAGTGTGTCTTCTTAGGCTATAGTGATGAGCATAAGGGCTATCGTTGTTGGGATCCTATCGGTCGTCGGATGTGTATCTCTCGAGATGTGACTTTTGATGAGTCTCGTCCCTTCTACCCACGCCCATCTTCCTCAACTTTTTCAGTGGAGGATATCTCTTTCCTCACTTTTCCTGACACACCTATCACACCCGTCGAGCCTTTGCCTCTTCGTTCCGCTCCCTCTGCTTCTCCACCTCCAGTCGATTTGTCGCCACCATCTTCCACGGTCTCCTCGTCTAGCATGTCACCAGATTCTACACCTTCATCTCCGGTGACTTCTTCGTCGCCACTCCCCGATTCTATCTCGATGATTCCTCCTTCCATTGTTCCATCTTTTCCTCAGTGTTACACTCGTCGTTCACGTTCTGTGGATGCCTCTGTGGATGTCTCATCATCCTCGTCTCAGCCTACTTATGGCTTGCGTTCTCGTCCCCGTCCACCTGTTGATCACCTTGGATTTTCCACCGCTGGTGCTGCCGTTCTTGAGCCGACTACTTATCATCAGGTTGTTGTTCATCCTGAATGGCAGTTTGAGATGGCAGAGGAGATTGCTGCTCTTGAACACACTGGTACGTGGAATCTTGTTTCCCTTCCTCCCGGAGTCCGTCCCATCACTTGTAAGTGGGTCTACAAGGTTAAGACTCGCTCTGATGGTTCTCTTGAGCGTCACAGAGCTCGTCTTGTGGCTCGTGGTTTTCAGCAGGAGCATGGTCGTGATTATGACGAGACTTTTGCTCCTGTGGCTCATATGACCATTGTTCGTACACTTCTTGCCGTGGCCTCTACACGCCACTGGTCTATCTCTCAGCTTGATGTTAAGAATGCTTTTCTTAATGGTGAGCTGCGTGAGGAGGTGTACATGCATCCACCACCTGGGTATTCTGTTCCTGATGGCATGGTATGTCGTCTACGTCGCTCTCTCTATGGCCTTAAGCAAGCCCCATGCGCCTGGTTTGAGCGTTTTGCCTCTGTGGTGACTGCCGCTGGTTTTTCACCCAGTGTTCATGATCCAGCCTTGTTTATTCACCTTTCTCCTCGTGGTCGGACTCTTCTTCTCTATGTTTATGCCGCTAATTTCTTGGGATTGAAGTCTCTTCTACCTCTGATGGCTTTTTTATATCCCAGGAAAAGTACATCCAGGATCTTCTTGCTCGTGCTGCTCTTACTGATTAGCGCATTGTTGAGACTCCTATGGAGCTCAATGTTCACCTCTCTGCTACTGATGGCGATCCCCTGCCTGACCCGACGCGTTATCGTCATCTTGTTGGCAGTCTTGTTTATCTAGCTGTCACTCGTCCGGATATCTCTTATCCGGTTCATATTCTGAGTCAGTTCGTCTCTGCTCCCACATCGGTTCACTATAGTCATCTCCTCCGTGTTCTCCGATATCTTCGGGGCACGATCTCTCACCGTCTATTCTTTCCTCGCTCCAGTTCTTTACAGCTTCAGGCCTATTCGGATGCTACGTGGGCTAGTGATCCTTCAGATCGCCGCTCACTTTCTGCTTGCTGTGTTTTTCTTTGTGGTTCTCTCATTGCCTGGAAGACGAAGAAACAGATTGCAGTTTCCCGTTCGAGTGCAGAGGCTGAGTTGCGAGCAATGGCTCTTTTGACGGCAGAGGTGACTTGGTTACCGTGGTTACTTCAGGATTTTGGTGTTTCTGTCACTACACCGACTATGCTCTTATCTGACAGTACAGGTGTTATTAGCATTGCGTGTGATCCTGTGAAGCATGAGCTCACCAAGCATATTGGTGTTGATGCTTTCTATGTGCGCGCTGCTGTGCAGGATCGGGTTGTTGCTCTTCAGTATGTGCCTTCCAAGTTACAGTTGGCGGATTTCCTGACGAAGGCCCAGACTAGAGCACAACATGGCTTTTATCTCTCCAAACTCAGTGTTGTTCATCCACCATGAGTTTGAGGGGGGTGTTAGAGTTATAATATAAGTCATGTACCCTTTTGTATTTATCCCAATATATAAGGGGTTTCCTGCATATAGTCCATCACCTGTACATGTATATATACCGGCCTATGGCCTCATGGGAATACAAGTTGCTTATTCCTAACACTCCGAAGTCTGGGAATGGCTGGCAAACACCTAGTGCTACTTGTTGGGCTGTTGGGGGCGTCCACTGTCGTCGCTTGCACAAGCGAGCCAAACTCATGGCGTCCAGCAGGCTATCCGGTCTCCACATCTCCACGTCAAGCTGTAAAGATTCCTGCAGGGTAGTGGCGTAGATGGAAACCACCTGATCCTCCGGGAGTTCTGGCGCCCAGCACAAGAGGGCATTGAGCTTCTTGTTGTACTCCGACACCGTGCCTGTGTGCTTGAAAGAGATGACTTCTCATAAGGTGAGGGCATTGAGCTTCTTGTTGTACTCTGCCACCGTGCTTGTGTGCTTGAAGGAGATGCTTCTCATAGGGTGCTGCTGCAAGCTGGCGGTCTGAACTGAATATTTATCAATTCAGCAATGCGATGCCAGGTTGAAATTCATGGGCGCCCTTGTACTGGTGGTACCACAAGTGTTCGTCGCCTGTCAGGTGGAAGGAGGTGATGCCCACTTTGTCGGTGGAGTCCGTACGCTGCGTGTCGAAGAATTGTTCGCCGCGGTTCAACAAAATCAGCGAGTTAACTTCCCCGCCATAGATGGGAAACTCGATCTTGAAGAAGCGCGGGGGATGGTTGTTGGCCGCCTTGAGATTGGTTTCCGAGAGGGACAGTACTCCATTAACTCCCTTCTTGTCGTCGGTGGAGCCAGATCCCTTGTATCATGCCATTCTCTAGCTTGTTGGCAGCCAGATTGTGGGCATGGACCTACTGGATGGTGTCCCACGGATCACCACACAGGGAGTCAGGCTTCTTGCCCTGGTCACCATCTGTTTGTCCATTCCATCCAGAAGCTTCATAGGGAGATAAGGGCGGTGTTAATCTTATCGATATCTGCAGCAGTAGCGACCGCCGTGACCGAACCAAATCTGGTACCAAGATGTTATGAACGTGGTAGATGGTAGGTAGATGGCCATGTACAGATGAGGCATGACGCTCAGCCAAGAGGAGGGTGCCACACAACACAAGGGGAGAAACTTGGGGAGGATAATTGGGACTATTTTTCTGCTTGTCTATTGACTGATACTGATGGGCATTATATAGCCAGCTTACAAGTTTGGAATCCAAGACAAACTAACAAACTTTATTTAGTAAATAAATAACTTGAAAAAGAAGAAATATCTCCAAGAGAATTAACTGCTAAGGATAACTAGGGATGATATCCCCTTAAATTTAAGCCGTGACCCCACATAACAACTCATGGAACTACAAGACAAGGCACAAACTATTCTAAGTGTGCATTTTTCCAAACTTAACTCTCAAGGCAAAGCTGCACCAGACACAAGCTTCTTTGTTGACAAATCCCAAATGTAGGAGCAGAAAGAACTTACGTATCAGTGATGAAAAGGCTGACGAGCTTCGGAGGCACATAGTCAAACGTTGGATTGGCAACATTTAGAAGAGGAGTACCATCCTGAGTACTGAAGTTCATGCAATTTGAGAACTCGCCAAAGTCAAGCAAATCAGATGGTGATTTAAGCTCATTCAGTAAAACCTCCGGGTTGTGCGGATACAAAGGACACAACTGTTAAGTAAAGAATATTAAGGTATGAACATTATAACAGCAAACAACTATCTCTTTTAAGTACATATATGAACAAAAGGAATACTCATAGCTTGCAAGGCATAAAGCCTTCTACTGATGATTCAACTGATAGCTCTGCAGTCATATACTACATGTTATTATCATCTGCCAGAAGCCCCAGGGTTATTACTCAGAGGATCAAGCCTTAGTTAACTGGAGAACACAAAATCCAGTTGTCTAGTCTAGTTGATATGCTAAGAAAATCCTCCTCCTCAATACATTATAAACTAGAAAAAAGAAGAGCAAACATAATGAAATGCACCATACATTTTGAGATATACGCATAACTCAGACAATAGAACCTGTCAGTATCAAAGTCGCATCCTGACAACTGAGATAACCAGAATATTTGCGGGGAAGAGTAAGTGACCAAGTTCACAACACATTTTCGTATTGGAGCTAGTAAGATGCCCGTGCTACGCTATAGAACCAAAAAACAATATAGAACACAGTTTACTCAGGTTATATTCACTCTGGTGCGTTAATTTACAAAATTATAGACAATGGACAAAGGAACTACTATTACATGTGAGGCAAATTAGAACAAGCTCCATAGACCGGAAGAACCTTGGTAACCTTCGCTCTCAAGATGCGATAAGCTTTGGCACGAAAATGTTTTCAAATTCGAATTTTAAACACTCACTCCTTTTCCATCCTTGTTTAAAATTCGAATTTGACAACCTTTTCGTGCCAAAGCTTATCGCAACGACCACCAAATCAGATGTTTAGAAGTAGAAAATATTTGGTTGAGGCACAATTATAATGATATTTCCGTGACATGGCAAACATAGTATCACACCGTGACTTATTAGTGCCTACTTTTGCCTTTCATTTACTGTATATGCACACACAATTTTTATCAGAACCCAAACAACTACATGCGTACATTGACCAAACACTATGCCTTCAGAATAACGGGAAAGCTTATATCGCCAACACTTGCCCTTTCCCCAATAATTTTCTGGCATTGGGGGAACTGGGCCAAAAAAACAGCTCCAACGGCTCCCCTTTACCCAAAAAATTGGTGATCACCAAAAAACCAGCCCAACTCCCCTATATGGAGGGAGAGTTGGCTCTCTCCCAATACATGACACGTCAGTGCGCCACCGCCCGAGCGTCGCCGCCGCCCGCACGTCACCGCCGCCGGACCACCGTCGGAAAGCCACGAGAGTACCACCGTGCCACAGCCACCGCCACCGTCCGCCATGCTACCACCGAAGAGAGAGAGGTATCCAATCGATAAGAGGGTCCCATATGTCAGGTTGGTTATTGTAGCTCGGGTTAATTGGGGATCTGTGAAAGCATCTATCCCCAATAACCAAAGAAGTGTTACTGGGGAGCCCCAATAAATAGTTATTGGGGGAGTTTTATTGGGGATCTGCTGGAGATGCTCTTAGGATGAAAACATTGCAATAAGACTTTTACATCGCAAATATAGTATAGCACCATGACTTATTTGTGCCCCCATCTTTTACTATGGTCTATAGACATTGGAACAAGTTGGTTAACAACAGAATAACATACACAACTTTTATCAGAACCCAAACAACCATATGAGTATGTTGACTAAACACACTATGCCTTCAGAATAACAGGAATGTATATATTGTTTTTTCTTTCGTAGGATGAAACCATTGCAATAAATACGAAAATTCAATGCATGACCTATAGAAATCGACCTTATGACTGCCAGCAACCACGACAAAGGGTACGGCATGCCTTTGAGCAGCAAGAGCAACCATATTCATCCCTACTGGTGCAATGACTCCACCGTTTGCCATTATTGCATGGACACCAACTATAACCTATAAGATAAATTATGAGTTAACAGTTGTAACAGAAACAAATATGTCTAAAAAACAATAATCAACCTGTGTACATACCATGTTAACTCGGGAGATCATAGCAAAAACCGCTGAATCTGTTATAACAGTAGTCTGTACACCTTTCTCGACCAGCTCCTTCGCAAGAGCATGTCCCTGATATCTGATTCAAGCATTGAACAACAACAATGAATCAAGCAAGGAGATTCAAAATACAAGAAATTAGTTCGCAATACAAGTTATACAACTGGCAAGGTGCACAAACCTTGGAGCACCTTCAGCAACAAATACACGAAAAGATCGCTTCTTCTCCTTTGCAGCATACAGAAACTCTTTCACAGTTCTAGAACGACCTAGAGTTAGGATAACCTCACTGTGGCAAACAAAAAGCATTGATTAGGCACAATTGGTATTTGAATCATGCGAACAGAATATTTCGGATAGTACTTAGGTGTTAAAAAGGGGAATCCAAATCTATATTTTAGATTAATGAATGCTGAGAAGCATTGAGCTTAAGTTAACACTAACAAAGTAAATAAGTCTATACGAACTTTGGTAGATTAAAATTATAACAACAAACATTTGTAAGAGAAGAAGGTACTGTAAGCAGAATAAAAAATTCTTTTGTCAGAGAAGAAGGTACTGTAATCACCGAGGTAGTTAAGAGGATTTTTAATCATTTAACATTGGGCACATGTTCTTCATAATACACATGCCAACCTTTTCCACAATCCCAGGTATATGAAAAAGTTAAAAATGTTTTCCATAAGATAGATGTGACTACTAATTAGTTTATGCATGTATGTTGGACAAAAGATGATCATACTTTTGGTGGATATGTTCGACAGCTTGCTCAGAAATCTGGTCATAACATGTATCAATCTCCTCAATAAGATCACCAATGGCAGCAATAACATCATGTTTTAGTTTCCGAGTTTTTAAGCTCTTATCTCCAGCTGCTTACATGGAACATGCAGAAATTCAGTGTCAACAATAACACAAAAATTGGAATGTACAGACCCTGAAAGAGTATCATAAACTTGAGAGTATTATTACGATATAAATAAATAAAAGGAACGCCTATTCAGGTTGGCTATAAGTACATGATTCAAACAATAAAGTATAACTACAAATGTCTGTTCAGTGTGGTATACATACAAAAAGAGAATTCTAGAGATCATGTATTTACTTTTCCCATCTGAATCCCCAGCTGATGATGAAGAATGTGAAAGTGCAGTGCTCACAGGAATATCATCCAGGAGAGTCTGCAATGAAGGTGCCCGAAGAGCGTTTCTAGCATGGGAAGCAAGAACAGCAGCAGATAAGGTAGGACGGTCATCATTTCCACTGTCACATTCATCATCGCTGACAGCTGTCACAGAAAGACCTTCAATACCAACTGCAGTAAAAGATATATCTTCCTCCTTTATTATATGCAAAACACGTCTCACAGTGTTGCCAACAGCGAGCTCTGCAAAAAGAAGAGAAAGAATTTATAAGGATAAAAGGCTGATATTACCTACACCACATATTATTCAACAACAACAACCAAGCCTTTCAGTCCCAAACAAGTTGGGGTAGGCTAGAGTTGAAACCCATAAGATCTCGAAACCAAGTCATGGCTCTGGAACGTGGATAGCTAACTTCCACGCACCCCTGTCCATGGCTAAGTCTTTGTCGATATTCTAAACCTTCAGGTCTCTCTTAACGGACTCCTCCCATGTCAAGTTTGGTCTACCACGACCCCTCTTAACATTCTCAGCACGCTTTATCCGTCCGCTATGCACCGGCGCTTCTGATGGCCTCCGTTGAATATGTCCAAACCATCTGAGACGATGCTGGACCAGCTTCTCTTCAATCGGTGCTACCCCAAGTCTCTCTCGTATATCGTCATTCCGTACCCGATCCTTCCTTGTGTGGCCACATATCCATCTCAACATGCGCATCTCTGCTACACCTAACTGTTGGATATGTCGTCTCTTGGTTGGCCAACACCACATATTATTCACTATACTGAAATTAGAGCTGAATAACAAGTGTCATCCTCTAGTCATGGTACGATCTGCTAGTATGACGAAACCATATTTATTTCTGACATGCATGTAACATTCAGCAATTGTTGTGAATCTTGCTGATTGATATATAACTACAGTTCAAATGCTAACTGCCAAGACGAGTAGGTCCTAATGGTGCTAGTGCCAACAAAACGAAAATATCGAACACGCAGGAGCTCTGCGTATCTTTTTATTAGAGAAGAAAAGGAAGGGGGGTACACTTAGTTCTTAGTGTACATGTGTGCATGTGAACAAAACAGAAAAACAACCAAAACCCAACCTAACCACTCAGGGCTGTCAAGAGGGAAAGCCCTCGAGCTCCAGCCATACCCCAAACTAATATTTGTCATGCTTGGGCAACACCATCGAAGACACAGCAATTTCTTTGCTTCCAAAGAGTCCAGGGCCCAAGAGAGATGAGAAAGTTGAGGCCTTGCTGCATCCTGCCATTAGTAGCCTCAGTAGCTCTGCTCCACCAATTGTCAAAAGACCTAACTTCAAGTGAGGGTGAGAGAGCTTGAAGACCAAAACGCCTCAAGAGGCTGAACCAGAATTGTCTGGCAAAAAACACAATCTGTGAGCAGGGAATCAATTATTTCATCCACCTGATCATAATGGGGGCAGCGCTCAGGATGCGGCAAACCTCTACAGTCCAACACTTTTTGTGCATCACTAATCAAAGGAAGAAACGGCATTTTCCTGGCGCCCAAGCTTTCTGAATGCACTCCCATGGCCTGAAGAGAACGGAGCCTTGGAAGAAACTTTCATAGGCTGAATGAGCGGAGTACTGCCGTGACGCAGAAAGGCGCCAACAATCAGTATCCTCCACGCCAAGCTGCAGCATAACCTCAGATAAAAGGTCCCAGAGGTTCAAGTATTCAACAATAACATTTGACCAAGAGGGAAAACTGAATATCCTAGACCCAACCGGTACCTGTTAGAGCCTTAGAGTACTGCATATATTTCACCGAGTGAAATAAGGAGGGGAATTCATAAACATGCCTTAACTGTTGGCTCTGGCCAAGGAAGAAGACTCCCACGCACAAGGAAGAAGAACACACAGAGACTTTGCGGAACTCATACACTGCATTTTCCTACTGTTCTATCTTCAACTGATTACAGGTGCCTTTTTAAAGGGGCACACACACACACACACACACACACACACGTTTGGCACTTGTTCAGCATCTCAGCCCAAACAGCATGCACGCAGCCGGCACTAACAAACTCCATGCAATCTATTCAATCAGCACAGGCACTCACGGCACTTGCACTTCAAGGCTGCATCTTCACTGTGTGCACAGGGCTGCTCCTGGTTCACTAAAGCACACACATACACGAACCAACTCCAGGAGGACATGCATGATTGCACTCGATTATTGACTTGCAGATGTTCTCATGCCGCTGCTACCTCACACTCTATCTATGTGCTTCTCAGCTGCTGATCCGCCCGTGGCATGACGCAACATACGAAATTTACCTGTGGCTAACACTGATGAAACTCTACGAATAATACCATGAAACTAGACTTATACAACAAGGTTAAGTCCAACACCAGCTCTCCTTATACTTCATCGAGATGATCAGGTCAGATAAATGAAGCTCACATGTCAAGAAAAGTTATTATCTCTTCCGGCCTAAACCTGGAGGAAGCTGATAAAATGCTTCAGCTGAACTAAGTGGTATGGAGGAAGTGGTGAGCTTTCGCTGCAACGATAGACCTGAAATCTAAGCAGTTTGACTGGTATCTCTCATACTGATACAACTTCTAAAAAACTATCTGTAAGAAAAGCCAGTGTTCAAAAAAGCGTTTTTAAGCGACGCTTAAGCGCTGAGCGATGACAAAGCGCTTCGCTTTTGCCCTAACCGGTAGATTAAGCTTTTTTAAAATTTTGACCAGAATTTGACTGTTTTTGAACTACTTATGCTTGTCTGCTTGCACAATAATGGCAATATCCCATTTATCTTATTATTAGGCTCTGTTTGGGAACTATTTCCTTCATATGCTGGCAAAATTATGGCCACATGATCTCTATTAGGCTATGACTATTTGAATTGAACTGCATTTTAGTTGTTATTTTGCTTGCCATTTGAACTTAATGTGTATTCGCTATGGTGTGAACTGTATTTTAGATGGCTATTCAATTACACATGTGCCATGTTTCCTATTTTCCTGTGTATATTATTTAGAATCTATCAAATTCTAGCCAATTTCAAAAAACGCTCAAGTGCGGTTAAGCTGCGCTTAAACGTCCAATGCTCTAAGCTGTGGCCTTCCGCTTTGCTTACACTTTCCGCTTTTTTGAACATTGAGAAAAGCATCTAGAAAGCTTGTTTTTATCTATCTTGACTGGCATGTCATTATCTGCTAACACTTATTTTTAACTGTAAGGGTTGTATACTTCTATGTTTAGTTCCGGAAAGTATGCAAATGAAGCCCTAGGTTTAGGTAAGTGGCAGAAAAATGTACTCCGGTAGTTAGAACAAAAGCTATATTACAGTCAGTCGATTTGTTAGTTAGAACAAAAGCTATATTACAGTCAGTCGATCATCCAAGCTTGAGAATAAGAAGCAAACAGTGTGCAAGACATTATCTACATGAAGATGACACGCACTAACCATATAATAAAAAGGAGCATCATACTTGAAATATTGAACTGTTCCCATAGATACATGAATGGAGTTAACACTTGGAGCAACGTAAAAAATCCATTAGCACAACAACACATTTCACTGAACCGAGTCCAACACCAGTGAAATATAAACTGTGACCAAACAATTCAGAAAAAAAAAGTAATAACATCCCAATTTAAAAGCAATGCGATGGGATCACAAATTCGTAAAAAAAAAAAAAAGAGTGAGGGCTTTTGGGCGCACCGATGGGATTGGCTGCGATGAGATGCTCCCCGACGGCATGGATGGCGTCGGCGAGAGCCGCCGCTTGGTTAGTGCTGCCCATCCGGTGCTGCGACACCACTGACCTCAGCAGCTCCGCCGTCTGCCGCGCCACGGCATGTGACCCCTCCACCTTACTGCCCACCCACAAACACACAAACAATGAGCACGCCAGGGTGGCGCCGACTCTGCACCGAATCGATCGGCGTGGGCAACTGCTTACCGGCGCTTGAGCTTGAGGACGAAGTCGCTGATGAGCGGCTGCATGTCCGGCATAGTGGCGTGCGGCTTCAACCGGAAGGCAGAGGGGGGCGGATCGGCGGCTTGGAAGGGAGAGGGCTTAGGGTTTCGAGACAGAAGGAGATGTCAGGGCAACTCCAAAAAAGGACACGGACACGTCACCGGACGATAGAGGCACCAAAACTAGAAAATACACTTGTGTTAAAAAAAATAGAAAATACACATGATCCCACAGTGGTAAAACAGTCTTATACAGTATTAGGTCTTGCATGTAAATTAGAGATGACAAGCTTATTTGTTAGTCTTATCTTTAATAACTATTTTCTATGTTTCTAAATACTTCCTCCGTCACGGTTTATTAGGTGTGTTTGTAAATTCTTTGTAGGGTTACACTACGCAGCGGCGCCGCATGTGCGTCTTGCCGTGTGGGCTAATCATCATCTACTAATCAGGTTATTTAAAAAAGCATTGCGATGGCTAAACCTAACTTTCTTCGTCATGTATGTATGCAATAATGTCATCAAGATTTTCTTTGATGTTTGAAATTCAAAAAGTTTTATCTATAAAACCGTTAATTCAATCGATGATTCGCTTTCACCATTGACTTTCTCGCGACGAGTTCTTCGAAACTAGATCCCATGTCGACATGTTTTGTCAACTTTTTTTTTCCGTTCGTACTTGCCACATTTTTTGACCCACTTGCCGTGTTATTAACCACTAACTTGCCTGAGAAAAATAACTTAATTGTCACATTTTAATGTTTTGCGTACAAAGTTTTGTAGCAGTTTTCATTATACATGATATAAAAGCATGTCATAGGTTTTGTTTGCCAATTTAAATATGCCAACTTGTCATATTTACATACAACTTTACGAGAAAACTATTTTATGTGCTTGTTAATTTAACTATGTCGAGTTGTCATATATACAAATGATGATCAAAAAAGATTTCTTGTTGTCACCGGTTTTTAATATGTTGAATTGTCATATTTTCTACGCGTAATCGCCTAAAAAAGTTGTTTGTACTTGTCAATTTGATTATGTCGAGATGTCATATTTATACGCAATTTCTAAAATTATGGCAATTAAGTTATTTTTTATCAGACAAGTAAGTACTTAATAATATGACAAGTAAATGCAACAAATGTGGTGAATACGAGCAAAAAAAAGTTATCGAAACATGTCGACATGGGATCTAGTTTTGAAGATTTCGTCGAAACAAAGTCAATGACGAAAACGGATCATCGATTGAATTAACGGTTTAAGAGATAAAAGTTTTTAAATTCTGATCATAGAAACAAAATTCAGCGCGAGCCCGCCGCACGGGAGCGCTAATGTGCACATGCTTCTCTTTAGATTTTTTCTTCTTTGTAACCTAGGTGGTAATTGATTGGTTGTAAGATGAACTGAATAGCATTCACTCTATGCATGCATATAAAAGTAGTACAACGGGATACTAATTAGCTGCTAAGAATAAATACAATGCGCCTTATGCACGTAAATTTAATCGTGTCTTCTAAGCTATGACGGAGGAAGTATAAGTTTTCTTAAAAAATTTCACTAAGGAACTACATACGGAGCAAAATGTGTGAATCTATATTTTAAAGTGTGTCTATATACATGAGTATGTAGTCCCTAATGAAACCTTTAAATATACTCATATTTAGAAACGGAGGAAGTAGTTATTCCTAAAGTGTAATGAGACATATTGTGTTAAAATATCATCTCTTAAATAAGAGAAGACATATCTTCTTCTATGTTTTCTCTTTCCTTCATCTCAATATTTATACTATGTGTTACTTTTAAGATATCATTATTATGTATGACCATAGGGCATGCCCAACGCTCCATCGTGGATAGTTGCCCTAGCTTTCAACGTTCGTTCAAGTGCTTTAAAAACACGTCTTGTGCTGTTTGCAGAGCCAAATTGGTTTCTACAAAAAAAAAAAAAAAAAAACTCCTTCATAATAAAAGTGAAAAAAGTAAAAAAATAGAAAGAAAAGTATAGACACGAAAAAGGCTCTTTAGGATGTGACCTTCAACCACGCTTTGGAATTGGTTAAAAATGAAGGAAGAGTGATTAAGTGTGGGACTCGTGAGGCATCTATGTGTTAGGTGATTACGACTTTATGTTGTTGTTCTAACATATTTATCTATATGGAAAGGTTGGGGTAGCATCAAAGTGATGCTTTTATTGTACATGCCCTTATATGAATAATATTGAATTCAAAAAATACAACAAAGTACTTAAAAAGCTGAAATTTGAGGATATCAAACGTGGGTACCCATTTTACCTTATGTGAAGTTTAGTGAAAAAAACTAAAGCGTATTTGTGACGAGAAAAATACAGTTTGTCATGCAATCCATCTAAATAGTTTTTTTTATACATAAGATTTTTCTGTCATTTTACTCAGTTCATTTTCTGGTATTTTGCCACAAACTTCACAAAGTAGTAAATTAGACACCGGATTTGATATCCCAAAATTCATGTTTTTCTTAATTTGTTTCATTTGCTTTTTGAATTTAATGATGTATTTTGCCACAAACTTCACAACGTAGTAAATTAGACACCCAATTTGATATCCCAAAACTCATGTTTTTCTTAATTTGTTTGATCTGTTTTTTGAATTTAATGCTCATATAGGTGAAGCGTTTCGAATCATCTTCCCATCAAATATCTTATATTTCATGTCTTCTATATTCTACCAAAAACACAATAGAGGCACCAGGTCTCATATTTCATCTCTTCTTTCCTACCTAAAAATGGATGTATGCTATCGGTGCCTTAAATCTAAATTAATTTAAGCTTGTTATGTGTGTATATAATATAGCATGTTTAAACCAGTAAACCAAACCCACACGTCTTCATTATATTCATGCATGCAAGGATTATATATCAACATGGCAATGGGTACCCGATACCCACAAACCCGACGGGTAAAAAACCCATTAAGGTAAGGGTATGGGAAATAAAAATACCCATGAATTTCTAAATAGAAAAATATTATATCCAATGGATAAGGCGGGTACGGGTATAGGATGGCAATACCCATACTCACGAACCCGCAAACCCGTATAATAAAACACACTATCAAGTAAGTCATGTATGTCATTGACATAGATTGATAAAAACCTAAGCTAACCAGGCACCCACCCATGCCCTTACTCTTCGAATTCCCGATCCAAAATGTGCCATCCCCTACTTTTGTTTCATGTGCTGAAATGTTGTGCATATATGCAGAAATGTTATATAAATGTGTTGAAATGTTGTATAAATGTGCTCAAAATGTTGTAGAAATGTGTTGAAATGTTAAAATCTATGTGTTGAAATGTTCTATATTTGTGATGAAATGATGTATATATGAGTGAAAATGCTTATGTGTCGAAATATTGAAATATACACGGGTATTTTTACCCGCGGGTATTACCCGCACCTGTTCGGGTATGGGTATGGAAACATTTTGAAACCCGAGGCGCGGGTATGGGTATGGACAAACAATTTTAAGACGGGTACGAGTTTGGGCACATAATACCCATACCCAATCCCTATGGGTGCCATGTTGAATTACATACATAGTGATCTCTTATTCAATTCACTTTTACTAAACTATGATCTTTGCAATTTTTTGCACCACACGCTCTCTCTTCTTTTTTAAATCACACACACTTCCCTTTCGGCGTTATCTTCATCATGCACACACATTTTCATTATTCAGGTCGGTCTCTTCACCTTCCTCTTTTCGACACACACCGATTGATATATCTTTCTAGCTAGGTCTGCCTATCACATACACACACACATTTACCCTCTCCCCCTCTCACCTTCCATGCATCCCGTCGTATCTCTAAAATGTGTACATGCACATACACGATCTCGCCCCCTCTTTTTCATCAATCACGCACTCGCACACTAATTTCATCTCTGCATCTAGCAGGACTCTCGCACCACCCCTAAAGACAACCCTCTCCTTCTATTCGGTCCTTATCCGCCTCTTACACATGCATATATAATGATTGGTCTCCCTTTCTATAGCTAGGTCCATCTATCCTACCCCCCCCCCCTCACACCGGTCGATCTACCGCTCCAGTTATGTATCTTTCTCTTTCCCACACACACCGACCGCTACCAATCTAGTTAGGTTTGCCTACCACACAAATATTGTCCCTCTCCCTCTCTCACCATCTATGCATGTCTCCCGCTCTATCTCTCAGACAAACGCCCCCACACAAAAACACACACACACACACATCCCCTCTCTTACTCATATTGGAATCGTACACCCCTTCCCTCCCTCTGTCTAGTATGTAGGCGTCTTCCACCATCTCCCAATGACCACTCCCCCCTAATGGTCTATATCTCCATCACTCTCGACCTTACTCCTTTCTTACACATGTATGGATGTTGATCAATCTCCCCCAATACATATCTAGCTAGGTCTCTCCTTCTTCACACACACTAATCGATGTACCTCTCTAGTTAGGTCTCTTCCTCTGTGTGACAGCCCGAGACCGACGCTCTAGAAGATTCCCCTTTTATTCCGTTTTTGTCGTGTGATTATTTATATTTGTCGCATCATCATCGCATCATGCGCATCTTCTGCATTGCATTGGCATCCCGTTGTCGTCAGTTTTCAAAACTTGCATCCATTAGTAGTTGTCGGTTCTCTCCTGTTCGTCGTTGGCCGTGTTGAGCCTGACCACCCACGCACGCGCCCGCGGTATCGTCAAGACCTTGTTTTTAAAAGTGTGTATAAAACTTTCTCTGATTGGGTTGAAACTTGGTGTGCGGTCTTATTTAGATATAGGTAGGCCACCTCCAATTTTCGTCGCAATCGGAGTCCGTCTGGTACCCGAACGGTCGTCCGTAGCGACACCGTTGTCGGTTATTTATCGGACGTTTTTCAGTGTTTAAAATATTGTGCCGGGCTGCCAAACCCCTCTCTTCTCTTAACCCGTCTTGGTTTACACAACCCATCTAGCCATCCCCGCGTCCGAGGCGTCCGATCTCGATCGTGTGGGCGAAATCGGCTTCAACACCCTCAAACCCTAGCCCCCTTGCTATTTATAGACACCCTCTAGTCCATTTTGGGATAGCTCTAGTCAAACCCTAGCCTTCCCTAACCTCTAGCCTCAAATTCCGTGCCTCCCCAGCCACCGGCCGCCACTTGGCGCGCCAGCCAGCCACGAGCTGCCGTAGCCCGCAGAGGCCCGAAGCTGGCCCGCTTCAAGCCGGACCAGGCCTGAACCAGCTGGCCTCCCCTCTCCTCGCGCAAGCAGATGCGCGCCGCCGCCTGAGCACCTCCTGCGCCGGTCGCCGGAGCCCGGACCCGCCCGAGCAGTCGCCGCGCCGGCGAGAGCCCGCCGAAACCCCCTCCTTCCTCTCCTCTTTCCTCTGCTTTGCATCTCCCCTCACCTCACCCGCTCTCTCTCCCCGCAGGTCCCAAGCCGACGACCGATCTACTCGTCCGGGCACCATCTTGAGCCACCGACCTCGGGAATGGACTCCTCGCCCCCAGATTCGCCGATCACGAACCTTCCCGGAACCCCGACCATCCCCGAGCCCCTCGCCGGTGTGCCTTTTCCCGGTGCCATGCCTCTACTGTGGATGGAGGTAGAGGACGACCTCCCACCCGTTGACCGAGAGCGCCAACGCTCCGGCCTCCCAGCGCGCCTGGCCCGAGTGCCTCGAGGCCCAGCTCGGCCACCCCAAGCCGGCCCAAGACCACGAAGGTGAGCCTGCCGCCCCTCTATATTGCGCCCAGGCATTGATTTATTATCATGCGCCCACTAGATTCGACCCGATAGTGTTTTAGGATTTTTTTTCCCGGATTTATTTATTTCAGGAAGATGTTAGATATTAAAGCGCCCGTAGTTAATCAACCGTGCATCGGATCACAACGATTTAAATATGTAACTCGTGTAGAATTTTGCATAGATTATGAATTTACAACTTGCATGCATGTTTGGAGCAGTTTGACTTGCCGTATGCTTAGAATTGCGTGCTATCCTAATAGGGAATTATCCCGTATTTATTTTAATGCGTGTCCGGATTGCTCAAAGCCCGTAGATATAATGTTTGTATTGTTCGGGATCCTCTTCCATGTATTTTAGAGTAGTTGCTTGTATTTTTGCACGTAGGTTCTCTCGCTAGTTTCTTATATCGTGTTTAGGACGTATTCTTGCATATACGTGTGGCGGAATTTCTATTTTGCAACCCCACATATTATACATGTTTTCAGGGTAGAAAAATCCATAGGATTTAACTGTGCATTTAATTTTAACTTTTGAGCAAGTTAGTGCACGTGATATTTTGCCATGTGGCCCTTTTGTTTATTTTGTGGGATTTAATCCGTGCATGATATGAATGAGTTGTCAACATGAGATATGCCCTTGGATGTGTAGGCTAGCCATTGATAATTTTGGTTGCAATGGAAATCCATGTTTAGGTGTTGATTGCTTGTTGTCAACATGCTAGAAAATAGTGTTGAATTGGAGATGCTGAAATATTTTCTAAGTTTAAAATCTGTTATATTTTGTTGCTGTCTTGCCATGAGTTTATCTGGTGATCTGTAGCTCTTTGGGGTTGGTGCAATGGAGTTAGTCGTAGCCCTTACGATTCCCTAGCATGTTGTCAATTTTCATGCCATTTGGTGTCCTGTAGAATATAGTTTTGTTGCTGTCAATATGCCTTCAGATCGAAAACTGAACTGTCAAAAACTGATATTTTCACTAAATCTGAAATTGTGTGTGAGATGCCATTTTGTGAGTTCTTTTCCTAGTGATCCATGCTTCCATGCTAGATGTTGTTAGTAGTATGTTGTAGTGCATCTTGCCCTCTACTGTCTCATGCCTTGTTTGAGCATCTTAGAATTATGTAGCTTGTTGTTCGAGGGTGTAGAAAATGCTATGTGGCTGATTTTGGGCAGATTGTAGTGATTTCTTGTTTCACTTGTAGTTGATGAACCGTTGCTCCGTTTTGATCATGTCCTATATGAAACTTGCTTAGAATCTCGTGTAGTTTCATATTATCTTGCTGGTTGTATGTTTTAAATGCTTGTGACCGTCGTTGCACACATATTGCATTCATGCCATCATATCTTGCGGTGTGCGTATCTTTTGAACCGTAGTTCCGTTGGAGATGTTCCATATGTGTAAATTGATTGGAAAAATGCGTAGAATCACGTGAATCTATTTATTTTGCTGTTTAACAATTATGAAAACATGTTAGTTCAGATCTGGACAGAACTATAAATTAACGTATGAGGTCAGTTCGGAGATGCTATATGTCATTTCCGACCTCATTTAAAATGCCTAGATAGATAGTTTAATTACGTTTCACCTGTTGCCATGTTTAACCACATTTAATATGTCGTGTACCTAATTGGGATAGAACTAAATAATTCGTACGTGGAGTTTCGTCAATATGCAACTCGTTGCATATTGAACTTCACTTAATGTGTAGTGTTTGATTGGAGTGAATTGCGTGTCATACCGTGCATAGATGTAACCGCTCATGCATCATTTGTGTCGTGCATGTGCTATGGTGAATGTCTGTGTTGATGCTTGTTTTCCGGTTTGTTTCGTCTCGATAGAGTTCCGCAAGCGTGTCGGAAAGTGAGGACCCGTTCGACTACGTCGGTTCGTCTGCTTCACGGAGTGGTTATTCTTCCAAGCGGGATCTCAGGCAAGATGACCATTTCCCGATATACCATTACTATCATTGTCATGCTAGTTTTATCGTTTCTATCGTTATTGTCTCGCTGCCTACCACCTGTTAAAAGTCAGCCTCTCAACATTGCCATGAAAACCTTCAACATGTTCACAACCTAGCAAACCACTGATTGGCTATGTTACCGCTTGCTTAACCTTGTGTTAGCGTTGCTAGTTGCGGGTGGAGTTGCTTCCATGTGATAATGTGGGTTCCTTGTTATATCACCATATTAATGATGTTTAATTAACGTGCCTATATACTTGGTAAAATGTGGAAGGCTCGACCTTTCTAGCCTGGTGTTTTGTTCCACCTTTGCCCCCTTAGTTTCGGCTACCGGTGTTATATTCCATAATTGAGCGCTCCTAACATGATTGGGGTTATTATGGGGACCCCCTTGATAATTTGTTTTAGATTAAAGCTGGTCTGTCAAGGCCCAACTTTGGTTTTCCATTCGCCTAATAACCTAATAAAATTACATAGGGACTTTCCGGACCCCGAGGATAATTAATCAACCCCCCAGCCAGTGCTCCTCATGAGTGTTGATCCAAAAAGGGCAGACTGCGGGGCCACCACGGGGCAACTTGAGGTTTGGTACCCATAGGCTTTCCCATCCGGTCGTGTCCTCAGAACGAGATACGCGGCTCCTATCGGGTTCGTCGACACGTCGGGCGGCCTTGCTGGATTAGTTTTACCTTTTACGAAATATCTTGTGCATCGGGATTCCGGTGATGCTTTGGGTAATCTTAGAGTTGAGGTTTTCCACTAAGGAGTCCGACGAGATCACGAGCTTCGTGATCGAGGATTTCTATGCGGTTTGTGGTAATTTGTGATGGACTAGTTGGAGCACCTCTGCAGGGTTAAATCTTTCGGAAAGTCGTGCCCGCGGTTACGTGGCAATGTGGAAACTTTGTTTAACACTCGTTCTAGACAACTTGAAGTTAACTTAATTAAAACTTGCCAACGTAGTGCGTAACCGTGACTGTCTCTTTTGCGAGCTCCTTTTCCGATCGAGGACACGGTGGGGTTATGTTTGACGTAAGTAGGTGTTCAGGATCATTCTTTTGATCATCAGTAGTTCACGTCCGCTATGCGTAGATCATCCCCCTCTTTATTCTTGTACTCGTAAGCTAGCCACCAAATAAATGCTTAGTCGCTTGCTGCAGCCTCACCACTTAACCATAGCTTACCCATTAAGCTTTGCTAGTCTTGATACCTTTGGAAATGAGATTGCTCAGTCCCCTGTGGCTCACAGATTACTACAACACCAGTTGCAGGTACAGGTAAAGGTTACCTGACGTGAGCGTGATGATTGTTCATTTGGAGTTTTCATCTTCTTCTTCATCGATCTAGGATGGGTTCCAGGCCGACAGCCTGGGATAGCAAGGATGTACGTCATTCTTTTCTCGTTTGTTTTCGTTCGTAGTCGGACCCTTCTCTTCTTCATGATGCTTATGTAATGTACTGATGATACTCTGATGTAGCTTGTGGCGAGTGTAAGCCAATTCCATATATCTCATCTTTTCAGTACATGTACTTGTAACGATATCCATTCTGGCGAAACGACGAGATGCGCTTCTATCCCTGACGAGGCCCTCGTGCCAAATTAAGGATAGGGTTGCATCTTGGGCGTTACAAGTTGGTATCAGAGCAGTACCTACCTAGGAGCCCCCTTGATTGATCGAACTTGGCCAAGTCGAGTCTAGTGAAAAACTGCCTTGAGTCTAGTTATATTTCAGAGAGCAGGATTATTTTTTCTCCTCTTCTATGCTCTAGTGAGGAATCTTGACGTAAAAATTTCAATTCTACTCCTCTTCTCACTCAAAAAAAATTAGGATCAGGCGGATATTTTTGGAATCTATATGATGTCGATGTGACGGAGTTCTGTCTTGGTGCCTCCTGTCTGACTTGATTTCTTCCGGGGAGTTGAGCTCCAGGGGATTCTTGAGCACGTCGCTATCATTCAGACTTCTTAGTATCTCAGGACGAAGGATGTCCGAAATTGCTTCAATACTAGTAGTGGCGAGAGGAGTCCGGCTTCCCCAGTACCCGTGCAGAGAGTTTCGGATGTATCGCCATACTTAGTATCGTTGTGATTGCGAGGATCTGAGATAGATGAGGTTCTGAGATTCTGGTTATGTGTTGATGGATGTGATACACTGGACGGGTTAGTATAGGAGTTGAGTGATATATTACTCCTTGTATCCGTGGACCAGATTGCATGACCAGAAATTTTGGGAGTTCTTAGGTGGGAATTCAAGCATTTACTTATAGGACAATCTTCCAACAAATGCATGATGTGAGGTTGGGGTTCGACATCTAGTGGATTCGTTTGTTCACGGTCGACTTACATCGGTTCTTGTTGTGTCTTAAAGAGTCCTTCTAGATTGCTACGACTCGGGGACGCTTCGTATGTCGTGTGCGCTGCCTTGCATAGGATGGCTACTGTAAGAATCGAGCCTGTGCGATCCTGTCCACGAAAATATCAGACGGAATCTCTCTCATGAATTTGTTCTGGCTTGTTTCATAAGCCGCAGTCTTGTTTTGTTGGAATATGGTAATTCGAGTTGCTTCAATGTCAAGTGGTGAATTCATATCCTTCGAAGAAGTGTTCTCATATTCATATGAGGGTGCTAATTCTTTTGTTCAAATCAAGTTGTCTTTTCAATTCTTTTTCAACCGGAGTTATCATATCAATTCTTTTCAACCGGTGTGTTTCTCTTCAAGTGAATTATATTCCTCTCCAATATTCGCAAGATCAATCTCTCGTTTCTTTCCGGAGTTGTCCCATATGTTCTAAGTTGTCTTTGTTTTTCCCGCCCTCCCACCCTTTTCTTCAGTGATTCAATTTTCATCCAAGTGTCTTCTGCTATCTTTTCTTCCATGTCCTATCTGGTGATTCATTGGGAAGATTCTCAGGAGCTTCGTGTTCATCTTTATTCAATCTTGTTATCTTTTCCGGTGAATTCAATTCAGTTATCCGTGTTCATCTTATCCTTTTCATCCTTAAATTCTTTTCCATGTTGGAAATTCTTATTCAAGCCTCTCTTGTTATTATTCCATCTCTGTTCTAGCCGGAGTGTTCAAGATGTTTCAGAGGTTCTTGTTCTCAGTCCTTTCAATTATTTCGAGGGTATCACCTTATCAAGTTTTCTTTGTACCGGTTCAATATCTCTCTTCTAAGCAATCTTTTCAACGGTGATTTCTTTGAGTGGGCCCATAACCCACAGGTTCTTTCCCAGGATCTTACCTAGCTCTTGTAATCTTTTCCGGAGATCTCTAATTCTTTTCAACTATGACGTAAGTATGGATTCCATCAGTCATATCCCTTCTCCAAGATCAATTTGAATTATTCACATATTTGGCTCAACCTTTCACTCTTCATTCTTCCGGAGCGTCTCAGTTATTCTTGCTGGCGTTCTTCTCATCATTTTCATCTTGGAAGACCGAAGTGTTTCTCTCAAATCTTTGTCCATTCTATTGAAGATGTCATCTCAGCTTCGTGTTATCCTCTCAGTTGTTCCAATCATGAGTATCCCTTTCTTGCTATCCGGTGCATTTGCGTGTTGTGTTCATTTCTTGATCCTACGAAGGCCATCATTTCAGAAGATTTCTTCGTTCTCAGCTTTCAGCTTTCGTTCTCAAATTATTCTCAATTGTTGTCTCTTCATTCGTCTCTCAATTATTCCGGTGCCTCATCCAAGTTTTCTGGTAGGTGGCTCATGATCTTTTCGTTCTCAAGTATCTCCATTCATTCTTGTTATATCCCCATTCAATCCAATTCTTACCCATGTCTCCTTCAAGACTTCTTCAAGTTTGGGCTCATATCTCTCCTCAATCATTTCTAGAAGAATAAGTGGTACGCTAAATCTGTTGCTTGTCATCAATTAAACTTGATGAAGGATAAGCATAACATAATTCTTATTCTTGTCCATAGTGATCTGAATTTTTTCTTCCGGAGTGGCTCATGATATCAATTCTTTGTCTCAAGGTGTTCTTCAAGATTCTTGTGGTAGTAGTTCTCAATTTCTTCTTTGTTCTTTTCTTGCCAAGAGCTAGTTTCTATTCTTTCTAACGGAGGCTTTGTGATGTTGCTCTCTTCAATCTATCATTTTGTCTTTTCAAGATCATATTGTTTCCTTGCTTATCAATTTAGTTTGTTTGTTGTGAATCTTGTCTAGTTCTCCTATCTTATCGAATTTGTGTTCCCCTTTTCCTACTGAAGTGCTGCCGAAATTTTGTTTGAATTCTTGTTTGTTTCTCTTATCATTCTTCATCTCTTTGCAACCTTCAAGATTCATTGGTTTCACTTGTTTGGCAAAGAAGCGACTAAGTTTTACCTCTTGCTTCCTCTTCCTCTTCCCCTTTCATTCTTGGATCTCGGGTCGAGATCCTCTTGTAGTGTAGGAGAGTTGTAATAGCCCGAGACCGGCGCTCCAGAAGATTCCCCTTTTATATCATTTTCATCGTGTGATTATTTATATTTGTTGCATCATCATCGCATCATGCGCATCTTCTGCATTGCATCGTCATCTCGTTGCCGCCAGTTTTCAAAACCTGCATCCGTTAGTAGTTGCCGGTTCTCTCCGTGTTCGTCGTTGCCCGTGTTGAGCCCGACCACATACGCACGCGCCTGCGGCATCGTCAAGACCTTGTTTTTAAAAGTGTGTATAAAACTTTCTCTGATTGGGTTGAAACTTGGCATGAGGTCTTATTTAGATATAGGTAGGCCACCTGCCAATTTTCGTCGCAATCGGAGTCTGTCTCGTACACGAACGGTCGTCCGTAGCGACACCGTTGTCGGTTATTTATCAGACGTTTTTCAGTGTTTAAAATATTGTGCCGGGCTGCCAAACCCCTCTCGTCTCTTAACCCGTCTTGGTTTACACAACCCATCTAGCCATCCCCGTGTCCGAGGCGTCCAATCTCGATCGTGCTGTCGAAATCGGCTTCAACACCCTCAAACCCTAGCCCCCTTGCTGTTTATAGACACCATCTAGTCCATTTTGGGACAACTCTAGTCAAACCCTAGCCTTCCCTAACCTCTAGCCTCAAATTCCGTGCCTCTCCAGCCACTGGCCGCCACTTGGCGCGCCAGCCAACCACCAGCCGTCGTAGCCCGCCGAGGCCCGAAGTTGGCCCGCTTCGAGCCGGACCGGGCCCGAGCCAGCCCCAGCGCACCTGAGCGCTCGCCTCCCCTCTCCTCGCGCAAGCAGATGCGCGCCGCCGCCTCAACACATCCCGCGCCGGTCGTCGGAGCCCGGACCCGCCGAAGCAGTCGCCGCGCCGGCGAGAGCCCGCTGAAACCCCCTCCTTCCTGTGCTCTTTCCTCTGCTTTGTATCTCCCCTCACCTCACCCGCTCTCTCTCCCCGCATGTCCCAAGCCGCCGGCCGATCTACTCGTCTAGGCACCGTCTCGAGCCACCGACGTCGAGAATGGACTCCTCGCCCCCGGATCCGGCGATCCCGAACCTTCCCGGAACCCCGACCATCCCCGAGCCCCTCGCCGGTGTGCCTTTTCCTGGCGCCATGCCTCTGCTGTGGAGGGAGGTAGAGGACGACCTCCCGCCCGTTGACTGAGAGCGCCAACGCTCCGACCTCCCAACGCGCCTGGCCCGAGTGCCTCGAGGCCCAGCTCGGCCTCCCCAAGCCGGCCCAAGACCACGAAGGTGAGCCTGCCACCCCTCTATATTGCGCCCAGGCGTTGATTTATTATCATGCGCCCACTAGATTCGGCCCGATAGTATTTTAGGATTTGTTTCGGATTTATTTATTTCAGGAAGATGTTAGATATTAAAACGCCCGTAGTTAATCAACTGTGCGTCGGATCGCAACGATTTAAATATGTAACTCGTGTACAATTTCGTATAGATTATGAATTTACAACTTGCATGCATGTTTGGAGCACTTTGACTTGTCGTATGCCTAGAATTGCGTGTTGTCCTAATAAGGAATTATCCTGTATTTATTTTAGTGTGTGTCCGGATTGCTGAAAGCCCGTAGATATAATGTTCGTATTGTTCGGGACCCTCTTCCATATATTTTAGAGTAGTTGCTTGTATTTTTGCACGTAGGTTCTGTCGCTAGTTTGTTATATCGTGTTTAGGAAGTATTCTCGGATATAAGTGTGGCAGAATTTCTATTTTGCAACCCCACATATTATACATGTTTTTGGGGTTGAAAAATCCATTGAATTTAAGTGTGCATTTAGTTTTATCTTTTGATCAAGTTAGTGCACGTGATATTTTGCCATGTGGCCCTTTTGTTTATTTTGTGGGATTTAATCCGTGCATTATATGAATGAGTTGTCAACATGAGATATTCCCTTGGATGTGTAGGCTAGCCATTGATAATTTTGGTTGCAATGGAAATCCATGTTTAGGTGTTGATTGCTTGTTGTCAACATGCTAGAAAATAGTGTTGAATTGGAGATGCTGAAATATTTCTAAGTCTGAAATCTGTTATATTTTGTTGTTGTCTTGCCATGAGTTTATGTGGTGATCTGTAGCTCTTTGAGGTTGGTGCAATGGAGTTAGTCGTAGCCCTTACGATTCCCTAGCATGTTGTCAATTTTCATGCCATTTGGTGTCCTGTAGAATATAGTTTTGTTGCTGTCAATATGCCTTCAGATCAAAAACTGAACTGTCAAAAACTGATATTTTCACTAAATCTGAAACTGTGTGTGAGATGCCATTTTGTGAGTTCTTTTCCTAGTGATCCACGCTTCCATGCTAGATGTTGTTAATAGTATGTCGTAGTGCATCTTTCCCTCTACTGTCTCATGCCTTGTTTGAGCATCTTAGATTTATGTAGCTTGTTGTTCGAGAGTGTAGAAAATGCTATGTGGCTGATTTTGGGCAGATTGTAGTGATTTCTTGTTTCACTTGTAGTTGATGAACTGTTGCTCCATTTTGATCGTGTCCTATATGAAACTTGCTTAGAATCTCGTGTAGTTTCATATTATCTTGTTGGTCGTATGTTTTGAAATGCTTGTGACCGTCGTTGCACACATATTGCATTCATGCCATCATATCTTGCGGTGTGCGTATCTTTTGAACCATAGCTCCGTTGGAGATGTTCCATATGTGTAAATTGATAGGAACGATGCGTAGAATCACGTAAACCTGTTTATTTTTCTGTTTAACAATTATTAAAACATGTTAGTTCAGATCTGGACAGAATTATAAATTAACGTATGAGGTCATTTCGGAGATGCTATATGTCGTTTCCGACCTCATTTAAAATGCCTAGATAGATAGTTTAATTACTCTTCACCTCTTGCTATGTTTAACCACATTTAATATTGTCGTGTACCTAATCGGGATAGAACTATATAATTCGTATGTGGAGTTTCGTCAATATGCAACTCGTTGCATATTGAACTTCCCTTAATGTGTAGTGTTTGATTCGAGTGAATTGCGTGTCATACCGTGCATAGATGTAACCGCTCATGCATCATTTGTGTCGTGCATGTGCCGTGGTGAATGTCTGTGTTGATGCTTGTTTTCCGGTTTATTTTGTCTCGATAGAGTTCCGCAAGCGTGTCGGAAACTGAGGACCTGTTCGACTACGTCGGTTCGTCTGCTTCACGGAGTGGTTCTTCTTCCAAGCGGGATCTCAGGCAAGATGACCATTTCCCCTGATACCATTACTATCATTGCCATGCTAGTTTTATCGTTTCTATCGTTATTGTCTCGTTGCCTACCACGTGTTAAATGTCAGCCTCTCAACATTGCCATGAAAACCTTCAACATATTCACAACCTAGCAAACCACTGATTGGCTATGTTACCGCTTGCTTAACCTTGTGTTAGTGTTGCTAGTTGCGGGTGGAGTTGCTTCCATGTGATAATGTAGGTTCCTTGTTATATCACCATATTAATGCTATATAATTAGTGCACCTATATACTTGGTAAAAGGTGGAAGGCTCGGCCTTTCTAGCCTGGTTTTTTTCCACCTTTGCCCCCTTAGTTTTGGCTACCGGTGTTATATTCCATAATTGAGCGCTCCTAACACGATCGGGGTTGTTATGGGGACGCCCTTGATAATTCGTTTTAGATTAAAGATGGTCCGACAAGGCCCAACTTTGGTTTTTCATTCGCCTAATAACCTAATAAAATTGCATAGGGACTTTTCGGACCCCGAGGATAATTAATCAACCCCCGGGCCAGTGGTCCTCATGAGTGTTGGTCCAAAAAGGGCAAACCACGGGGCCACCACGGGGTAACTCGAGGTTTGGTACCCGTACGCTTTCCCATCCGGTCGTGTCCTGAGAACGAGATACGCGGCTCCTATCGGGTTCGTCGACACGTAGGGCGGCCTTGCTAGATTAGTTTTACATTTTACGAAATATCTTGTGCATCTGGATTCCGGTGATGCTTTGGGTAATCTTAGAGTTGAGGTTTTCCACTAAGGAGTCCGACGAGATCGCGAGCTTCATCATCGAGGCTTTCTATGCGGCTTGTGGTAATTTGTGATGGACTAGTTGGACCACCCCTGCAGGGTTAAATCTTTCGGAAAGTCGTGCCCGCGGTTATGTGGCAACGTGGAAACTTTGTTTAACACTGGTTCTAGACAACTTGAAGTTAACTTAATTAAAACTTGCCAACGGAGTGCGTAACCGTGACTATCTCTTTCGCGAGCTCCTTCTCCAATCAAGGACACGGCGGGGTTATGTTTGACGGAAGTAGGTGTTCAGGATCATTCTTCTGATCATCAGTAGTTCACGTCCGCTATGCATAGATCATCCCCCTCTTTATTCTTGTACTCGTAAGCTAGCCACCAAATAAATGCTTAGTCGCTTGCTGCAGCCTCACCACTTAACCATACCTCACCCATTAAGCTGTGCTAGTCTTGATACCTTTGGAAATGAGATTGCCGAGTCCCCTGTGGCTCACAATTACTACAACACCAGTTGCAGGTACACGTAAAGGTTACCTGACGTGAGCGCGATGATTGTTCATTTGGAGTTTTCATCTTCTTATTCATCGATCTAGGATGGGTTCCAGGCCGACAGCCTGCGATAGCAAGGATGTACGTCGTTCTTTTCTCGTTTGTTTTCGTCCGTAGTCGGACCGTGCTCTTCTTCGTGATGCTTATGCAATATACTGATGATACTCTGATGTAGCTTGTGGCGAGTGTAAGCCAATTCCATATATCTCATTGATAACCCACAAGTATAGGGGATCCCAACAATTTTCGTGGGTAGAGTATTCAACCTAAATTTCTTGATTCGACACGAGGGGAAGCAAAAGATTATTCTCGAGTATTAGCAGTTGAGTTGTCAATTCAACCACACCTGAAAGACTTAGTATCTGCAGCAAAGTTTCAGTAGAAAAGTAGTGTGATAGCAACAGTAGCAACGGTAACAATAGCAGTAGTGACAGCAGTAGCGGTAACAGTAGCAACAGTGACAGCAGTAGCGGCAAAGTAACATAGCAAGGACCAGTAGGAAAAACTCGTAGGCATTGGATCGGTGATGGATAATTATGCCGGATGACATTCATCATGTAACAGTTATAACATGGGGAGATATGTAACTAGCTCCAGTTCGTCAAAGGAATGTAGGCATGCATTCCGTATATAGTCATACGTGCTTATGGAAAAAAACTTGCATGACATCTATTGTCCATCCCTCCCGTGGCAGCGGGGTCCTAATGGAAACTATGGGATATTAAGGTTCTCCTTTTAATAGAGAACCGGAACAAAGCATTAGCACATAGTGAATACATGAACTCCTCATACTATGATCATCTCCGGGAGTGGTTTCGGTTATTGTCACTCCGGGGTTGCCGGGTCATAACACATAGTAGGTGAATACAACTTGCAAGATAGGATCAACAACACACATATATTGATGAAAACATAATAGGTTCAGATCTGAAATCATGGCACTCGGGCCCTAGTGACAAGTATTAAGCATGGCAAAGTAGTAGCAACATCAATCTCAGAACATAGTGGATACTAGGGATCAATCCCCATCAAAACTACCTCGATTACATAATAGATCTCATCCAACCCATCACCGTCCAACAAGCCTACGATGAGATTACTCACGAACGGTGAAGAGAATCATGGAATTGGCGATGAACGAAGGTTGGTGATGACGACGGTGACGATCTCCCCTCTCCGGAGCCCAGAACGGACTCCAGATCTGCCCTCGAGAGGAAGAACAGGTGGCGGCGGGGCCTCCGTATCATAAAACGCGATGAACTCTTCTCCCTGATTTTTTCCGGGAGAAAGGGACTAAATAGAGCTGGAGTTGGAGGTGGCAGAGCCCCGAGGGCCCCATAAGCGTGCAAGGCACGACCAGGGGGCGCCTCCTGGGCTTGTGGGCTCCTCGCTCCACGTCTCCGGTTGATTCTTGCGCCAGTATTTTTTCTATATTCCACAAAAAATCCTCGTAAATTTCCAGGTCATTCCGAGAACTTTTATTTCTGCGCAAAAACAACACCATGGCAATTCTGTTGAAAATAGCGATAGTCCGGGTTAGTTCCATTCAAATCATACAAATTAGAGTCCAAAACAGGGGCAAAAGAGTTTGGAACAGTAGATACGATGGAGACGTATCAACTCCCCCAAGCTTAAAGCCTTGCTTCTCCTCAAGAATTCAGTTGACAAACTGAAAGAGACAAAAGAAAAACTTTTACGAACTTTGTTTGATCTTGCTGCTGTAATTATGTCTAACTCATATTCAGATTTTCAGCAAGATCATAAGCTAACCACATAAGCAATGACATTTAGGTCTCAAAATGTACTCATATCAATGGCATAATCAACTAGCGTGCAATAATAATAAGTTTCAAACATCAATACCTCAATCAAAACAATCATGAAGCAATATGAACATATGGTATATCGCTAGCTCTTTCTGAGACCGCAAAACATAAATGCAGAGCACCTTCAAAGACCAAGGGCTGACTGAACATTGTAATTCATGGCAAAGAAGATCCAGTCACAGTCGTACTCAATATCAATTAATAGCAAATCATAAAAATGATGGAGGTGCTCTCTAATTGGTGCTTTTGAAAGAAGATAATGACTCAACAGAAACATAAATAGATAGGCCCTTCGCAGAGGGAAGCATTGATTTGCAGAGGTGCTAGAGCTCAAGCTTTGAAGACAGAGATAAATAGTTTTGGGTGCATGCTTTCATTGTCAACGCAATGACCAAGAGTTTTCACCATCTTCCATGCTACACATACTATAGGCGGTTCCCAAACAGAAAAGTAAAGTTTTGACTCCCCCACCACCGATCAATCACACTCCACGACTAGCCGAATACTCGGGTGCCGTCCATACCAACAACAATCTAGGGGGAGTTTTGTTTGCAATTATCTTTTCGATTTGAGCATAGAACTGGGCATTCCAATTACCGGCCCCTTTCTCGTGAGTGATAGTGAATAAACACATATCGAGGATAACACGCCTAGCATGGAAGATACTGACCGCCCCTTGTCACCACATGAGCGGTTCGGGCATGCAAAACAGATTATTACTTGAAGGTTTAGAGTGTGGCACATGCAAATTTACTTGGAACGTCACGTAGATACCGCATATAGGTAGGTATGGTGGACTCATATGGAACAACTTTAGGTTTATGGAAGTGGATGCACAAGCAGTATTCCCGCTTAGTACAAGTGAATTCTAGCAAAAGACTCGGAAGCAACCAACTAGAGAGCGACAACAGTCATCAATAAGCATTGAAATTAACCAACATTGAGTGCAAGCATGAGTAGGACATAAATCACCATAAACATGAATATCATAGAGGCTATGTTGATTTTGTTTCAACTACATGCGTGAACATGTGCTAAGTCAAGCCACTTGAATTATTCAAAGGAGGATACCATCCTATCATACTACATCATAATCATCTTGAAATTCATGTTGGCATCCAAGACAAACCATTATAAGCTCCAAGCTAATTAAGCATGACATCAAAAACTATGATCTCTAAGTTGTCATTGCAAACATGTTTCTCTCATAACAAAGCTGAATTAGGAACGATGAGCTAGTCATATTTACAAAAACAAAATAGATCGAGTTCATACCAGCTTTTCCAGGCTCAGTCACTTCATCATATATTGTCATTATTGCCTTTCACTTGCACGACCGAAGATGTGAACAATAATAAGAGTGTTCGTGCATTGGACTACACTGGAATCTACAAGCAAACACAAAGGAGAAGACAAAATAATATGGCTCTTTGACAGATAAACAGATATGCATGCGAGAGCCACTAAACATTGTAACCATGGTCTTCTACCTAGACCCAAAGAAAAAGAAAACTATTTACACGGGAAAGCTCCCAACAAGCAAAAGAAGAACGAGAAATCTTTTTGGGTTTTCTCAATCTAAACAAACGCACGAGAAGAAAGCAAGAAAAAGAAATAAACTAGCATGGATGATACAGTGGCAAGGTGTGAACACCAACTATCAAAGTGAAAGTGTGAGCATGAATGTAAAGTCGGTGAGAAACACGTACTCCCCCAAGCTTAGGCTTTTGGCCTAAGTTGGTCTACTCCCATGGCTGGTCCGGGCGATATCCAAAATCATAATGGGGGGTTGTACGGGAACGCGGCAGCTACCGCCTGAATAGCAGCCTCACGGAGGCGAGCAGCCTTTGCCTCCCTCTCATACTCCTCTGCCTCTCCTCTGGTTATGTAGTATCTCCGTTTTACCTGAAATTCAAAGAAGGCAGGAGCAGGAAGGGTAATATGGAAAACACGCTGTTGATTAAATATTAACCGGTATAGGAGGGATTCATTATCCCTCTCAAGGAACTGATAACGTGTCATAGCGGCGCGATCAAGGAAAGCTTTATGGAGCGGGGGATCTCCTTCGCGGATAGGTACTCCAAGAAAATTTGCTATGCGAGTGGCATAGAGCCCACCAAAGAAATCCCCTTCATTAGCATTATTATTTAGCCTCCTCGCGATTATAGCTCCATGTGGAAACTTCTATCACCCATTACTACGCTCTTAAGAATACTAAGGTCAGGTGCGTAGAGGTGAAAATGGTCAATCTTGCCATTAATGCATCTACCTATGAAGAGGGCAAAGTAATGCAAGGCAGGAAAATGAATGCTCCCCATGGTAGCCTGCGTAATATCTCTAGTTTCTCCGACAGTTATACTAGAGATAAAATCTCTAATCGAAGACTTGGGAGGATCATTTAGACTACCCCAATCAGGTATCTTGCAAATTCTATTGAAATCCTCTAAATCCATGGTATACGATTTGTCATACAGATCAAACAGTATGGATGTGTCACGGCGAGCTGAAAATTTGAATCTACGAACAAAAGAGGCAGTGAGAGAAGTATACTGTTCACATTTATTGGAGATGAATTCTTCAAGTCCGGCGTTGTGAACAAGTGTATCAAACTCGTCTTTGAAACCTGCATCAATCATGAATTCATCAGAAGGCCATTCACATGGTTGTACCTGTGCGTTCCTCGGTTGGTAAGGATCGGGCTCCCGAATTGCGAGACGGGGACCCCTCTTGCTTGAAGAACCACCATGATAGTTTTTCCTGAACATCTTCCTTTTTCTGAAATTTTTAGTGACTCAAAGGAAAAGTGAACAAGGCTCAACAAAACTCATAGCAACTACTCCTTCAAGTGCCTAGAGGCCATATCATGCATCAAAACTACTTGGGACCAACTAAAATTAGCATGCAAAGCTCAAGAACAGGGTCACCAAGGCAGCAAAAATACGCAACGAACAAGGCACTAGAGCAAAAACTAATTGGACCAATGGAGGAGTCACATACCACGGAACAATTCCCCCAAAATAGTTTGGTGAATGGGGCTTTGCACAAGGCGATCAAAAAACGCAGCAAGAAGAGCAAGAACACGGGTTTGAGCTGTGGAATGATTTTTTCTGGAGGTAGGAGAAGGAGATGGGAGCTGGAATAAGTGGAGGGGGGCCACATGGGGCCCACAAGCCTGGTAGGCGTGGCCAGGGGGGGTGCTCGCGCCTCCTGGGCTTGTGGCCCACTAGTGCATCCCCTTGACTAGCTCTTTGTCTCCTAATTTTTCAAAAATTCCAGAAAAAATCATACTTGATTTTCAGGGCATTTGAAGAACTTTTATTTTCGGGACACTTTTCTAAGGGACGCAAAAAGAAGAAAACAGGAAAAACTAAAGCTAAATTTATCATTTTTCTTCTAAACAATTGAAAGTAAAAGTTCGGAATAGAGGGTTGTGACTCCTAGATTCATCCATCTCATGGTCATCAAAAGAAATCCGTCAATGAGGTTGATCGAGTCTCCTTGACAAACTTTTTTCGAATCACATAAAACCGGAGAATTTTTGAATAGTCACTAGGTTACCTCAATGGGGATGTGCATATCCCCAACAAGCAAATCATACTTCATCTTAACAGTAGGTATAGGGCATTCAAAGCTCCCAATAAGAATCGATGAAGTTTTTTCAATAGCATTGATGCAATGTACTCGATATTGTTTCTTCTGAAAGTGCACTGTATGCTCATTACCATTGATATGGAAAGTGACATTGCCTTTGTTGCAATCAATAATAGCCCCTGCAGTGTTTAAAAAGGGTCTTCCAAGGATGACTACCATGGCATCATCCTTGGGAATATCCAGAATAACAAAGTCTGTTAAGATAGTAACGTTAGTAACCACAACAGGCACATTCTCGCAAATGCCTATAGGGAAAGCAGTTGATTTGTCGGCCATTTGTAGGGAGATTTCAGTGGGTGTCAACCTATCCAATTCAAGTCTATGATAAAGAGAGAGAGGCATAACACTAACACCGGCTCCAAGATCACATAAAGCAGTTCTAACGTAGTTGCCTTTAATGGAGCAAGGTATAGTGGGCACTCTGGGATCACCTAGTTTCTTAGGAGTTCCACCCTTGAAGGTTTAATTAGCGAGCATGGTGGAAATCTCAACCTCAAGTATCCTCCTATTATTGGTCACAATATCCTTCATGTACTTAGCATAAGGAGACATTTTGAGCATATCTGTCAAACGCATTTGCAGAAAGACAGGTCTAATCATTTCAACAACGCGCTCAAAATCCTCATCATCCTTTTTCTTGGATGGTTTGGGAGGAAAGGGCATGGGTTTCTGAACCCATGGTTCCCTTTCTTTACCATGCTTCCTAGCAACGAAGTCATTCTTATCATATCTCCTATTCTTAGGTTGTGGGTTATCAAGATCAACAGGTTCAATCTCCACATCCTTATCATTGCTAGGTTGAGGATCATCATGAACACCACTATCGATATTATCACTAGGCTCATGTTCATCACCAGATTTATGTTTCGGCATCAGAAACAGAGACATCGTCTGGATTCTCGGGTGTAACAGCAGCAGGTTTGCTAGCATGCAAGTTCCTATCATCTTTCTTTTTCTTCCTATGATGACTAGGTGCCTCGGTGCTAACTCCTTGAGAATCTTGTTCAATTCTGTTAGGATGACCCTCAGGATACAAAGGTTCTTGGGTCATTCTACCGCCTCTAGTGACGACTCTAACAGAATTTTCATTCAACTCATTGAGCAAGTCATTTTGAGCCCTAAGTACTTGTTCTACTTGAGTAGTGACCATAGATGCATGTTTACTCAAAAGCTTAAGATCATTTACATTTCTATCCACACAAGCACTTAAATGACTAAGCATACGAGCATTCTGTTCCAATTGTCTGCTAACATAATCATTGAAACTTTGTTGTTTGGCAACAAAGTTATCAAACTCATCTAAGCATAATCTAGTAGGTTTATCAAAAGGAATATCACTCTCATTGAATCTACGAAGAGAATTTACCTCTACTACCTGTGTCCGGTTATCAAGACCATGGATCTCTTCGATAGGTGGTAGATTCTTAACATCATCAGATTTAATGCCTTTCTCTTGCATAGATTTCTTAGCTTCTTGCATATCTTGAGGACTGAGGAATAGAATACCTCTTTTCTTCGGAGTTGGCTTCGGAGGTGGTTCGGGAATAGTCCAAGCATTCTCACTCCACAAGATATTATTCAATAGAATCTCAGCTTGTTCCACGGTTCGTTCCCTAAAAACACAACCAGCACAACTATCTAGGTGGTCCCTAGAAGCATCGGTTAGTCTATTATAGAAGATATCAATTATTTCATTCTTCTCAAGAGGGTGATCAGGCAAAGCATTCAACAGCTGGACAAGCCTCCCCCAAGCTTGTGAGAGACTCTCTTCTTCAACTTGCACAAAGTTATATATTTCGTGCAAGGCAACTTGTTTCTTATGGACAAGAAATATTTCTCAGAGAAGTAGTAGATCATATACTGGGGACTACGCACACAACGAGGAGCAAGAGAAGTGAACCAAGTCTTAGCATCACCCTTTAGCGAGAAATGAAACAACTTAAGGATATAGTAGTGGTGGATCTTTTCCTCACTCATGAATAGGGTGGCTATATGGTGCAGCTTAGTAAGATGTGCTACAACCGTTCCAGACTCATAACCATGAAAAGGATCAGATTCGACCAAAGTGATTAACTCAGGATCGACAGAGAATTCATAATCCTTATCGGTCACAAAGATAGGCGAAGTAGCAAACTTAGGGTCGTATTTTATCCTAGCGTTCAGAGATTTTTCTTTCCACTTGCGCAGTAATTTCTCAAGATCATAGCTATCCTTACAAGCAAGAAAGTCCTCAGCTACCTCTCCCTCCATAACATAACCCTCAGGTATATCAGGCAATTCATATCTAGGAGAGCTAGTTCTAACAGGTGAAATAGCAGGTTCTACTTCAATAATCTCACTAGTTTCAGAAGTATCATCACATTCAGCAGCAACTCTAGCAATTTGTGCATCTAGGAATGCACCTAGTGGCAAAGCAGTATCAAGCAAAGCATCATCACAAGCATCATGGATAGCAGAAGTAGCATCATCAAGCACATGCGACATATCAGAATTTCTAGCAGGTGGTAGTGTCGCAAACTTACTCATAACTGAAGGTGAATCAAGTGCAAAGCTATATGATAATTCCTTACATGTCCTCGTAGTTGAGGGCAAGACTTTAGTTTTTGGATCTCTTAGATTCCTCATAGTGATCAACAGACATAAATCCCAAGTGACTCAGAGAATAGTGCTAGGCCTCCCCGGCAATGGCGCCAAAAAATAGTCTTGATAACCCACAAGTATAGGGGATCGCAACAATTTTCGAGGGTAGAGTATTCAACCCAAATTTGTTGATTCGACACAAGGGGAAGCAAAAGATTATTCTCGAGTATTAGCAGTTGAGTTATCAATTCAACCACACCTGAAAGACTTAGTATCTGCAGCAAAGTTTCAGTAGCAAAGTAGTGTGATAGCAACAATAGCAACAGTGATAGCAGTACCGGTAACAGTAGCATGAGTGACAGTAGTAGCGGCAAAGTAACGTATCAAGGACCAGTAGGAAAAACTCGTAGGCATTGGATCGGTGATGGATAATTATGCCGGATGACATTCATCATGTAACAGTTATAACATGGGGAGATATGTAACTAGCTCCAGTTCGTCAAAGTAATGTAGGCATGCATTCCGTATATAGTCATACGTGAAAAGAACTCGCATGACATCTATTGTCCATCCCTCTCGTGGCAGCGGGGTCCTAATGGAAACTACGGGATATTAAGGTTCTCCTTTTAATAGAGAACCGAAACAAAGCATTAGCACACAGTGAATACATGAACTCCTCATACTATGGTCATCTCCGAGAGTGGTTCCGGCTATTGTCACTCCGGGGTTGCCGGGTCATAACACATAGTAGGTGACTACAACTTGAAAGATAGGATCAAGAACGCACATATATTGATGAAAACATAATAGGTTCAGATCTGAAATCATGGCACTCGTGCCCTAGTGATAAGCATTAAGCATGGCAAAGTAGTAGCAACATCAATCCCAGAACATAGTGGATACTAGGGATCAATCCTCATCAAAACCAACTCGATTACATAATAGATCTCATCCAACCCATCACCGTCCAACAAGCCTACGATGAGATTACTCACGAACGGTGAAAAGCATCATGGAATTGGCGATGAAGGAAGGTTGGTGATGACGACGGTGACGATCTCCCCTCTCCAGAGCCCAGAACGGACTCCAGATCTGCCCTCTAGAGGAAGAACAGGTGGTGGCGGTGCCTCCGTATCGTAAAACGCGATGAACTCTTCTCCCTGATTTTTTTCCGGGCGAAGGGGACTAAATAGAGCTGGAGTTGGAGGCGGCGGAGCCCCGAGGGCCCCACAAGCGTGCAAGACGCGGCCAGGGGGGCCCGTGCCTCCTGGGCTTGTGGGCTCCTCGCTCCACGTCTCCGGTTGATTCTTGGGCCAGTATTTTTTTATATATTCCACAAAAAATTCTCATAAATTTCCAGGTCATTCCGAGAACTTTTATTTCTGCGCAAAAACAACACCATGGCAATTCTGGTGAAAACAACTTTAGTCCGGGTTAGTTCCATTCAAATCATGCAAATTAGAGTCCAAAACAAGGGCAAAAGAGTTTGGAAAAGTAGATACGATGGAGATGTATCACTCATCTTTTCAGTACATGTACTTGTAACGATATCCATTCTTGCGAAACGATGAGATGCGCTTCTATCCCTGACGAGGCCCTCGTGCCAAATTAAGGATAGGGTCGCATCTTGGGCGTTACACTGTGTCTCACACACACTGATCGATTGAACGCTCTAGTCAGGTCTCCCCACCACACACAAACTGCCCCCCTCTCCCCTCTCACCACCACGTAGGCCTACCGCCCTATCTCTTTGACGCTCTCAACACATAGTTTTGTCACCTCCCTTTATCAGTTGCGCTCATATATTTCATCCATCTCTCTGCCTCTACAGATATCTAACACAGACGATCTCTCCCCTCTCTTATAATAGATTGCCCCCTCTATATAGGATATATATAGGCCTCTCTTTCACACACATTGCATTGATACATTTTATGAGATATCTTTGATACCTCTCAAAAGTATCTACTTTGCCAAACACTTTTTCTCTTGTTTTGGACTCTAATTTGCATGATTTGAATGAAACTACCCCGAACTGATGTTGTTTTCAGCAGAACTATCTTGGTGTTATTTTTGTGCTGAACTAAAAGTTGTCAGATTTGGACGAAACTTGGCAAGAATTTATATTGAAAAAAATGAAAAAATGGAGTCAACACCTGTTAGAGGGGGCACTAGCCGCTGAAAGTGCATCCGATCCCTTGGTGGTTTTGGTAATTCGTCACAACATATAGCTCATTGAACTAATGATGTCATTGAGTATATTTCAGAGAAGTTCGATGATGGCATGGCTTTAATAGGTGATTGTTGACCCCTCAACATGTTAGGGAGATGGATTGGCTAAAGCTTCAAGACTCTATATCTTCTGTTAAGTGGTCATTGACCACACTGAGGCCATAGGAAAATTCAATACTATTAAAAGAGGGTGAGGTATTGATGATGACTCGGTTGCTCAAGTGCTTAGACACCTGTCACCGGTACCCTCAACCACACTCTCATATCAACATGTCCAAAATCCAAATAGTCAACTCGGTCCCACTGAACACATTCATCTAAACCCATCGAGTTACACCAAGACAGGGCCATAAGCCAAACCCTAGCATCTTAGTGTCATCGAGACTGCATTAGGTTTGGCCAAAAAGTAGTGACCGACTTGTTGTTGCCAATCGATGCCATTTTAGAAGATCCAAGATGAAACGATTGCAACCTACGAAGTGTTGAATCTGCCTAAGTCATGCCGAGTTGGTCTCACCGAGTTGTTCCATTCGATCCCGCCGAAAAGCCAAAAATTGGAACCTTTTCCACTAGTCGGTCCAACAGAGATTTATTTTGATGTAACCGAGTTGTGTACTAAAGTTGTAACAATTGGATCTTTTGTGGAGGTTATAAATACCCCTCCACCACCACCTACTCCCTATTCTCAAAGAGCACCATCAGAACGAAACTACATTCCCACAACTCATTTTTCTAAGAGAGAACCACCTACTCATGTGTTGAGATCAAGAGATTTCATTTCTACCATACAAAGTTGTCAGAATTCTGACTTAAGTCTTAGAATCTTACGACTTTAAGATCCAAACTAGCCCCTCTGATTCTACGATTTTGCTCATAGAATCTAAGTTTCTATGATCCTAGTAGTTATGATTCTCGATTCACGATCCTACCAACGGAGCTCCGATCCGGTTCAGAATTGCGATTTTGACAACCTTGCTACCATATGATCCTTTATTTCTGGCCTCCCGAAGTTGATTTCCACCGAATTCTTCTCTTCTAGCAAGCCAAATTCTATGAGAGAGTGATTGGGTGTGGAGGAGACTATCTTTCAAAGCACAAGAGCAAGGAGTTCATCATCGACACACCATATATTACCTTCTGGAGAGTGATGTCTCCTAGTTAGTTAGGTGTCCCTTGGGAGCTTCCAAATTGTTGAGTTGAACCAAGAAGTGATTTTTGGCGTGGTTTTCATAGGTGGTGTTATCGTACGTCCACGTTAGTGGAGACTTCAACCCACACAGGGTAATGGCTGCAAGATTCCATGGAGGGTTCCGCCCACAAGGGGTCTAGGAAGAAGCGCTATTGTCTATTCCACCATGGCTTACGTCCACACAGGACTAGCCTCACTCACGGTAGATCTTCACGAAGTAGGCGATCTCCTTGCCTGTACAAACTTCTTGGTTCAACTCCACAACACGAAGTAGGAGGCCCCCAAGTGACACCTAACCAATCTAGGAGGCTCCACCCTCCAAAAGGTAATAAATGCGGTAGAACGATGAACTTCTTGCTCTTGTGCTTCAAAAGATAGTCTCCTTAACACTCAATCACTCTCTCACAAATTTGGCATGGGTAGGAGAGATTGATTTGGTGGAAAGCAACTTGGGGAGGCTAGAGATTAAGTTTCAAATGGATGGATTGGAATATCTTGGTCTCAGCACATGAGTAGGTGGCTCTCTTTCATAATAATGGATATGTCAAGTGTGTGTGTGTTCTGAGTGCTTCCTCTGCGAATGAGAGGTGGTGGAGGGGTATATATAGGCATCTCTCAAAATCCAACCGCTACAACATTATTGCCAACTCGGTGAGACCGAAATGAATATCGATGGTACCGATTTGCACTAAGTGTGGCAACTTTTGAATTCTCGGTGAGACCGGTATATGAATCTCGGTGGTACTGATTTGGTGACCTAGGGCAGTTTCCAAATCCCGGTGAGACCAATTTCAAAACTCAGAATTTGTGATTCTTGAAATAGACAGACCAGAAAGTTGGTCACTGACTTTCGGTGGCACCGATATGAAAGTTGGTGGTACCGAGAGATTAGGGTTTGGGAAATGTTCTATCACTGGAAAAATCAGTAGGGCCAAAATGGAATTCTTGGTGGCACTGATTTTGATGTGTAGGCTTTGGACAAAGATTTTTGTGAGAGAAATGATGAGTATTTTTGGTGGCTACCTCTAAGCACTTGAGCAACCAATTCATCATAAATACCTCATCCCCTTTTAATAGTATTAGCTTTCCTATGGACAATCCTCTTGCTTGAAGCTTGGCCAATCATATTTATTTCCTTGCATCAATGGGTTTCTCCTAACAATCCTTTAGCCAATGCATCTTTAAACTTTTCTTAAATATACTTGAATAGAATCATTAGTTAAATGATACACATGTTGTTATTAATTACCGAAACCACCTTAGGGAGCAATTGTGCTTTCAATCTCCCCCTTTTTGGTAATTGATGACAACATATAGATCAAAGCTTCAATAAAAGATATAATAAATGATTAGCATCCTCGCTTTGAGAAGTATGTGAAAAGCAAGATCTCCCCCTAGATTTGTGCAACATTTTAAATTTGTGTTTGAATGCAAATACACAATCGATTAAGATCATGAGTCACTCTTCCATGTCACATACACTTGGTTGTGTGCATAAATGATGTGAAAGAATAGTAATGCACATAACACCAAACAAATGAGTGAATGACATCATGTAGATAGCTCAAAGGTATAATGTAGTAGCATCAACAATCAAAGCGTATGATCAAACACGAAAGTTTAATTCATCCAAAAGACCAAATGTTTTGTAAAACAAAACGAGAGCAAATAAAAAGCAAAGCTCTCTCTCTTGAATCCCTAATTGATCTATACACTTCTTCCACTTTGGTAACAAGTTGCCAAAAAGTTCAAAGTCTAGAACTAAGCGTCGGTCTGGGCTCTATCTCTTCCGGTAGCACTTGATGGAGTAGAGAGGAGAGTGTCGATGAAGGCTTCAGCGGATGCCCCTGGAGGTGGAGTTGGAGTTGGAGCTGAAGCCACTAATGCTTGAGCTGATGAAGTTGGTCTTGCTTTCATCAATAGCACAACTGTAGACCTAGACTCGGTCCTGATCTGAGTAGTCGTTGGAAGAGGTGAATCTTCATCATCACTTCTAGAGCGAGGAATATGCACCACATCAACCTCATGCTGGAGCTGCTCAACAGTTGTAGCCAACTCTGTCACTTTGACATCCAGGTCATGGAATTTAGTCTCCACGATCCTCTCAAGGCTCTTCTGGTTCAACAATATCTATGAAATACTCTTCTCCATCCCTTGGATGGCGCTGACTAGAAAGGACATCTCCTCCTCTCTAGATCTAAGTTGTGGTGCTGGAGCATCTTTGGCTGCCTCTGCCTCTGTTGCTTCCGCGTGCTGACGCATTGTAGCTGAGCTCGGATGGCTGGGGTCCATCACAACTTCATTGTCCTCGAACTCTGGCCGTAATGGCAGGTGTGGCCAATCAAGTTGATATGCATGGTTGCCAATCTTGGCATTGATGAGCATCTGAATATATGGTGCATACCGACAAGATCTCTTCTGATCTGTAGCTGTCCTCCTGTCAGTCTCAACCATGAGATCCATCATGCTGATCCTGGTGTGGTTGTCTAAATGGTGTAGCATGTTGATGGAATACCCTCTGATCATCTTATCAACTCCTGATTTAGGCATCAGGGTGTATCTCATAATGGTGTTCGTTGTTGGTATTCCTGCTTGCAGAAAATAGACAGATCCAAACTTATGTGTATTTCGATACTCTTGGAGCACTGGATTGTACATGTCTGCCATAGTGTTATGATTTGTCTTGCACTCTGAGTACACATCCAAATCACCCTCTTGGGTCGTAGGGGCACCAATGATAGTGGCCCACTCCTCTATAGTAGACTCGTACATGTGACCTTCCGTCATCCACACTACCCTCCCATTTGAATAGAAATGATCAGTTGAATAGAATTGCATAATAATCTCATCATTCCAAGCTATCATCTCTCTGCCAACAAAATCTTCAATGTCAATCAGCCGGAAGTTCTCTCTCACATGAGGGAAGTACTCCTCATGTTCCTTGATGTAGCCTTAGTCAACATATCTCATGTCACTGACTGTAGGACTCTTATCCAACAACATTGTCTCATAAAAATCTTGTTGCTCCTTAGTGTAAAAACGAGGATCAACAACAGTTCTTCTCCTGACAGCATGTGGATCAACAAACCTCCACCATCTCAGACATTGATCCCTTCTCTTCTTCATATATTTAGCAACAGGATGAGCAGCATTGTGCAATGGCAAGTGAGCTCTAAACTTTCTCAGTATAGATGCATCTTCTTCCTCCTCTGCAGCAGCCTCTGTGGATGCAGCTCCTGTTCTTCTATGCTACAAGTATGTCCCTAGTAGTCTTCTTGGGAGCTACTGGCTTCTTGGGCTTGGTTGCTGAAGGTTTAGGTGCAGACCTGCTTGGCATATCATCTTCCACGAGCTTCTTCTTAGATGGAGGTGCGTTAGCAACAACCTCTACTTCCTCTTCCTCAACAACTTCTGTTGGGTCTTCATACATGGATGTTGGCCTTACAACAACATGCAACACTCTCTTCCTTGCTCTTTTTTGCCCTGGCTTCTTAGCCTGAGTCTTTGTCCTTCCAGACTCACTTGGTTGCTCACAGGATTGAGATAACCCTCCCTCAGCTGCAACAGACTTCGAGATCTTCCTGACTATGACTCTCTCCTTTTTCTTTTGGGGAATGCTCTCCTCTGGGATAAAATTAGCATCCTTCTCATCAGAATTGAGCTTCTTCCTAGACCTCATAGCTGCCTTTGGAAAATCATTGGAACTAGGTGTACGTGGGTCAGAAGTAGTCCTCTTAGGACTAGTGCATGAGTCCATCTCAACACTGGGCTCTGTGAAGTCATTCTGACTATCCTGTGAATCTCACATGCTCACAATCAACCAAGCAAACAAGTTGACCCTGTGAATAGAGGTAGAAGAACATGACTGGATGAGCGTCGCAAAAATTAAGAAATTTTTGCCAGTTTGAACTGTGAAAATCTTAAGTTTAACTTTGTGTAAAAAGGGATATCGGTTCCACCGAGACAGAAATTTCCGAGCTACCTAGACTGACAATCTCTTTAATAGAAACTTGGCACACTTTTCGGTTCTATTGAAAAGTGTAACTCGGTTTCACCGAGACTATTCTCAGTAGCCCAAAACCAAAATCGGTAGGAACAATTTTTCTGACTCGGTGACACCAAGATTCTGTTTTATGGAATGTTAACCCTAAACTTTTCTTCATCCTCTAATCTACTTGAGGCTTCTTCTAGTTAGGAAGAGTGCAAACGTGGACAGAAGATGGAAAATGCTAATTGCACAAGATTCAAACATGGGAGCGCAAGAAGGGGCCAAAACCTTACCCTAATGCGGTGAAGGTCTCGCTACGGCGATGACGGCAGCGAGGACTCCTCGGTGATGGCGCGCTGGAGACAATGTAGATGTCCTCAGGACTAGGGATCGGCAACAAAGGAGGTGCGGAGAGGCGAAGTTTGAAGGGTTATTTCAAATGTTGGGTCTGCGAGATATATATACCCCCTGGTTGTCGGTGTCACCGAGTTGGATTTTTTGGTGTCACCGAGTTCCATAACTGCGAGGTGAGAGTGAAACTCGGTGAGGCAGAAAACTTCCTATCGGTGGTACGGTGCTTGAAAAAACAGATCAACCCTAGGCATCGATGTGACCGAGTTTTTGAGGTTGGTCACACCGAGATGCACTTGGGAGGTTTTGAAAGTCAGCCTTTGTCGAGACAGATCTTCGAGTGCTCCTCACACACAGTTCCCTAAAGTTATTGCTCGAATTTTGTGAAGTAGCATAAATAGAATTTGAGACAAGAAATCATAGATAACTAGAGAGAGGTACTTAGGCATTCTTGTATATCCAATTGGCCAAAGAAAATAAAAATCCAAATAACAACAATTGGATATCCTCGAATGAGAAAAAATATGCATACCAACATGCTCACACAATAAGATGTCAAATAAAACATGGTGAAACATGCACAAACACTCTAGTATCTACCAAGCACATTGGCAACAACAAAGTCATCTATATATGAGTATATTGACATAGGAGCCAAGCAGGAATACTTGATCATAGGTCATTGTTGGATTTTGGGCTCCGCAAAACCCTAAGGATTCGAACACAGGGGCGTGTACGACGATCTCTCCCGGGTCGACCTCACCTAGCCCGCTACTCGATGGAAACGATGAAGGACTCACTAGATGGTGAGCGGAACACATAACACAATAGTTTACCCAGGTTCGGGACGCTGCGAAGCGTAAAACCCTACTCCTGCTTTTGGTGGATTGCCTCTCACGGAGGTTGGTGGATGAACTAATACAATGCTCTCGAGCCTCCGGAGGCCAAGTGGCTTGGCGTGTTGCCCTTGGTTTGGAACGAACTCTCCTCGGTCTGTCCCTGGTCTCAAGATGAACCCTCCCTCTCAAGCATCCTACTCTCTCTATTTATATTGGAGGCCCGGGTCCTCTTCCCTTATCGTTGGCGGGAAGACAAGGGAACATGCTTCCCGTGTCAAAAGTGGTCTTCGCTGCAAAGTAACTGTCAGCGCCGTAGAGCTGGGCGCAGGGATGACGCTCGTCCTGCCGGCGGGAGGCCGTGGTCTTGTTGCACCAGAAGGGAAACCTTTGGAAGATGCCTTTGGAGCCCTAGTACACTCCCACCTCCTTTGCACTAAAGGGAAAACTGTCCCGTCCTGCCATCTACTGCTTGCCTGTCCTTCCCTGGCGTCACCCTTGACTCCTGAGGCCGGGCCTTGCCTCGAAATATCCGCCGTGCCAGAGGGGTCCTGAGGAGGCCCCTTGCGGGTCTTGATGTCGCTCTTCCTCGTGAGGCTTGGCCCCTCGCGAGGGCCTTGTCCCGGGTGGTGCCGTTCCAGTCGATCTTGTGTTGATAAAGTGGGCCAGCCCTGGGCCGCAGGCAGGCAGGTCTGGGTACCCCCATTTCGAGAACGTCGACAGTAGCCCCCGGGCCCAAGGCATGCTTGGGTTGGCTTCTCGGCGAAGCCTTGAAGGCGGCCCGAAGCATCACGGACCCATTTGCCTGTGGGTCAGGCGACCCACGTGTCCCATAGTTGCACGGCGACGCTCTCGCTCCTCAAGGCGCCCGGGTGGTGCCAGGCCACGACGGTGGGATACCCAAGAGTCGCGCAGGCCATCTTGTTGCTCATTGTATGGCATGGGTGTGGCCTGACCACACCCAATGTCCCTCGCGGATGTGACTGATCGGTGGACAGGTGAGGTGACGTGGGCAACATCGCTCCCGTCGGCCCACCTTGCGACCCTCGGGGGGCGTGCGATGCCCATGCTCCCGCGATGGTTGGTGGCTAGGGCTCGCCTATAAATTCGCCCAGCCCCTTCGGGGTGTGGGAGGGCACCGCAACCTCGAGCTTATTCTCTGCTTCGTCCGTCCGTCGCGAGAAAACCTCTTCTCCCCTTTGCCCTTTGTCTTCATGGCGTCCCCCGTAGACGGTTCTGGCCGGGGAAGTGTGCGGCGCCTCCCGCGCCTTCGTCTACCCCCGGAGGCAGTGGCGGAGGTCCCTCAGGGCCTACGGTTGTCCACCACCGCTGGGCAATGGTGACGAGTAAGTCCTTCGTTGCGTCTCCTTTGCTTGTTGCTTCATCTGGTGTCCTGGGGTTGATCTTCCTTCTTCTTCAGTGCGCCCTCCTCCAAGAAGCCAAAGCTCGGTGAGCTCCAAGAGGAGGTGGAGGAGCTTCGGGCCCGACTTGAGAGCACCTAGGCCGCCCTCCGTGCCACCCGCCAAGGCGAGGCGGAGGCCAAGGCGGAGCTTGAGTCGTTGCAGCAACAGGTCCGGGAGGCGGCACACGCTATGCAAGCCGCTCAGGACGAGGCGTCGTATGCCCAACTGATGGCGTCCCAGCGTGCCCTGCAATTCATGGACATCGTCGATGTTGGGGAACGTCGCATGGGAAACAAAATTTTCCTACGCGCACGAAGACCTATCATGGTGATGTCCATCTACGAGAGGGGATGAGTGATCTACGTACCCTTGTAGATCGTACAGCAGAAGCATTAGTGAACGCGGTTGATGTAGTGGAACGTCCTCACGTCCCTCGATCCGCCCCGCGAACAATCCCGCGATCAGTCCCACGGTCTAGTACCGAACGGACGGCACCTCCGCGTTCAGCACACGTACAGCTCGACGATGCTCTCGGCCTTCTTGATCCAGCAAGAGAGACGGAGAGGTAGAAGAGTTCTCCGGCAGCGTGACGGCGCTCCGGAGGTTGGTGATGACCTTGTCTCAGCAGGGCTCCGCCCGAGCTCCGCAGAAACGCGATCTAGAGGAAAAACCGTGGAGGTATGTGGTCGGGCTGCCGTGGAAAAGTCGTCTCAAATCAGCCCTAAAACCTCCGTATATATAGGTGGGAGGGAGGGGAGGAGGCAGCCTCAAAACCTAAAGGTTTGGCCGAAATTGGAGGTGGAGGAGTCCTACTCCAATCCTACTTGGAGTAGGATTCCACCTTCCCACTTGGAAACTCTTTCCACCTTGTGTTTTTTCCTTCTCAGACCTTATGGGCCTTAGTGGGAACTTATTCCAGCCCACTAGGGGCTGGTTTATCTCTTCCCATAGCCCATGAGACCCCTTGGGGCGTGACACCCCTCCCGATGGTCCCCGGCACCCCTCCCGGCACTCCCGGTACACTACCGATGAGCCCGAAACTTTTCCGGTAATGCACGAAAACCTTCCGGTAACCAAATGAGGTCATCCTATATATCAATCTTCGTTTCCGGACCATTCCGGAAACCCTTGTGACGTCCGTGATCTCATCCGGGACTCCGAACAACATTCGGTAACCAACCATATAACTCAAATACGCATAAAACATCGTCGAACCTTAAGTGTGCAGACCCTGCGGGTTCGAGAACTATGTAGACATGACCCGAGTGACTCCTCGGTCAATATCCAATAGCGGGACCTGGATGCCCATATTGGATCCTACATATTCTACGAAGATCTTATCGTTTGAACCTCAATGCCAAGGATTCATATAATCTCGTATGTCATTCCCTTTGTCCTTCGGTATGTTACTTGCCCGAGATTCGATCGTCAGTATCCGCATACCTATTTCAATCTCGTATACCCGCAAGTATCTTTACTCGTTCCGTAATACAAGATGCCGCAACTTACACTAAGTCACATTGCTTGCAAGGCTTGTGTGTGATGTTGTATTACCGAGTGGGCCCCGAGATACCTCTCCGTCACACGGAGTGACAAATCCCAGTCTCGATCCATACTAACTCAACTAACACCTTCGAAGATACCTGTAGAGCATCTTTATAGTCACCCAGTTGCGTTGCGACGTTTGATACACACAAAGCATTCCTCCGGTGTTAGTGAGTTATATGATCTCATGGTCATAGGAACAAATACTTGACACGCAGAAAACAGTAGCAACAAAATGACACGATCAACATGCTACGTCTTATTAGTTTGGGTCTAGTCCATCACATGATTCTCCTAATGATGTGATCCCGTTATCAAGTGACAACACTTGCCTATGGCCAGGAAACCTTGACCATCTTTGATCAACGAGCTAGTCAACTAGAGGCTTACTAGGGACATTGTTTTGTCTATGTATCCACACAAGTATTGTGTTTCCAATCAATACAATTATAGCATGGATAATAAACAATTATCATGAACTAAGAAATATAATAATAACTAATTTATTATTGCCTCTAGGGCATATTTCCAACAGTCTCCCACTTGCACTAGAGTCAATAATCTAGTTCACATCTCCATGTGATTCCTTGTGAGAGAGGTTTTAGTCAACGGTTCTGAAACTTTCAGATCCGTGCGTTCTTTACAAATCTTTATGTCATCTTATAGATGCTGCTACTACGTGCTATTCGGAAATGCTCCAAATATCTACTCTACTATACGAATCCCTTTCACTACTCATAGTTATCCGGATTAGTGTCAAAGCTTGCATTGACGTAACCCTTTACGACAAACTCTTTAACCACCTCCATAATCGAGAAAAATTCCTTAGTCCATTAGTTACTAAGGATAAATTTCGACCGCTGCTAGTGATTCAATCATGGATCACTCTCTGTACCTCTCAACACACTTTGAGTCAAGGCACACTTCAGGTGCGGTACACAGCATGGCATACTTTAGATTCTACGGCTAAGGCATAGAAGACAACCTTCGTCTATTCTCTTTATTTTGCCGTGGTCGGGTTTTGAGTCTTATTCAAATTCACACCTTTACAACGCAACCAAGAACTCCTTCTTTGCTGATCTATTTTGAACTCCTTCAAAAACTTGTCAAGGCATGCATCTTATTGAAACTTTCATTAAGCGCTTTTGATCTATCTCCATAGATCTTTGATGCTCAAGGTTCCAGTAGCGTAATCCAGGTACTCCTTTGAAAACTTCTTTCAAACAACCTTGTATGCTTTACAGAAATTCTACATTACTTCTGATCCACAATATGTCAACCACATATACCTATCAGAAATTCTATAGTGCTCCCACTCACTTCTTTGGAAATACAAGTTTCTCATAAACCTTGTACAAACCCAAAATCTTTGATCATCTCATCAAAGTGTATATTCCAACTCCGAGATGCTTGCACCAGTCCATTGAAGGATCATTGAGCTTGCATACTTGCTAGTATCTTTAGGATCGACAAAACCTTCTGGTTGTATCACATACAATGTTTGCTCAAGAAAACCGTCGAGAAAACAATGTTTTGACATCCTACGTGCAATATTTCATAAATAATGCATCAACAACTAACATAATTCTAACAGACCTTTAGCATCGCTACGAGTGAGAAAGTCTCATCATAGTCAACTGTTTGATCTTGTCGAAAACATCTTTGCGACAAGTCGAGCGTTTCTTAATGGTGACTTATCACCATCATCGTCTGTCTTCTTTTAAAGATCCATCTTTACTCAATAGTCTTATGACCATCAAGTAGTTCTTTCAAAGTCTACACTTTGTTTTCATACATGGATCCTCTCTCGGATTTCATGGCTTCCAGCCATTTGTCGGAATCTGGGCCCACCATCGCTTTCTCCATAACTCGTAGGTTCACTGTTGCTCAACAACATGACCTCCAAGACAGGGTTACCGTACCACTCTGTAGTAGTATGCGACCTTGTCAACCTACGAGGCTTGTAGTAACTTGATCCGATGCTTGATGATCACCATCATCAGCTTCCACTTCAATTGGTGTAGGTGCCACAGGAACAACTTCCTGCGCCCTGCTACACACTGGTTGAAGTGATGGTTCAATAACCTCATCAAGTTCTACTACCCTCCCACTCAATTCTTTCGAGAGAAACCTTTCCTCGAGAAAGGATCCGTTTAAAGAAACAAACACTTTGCTATCGGATCTGAGATAGGAGATGTACCCAACTGTTTTGGATATCCTATGAAGATGCATTTATCCGCTTTGGGTTCGAGCTTATCAGACTGAAACTTTTTCACATAAGTGTCGAAGCCCCAAACTTTCAAGAAACGACAGTTTAGATTTCTCTAAACCTCAGTATATACTGTGTCATCTCAACGGAAATACGCGGTGCCCTATTTAAAGTGAGTGCGGTTGTCTCTAATGCATAACCCATAAACGATAGTGGTAATTCGATAAGAGACATCATAGTATGCACCATACCAAATAGTGCGTGGCTATGACGTTCAGATACATCATCAGACTATGATGTTCCAGGTGGCATGAACTGCGAAACAATTTCCACATTGTCTTAACTACGTACCAAAACTCGTAACTCAGATATTCATTTCCATGATCATATCGTAGACAGTTTATCCTCTTGTTACGACGAACTTCACTCTGAAACGGAATTGAACTTTTCAACATTTCAGACTTGTGATTCATTAAGTAAATACTCCTGTATCTACTCAAATCGTCAGTGAAGTAAGAACATAATGATATCCACTACATGCCTTAGCACCCATTGGACTGCATACATCAAAATGTATTACTTCCAACAAGTTACTATCTTATTTCATCTCAATGAAAACAAGGCCTTGCTCATGTGGTATGATTTGCATGTCACTAGTGATTCGAAATCAGGTGAGTACAAAGATCCATCAGCATGGAGCCTCTTCATGCAATTTATACTAACATGACTCAAGCGGCAGTGCCACAAGTAAGTGGTACTATCATCATTAACTCGTATCTTTTGGCACCAATATCATGAACATGTGTGACACTACGATCAAGATTCAATAAACCATTGAAGGTGAATATTCAAGAAAATAGAGTAACCATTATTCTCCTTAAATGAATAATCGTATTGCAATAAACACGATCCAATCATGTTCATGCTTAACGCAAGCACCAAATAACAATTATTTAGGTTTAACACCAATCCCTATGGTAGAGGGAGCGTGCGATGTTTGATCATATCAACCTTGGAAACACTTCCAACACGTATCGTCACCTCGCCTTTAGCTAGTCTCCGTTTATGCCGTAGCTTTCATTTCGTGTTACTAATCACTTAGCAACCGAACCGGTATCCAATACCCTCATGCTACTAGGAGTACTAGTAAAGTACACATCAACATCATGTATATCAAATACACTTCTTTCGACTTTTGCCAGCCTTCTTATCTACCAAGTATCTAGAGTTGCTCCGCCTAAGTGACTATTCCCCTCATTACAGAAGCACTTAGTCTCGGGTTTGGGTTTAATCTTGGGTCTCTTCATTAGTGCAGCAACTGTTTTGCCGTTTCACGAAGTATCCCTTCTAGCCCTTGCCCTTTTTGAAACTTAGTGGTTTTACAAACCATCAACAATTGACGCTCCTTCTTGATTTCTACTTTCGCAGTGTCAAACATCGCGAAGCGCTCAAGGATCATTGTATCTATCCTTGATATGTTATAGTTCATCACGAAGCTCTCACAGCTTGGTGGCAGTGACTTTGGAGAACCATCACTATCTCATCTGGAAGATTAACTCCCACTTGATTCAAGTGATTGTCGTACTCAGACAATATGAGCACACGCTCAACGATTGAGCTTTTATCCTTTACTTTGTGGACAAAGAATCTTGTTGGAGGTCTGGTACCTCTTAACAAGGGCACAAGCATGAAATCACAATTTCATCTCTTTAGAACATCACTTATGTTCCGTGACGTTTTACAACGTTTTCGGCGCCTTGCTTCTAAGCCATTAAGTATTTTTGTACTGAACTATCGTGTAGTCATCAGAAACGTGTATGTCGGATGTTCACAACATCCACAGACGACGCTCGAGGTGCAGCACACCGAGTGGTGCATTAAGGACATAAGCCTTCTGTGTAGCAACGAGGATAATCCTCGGTTTTACAGACTCAGTCTGCAAAGTTTGCTACTATCAACTTTCAACTAAATTTTCTCTAGGAACATATAAAAACAGTAGAGCTATAGCGCAAGCTACATCGTAATTCGCAAAGACCATTAGACTATGTTCATGACAATTAGTTCAATTAATCATATTACTTAAGAACTCCCACTCAAAAAGTACATCTCTCTAGTCATTTGAGTGGTACATGATCCAAATCCACTATCTCAAGTCCGATCATCACGTGAGTCGAGAATAGTTTCAGTGGTAAGCATCTCTATGCTAATCATATCAACTATACGATTCATGCTCGACCTTTCGGTCTCATGTGTTCCGAGGCCATGTCTGCACATGCTAGGCTCGTCAAGCTTAACCCGAGTGTTCCGCGTGCGCAACTGTTTTGCACCCGTTGTATGTGAACGTTGAGTCTATCACACCCGATCATCACGTGGTGTCTCGAAACGACGAACTGTAGCAACGGTGCACAGTCGGGGAGAACACAATTTCGTCTTGAAATTTTAGTGAGAGATCACCTCATAATGCTACCGTCGTTCTAAGCAAAATAAGGTGCATAAAAGGATTAACATCACATGCAATTCATAAGTGACATGATATGGCCATCATCACGTGCTTCTTGATCTCCATCACCAAAGCACCGGCACGATCTTCTTGTTACCGGCGCCACACCATGATCATCCATCAACGTGTTGCCATCGGGGTTGTCGTGCTACTCATGCTATTACTACTAAAGCTACATCCTAGCAAAATAGTAAACGCATCTGCAAGCACAAACGTTAGTATAAAGACAACCCTATGGCTCCTGCCGGTTGCCGTACCATCGACGTGCAAGTCGATATTTCTATTACAACATGATCATCTCATACATCCAATATATCACATCACATCGTTGGCCATATCACATCACAATCATACCCTGCAAAAACAAGTTAGACGTCCTCTAATTTTGTTGTTGCATGTTTTACGTGGTGACCATGGGTATCTAGTAGGATCGCATCTTACTTACGCAAACACCACAACGGAGATATATGAGTTGCTATTTAACCTCATCCAAGGACCTCCTCGGTCAAATCCGATTCAACTAAAGTTGGAGAAACTGACACTTGCCAGTCATCTTTGAGCAAAGGGGGTTACTCGTAACGATGAAACCAGTCTCTCGTAAGCGTACGAGTAATGTCGGTCCAAGCCGCTTCAATCCAACAATACCGCGGAATCAAGAAAAGACTAAGGAGGGCAGCAAAACGCACATCACCGCCCACAAAAACTTTTGTGTTCTACTCGAGAAGACATCTACGCATGAACCTAGCTCATGATGCCACTGTTGGGGAACTTCGCATGGGAAACAAAATTTTCCTACGCGCACGAAGACCTATCATGGTGATGTCCATCTACGAGAGGGGATGAGTGATCTACGTACCCTTGTAGATCGTACAGCAGAAGCGTTAGTGAACGCGGTTGATGTAGTGGAACGTCCTCACGTCCCTCGATCCGCCCCGCGAACAATCCCACGATCAGTCCCACGATCTAGTACCGAACGGACGGCACCTCCGCGTTCAGCACACGTACAGCTCGACGATGATCTCGGCCTTCTTGATCCAGCAAGAGAGACGGAGAGGTAGAAGAGTTCTCCGGCAGCGTGACGGCGCTCTGGAGGTTGGTGATGACCTTGTCTCAGCAGGGCTCCGCCCGAGCTCCGCAGAAACGCGATCTAGAGGAAAAACCGTGGAGGTATGTGGTCGGGCTGCCGTGGAAAAGTCGTCTCAAATCAGCCCTAAAACCTCCGTATATATAGGTGGGAGGGAGGGGAGGAGGCAGCCTCAAAACCTAAAGGTTTGGCCGAAATTGGAGGTGGAGGAGTCCTACTCCAATCCTACTTGGAGTAGGATTCCACCTTCCCACTTGGAAACTCTTTCCACCTTGTGATTTTTCCTTCTCAGACCTTATGGGCCTTAGTGGGAACTTATTCCAGCCCACTAGGGGCTGGTTTATCTCTTCCCATATCCCATGAGACCCCTTGGGGCGTGACACCCCTCCCGATGGTCCCCGGCACCCCTCCCGGCACTCCCGGTACACTACCGATGAGCCCGAAACTTTTCCGGTAATGCACGAAAACCTTCCGGTAACCAAATGAGGTCATCCTATATATCAATCTTCGTTTCCGGACCATTCCGGAAACCCTCGTGACGTCCGTGATCTCATCCGGGACTCCGAACAACATTCGGTAACCAACCATATAACTCAAATACGCATAAAACATCGTCGAACCTTAAGCGTGCAGACCCTGCGGGTTCGAGAACTATGTAGACATGACCCGAGTGACTCCTCGGTCAATATCCAATAGCGGGACCTGGATGCCCATATTGGATCCTACATATTCTACGAAGATCTTATCGTTTGAACCTCAGTGCCAAGGATTCATATAATCTCGTATGTCATTCCCTTTGTCCTTCGGTATGTTACTTGCCCGAGATTCGATCGTCAGTATCCGCATACCTATTTCAATCTCGTTTACCGGCAAGTCTCTTTACTCGTACCGTAATACAAGATGCCGCAACTTACACTAAGTCACATTGCTTGCAAGGCTTGTGTGTGATGTTGTATTACCGAGTGGGCCCCGAGATACCTCTCCGTCACACGGAGTGACAAATCCCAGTCTCGATCCATACTAACTCAACTAACACCTTCGAAGATACCTGTAGAGCATCTTTATAGTCACCCAGTTGCGTTGCGACGTTTGATACACACAAAGCATTCCTCCGGTGTTAGTGAGTTATATGATCTCATGGTCATAGGAACAAATACTTGACACGCAGAAAACAGTAGCAACAAAATGACACGATCAACATGCTACGTCTTATTAGTTTGGGTCTAGTCCATCACATGATTCTCCTAATGATGTGATCCCGTTATCAAGTGACAACACTTGCCTATGGCCAGGAAACCTTGACCATCTTTGATCAACGAGCTAGTCAACTAGAGGCTTACTAGGGACATTGTTTTGTCTATGTATCCACACAAGTATTGTGTTTCCAATCAATACAATTATAGCATGGATAATAAACAATTATCATGAACTAAGAAATATAATAATAACTAATTTATTATTGCCTCTAGGGCATATTTCCAACAGTCGACCGGGCGACCACCATGACGTGCCGGTTTGCTGGGGAGGCCCCGACGCTGCCTAACATGAGGAGCGACGGGGGCTACCTCGTCTTCTTCCAGGAGGTCGTAGAGGCACTAGAGGCTGGCGTCCACCGCATGGAGGAGGACAACACGTCCAGCGCGCGTGAGATTTTGGGCCTTGCCCTAACGCTCGTGTTCTCCAACTTGTGTTGCCTTGCTCCGGAGCTCGACCTCTGGCGCGTCGTTGAACCGGTGCCTGTTGAGTCCCGTCGTCTTCTCCAGGACAAGGTCCGTCCGCATGTGGACGCCCTGGTGGGGCGGTACGTCCAGGTGCCCGCCTCGAGCGAGGAGGGTGGTCCCGACGCCCGGCCAGCTGGCGTCATGGGTGACGTCAGAAACCCCTCCCTTAGTGCCCCAAGCTCTTGTTTGCCTGCTCCTGTAACAGTGAACTCTGCCCTGTCGGGCGTTAAGATTTTGCCGTTATTACCTTTGCTGTTCTCCTCTTTTCCTTTTACTCCTGAGCTGATGGCTTGCATGTTGGAGGTCATTGCACCGGCCTACAAAGCTTAGGTCCCGTCACTGCACCTGCCGTGGCCTGGGACGACGGGGTAAGCGCGACCTTCTGGAGGTCTTGCCCTCCCGAGGCAATTCTCATGCCGCCGTGTGCTTGGGGGTTGGACTCACTCCTTGCTGCCGTCGAATCCTTAGGGCCTGCATCCCTTTGTTAGTGTGCAGGTTTTTAATTCACTGTTAGTTTGTCGTAAAGCAAGAGGGTCCCGGTCGGGGCCTGTGAGGCACTTAGGTCGTGGGTTTGTGTCGGTCCTGTAGGGGAACGTTGCATGGGAAACAAAAAAATTCCTACACGCGCGAAGACCTATCATGGCGATGATCATCTACGAGAGGGAGATTGGATCCACACACCCTTGTAGATTGCTAAGCGGAAGCGTTAATAAACGCGGTTGATGTAGTGGTACGTCTTCACGATCCGTCACACGAACCGTTTCGTGATCCGTCCTGATCAAGTGTCGAATGGACGACACCTCCGTGTTCTGCACACATAGAGATCGATGACGATCTCCGCCTTCTTGATCCAGCAAGAGAGACGGGGATGTAGATGAGTTCCTCGGCAGCGCAACGGCGCCCCGGTGGTGCTGGTGATCTATTCCTACAAGGCTCCGCCCGAGCTCCACAGAAAACCGATCTAGAGGAAGAACTACGAAGTAGAGGTTTAGGGTTGCACGTGGCAAATTTGTATCTCAAACATCCCTAAATCTCTAGTATATATAGGAGGAGGGAGGGGGCAGGCCTTGCGCCACAAGGGAGGAGCCCTTGGGTCGGTCGAAGTGGAGGAGGGAGGAGTCCTCCAATCCCACTTGGATTAGGACTCCTTCCTTAATTTCCCACCTCTTTTGGATTTTCCACTTTTTCCTCATGGGATTTCCTTGGATGACTTTGTCAGACCATTATGCCTTATTGTGCATCCAATAAACCCACGTGGACCCCTTGGGGCGTGGTGGGCCCACCCAGTGGGCCCCCGGAACCCATTCGTCACTCCCGGTACACTGCCAGCAATTTCCGATAACCTTCCGGAATCCAAATACCAACTTCCTATAATATCAATCTTTGTTTCCGGACCATTCGGGAACTCCTCCTGACGCCCGGGATATCATCCGGGACTCCGAACAAAACTTCAGTCACCAACACATATAACTCAACTATATCGAAACATCACCGAACCTTAAGTGTGCAGACCGTGTGGGTTCGAGAACTATGCAGACATGACCTGAGACACTCTCTGGTCAATAACCAATAGCGGGACCTGGATGTCCATATTGGCTCCCTCATATTCTACGAAGATCTCTATCGGTTGAACCTCTATGTCAAGGATTCAGTCAATCCCGTATGATGTTCCCTCTGTCCTTGGTATGTTACTTGCCCGAGATTCGATCGTCGGTATCTCCATACCTAGTTCAATATCGTTACCGACAGGTGATGTCAACTGTTCTTCCCCTTGCAACGGCACTAGAAGAATGCTGCTAGCACTATCCAGCAATCGAAACTAGAAGAATGTTGTTGATGGCCCACAAGCGCATGGGATCGTAGAAGTTTTCGAGGGTAGAGTATTCGACCCAAATTAGTTGATACGCCTATAGGAGGTGAGAGGATGCTCTCAAGTATTACAGCTGAATATGTCATATTCAACCACACCTGAAAGATTAGTATCCGCAAGCAAAGTATAAGTAGCAAAGTAGTATGATAACAACGGAGTCAGAAACGATCTGTTGATGGCAGACTATTCCTAACGATTGTATCAATGGCGCCAAGTTGCCTCGTTGACGGAACTTGTCAGTTCCCGTCAACGACCAGCGAACCAAAATTGTAGCAGGTAGCAGCAGTGTAACGAGCAATATCAGTGGCAAGGAACAACAATAGTGACAGCATTAGCAAGCGACGGTAGTAGCAACAGTAGCAGCAGAGCAAGACAAGTAACATCAGTAGCAATAGTAGTAACAGCAGCAGAGCAAGACAAGTAGCAGCAGCAGAGCAAGACAAGTAACAGCAACTCGTAGGCAATGGGTCGGTGATTTGTTTGGATGATATTCATCATGCAACAGTTATAACATGGAGAGATATGTGGCTAGCTCCCGTTTGTCAATGTGATGTAGGCATGCATTCTGTGTGTCGTCATACGTGCTTAGGGAAAAGAACTTGCATGACATCTATTGTCCATCCCTCCCGTGGCAGCGGGGTCCAAAAGGAAACTACGGGATATTAAGGTTCTCCTTCTAATAAAGAACCGGACCAACGCATTAGCACTTGGTGAACACATGAACTCCTCAAACTATGGTCATCACCAGGAGTGGTTCCGGTTATTGTCACTCCGGGGTTGCCGGATCATAACACATAGTAGGTAACTACAACTTGCAAGATCGGATCTAAAACACACATATATTGGTGACAACATAATAATTTCAGATCTGAAATCATGGCACTCGGGCCCTAGTGACAAGCATTAAGCATGGCAAAGTAGTAGCAACATCAATCTCAGAACATAGTGGATACTAGGGATCAATCCCCATCAAAACTAACTCGATTACATGATAGATCTCATCCTACTCATCACCGCCCAGCGAGCCTACGGATAGATTACTCACGAACGACGAAGAGCTTCATGGAATTGGAGAGGGAAGAAGGTTGATGATGACGATGGCGACGATTTCCCCTCTCCGGAGCCCAAGACGGACTCCAGATCTGCCCTCTAGATGAAGAACATGTGGTGGCGGCGGCTCCGTATCGCAAACGCGACAAAAACTTCTCTTTTTATTTTTTCTGGGACGGAAGGGAACTTATAGACCTGAGGTTGGGGGCGGCAGAGCCGTGTGGGCCCCACAAGCCTGCCCACCGCCACCAGGGGGTGGTGGTAGAGCCAGGGCTTGTGGCCCACTGGCCCACCCCCTCAGGTGGAACTTGGCGCAGATATTTTTCTTATTTTCCAAAACTGCTCCCCGTAGATTTTCAGGACGTTTGGAGAACTTTGATTTATGCACAAAAATAACACCAAGGAAATTCTGCTGAAAACAACGTCAGTCCAGGTTAGTACCATTCAAATCATGCAAATTAGAGTCCAAAACAAGCGCAAAAGAGTTTGGAAAAGTAGATACGATGGAGACGTATCAACTCTCCCAAGCTTAAAACCTTGCTTGTCCTCAAGCAACTCAGTTGAAAAACTGAGAGAGAAAGAAAAACTTTGATAAACTCTGTTTGATCTTGTTGTTGCAAATATGTCTAACTCATAACCAGAATTTTAGCAAGATCACAAGTTAATCACATAAGTAAATGACACAAAGGTCTCACGGTAAGCTAATATCAATGGCATAATCAGCTAACGAGCAAATAATAACGAGTTTCAAATACCAACAGTTCAATCAAAACAAGCATGAAGCAATATGAATAGGTGGTATCTCGCTAGCTCTTTCTGAGACAGCAAAACATAAATGCAAAGCACTTTCAAAGATCAAGGGCTGACTAAACATTGTAATTTATAGCAACGAAGATCCAGTCATAGCCATACTGAATATCAATCAAAAGCAAAGCATAAAAATGACAGAGGTGCTATCTAATTGGTGCTTATATAAGAGGAGGATGACTCGACAGGAAAATAAATAGACAGGCCCTTCGCAGAGGGAAGCATTGATTTGCACAGGTGCCAGAGCTCAAGCTTTGAAAACAGAGATAATAATTTTGGGTGCATGCTTTCATTGTCAACGCAATGACCAAGAGTTCTCAATATCTTCCATGCTACTCATGCTATAGGCGGTTCCCAAACAGAAAAGTAAAGTTTTAACTCCCCCACCACCAATCAATCACACTCCACGGCTAGCCGAATCCTCGAGTACCGTCCATACTAACATCAATCCGGGGGGAGTCTTGTTTTATAGTTATGTTTTTGATTTAAGCGTGGAACTGGGCATTGCAATTACCGGCCCCTTTATCGTGAATGACAGTGAATAAACACATGTCGAGGATAACACTCCTACCATGGAAGATACCAATAGCCCCCTATCACCACATGAGCGGTTCGGGCAAGCAAAACAGATTATTTCTTGAAGGTTTAGAGAGTGGCACATGCAAATTTACTTGGAACGGCAGGTAGATACCGCAAATAGGTAGGTATGGTGGACTCTCATGGAAAAACTTTTGGGTTTATGGAAGTGGATGCATAAGTAGTATTCCGCTTAGTACAAGTGAAGGCTAGCAAAAGACTGGGAAGCGACCAACTCGAGAGCGACAACAGTCATCAAGATGCAATGAGTTTGAATAACATTGAATGCAAGCATGAACCGGATATAAATCACCATGAACACGAACATCATAGAGGCTATGTTGATTTTGTTTCAACTACATGCATGAACATGCGCCAAGTCAAGCCACTTGAAACATTCAAAGGAGAATACCATCCTATCATACTACATCATAGTCATCTCAAAATCTATGTTGGCATTCAAGACAAACCATTATAAACTCTTAGCTAAATAAGCATGGCATCAGAAACTATGATCTCTAAGTTGTCACTGCAAACATGGTTCTCTCACAACAAAGCTAAATCTGGGTCGACAAGCTAGTCATATTTACAAAAAAAAGATAGAGTTCATACCAGCTTTTCAGTCTCAGTCACTTCATCATATATCATCATTGTTGCCTTTCATTTGCACGACCGGACGATGTGAACAATAATAAGTGCACTGGACTAAGCTGAATCTGTAGGCAAACACAAAGGAGAAGACAAAGTAATATGGCTCTTTGAAAGTTAAACAGGTAAGCATGTAAGAACCAATAAACATTGTAACCAATATCTTCTACCTTGACCCAAAGAAAAAGAAAACTATTTACACGGGAAAGCTCCCAACACGCAAAAGAAGAAAGAAAAATCTTTTTGGGTTTTCTCAAAAGGACACGAAACAAGAAAACAGGAAAACGAAAATAAACTAGCATGAATAATACAGTGGCAAAGTGTAAACACCGGCTAACAAAGTGAAAGCATAAGCATGAATGTAAAGTCGGTGAGAACACGTACTCCCCCAAGCTTAGGCTTTTGTCCTAGCTTGGTCTACTCCCATGGATAGTCCTGGCGAAACCCAAAGTCATAATGGGTGTTATACGGGAGTGCTGCAACCACTGCCTGAATAGTTGCCTCACGAAGTCGAGCAGCAGTTGCCTCCCTCTCATACTCCTCTGCCTCTCCTATGGTTATGTAGTATCTTCGTTTTACCTGAAAGTCAAAGAAAGCAGGAGCAGGAAGGGTAATATGGAAAACACGCTGCCGGTTAAATATCAAGCGGTATAGGAGGGATCCATGATCTCTCTCAAGGAACTGGTAGCGTGTTAGAGCGACACGATCAAGGTAGGCTGTATGGAGAGGAGGGTCTTCTAGACGGATGGATACTCCAAGAAAATTTGTGAAGCGTGTAGCATAAACTCCACCAAAGAAATCCCCCTCACTGGCATTTTTATTCAGCCTCCTTGCTATTATAGCTCCCATAGTGAAGCTCCTGTCACCTGTTACTGTGCTCTTAAGGATACTAAGGTCAGAAGCACATAGGTGACAATGTGCACCCTTGCCATTAATGCACCTACCTATGAAGAGGGCAAGGTAGTGCAAGGCAGGGAAATGGATGCTTCCTATGGTGGCTTGCGTGATATCTCTGGTTTCTCCAACAGTTATACTAGAGACAAAGTCTCTGACCGAAGATTTAGAAGGATCATTAATACTACCCCCATCGGGTATCTTGCAAATCCTATTGAAATCCTCCAAATCCACGGTATAGGATTTATCATACAGATCAAGTAGTATGGATGAGTCACGGCCAACTGAAAATTTAAATCTACGCACGAAAGAGGCAGTGAGCAAAACATACTGTTCACATTTATCTGAGAGGAATTCTTCTAACCCGGCATTGTGGACAAGTGTATCAAACTCATCCTTGAAACCTGCTTCGATCATGAACTCATCGGAAGGCCATTCACATGGTTGTACTGGTGCGTCCCTTAGTTGAAAAGGTTCGGGCTCCCGAAAAGAGAGATGAGGACCCTTCTTACATGAGGAAGCACCATGAAACTTCCTCCTGAACATAATTTCCTTTTGTTGAAATTTTTGAAGTTCAAGAGAAAAGTGAATGAAGACCCACCACACCTTGTAGCAACTACTCCTACTAGTGCCTAGAGACCGTATCACGCGCTAAAACTACTTGGGACCAGCTAAAATCAACATTTCTAGCTCAAGAACAGGGTCACCAAGGTAGCAAGAATACGCGAAGGATAAAGCACTAGAGCAAAAATTAATTGGACCAGTGGACGAGTCACTTACCAAGGAGTAATTTCCCCAAAACGGTCCGGAGAATGGTGCTTTGAGCAAGGAGATCGAAAATCACAGCCAAATGAGCAAGAACACGGGTTTGAGCTGCGAAACAATTTTTTCTGGAGGTGGAAGAAGAGGCTGGGAGTTGGAGTGAGTGGAGGGGGTCCGTGTGGGCCCCAGAAGCTTGCACTCCACCACCAGGGGGGTAGGTGGCGGTGGCAGGGCTTGTGGCCCACTGGTCTGGCCCCAGGCCAGCTCTCAGGCCCAGAAATTTTCAGAAATTCCAGAAAAATCATACTAAATTTTCAGGACCATCGGAGAACTTTTATTTTCGAGGTATTTTTCTCCAGGACGCTAAAACAGAAAACAGGAAAAATTAAACTAATTCTATCATTTTTCTGCTAAGCAAGAGAAAATGAAAGCTTTAAAACAGAGGTATGTGACTCTTTGATTCATCTGTTTCATGGTCATCGAAAGAAATCCGTCAATGGGATTGATCAAGTCCTTATGACAAAACCTTCTCGAATCGCAAGAGAGAACGGAGAATTTTCGAATAGCCACAAAGTCACCTCAATGGGAATATGTATCTCCCCAACAAGAAAATCATACTTCATCTTGACACGAGGAATAGGGCATTCAAAGCTCCCAATGAGAATCGATGAAGTCTTTTCGATAGCATTGATGCAATGTACTTGATATCGTTTCTTCGGAAAGTGCACTATATGCTCATTACCGTTGACGTGGAAAGTTACATTGCCTTTGTTGCAATCTATAACAGCCCATGCAGTGTTTAAAAAGGGTATTCCGAGGATGACAGCCATGTCATCGTCCTCGGGAATATCCAAGATAACAAAGTCTGTTAAGATAGTGGTGTTAGCAACCACAACAGGCACATCCTCGCAAATGCCGATAGGGAAAGCAGTTGATTTGTCATCCATTTGCAGATAAATTTCAGTGGGTGTCAACTTATCCAACTCAAGTCTGCGATAAAGAGAGAGTGACATAACACTAACACAGGCTCCAAGGTCACATAAGGCACTTCTTACGTAGTTTCCTTTAATAGAGCAAGGTATAGTGGGAAGTACAAGATCACCAAGTTTCTTAGGAGTTCCACCTTTGAAAGTGTAATTGGCAAGCATGGTGGATATCTCAAGATCTGGTATCTTCCGTTTATTAGTCACGATATCTTTCATGTACTTGGCATACAGAGACATCTTGAGCATATCAGTTAACCGCATCTGCAGAAAGATGGGTCTTATCATCTCAACGAAGCGCTCAAAATCCTCATCATCCTTTTTCTTGGATGGCTTAGGAGGGAAGGGCATATGTCTCTGAACCCATGGCTCCCTTTCTTTACCATGCTTCCTAGCAGTGAAGTCATTCTTATCGTATTTCTTAGGTTGTGGGTTATCAGGATTAACCGTAGGTTCAATCTCCACATCCTCATCATTGCTAGGTTGAGCATTATTATGAACATCACTGTCCATATTGTCACCAGGTTCATGTTCATCACCAGATTGTGTTTCTGCATCAGACGCAGAAATATCATTAGGTTCTTCAGGTGTGACAGTATTTGATGAACTGGCGTGCAGGTTTCTATCATCCTTCTTCTTAGGATGACTAGGTGTATCAGCATTGGTTCCTTGAGAATCTTGATCAATTCTCTTAGGATGACCTTCAGGATACAAAGGTTCCTGAGTCATTTTGCCTCCTCTAGTAATGACTCTGACATAGTTGTCATTTAATTCATTAAGCAGGTCATTCTGAGCTTTAAGTACTTGTTCTACCTGAGTAGTAATCATAGAGGCATGTTTACTCAGAAGCTTCAGATCATTGACATTTCTTTCTACACAAGCACTTAAATGGCTAAGCATACGAGTACTTTGTTCCAAATGTCTGCTAACATAATCATTCAAACTCTGTTGTTTGGCAACAAAGTTGTCAAATTCATCAAAGCACATGCTAGCAGGTTTATCAAAAGGAATATCACTCTTATCAAACCTACGCAGAGAATTCACTTCTACTACCTGTATCGGGTTATCGAGACCATGGATGTCTTCGATAGGTGGTAGATTTTTGACATCTTCAGATCTAATGCCTTTCTCTTGCATAGATTTCTTGGCTTCTTGCATATCTTCGGGACTGAGGAATAGAATACCTCTTTTCTTAGGATCTGGCTTAGGAGGTGGTTTGGGAATAGTCCAAGCATTATCGTTAATCAAGATGTTATTCAGTAGAGTCTCAACTTGTTCTACAGTTCGTTCCCTAAAAACACAACCGGCACAACTATCTAGATGGTCTTTAGAGGCATCGGTAAGTCCATTATAGAGGATATCAAGTATCTCGTTCTTCTTAAGAGGGCGATCAGGCAAAGCATTCTGTAGCTGGACGAGCCTCCCCCAAGCTTGTGGAAGACTCTCTTCTTGGAGTTGAGCAAAGTTGTATATTTCCTGCAAGGCAGCTTGCTTCTTATGGGCAGGGAAATATTTCTCACAGAAGTAATAAACCATCTCCTGGGGACTACTCACACATCCAGGAGCAAGAAAGGTGAACCAGGCTTTAGCATCATCCTTTAGAGAGAAAGGAAACATCTTAAGGATATAATTGTGGCGGATCTTCTCCTCATTAGTGAAAAGGGTGGCTATATCGTGTAGTTTGCCAAGATGGGCTACGACCGTCTCAGACTCATAACCGTGAAAAGGATCAGATTCGACTAGAGAGATTATCTCAGGATCGACAGAGAATTCATAATCCTTATCAGTGATAAAGATAGGTGAAGTGGCAAACTTTGGGTCGTATTTCATCCTAGCTTCCCGAGATTTTTCCTTCCACTTGAGAAGTAATTTCTGAGCGTCATAGGCATCCTTACACGCAAGAAAATCCTTAGCTATCTCTCCCTCCATAACATAACCCTCAGGTATATCAGGAAATTCATATCTAGGAGAGCTAGATCTAGCAGGAGCAAAAGCAGGTTCTATCTCAATAGTATCGGCAGTATCAGAAGCATCACGAGCATTGGCAACAACTCTAGCAATATGAGCATCAAGGAACACTCCTAGAGGAACATCAGGCAAATCAGTATCTCTAGCATCACCAAGCATAGCATCTCTAGCAATATCAAGCATAGTATCATCAGGCATAGTATCAAGCATAGCATCTCTAGCAGTATCAAGCATAGCATCTCTAGCAGTATCATGCATAGTATCAAGCATAGTATCATCAGGCATAGTACCAAGCATAGGCGACATATCAAGATTTCTAGCAGGAGGTGATGTCGCAAACTTACTCATAACTGAAGGTGAATCAAGTGCAGAGCTAGATGGCAATTCCTTACCTCCCCTTGTAGTTGGAGGGCAAGACTTTGGTCTTCGGATCCTTCAGATTCTTCATAGTGATCATCAGATATAAATCCCAAGTGACTCGGAGAATATAGTAATACCTCCCCGGCAACGGCACCAGAAAAATGCTTGATGTCAACTGTTCTTCCCCTTGCAATGGCACCAGAAGAATGCTGCTAGCACTCTCCGGCAATCGAAACTAGAAGAATGTTGTTGACGGCCCACAAGCGCATGGGATCATAGTAGTTTTCGAGGGTAGAGTATTCGACCCAATTTTTTTGATACGCCTATAGGAGGTGAGAGGATACTCTCAAGTATTAGCAGCTGAATATGTCAGATTCAACCACACCTGAAAGATTAGTATCTGCAAGAAAAGTATCAGCATCAAAGTAGTATGACAACAACGGTGTCAGAAACGATCTGTTGACAGCAGACTATTCCTAACGATTGTATCAATGGCGCCAAATTGCCTCGTTGACGGAAGTTGTCAGTTCCCGTCAATGACCAGCGAACCAAAATTGTAGCAGGTAGCAGCAGTGTAACGAGCAACAACAGTGGCAAGGAACAGCAGTAGTGACAACAGTAGCAAGCGACAGTAGTAGCAACAATAGCAGCAGAGCAAGACGAGTAACAGCAGTAGCAACAGTAGTAACAGTAGCAGAGCAAGACAAGTAGCACCAGTAGAGCAAGACAAGTAACAACAGCAGTAGGACAAACTCATACGCAATGGGTCGGTAATTTGTTTGGATGATATTCATCATGCAACAGTTATAACACGGAGAGATATGGGGCTAGCTCCCGTTCGTCAATGTGATGTAGGCATGCATTCCGTGTGTCATCATACGTGCTTAGGGAAAAGAACTTGCATGACATCTATTGTCCATCCCTCCCGTGGCAGCGGGGAACAAAAGGAAACTACGGGATATTAAGGTTCTCCTTTAAATAAAGAACCGGACCAATGCATTAGCACTTGGTGAACACATGAACTCCTCAAACTATGGTCATCACTGGGAGTGGTTCCGGTTATTGTCACTCCGGGGTTGCCGGATCATAACACATAGTAGGTAACTACAACTTGCAAGTTCGGATCTAAAACACACATATAATTTCAAATCTGAAATCATGGCACTCGGGCCCTAGTGATAAGCATTAAGCATGGCAAAGTAGTAGCAACATCAATCTCCGAACATAGTGAATACTAGGGATCAATCCCCATCGAAACTAACTCGATTACATGATAGATCTCATCCTACTCATCACCGCCCAGCGAGCCTACAAATAGATTACTCACGAACGACGAAGAGCTTCATGGAATTGGAGAGGGAAGAAGGTTGATGACGATGGCGATGATGTCCCCTCTCCGGAGCCCAAGACGGACTCAAGATCCGCCCTCCAGATGAAGAACACATGGTGGCGGCGGATCCGTATCGCAAACGCGACGAAAACTTCTCTTTTTGTTTTTTTGGGATGAAAGGGAACTTATAGACCTGAGGTTGGGGGCGGCAGAGCCGTGTGGGCCCCACAAGCCTGCCCACCTCCACCAGGGGGTGGTGGCGGAGCCAGGGCTTGTGGCCCACTGGCCCACCACCTCAGGTGGAAGTTGGCGCAGATATTTTTCTTATTTTTCAAAACTGCTCCTCGTAGATTTTCAGGCCGTTTGGAGAACTCTGATTTCTGCACAAAAATAACACCAAGGCAATTCTGTTGAAAACAACATCAGTCCAGGTTAGTTCCACTCAAATCATGCAAATAAGAGTCCAAAACAAGGGCAAAAGAGTTTGGAAAAGTAGATACGATGGAGACGTATCAGCAGGTCTCTTTACTCTTCCGTAATGCAAGATCCCGTAACTAACTCCTTAGTCACATTGCTTGCAAGGCTTGTTGTGATGTTGTATTACCGAGTGGGCCCCGAGATACCTCTGTGTTACACGGAGTGACAAATCCCAGTCTTGATCCATGCCAACCCAACAGACACCTTTGGAGATACTTGTAGAGCACCTTTATAGTCACCGAGTTACGTTGCGATGTTTGATAACCCACAAGGTATTCCTCCGGTGTTCAGGAGTTGCATGATCTCATGGTCATAGGAACAGATACATTGACATGGAGAAAACAGTAGCAAAAAACTGACACGATCATATGCTACGTTTATAGTTTAAGTCTTGTCCATCACATTATTCTCCTAATGATGTGATCCCGTTATCAAGTGACAACACTTGTCTATGGTTAGGAAACCTTAACCATCTTTGATCAACGAGCTAGTCAACTAGAGGCTTACTAGGGGTAGTGTTTTGTCTATGTATCCACACATGAATTTGTGTTTCCAATCGATACAATTCTAGCATGGATAATAAACGATTATCATGAACAAGGAAATATAATAATAATCAATTTATTATTACCTCTAGGGCATATTTCCAACAGTCTCCCACTTGCACTAGAGTCAATAATCTAGTTCACATCACTATGTGATTTTAACGAATCCAACACCCATACAGTTTTGGGGTTTGATCATGTCTTGCTTGTGAAAGAGGTTTGATAACCCACAAGTATAGGGGATCGCAATAGTTTTCGAGGGTAGAGTATTCAACCCAAATTTGTTGATTCGACACAAGGGGAAGCCAAAGAATATTCTCGAGTATTAGCAGTTGAGTTGTCAATTCAACCACACCTCAAAGACTTAGTATCTGCAGCAAAGTTTGAGTAGCAAAGTAGTGTGATAGCAACAGTAGCAACGGTAACAATAGCAGCAGTGATAGCAAAGCGGTAATAGTAGCAGCAGTGACAGTAGTAGCGGTAACAATAGCAACAGTGACAGCAGTAGCGGTAACAATAGCAGCAGTGACAGCAGTAGCGGCAAAGTAACATAGCAAGGACCAGTAGGAAAACACTCATAGGCATTTGATTGGTGATGGATAATTATGCCGGATGACATTCATCATGCAACAGTTAAAACATGGGGAGATATGTAACTAGCTCCATTTCGTCAACGTAATGTAGGCATGCATTCCGTATATAGTCATACGTGCTTAAGGAAAAGAACTTGCATGACATCTATTGTCCATCCCTCCCGTGGCAGCGGGGTCCTAATGGAAACTACGGGATATTAAGGTTCTCCTTTTAATAGACAACTGGAATAAAGCATTAGCACTTAGTGAATGCATGATCTCCTCATACTATGGTCATCTTCGGGAGTGGTTCTGGCTATTGTCACTCCGGGGTTGCTGGGTCATAACACATAGTAGGTGACTTCAACATGCAAGGTAGGATCAAGAACACACATATATTGATGAAAATATAATAGGTTCAGATCTGTAATCATGGCACTAGGGTCCTAGTGACAAGCATTAAGCATGGCAAAGTAGTAGCAACATCAATCTCAGAACATAGTGGATACTAGGGATCAATCCCCATCGAAACTAACTCGATCACATGATAGATCTCATCCAACCCGTCACCGTCCAGCAAGCATACGATGAGATTACTCACTAACGATGAAGAGCATCATGGAATTGGCGATGAATGAAGGTTTGTGATGACGAAAGCGACGATCTCCCCTCTCCGGAGCCCAAAACGGACTCCAGATCTGCCCTCCAGAGGAAGAACAGGTGGTGGCGGTGCCTCCATATCGTAAAACGCGATGAACTCTTCTCCTTGATTTTTTTTCTGGGCGAAAGGGACAAAATAGAGCTGGATTTGGAGGCGGCGGAGCCCTGAGGGCCCCACAAGCCTGCCAGGCGCGGCCAGGGGGGGCGCCTCCTAGGCTTGTGGGCTCCTCGCTCCACGTCACCGGTTGATTCTTGCGACAGTATTTTTTATATATTCCACAAAAAATCCTCGTAAATTTCGAGGTCATTCCGAGAACTTTTATTTCTGCGCAAAAACAACACCATGGCAATTCTGCTGAAAATAGCGTTAGTCCGGGTTAGTTCCATTCAAATCATGCAAATTAGAGTCCAAAACAAGGGCACAAGAGTTTGGAAAAGTAGATACGATGGAGACGTATCAACTCCCCCAAGCTTAAAGCCTTGCTTGTCCTCAAGAAATTCAGTTGACAAACTGAAAGAGACAAAAGAAAAACTTTTACGAACTCTATTTGATCTTTTTGTTGTAATTATGTCTAATTCATATTCAGATTTTCAGCAAGATCATAAGCTAACCACATAAGCAATGACATTTAGGTCTCAAGATGTACTCTTATCAATGGCATAATCAACTAGCGAGCAAAAATAATAAGTTTCAAATGTCAACACTTATACTAGAGATAAAATCTCTAACCAAAGACTTAGGAGGATCATTGGGACTACCCCAATCAGGTATCTTGCAAATTCTATTGAAATCCTCTAAATCCATGGTATACGATTTGTCATACAGTTCAAACAGTATGGATGTGTCACGGCGAGCTGAAAATTTGAATCTACGAACAAAAGAGGCAGTGAGAGAAGTATACTGTTCACATTTATTGGAGATGAATTCTTCAAGTCCGGCGTTGTGAACAAGTGTATCAAACTCGTCTTTGAAACCTGCATCAATCATGAATTCATCAGAAGGCCATTCACATGGTTGTACCTGTGCGTTCCTCGGTTGGTAAGGATCGGGCTCCCGAATTGCGAGACGGGGACCCCTCTTGCTTGAAGAACCACCATGATAGTTTTTCCTGAACATCTTCCTTTTTCTGAAATTTTTAGTGACTCAAAGGAAAAGTGAACAAGGCTCAACAAAACTCATAGCAACTACTCCTTCAATTGCCTAGAGGCCATATCATGCATCAAAACTACTTGGGACCAACTAAAATTAGCATGCAAAGCTCAAGAACAGGGTCACCAAGGCAGCAAAAATACGCAACGAACAAGGCACTAGAGCAAAAACTAATTGGACCAATGGAGGAGTCACATACCACGGAACAATTCCCCCAAAATAGTTTGGTGAATGGGGCTTTGCACAAGGCGATCAAAAACGCAGCAAGAAGAGCAAGAACACGGGTTTGAGCTGTGGAATGATTTTTTCTGGAGGTAGGAGAAGGAGATGGGAGCTGGAATAAGTGGAGGGGGGCCACATGGGGCCCACAAGCCTGGTAGGCGTGGCCAGGGTGGGTGCTCGCGCCTCCTGGGCTTGTGGCCCACTGGTGCATCCCCTTGACTAGCTCTTTGTCTCCTAATTTTTCAAAAATTCCAGAAAAAATCATACTTGATTTTCAGGGCATTTGAAGAACTTTTATTTTCGGGACACTTTTCTAAGGGACGCAAAAAGAAGAAAACAGGAAAAACTAAAGCTAAATTTATCATTTTTCTTCTAAACAATTGAAAGTAAAAGTTCGGAATAGAGGGTTGTGACTCCTAGATTCATCCATCTCATGGTCATCAAAAGAAATCCGTCAATGAGGTTGATCGAGTCTCCTTGACAAACTTTTTTCGAATCACATAAAACCGGAGAATTTTTGAATAGTCACTAGGTTACCTCAATGGGGATGTGCATATCCCCAACAAGCAAATCATACTTCATCTTAACAGTAGGTATAGGGCATTCAAAGCTCCCAATAAGAATCGATGAAGTTTTTTCAATAGCATTGATGCAATGTACTCGATATTGTTTCTTCGGAAAGTGCACTGTATGCTCATTACCATTGATATGGAAAGTGACATTGCCTTTGTTGCAATCAATAATAGCCCCTGCAGTGTTTAAAAAGGGTCTTCCAAGGATGACTACCATGGCATCATCCTTGGGAATATCCAGAATAACAAAGTCTGTTAAGATAGTAACGTTAGTAACCACAACAGGCACATTCTCGCAAATGCCTATAGGGAAAGCAGTTGATTTGTCGGCCATTTGTAGGGAGATTTCAGTGGGTGTCAACCTATCCAATTCAAGTCTATGATAAAGAGAGAGAGGCATAACACTAACACCGGCTCCAAGATCGCATAAAGCAGTTCTAACGTAGTTGCCTTTAATGGAGCAAGGTATAGTGGGCACTCTGGGATCACCTAGTTTCTTAGGAGTTCCACCCTTGAAGGTTTAATTAGCGAGCATGGTGGAAATCTCAACCTCAGGTATCCTCCTATTATTGGTCACAATATCCTTCATGTACTTAGCATAAGGAGACATTTTGAGCATATCTGTCAAACGCATTTGCAGAAAGACAGGTCTAATCGTTTCAACAACGCGCTCAAATTCCTCATCATCCTTTTTCTTGGATGGTTTGGGAGGAAAGGGCATGGGTTTCTGAACCCATGGTTCCCTTTCTTTACCATGCTTCCTAGCAATGAAGTCATTCTGATCATATCTCCTATTCTTAGGTTGTGGGTCATCAAGGTCAACAGGTTCAATCTCCACATCCTTATCATCATGAACACCACTATCGATATTATCACTAGGCTCATGTTCATCACCAGATTGTGTTTCAGCATCAGAATCTGAGACATCGTTTGGATTCTCGGGTGTAACAGCAGCAGGTTTGCTAGCATGCAAGTTCCTATCATCTTTCTTTTTCTTCCTATGATGACTAGGTGCCTCGGTGCTAGCTCCTTGAGAATCTTGTTCAATTCTCTTAGGATGACCCTCAGGATATAAAGGTTCCTGGGTCATTCTACCGCCTCTAGTTACGACTCTAACAGAATTGTCATTCAACTCATTGGGCAAGTCATTTTGAGCCTTAAGTACTTGTTCTACTTGAGTAGTGACCATAGAGGCATGTTTACTCAAAAGCTTAAGATCATGGACATTTCTATCCACACAAGCACTTAAATGACTAAGCATACGAGCATGCTGTTCCAATTGTCTGCTAACATAATCATTGAAACTTTGTTGTTTGGCAACAAAGTTATCAAACTCATCTAAGCATAAGCTAGCAGGTTTATCAAAAGGAATATCACTCTCATTGAATCTATGAAGAGAATTTACCTGTACTACTTGTGTCGGGTTATCAAGACCATGGATCTCTTCGATAGGTGGTAGATTCTTAACATCTTCAGATTTAATGCCTTTCTCTTGCATAGATTTCTTAGCCTCTTGCATATCTTCAGGACTGAGGAATAGAATACCTCTTTTCTTTGGAGTTGGCTTCGGAGGTGGTTGGGAATAGTCCAAGCATTCTCACTACACAAGATATTATTCAATAGAATCTCAGCTTGTTCCACAGTTAGTTCACTAAAAACACAACCAACACAACTATCTAGGTGGTCCCTAGAAGCATCGGTCAGTCCATTATAGAAGATATCAAGTATTTCATTCTTCTCAAGAGGGTGATCAGGCAAAGCATTCAGCAGCTGGACAAGCCTCCCCCAAGCTTGCAAGAGACTCTCTTCTTCAACTTGCACAAAGTTATATATTGCCTGCAAGGCAACTTGTTTCTTATGGGCAGGGAAATATTTCTCAGAGAAGTAGTAGATCATATCCTGGGGACTACACACACAACCAGAAGCAAGAGAAGTGAACCAAGTCTTAGCATCATCCTTTAGCGAGAATGGAAACAACTTAAGGATATAGTAGAGGTGGATCTTTTCCTCAGTCGTGAATAGGGTGGCTATATCATGCAGCTTAGTAAGATGTGCTACAATCGTTTCAGACTCATAACCATGAAAAGGATCAGATTCGACCAAAGTGATTAACTCATGATCGACAGAGAATTCATAATCCTTATCAGTCACAAAGATAGGCAAAGTAGCAAACTTAGGGTCGTATTTTATCCTAGCGTTCAGAGATTTTTCTTTCCACTTGCGCAGTAATTTCTCAAGATCATAGCTATCCTTACAAGCAAGAAAGTCCTCAGCCACCTCTCCCTCCATAACATAACCCTCAGGTATATCAGGCAATTCATATCTAGGAGAGCTAGTTCTAACAGGTGAAATAGCAGGTTCTTCTTCAATAATCTCAGCAGTTTCAGAAGTATCATCACATTCAGGAGCAACTCTAGCAATTTATGCATCTAGGAATGCACCTAGTGGCAAAGTACTATCAAGCAAAGCATCATCACAAGCATCATGGATAGCAGAAGTAGCATCATCAAGCACAGACGACACATCAGAATTTCTAGCAGGTGGTGGTGTCACAAACTTACTCATAACTGAAGGTGAATCAAGTGTAGAGCTAGATGGCAGTTCCTTACCTGTCCTCGTAGTTGAGGGCAAGATCTTAGTTTTTGGATCTTTCAGATTCCTCATAGTGATCAACAGACGTAAATCCCAAGTGACTTAGAGAATAGAGCTATGCTTCCCCAGCAACGGCGCCAGAAAATAGTCTTGATAACCCACAAGTATAGGGGATCACAACAGTTTTCGAGGGTAGAGTATTCAACCCAAATTTGTTGATTCGACACAAGGGGAAGCCAAAGAATATTCTCGAGTATTAGCAGTTGAGTTGTGAATTCAACCACACCTGGAATACTTAGTATCTGCAGCAAAGTTTCAATAGCAAAGTAGTGTGATAGCAACAGTAGCAACGGTAAAAATAGCGGCAGTGACAGCAGTAGCGGTAACAGTAGCAGCAGTGACACCAGTAGCGGTAACAATAGCAGCAGTGACAGCAGTAGCGGTAACAATAGAAGCAGTGACAATAGTAGCGGCAAAGTAACGTAGCAAGGACCAGTAGGAAAAGACTCGTAGGCATTGGATCGGTGATGGAAAATTATGCTGGATGACATTCATCATGCAACAGTTATAACATGGGGAGTGATACGTCTCAAACGTATCTATAATTTTTGATGGTTTCACGCTGTTATCTTGCCTTCTTTGTATGTTTTATGTACCTTTTTATATCTTTTTTGGGACTAACTTATTGATTCAGTGCCAAGTGCCAGTTCCCGTTTTTTTGTGTTTTTGACTCTCTTCAGATCTGATTTTGGAACGGAGTCCAAACGGAAGAAAAACCCCGAAATGATTTTTTCCCGAACGGAAGAAGTCGAGGGGGCTCTTGGGCCAAGACAGGTGGGCTCCAGGGAGCCCACAAGCCCCCACTCCGCCACCAGGGGGGAGGCGGCGGTGGGCAGGCTTGTGGCCTTCATGGCCGCCCCCTGACCTAGGTCTTGCGCCTATATATTCCCTAATATTCCGCAAAAAATCAGGGGAGCCTCGAAAATACTTTTCCGCCGCCGCAAGCTTCCGTTTCCGCGAGATCTCATCTGGAGACCCTTCCCGGCACCCTGCCGGAGGGGACTTTGGAGGTGGAGGGCTTCTTCATCATCATCATTGCCCCTCCAATGATTCGTGAGTAGTTCACTTCAGACCTACGGGTTCGTAGTTAGTAGCTAGATGGCTTCTTCTCTCTCTTGGATCTTCAATACAAAGTTCTCCATGATCTTCATGGAGATATATCCGATGTAATCTTCTTTGGCGGTGTGTTTGTCGAGATCCGATGAATTGTGGACTTGTGATCAGATTATCTATGATATATATTTGAGTCTTTGCTGATTTCTTATATGCATTATTTGATATCCTTGTAAGTCTCTCCGAGTCTTGGTTTTTTTTTGGCCAACTAGATCTATGATTCTTGCAATGGGAGAAGTGCTTGGTTTTGGGTTCTGCCATGTGGTGACGTTTCCCAGTGACAGTAGGGGCAGCAAGGCACACATCAAGCAGTTGCCATCAAGGGTAAAAGATGGGGTTTTTATCATTGGTTTGAGATTATCCCTCTACATCATGTCGTCTTGCTTAAGGCGTTACTCTGTTCTTATGGACTTAATACGCTAGATGCATGCTGGATAGCGGTCGACGTGTGGAGTAATAGTAGTAGATGCAGAAAGTATCGGTCTACTTGTTTCGGACGTGATGCCTATAGAAATAATCATTGCATAGATATCGTCACGACTCTGCACACTTCTATCAATTGCTCGACAGTAATTTGTTCACCCACCATCTACTTGCTTTCATGAGAGAAGCCACTAGTAAACACTATGGCCCCCGGGTCTATTCACATCCATCGTTTACAACTCCGCTTTGACTTTGCTTTGTTACTTTGTTGCTTTCAGTTCTCACTTTTCAAACAATCTATAAGGGATTGACAACCCCTTCATAGCGTTTGGTGCAAGCTTTTTGTGTTTGTGCAGGATCTTGAGATACTCTTCCGCCGGATTGATACCTTGGTTCTCAAACTGAGGGAAATACTTACCGTCGCTGTGCTACATCACCCTTTCCTCTTCGAGGGAACACCAACGCAAGGCTCCAAGGCCACGGGGGAAATCCTTTGCATACTTGCCTAGGAAGTCCCTTAAGGCGTAGCCGCAGCTGAAGGATTCCTGGTGCCATCGACACAACTATTTCTCGCGCCGTTGCAAGGGATACACAACAGCCATCAGAAGTATTTCTGGCGCTGTTGCCGGGGAGGAGAAATCAAGATCTATCCAAGTAGGTCTCACAAACTCTTCTCTTGCATTTACTTTTGTTGCTAGTTGCCTCTCGTTTTCCTCTCCCCCACTTCACATTTACCGTTTTCATTCGCCTTTCTCCTTTGCCGTTTTCTTTTGCCTTTGCCGTTTTCCTTTGCCGGTTTCTTGCTTGCTTGTGTGCTTGTTTGTTTGTTGAAGACATCATGTCTGAAAACACCAAACTTTGTGACTTCTCGAGCACTAATAATAATGATTTTATTAGTACTCCGATTGCTCCCGCCACTAATGCGGAATCGGATGAAATCAACGCAACTTTGTTGATCTTGTTATGAAAGAGCAATTATCTGGCCTTCCTAGTGAAGATGCCGCATCCCATCTCAATACCTTCATTGAGCTTTGTTGTATGCAAAATAAAAGATATGTGGATAATGACGTGATTAAGTTGAAACTTTTTCCTTTCTCGTTGCGAGATCGCGCAAAAACTTGGTTTTCTTCTTTGCCTAAAAATAGTATCGATTCTTGGGATAGGTGCAAAGATGCTTACATATCCAAGTATTTTCCGCCGGCTAAGATCATATCCTTACGTAACGATATCATGAATTTCAAGCAACTTGATCATGAACACGTTGCACAATCTTGGGAGAGGATGAAGCTTATGATTAGAAATTGTCCTGCTCATGGCTTGAGTTTGTGGATGATTATACAGATCTTTTACGCTTGCTTGAATTTTGCTTCTCGCAATATCTTGGACTCCGCCTGAGGTGGAACGTTCATGGAAATCACTTTAGGAGACGCTACAAAACTCATAGACAATATCATGACCAACTACTCTCAGTGGCACACTGAAAGGTCGTCTGCTAGCAAAAAGGTGCACGCTATAGAAGAGATTAACTCGCTTAGTGCTAAGATGGATGAGTTGATGAATTTGATTGCTAGTAGAAACGCTACCGTAGATCCTAATGACATGCCACTATCTTCTTTGATTGAGAGTAGCAACGCTAGTTTGGATGTGAATTTTGTTGGTAGGAACAATTTTGGCAACAACAATGCTTTTAGAGGAAACTATGTTCCTAGGCCTTTTCCTAGTAACTCCCCTAACAATTATGGCAATTCCTACGCCAACACTTATGGAAATCATAACAAATTACCCTCTGATCTAGAGAGTTATATCAAGGAGTTCATCAACTCTCAAAAGATTTTCAATGTGTCCATAGAGGAAAAACTACTCAAAATAGACGATTTGGCTAAGAGCGTTGATAGGATGTCTTGTGATATTGATGCTTTGAAAGTTAGATGCGCTCCTCCCAAGATCAACTTGGATGAAACTTTGAAAGCTATGCGTATCTCCATGAATGAGAGCAAAGAAAGAACCGCCCAAATTCGCGCTAGACATGAATGGTTTAAAAGGGTGCGTTCTAGTGATGCAAATCGCGAAAATATTAAAGTGCTTGGTGTGTCTCCTCTTGAATCTTTGTTTTCGCGTGTCAAACCTACTTATGGAGGGGCTGGATATGAATCCACTTTGGTTGAAAAACGCCCCAATGATTCGGAGTCCACCTATCTTGATGATAAAGGTGTGGAGAGTGGAGTAGAAGAAGTCAAAATTTTGGGTAGTAATGAAACTCCCACTTTGGATTTCAAGGAATTCAATTATGATAATTTCTCCTTGTCTGAATGCATTTCTTTGATGCAATCCATTGCAAACTCTCCACATGCTTATAGCCAAAGTGAAGCCTTTACCGCGTATATCGTAGATGCTATGATGAAATCTCTTGAAGAGAAGCTCGAACTAGAAGTATCTATACCTAGAAAACTTCATGATGAGTGGGAACCTACTATCAAAATCAAGATCAAAAACTATGAGTGCAATGCTTTGTGTGATTCGGGTGCTAGTGTTTCCGCGATTCCAAAGCCTTTATGTGATATTCTTGGTTTTGATGAGATTGAAGAGTGTTCTCTTAATTTGCATCTTGCGGATTCTACCGTCAAGAAGCCCATGGGGAGGATCGATGATGTTCTTATTGTTTCAAATAATAACTATGTACCCATGGATTTCATTGTACTTGACATAGATTGCAATCCTTCATGTCCCATTATTCTTGGTAGACCTTTCCTAAGGACTATTGGTGCTATCATCGATATGAAGGAAGGGAATATTAGATTTCAATTTCCCTTAAAGAAGGGCATGGAGCACTTTCCTAGAAAGAAAATAAGATTGCCTTATGAATCTATGATGAGGGCTACTTATGGTTTGAGCACCAAAGATGACTATACGTGAGTCCATCACTTTCGCCTAGCTAAGGTCGTTAAACAAAAGCGCTTGTTGGGAGGCAACCCAACGAATCTATCCTTTTTCTTTGTATTTTGCGTTTTTCACACTTTCATAATTCTGTTATGATTGTGTGTTTTGTGTTTCTTTTTGCGTTTGTGCCAAGCAAAACCGTTATGATTAGTCTTGAGGATGATCGTTTGGTCATGCTGGAAAAGACAGAAATTTTCTGCTCATGAAAAGAATTTTAATTTTTTTTCTGTAAGAGATTTTGAGTTGATTCTTTTTACTGCTGATTTCTACGCAAAGTCTTTAGGCTTTCGTAAATTGTCAGAATTTTGTAAGTACTAGAGGTATACGAAACATACATATTTGGACAGACTGGTCTGCTTTTAATAGATTCTGTTTTTGTTGTGTTGGTTGCTTATTTTGATGAAACTATGGATAGTATCGGGAGGTATTAGCCATGGAAGATTGAAAGTACAGTAACCCAACATCATCACAAGTAGAATTTAAGTTTGCTATAGTACCTAAGGAAGTGGTGGTTTGCTTTCTTGTACTAATGTTATCACGAGTTTCTGTTTAAGTTTCGTGTTGTGAAGTTTTCAAGTTTTGGGTGAAGTTCTTATGGACAAAAAGATAAAGAGTGGCAAGAGCTCAAGCTTGGGGATGGCAAAGGAACCCCAAGAGATTCAAGGGTGCCGTAAAAGCCTAAGCTTGGGGATGCCCTGGGAAGGCATCCCCTCTCTCGTCTTTAATCCATCGGTAACGTTACTTGGGGCTATATTTTTATTCATCACATGTTATGTGTTTTTTCTTGGAGCATCTTGTATCGTAGGAGTCTTCTATTTTTGTTGTGTCACAATCATCCTTGCTGCACACCTAGATAGAGAGACATGCACACACCGTGATTTTGTCGAGCTTCACTTATATCTTTTGGTAGACAATTCAGCTCACATGTGCTTCACTTATATCTTTTGAGCTAGATACTTTTGCTCTATGTGCTTCACTTATATCTTTTAGAGCGCAGCAGTGCGTGGCTTGGTAGTTGATCTATGCTTTGAAAGTAGTCTCAAAAGGGGTATTTATCCAAAGGGATATGAAAACTTCCACCTTCATGTGCATTGAATAGTTAGAGAAGTTTGATTCATCTCAATTAGTTTTGAGTTGTGGTTATGGTAATATTGAAGTCATGCTAGGAAGGTGTTGTGGATCTAGAAATACTTGTGTTGAAGTTAGTGATTCCCGTAGCATGCACATATGGTGAACCGCTATGTGATGAAATCTGAGCATGATTAGTCTATTGATTGTCATCCTTTGCGTGGCGGTCGGGATCGCGCGATGGTTTATACCTACCAACCCTTCCCCTAGGAGTATGAGTTGAATGCTTTGTTTCGATTACTAATAGAACTTTTGCAACAAGTATATGAGTTCTTCATGACTAATGTTGAGTCCATGGTTTAGATGCACTTTCACCTTCCACCATCACTATCTTCTTAGTGCCACGCAACTTTCGCCAGTGCACAAAACCCACCATTAGCCTCCCTCAAAACAGCCACCATACCTACCTACTATGGATTTTTCAAAGTCATTCCGAGATATATTGCCATGCAACTACCACCATGATATGTGCCATCACGTCTACATTGCCTTTGCACGATCGTAAGATAGCTAGCATGATGTTTCCATTGATGTCTATGCCATGCTAGATCGTTGCCACGATACACTACCGAAGGCATTCCATATAGAGTCATAATTGCTCTAAGTTTTGAGTTGAAAGTGTGATGATCATCATTATTGGAGCATTGTACCATGTGAGGAAATAAAATAGGCCAAAGAAGCCCATAAAAAAAGGAGGCCAAAGAGCCCACCAAAATAATAAAAATAATGAGAGAAAAAGAAGGAAGGGACAAATGCTACCACTTTTTCCACACTTGTGCATATTGAGCACCATGATCTTCATGATTGAGAGTCTCTCATTTTGTCACCACCATATAGCTAGTGGGAAATTCTCATTATATAACTTGGCTTGTATATTCCAATGATAGGCTTCCTCAAAATTTCCTTAGGTCTTCGTGAGCAAGCAAGTTGGATGCACACCCACTAGTTTTATTTAAGAGCTTTCACATACTTGTAGCTCTAGTGCATCATTTGTATGGCAATCCCTACTCATTCACATTGATATCTATTGATGAGCATCTCCATAGCTCATTGATATGCCTAGTTAATGTGACTATCTTCTCCTTTTTTGTCTTGCAACCTCCACCACATTCCGCACCATCTATAGTGCTATAACCATGGCTCACGCTCATGTATTGCGTGAGGGTTGAAAATGTTTGAGAAAGTAAAGGTGTGAAACAATTACTTGGCCAATACCGGGGTTGTGCATGATTTAAATTCGTTGTGCAATGATGATAGAGCATAGCCAGACTATATGCTTTTGTAGGGATAACTTTCTTTTGGCCTTGTTATTTTGAAAGTTCATGATTACTTTGCTAGTTTGCTTGAATTATTATTGTCTCCATGTCAATAGAAAACTATTGTTTTGAATCTAATGGATTTGAACATTCACGTCACATAAGAGGAATTACAAAGGACACCTATGCTAGGTAGCATGAAAGCATCAAAAATTCATTCTTATCACTTCCCTACTCGAGGACGAGCAGGAGTTAAGCTTGGGGATGCTTGATACGTCTCAAACGTGTCTATAATTTTTGATGGTTTCACGCTGTTATCTTGTCTTCTTTGTATGTTTTATGTACCTTTTTATATCTTTTTGGGGACTAACTTATTGATTTAGTGCCAAGTGTCAGTTCGTGTTTTTCCGTGTTTTTGACTCTTTTCAGATCTGATTTTGGAACAGAGTCCAAACGGAAGAAAAACCCCGAAATGACTTTTCCGCCGCCGCCCCCTGACCTAGGTCTTGCGCCTATATATTCCCAAATATTCCGCAAAAAATCAGGGGAGCCTCGAAAATACTTTTCCGCCGCCGCAAGCTTCCGTTTCCGCGAGATGTCATCTAGAGACCCTTCCCGGCACCCTGCCGGAGGGGACTTTGGAGGTGGAGGGCTTCTTCATCATTATCATCGCCCCTCCAATGACTCGTGAGTAGTTCACTTCAGACCTACGAGTCCGTAATTAGTAGCTAGATGGCTTCTTCTCTCTCTTGGATCTTCAATACAAAGTTCTCCATGATCTTCATGGAGATCTATCCGATGTAATCTTCTTTGGCGGTGTGTTTGTCGAGATCCGATGAATTGTGGACTTGTGATCAGATTATCTATGATATATATTTGAGTCTTTGCTGATTTCTTATATTCATGATTTGATATCCTTGTAAGTATCTTCAAGTCTTGGGTTTTGTTTGGCCAACTAGATCTATGATTCTTGTAATGGGAGAAGTGCTTGGTTTTGGGTTCTGCCATGTGGTGACCTTTCCCAGTCACAGTAGGGGCAGCAAGGCACACATCAAGCAGTTGCCATCAAGGGTAAAAAGATGGGGTTTTTATCATTGGTTTGAGATTATCCCTTTACATCATGTCGTCTTGCTTAAGGCGTTACTCTGTTCTTATGGACTTAATACACTAGATGCATGCTGGATAGCGTTCGACGAGTGGAGTAATAGTAGTAGATGCAGAAAGTATCGGTCTACTTGTTTCGGACGTGATGCCTATAGAAATAATCATTGCATAGATATCGTCACGACTCTGCACAGTTCTATCAATTTCTCAACAGTAATTTGTTCACCCACCGTCTACTTGCTTTCATGAGAGAAGCCACTAGTAAACACTACGGCCCCCGGGCCTATTCACATCCATCGTTTACAACTCTGCTTTTACTTTGCTTTGTTACTTTGTTGCTTTCAATTCTCACTTGGCAAACAATCTATAAGGGATTGACAACCCCTTCATAGCGTTGGGTGCAAGCTTTTGTGTTTGTGCAGGATCTTGAGATATTTTTCCGCCGGATTGATACCTTGGTTCTCAAACTGAGGGAAATACTTACCGTCGCTGTGCTACATCACCCTTTCTGCTTCGAGGGAACACCAATGCAAGGCTCCAAGGCCACGGGGGAAATCCTTTGCATACTTGCCTAGGAAGTCCCTTAAGGCGTAGCCGCAGCTGAAGGATTCCTGGTGCCGTCGACACAACTATTTCTGGCGCCGTTGCAAGGGATACACAGCAGCCATCAGGGAGATATGTAATTAGCTCAAGTTCGTCAATGTAATGTAGGCATGGATTCCGTATATAGTCATACGTGCTTAAGGAAAAGAACTTGCATGACATCTATTGTCCATCCCTCCCGTGGCAGTGGGGTCCTAATGGAAACTACGGGGTATTAAGGTTCTCCTTTTAATAGAGAACTGGAACAAAGCATTAGTACTTAGTGAATACATGAACTCCTCATACTATGGTCATCTCCGGGAGTGGTTCCGGCTATTGTCACTTCGGGGTTGCCGGGTCATAACACATAGTAGGTGACTACAACTTGCAAGGTAGGATCAAGAACACACATATATTGATGAAAATATAATAGGTTCAGATCTGAAATCATGGCACTCGGGCCCTAGTGACAAGCATTAAGCATGGCAAAGTAGTAGCAACATCAATCTCAGAACATAGTGGATACTAGGGATCAATCCCCATCAAAACTAACTCGATTACATGATAGATATCATCCAACCCATCACCGTCTAGCAAGCCTACGATGAGATTACTCACGAACGATGAAGAGCATCATGGAATTGGGGATGCAGGAAGGTTGGTGATGAGGACTACGACGATCTCCCCTCTCCGGAGCCCAGAACGGACTCCAGATCTGCCCTCGGGAGGAAGAACAAGTAGTGCCGGCGCCTCCGTATTGTAAAACGCGATGAACTCTTCTCCTTGATTTTTTTCTGGCCGAAAGGGACTAAATAGAGATGGATTTGGAGGCGGCGGATCCCCGAGGGCCCCACAAGCCTGCCAGGCTTGGTGAGGGGGGCCCGCGCCTCTTGGGCTTGTGGGCTCCTCGCTCCACGTCTCCGGTTGATTCTTGCGCCAGTATTTTGTATATATTCCACAAAAAATCCTCGTAAATTTCCAGGTCATTCCGAGAACTTTTATTTCTACGCAAAAACAACACCATGGCAATTCTGCTGAAAACAGCATTAGTCCGGGTTAGTTCCATTGAAATCATGCAAATTAGGGTCCAAAACAAGGGGAAAAGAGTTTGGAAAAGTAGATACGATGGAGAAGTATCAAGGTTTTTAGTCAACGAGTCTGAACCTTTAGATCTGTTTGTGCTTTACAAATATCTATGTTATCCCGTAGATGCTACTACTACGTGCCATTTGGAACTATTCCAAATGATTGCTCCACTATATGAATCCGCTTTACTCCCTAGAGTTATTTGGATTAGTGTCAAAGCTTGCATCTTCGTAACCCTTTAAGTTGAACTCTTTAATCACCTCCATAATCGAGAAAAATTCCTTAGTCCACTAGTTACTAAGGATAACTCTGACCCCTTGTTTAGTGATTCAATCCTGGATCACTCTTTGTACCCCTTGAAAGACTCATGGCAAGGCACACATAAGGTGCGATACATAACATGGCATACTTTAGAGCCTACGGCTAAGGCATAGGGGACGACCTTCGTCCTTTCTCTTTCTTCTGCCGTGGTCGTGCTTTGAGTCTTACTCAAGTTCTCACCTTACAACACAACCAAGAACTCCTTCTTTGTTGATCTATTTTGAACTCCTTCAAAAACTTGTCAAGGCATGCATTTCATTGAAATTTCTATTTAGCGTTTTGATCTATCTCTATAGATCCCGATGCTCAATGTTCAAGTAGCTCTATCCAGGTTTTCCTTTGAAAAACTCCTTTCAAACAACACTATATGCTTTCCAGAAATTCTACATTACTTTCGATCAACAATATGTCAACCACATATACTTATCAGAAATTCTATAGTGCTCCCACTCACTTCTTTGGAAATACAAGTTTCTCATAAACCTTGTATAAACCCAAAAGCTTTGATCATCTCATCAAAGCGTATATTCCAACTCCTAGATGCTTGCACGAGTCCATAGAAGGATCGCTGGAGCTTGCATACTTGTTAGCATCCTCAGGATCGACAAAACCTTCTGTTTGTATCACATACAACCTTTCCTCAAGAAAACCGTCGAGGAAACAATGTTTTGACATCCTACATGCAATATTTCATAAATAATGCATTAACTGCTAACTTAATTCCAACAGAGTTTTAGCATCGCTACGAGTGAGAAAGTCTCATCACAGTCAACTCTTTGAACTTGTCGGGAACATCTTTGCGATAAGTCGAGCTTTTCTTAATGGTGACTTTTCACCATCATCGTCTGTCTTCCTTATAAAGATCCATATGTACTTAATAGTCTTACAACCATCAAGAAGTTCTTCCAAAGTCTATACTTTGTTTTTATACACGGATCCTCTCTCGGATTTCATGGCCTCCAGCCATTTGTCAGAATCCGGGCCCACCATCGCTTATCCATAGCTCGTAGGTTCATTGTTGTTCAACAACATGACCTCCAAGATAGGGTTACCGTACTACTCTGTAGCAGTACGCGACCTTGTCGACCTACTAGGTTTGTAGTAACTTGATCTGAAGCTTAATGATCACTATCATCAGTTTCCACTTCAATTGGCGTAGGCGCCACAGGAACAACTTCATGCGCCCTGCTACACACTGGTTGAAGTGACGGTTCAGTAACCTCATCAAGTTCCACCACCCTCCCACTCAATTCCTTCGAGAGAAACCTTTCCTCAAGAAAGGACCCGTTTCTAGAAACAAACACTTTGCTTCTTGATCTGAGATAGGAGATGTACCCAAATGTTTTGGATATCCGATGAAGATGCATTTATCCGCTTTGGGTTTGAGCTTATCAGACTGAATTTTTTTCACATAAGCATCATAGCCCCAAACTTTCAAGAAATGACAGCTTAGGTTTCTCCAAACCATAGTTCATATGGTGTCATCTCAATGGAATTACGTGGTGCCCTATTTAAAGTGAATGCGGTTGTCTCTAATTCCTAACCCAAAACGATAGTGGTATTTCGATAAGAGACATCATAGTATGCGCTATATCCAATAGGGCGCGGCTATGACGTTCGGACACACCATCACACTATGGTGTTCTAGGTGGCATGAATTGCGAAACAATTTCCACATTTTCTTAACTGTGTACCAAAACTCGCAACTTAGATATTCATCTCTGGGATCATATCATAGTCAGTTTATCCTCTTATCATGACGACCTTCACTCTCAAATAGCTTTGAACTTTTTAATATTTCAGGCTTGTGATTCATCAAGTAAATACTCCACTATCTACTCAAATCGTTAGTGAAGTAAGAACATAACAATATCCACTGCGTGCCTCAACACTCATTGGACTGCACACATAAAAAATGCATTACTTCGAACAAGTTACTTTCTTGTTCCATCTCACTAGAAAAAGAGGCCTTCAGTCATTTTTCCCATGTGGTATGATTTGAATATCTCAAGTGATTCAAAATCAAGTAAGTCCAAACGATCCATCTGCATGGAGTTTCTTCATGTGTTTATACCAATAGGTATGGTTTGCATGTCTCAAATGTTTCAAAATTGAGTGAGTACAAAGATCCATCAGCATGGAGCTTCTTCATGCATTTTATACCAACATGACTCAAGTGGCAGTGCCACAAGTAAGTGGTACTATCATTACTACTTTGTATCTTTTGGCATCAATATTATGAACATGTGTAGCACTACGATCGAGATTCAATAAACCATTGAAGGTAATTATTCAAGCAAATAGAATAACCATTATTATCTTTAAATGAATAATCGAATTGCAATAAACACGATCACATCATGTTCATGCTCAACGCAAACACCAAATAACAATTATTTAGGTTTAACACCAATCCCGATGGTAGAGGGAGCGTGCGATGTTTGATGACATCAACCTTAGAATTACTTCCAACACACATCGTCACCTCACCCTTGCTAGTATCCTTTTAATCTATAGCTATAACTTCGAGTTACTAACACTTAGCAACTGAACTGGTATCTAATACCCTGGTGCTACTAGGAATACTAGTAAGGTACACATCAATATCAGGTACATCCAGTATACTTTTGCTGGCTTTGCCAGCCTTCTCATCTACCAAGTATCTAGGGTAGTTCCGCCTCAGTGACCATTTCCCTCATAACAAAAGCACTTAGTCTCGGGTTTGGGTGCAACCTTGGGTTTCTTCACTAGAGCAAAAACTGTTTTGCCGTTTCATAAAGTATCCCTTCTTACCCTTGCCCTTTCTTGAAACTAGTGGTTTTACTAACCATCAACAATTGATGCTCCTACTTGATTTATACTTTCGCAGTGTCGAACATTGCAAATAGCTCAAGGATCATCATATGTATCCTTGATATGTTATAGTTCATCATGAAGCTCTAGTAGCTTGGTGGCAGTGACTTTGGAGAACCATCACTATCTCATCTGGAAGATCAACTCCCACTCTATTCAAGCGATTGTAGCACTCAGACAATGTGAGCACATGCTCAACGATTGAGCTTTTATCCCTTACTTTGTAGACAAAGAATTTTGTCGGAGGTCTCATACCTCTTAACAAGGGCACGAGCATGAAATCCCAATTTGATCTCTTGGAACATCTCATATGTTCTGTGACGTTTCAAAACGTCTTCGACGCCCCAATTCTAAGTTGTTAAGCATTACGCACTAAACTATCACGTAGTCATAAAAAACGTGTATGTCAGATGTTCACAACATCCACAGACGACGCCTGAGGTTCATCACACTGAGTGGTGCATTAAGGACATAAGCCTTCTGCGCAGTAATGAGGACAATCCTTAGTTTACGGACTCAGTCCGCAAAATTGCTAATATCATATTTCAACTAAACTTTCTCGAGGAACATATAAAAACAGTAGAGCTACAACACAAGCTACAACATAATTTGCAAAGACCTTTTTGACCATGTTCATGATAATTGAGTTTAGCTAATCACATTAGTAATAACTCCCACTCAAAATAGACATCCCTCTAGTCATTTGAGTGGTGCATGATCCAAATCCACTAACTCAAGTCCGATCATCACATGAGTTGAGTATAGTTTCAGTGGTAAACATCTCCATGTTGATCATATCAACTTATGATTCATACTCGACCTTTCGGTCTCTTGTGTTCTGAGGCCATGTCTGTACATGCTAGGCTTGTAAAGTTTAACCCGAGTGTTCCGCGTGTGCAACTGTTTTGCACCCGTTGTATGTGAACGTTGAGTCTATCACACCTGATCATCACGTGGTGTCTCGAAACGACGAACTGTCGCAATGGTGCACAGTCGGGGATAACAGAATTTTATCTTGAAATTTTAGTGAGGGATCACCTTATAATGCTATCATCGTTCTAAGCAAAATAAGGTTTATAAAAAGGATTAACATCACATGCAATTCATAAGTGACATGATATGGCCATGATCTTGTGCTTCTTGATCTCCATCACCAAAGCACCGGCATGATCTTCATCATCACCGGCGCCACACCATGATCTCCATCATCGTGCCGCCATCGAGGTTGTCGTGCTATCTATGCTATTAGTACTAAAGCTACAACCTAGCAATAGAGTAAACGCATCTGCAATCACAAACGTTAGTTTAAAAACAACCCTATGGCTCCTGCCGGTTGCCGTAGCATTGACGTGCAAGTCGATATTTAACTATTACAACATGATCATCTCATACATCCAATATATCACATCATGTATTTGGCCATATCACATCACATGCATACCCTGCAAAACCAAGTTAGACGTCCTCTAATTTGTTGTTGCATGTTTTACGTGGCTGCTATGGGTATCTTGTATGATCGCATCTTACTTATGCAAAGCCACAACGGTGATATGCAAATTGCTATTTAACCTTCTCCAAGGACCGCCTCGGTCAAATGCGATTCAACTAAAGTTGAAGAAACAGGCACCCGCCAGTCACCTTTATGCAACAAGTTGCATGTTAGTCAATGAAACCGGTCTCTCGTAAGCGTACGAGTAAGGTTGGTCCGGGCCGCTTCAATCCAACAGTATCGCCGAATCAAGAAAAGACTAAGGAGGGCAGAAAATTTAACATCAACGCCCACAAACTCTTTTGTGTTCTACTCGAGATATCATCTACGCATGAACCTAGCTCATGGTGCCACTGTAGGGGAACGTTGCATGGGAAACAAAAATTTTCCTACACATCTGAAGACCTATCATGGTGATGATCATCTACGAGAGGGAGATTGGATCCACATACCTTAGTAGATCGCTAAGCGGAAGCGTTAATAAACGCGGTTGATGTAGTGGTACGTCTTCACGATCTGTCCCACAAACCGTCCCACGATCCGTCCCACGAACCGTCTCGTGATCCGTTCCGATCAAGTGCCGAACAGACGACACCTCCGCGTTTTGCACACATACAACTCGGTGATGATCTACGCCTTCTTGATCCAGCAAGAGAGACGGTGATGTAGATGAGTTCCCTGACAGCGCGACGACGCTCCGGTGGTGGTGGTGATCTATTCCTGCAAGGCTCCGTCCGAGCTCCGCAGAAAACTGATCTAGAGGAAGAGCTACGAAGTAGAGGTTTAGGGTTGCACGTGGCAAAGTTGTAACTCAAACATCCCTAAACCCCTAGTATATACAGGAGGAGGGAGGGGGCAGGCCTTGCGCCACAAAGGAGGAGCCCTTGGGTCGGCCGAAGTGGAGGAGGGAGGAGTCCTCCTCCAACCCCACTTGGATTAGGACTCCTTCCTTAATTTCCCACCTCTTTTGGATTTTCCACTTTTTCCTCATGGGCTTTCCTTGGATGACTTTGTCAGCCCATTATGCCTTATTGCACATCCAGTAAACCCACGTGGACCCCTTGGGGCGTGGTGGGCCCACCCAGTGGGCCCCCGGAACCCATTCGCCACTCCCGGTACACTGCGGGCAATGCTCAAAAACCTTCCGGAATCCAAATACCAACTTCCTATATATCAATCTTCGTTTCCGGACCATTCCGGAACTCCTCGTGACGTCCGGAATCTCATCTGGGACTCCGAACAAAACTTCGGTCACCAACACATATAACTGAACTATGCCGGAACGTCACCGAACCTTAAGTGTGCAGACCCTTCGGGTTCGAGAACTATGCAGACATGACCTGAGACACTCTCTGGTCAATAACCAATAGCGGGACCTGGATGTCCATATTGGCTCCCACATATTCTACGAAGATCTCTGTCGGTTGAACCTCTATGTCAAGGATTCAGTTAATCCCGTATGCTCTTCCGTTTGTCCTTCGGTATGTTACTTGCCTGAGATTCGATCGTCGGTATCTCCATATATAGTTCAATCTCGTTACTGGCAAGTCTATTTACTCGTTTGTAATACAAGATCTCATAACTAACTCCTTAGTCACATTGCTTGCAAGTCTTGTTGTGATGTTGTATTACCGAGTGGGCCTCGAGATACCTCTCCGTTAAACGGAGTGACAAATCGCAGTCTTGATCCATCCCAACCCAACAAACACCTGTGGAGATACCTGTAGAGCACCTTTATAGTCACCAGTTACATTGCGATGTTTGATAACCCACAAGGTATTCCTCCGGTGTCCGGGAGTTGCATGATCTCATGGTCATGGGAACAGATACATTGATATGCAGAAACAGTAGCAATAAACTGACACTATCATACGCTACATTTATAGTTTGGGTCTTGTCCATCACATCATTCTCCTAATGATTTGATCCCGTTGTCAAGTGGCAACACTTGTCTATGCTTAGGAAACCTTAACCATCTTTGATCAACGAGCTAGTCAACTAGAGGCTTACTAGGGATAGTGTTTTGTCTATGTATCGACACATGTATTTGTGTTTCCAATCAATACAATTCTAGCATGGATAATAAGCGGTTATCATGAACAAGGAAATATAATAATAACCAATTTATTATTACCTCTAGGGAATATTTCCAATAGTTCCCTTGCGTAGTTCCTCCTGTGCAGTTCCTGTTTCGTAAGTGGGACGAGGTGAAGATCCTTTCGGTACTCTATGTCTGCAGGTCCTAGTCCCGCACATTTCCTTGCCGCCGTGAGGAACAACCCGTTACCAAGGCTGCTCCTCACGGGGCAAAGCCCCGGCGCCTTGGGGGCCGAGTGGCTTTGCGACCAGTAAGGCTCCTGAGGCGCACTGCTCAGGAGCCCCATTAGACACTCAAGCCGCTCTGCATCATCAGGCCCTGACCCCAACATCCGGTAAGGCTCCTGAGGCACGCCCGGGAACCCCCTTTCTGGCGCCCGAGCGATTGCGCACTTCATCCCTTTGGTCATCGCACCAGGGGGCCCTGAGGCCTCCCGAGAATATTTGTGGTGGTATCAAGTTTCGGTCCGGACCCCCAAGGGGGGTTAACTACTGAAAATTGTTGCTCCTGGGGTGGCAAGTCCTTGATTTCATGGTCCTTGACTCCTAGGGGCGGTGTGGAGCGGTTATCTCCAAACACGTCCTCCGGACGGGAGGTTTCGAAGCCAGTGAAATAAGAAATGCCAGAGAAAGTCCCCCCCTTTTTATTTTTCAAACGTCGGGCATTGAGACTGGAAAAACCAACTTTTGAAATCGACCAGTTCAAACTCAGCAGAAGATGGTTCGAATCCAAGAAAAAGCAAGCAAGCGTCGCGTCCGGCATTAAAGCTGGCATAGTCATTGGTGGATTATATGGGTTTCCTTGCCAGCAGCGTACATGGTCATTGGCGAACCATGCTGATTGGCTTCATCTTCTCCCCGACGTGGAGCGTAGGGCTTCCACTCGGCGTGGGATGGACCCCTCCACGTCCTCGGGGGGCCTTGGGTGTATACAACCTCGGCTTGTTATTACGTGAGAGTGTCACGGTGGGGGTGTATACGGGAGGTCACGAGGACGTTTTGGCCTCGCGAGTATCCCTACCCCCGAGACATTGGGGCCTCAGCTTCGGGATTCATTAGTGGACTATGCTGATTTCCTCCATCTATATTGAGCACGGACCGTAAGTCTTCCACTAGGCATTGGGTGGACCTCTTCTGCATCCTCGGGGGGCCCTGGGCGTATACAACCTCGACTCATTATTACGTGAAAGTGTCACGGGATGAAGTAGGTTCCAGAATATTGAATGATGATGCAGAGGTGTGACGTGTTGATGCAGGTCTTGCGTGCTCCTTCTTGGGAGGCCAATTAAAGGCTTTTCTATGACTCTACGTTGACAGGTCCCAGTCCCGCACATTTCCGACCACCGTTGCGTGGGACCGAGTGAACGGATGTAGCTACGGGGTTGGGCCGTGCCTTCCCTAACAATGACCGGATCACCAAGGACGTTGTCAAGGGCGGCATGTGGCCTTGTGACCGGTAAGGTCCCTGAGGCGCGATGGTCACGAGCCCCCCTCTAAGATTCGAGCGGCTCTATGTTGCTAGGATCCAGTCCTGCACATTTCCCGCCCGCGTTGTGTGGGACCGAGGGAACGGATGTTGCCACGGGGTCAGGCCCTGCCTCCCCCGATAACGACCGGATCACCAAGGATGCTGTCGAGGGCGGCAGGTGGCCTTGCGACCGGTAAGGCCCCTAAAGCACCATGCTTCGGATCCCCCTTTTGACGTTCAAGCGGCTCTGCGTCGCTAGGACCCGGTCCCGCACATTTCCCGACCGCCGCTGCTTGAACGATCTCAGCTACTGGGTCAGGCTCTGCCAGCCCTGATAACGACCAGATCACAGAGGACGATATCAAGGGCGGCAGGTGGCCTTGTGACCGGTAAGGCCCCTGAGGCGCGATGCTTAGTATCCCCCCTTGACGCTCGAGCGACTCTGATTTTATCCTGTTGATTGTGATCCCGAGGAGCCGTGGGGCTTCCCCAATCCTCGTGTTGGGGCGATGCATAGCGGCCGGTGCCCCCGAGCGAGGAAGGTGGATCGCCAGAAGATGCAAGCAAGGCAGTGTGTCAGATCGCCAAGTGGATGGAATGGAAATTGTAAAAGATTGCACAAACGGCACAACATGCAGAAGTATGCCCCAAATAGTTGAAGTCCCTATAGTCAGCAGACACTTCTTAAGGCAGTAAATCCAAAAAATTACCTCAAATAGTTCCCTTGCGACTGAGGAGCGCCTCGTGAGGCCTGGCTCCCACGCCTATGCCTGCAACATGGTCGTCGCGGGTGATCCGTGCCACTTGCGCCTCGTTGCGGCATTCGACTTGTCCTCCTGAGGCCTGTGGGCTTGGCCTTACGTAGTTGTTCTGCGAGGAAGGCAGCTAGTGCCGAGCCCTGCGGCTTGAGGGCGCCTCCCTGCCCACGCCTCTTGGGACCGGCTCAAGGAGGGCCCCCTAAACGCTCCTTACTCTTGAGGAGGATAGGCGCCCGGGAGGGGGGGGGACGCCTGAAGCTCTTCCTCGTTGGGAGGTTCAGGTCGTGCCGCATACTCCGGCACATATGACTCCATGTAGGCGCTCGACCGTCCCCCGTGACCGGTCAACAGTGCGACGGTGGAGGTCCCCCTTGGTGGCGGAGGTGGGGTCTCCCCGACCGTATTTCTCGGAGTTCTTCTTGTGAAAGGCCTCCGCGCAAAGTCGCTTGTTCCTGTTGCTGCCTTTGGCTTGTCCCGGCACCGCCCGGTGCTGACTCCCTCCTTGATGTCTTGTCATGTCTCCGGTGTCGCAGTTCGTCCACGCCATCGCCTCCACCCTTTGCTGGCTGCGCCAGAGGGAGCGCTCCTGTCTAGCCGCCCCGGGTTTGTCGAGGTCCGACTTGGTCTTGGTGATGCGCGCTAGTGTGTGCGTCGGTCATCCTGCCGTTCTCCTCGCGTCCCTCGTGGTTGTTGGCGTGGTGCACCTCGGGGCCGGTCGCTAGGGTCTGGAGAAGGTGGAGGGCAGCGTGAAGCGCATCTCTCTCGGCCCCGCCCAGAGCGGGCAGGGCCCCGAAGCTTGCACGCATGGGGACCGGCACGCGGTGCGAGCCCCCGGCGCCAAACGCCTGTGGCCTTGAGGATGCACCGGGTTGGATGGTCTTGTGGGCGATGGCGATCAACTCCATGATGTGGTCTGCCCAGGCGTCAAAGCTCCCTGGTGTCAGTCGTTGGCGGAGCATCTCTCTTGCCATCCGCAGCACATCGTGTGCGCTGAGGTCTCCCAAGTTCATGCGGCGTGCTCGGGTGCGTGTGCCGCCGCCCAGCCACCATGCGCCTGGGTGGCATGGGTGGCAGCCACGATGGATACGATGTTGATGACCTGGTACGAGCCGCCTGGTACCACTACGCCGGCATGCAAGCTTCCAGTCGCTGTGATGTGGCGATTGGAGACCAACTCAACGAGGCTCGAAGAAGCTGGTTGGTCACTGGCCATCGGTGCAGCGGCCTGGGAAGGAGGAAGCTAGGAGAAGACCTTCACACGCCCCCTACCTGGCACGCCAAATTTTGAATTTCGGGATCCGCAAAACCCTAAGGATTTGAACACAGGGGCGTGTACGACGATCTGTCCCGGCTCGACCTCACCTAGCCCGCTACTCGATGGAAACGACGAAGGACTCACTCGATGGTGAGGGGAACACAGAACACAATAGTTTACCCAGGTTCGGGCTGCTGCAAAGCGTAAAACCCTACTCCTGCTTTTGGTTGATTGCCTCTCACGAAGGTTGGTGGATGAACTAATAAAGTGCTCTCGAGCCTTCGGAGGCCAAGTGGCTTGGCGTGTTACCCTTGGGTTGGAACAAACTCTCCTCGGTCTGTCCCTGGTCTCAAGATGAACCCTCCCTCTCAAGCATCCTACTCTCTCTATTTATAGTGGTGGCCCCGGTCCTCTTCTCTTATCGTTGGCGGGAAGGGATCCCACAATGGCCAGTTTCGGTGGGGGACAAGGGAACATGCTTCCCGTGTCAAAAGTGGTCTTCGCGTGCAAAGTAACTGCTAGCGCCGCAGAGGTGGGCGCAGGGATGACACTCGTCCTGTCGGCGGACGGTCATGGTCTTGTTGCACCGGAAGGGACACCTTTGGAAGATGCCTTTGGAGCCCTGGTACCCTCCCACCTCCTTTGCACTAAAGGGGAAACTGTCGCATCCTGCCATCTACTACTCCCCTGTCCTTCCCTGGTGTTACCCTTGACTCCCGAGGCCCGACCTTGCCTCAAAATATCCGCCGCTCCGGAGGGTCTTGAGGAGGCCCCCTGTGGGTCTTGATGTCGCTCTTCCTCACGAGACTTGGCCCCTCGCGAGGGCCTTGTCCCGATGGTGCCATTCCAGTCGATCTTGTGTTGATGAAGTGGGCCATCCCTGGGCCACAGGCAGCAGGTCTGGGTACCCCATTCCCAAAACGCCGACAATCATACTCATCGTTTAAGCACAAGTGGGGTAACCACTTTTACATAAAACTTTCATTGTGTTCACATCTTAAGAGATGCTTATACTCAAGTCTTAGATTAAAGCCCCCCCTTGACGTGACACCCCCCCTAAGAGGGATGAACTAACCTTGGGTTTTGTTGTAGAAGACTTCATGTAGGTGTAGTAGTGGTGGATGTTCATTGTTGATGAAGATCATCTTGAGTTGGGATCAATCCTGTTTTTTATTATTCTTCTCACCTACATGGGTTACTCCCAAATCACAAGGAACATATACAAGGATATCTATGGACATGGAGTGAAGTGCATGTCAGATGATGTCCAATGATACATTAATTACCTTGTCCCTTGCTTACCTTTGAGGGAATGTGCGACTCCTTGAACTAATGCAAATGGTTGGAGTTGGTTGCATATAGTTCTTGACAAAATGAATAAGAGTGAATTTCATTGGCGGAGTCACCCCTCAAGAACTTCTATAGTTCTTCTTCTTGGGGACCCATATCAACTTGACGGGGATCCTTGGAGTTGTGGTAGCACTAGATGAAGTAGAGCTAGTAGTGTCCTTGTAACAACCACACAATTTTTATTTGGAAATTTGAATTTTTATTTATTTTTAAAGAGAGTTATTGGAATATTTTTCATATATAACCTCCTTGGAATCTTTTGAGAAACTTATTCTTGAGAAATTTCTCCTGAGAGTTCTTGAAATAACTCCTCGTTTGACAAGAACTTCTACCTCGTTCTTACATGAGAGAAATCTTGTTATGATAATTTCATCACTTATTTTAATTGAAATTCACAAATTAGTTTATGATCAATTTTTCCACTAAAATTCTCACTCATTCCTTCCCTCTTTTTTCCTAAGGATATCATCTAAAAAAGTTTCACAAAGTTTTGGATGTATTTGTTACTTTTATCTATTTTAAAATAACTCTAAGAATTTTTTGTAACCATTTTTGGACCCCAAAAATTTGCAAAGGAACCCATAGTTGCCCTTAGCTTCTCACCCCAAGTAAGCTATCCATGATAGCCCTAGGTACCCTCAACCTATTTATCCAAAAACATTTTGTTTTGTAGTTTAAAATTTTCAAAATCCGTTTCACTGAAATTCAGACCGGATTTGATCTTTTTGATGAAACACCATCTTTTTCAGCCTCACAAATTCTAAAATAATTTAGGCAGCCTCTAGAAGCAATGAGAAGCCTCCCCTCCAAGTTTCAGCCCCAAACTCGTTTTCCTCATGGGGTTTGCATTTCGTGGAGCACCTGGCGTGCACTAGATCGGTGACGGGTCAAGATCGACCACAATCTCACCAGTGTTGCATGTTGGCGCTTGATCCATGTTCCCCTAAGCTTATCATTGTGCCGAACACTTATTTGGCCACACCTGGGCATCGATGGTGAGCTCGCTTGCCGGTGCCAGCCTTCACAGCGACACTGTGATGCCCACGGCCGATGACAGTGAGCAGGACTAGTTGGCCGACGCCGTCCATTGCTTGTGGTAGCTCCGCGTGACCCATGTGCAACCTATTTCCCTGCTATGGAGGACTGTTGCCATGGCCTCGACATGCCAGAGTGCATCGATTGCACTCATCGCGCCCTTTAGCACCGTTCCATTGAGCTGCTGCATTAACAAAGCATTGAGCTCGTTTAGGTGAAAAATGGGAACCCCAGAGCTTGTTGTAGCTATCCCAAGCGCCGTAACCAGCTGTTGACCCCCCTGGTTCACTATGATTAGCGCTGGAGATAGCTCCATCACGGCACCCCCCTCGACCGCCTATAAATAATAGTCCCCCAAGCCTCCACCGACCAACACCTCTCTCCACCAACTTCAGACCCCGCCTAGCCTCGCGGAGGACCTCGGGAAGGTCTTCTTCCCCGCCTCCAATCGCCCCGATCTGCCTCAACCTCCGGCAAAATTCACTCTCATGAGTGGATGCCCGCAACCCAAACCTCGACCATAGCCTCCTAGTGTAGCCGCCGCTCTGACCAGCACTCCAATTTGGCGGATTCAGGTCTCTCCGGCGAGCTCCACCTGCACCCGAAGCCGTTGTCCGCCAGAGTGGAGGTTGCCATCGACGTGGTGCTCGTCGACTACCCTTTACAACACCCATCGTTGCGGAAGAACCCATGAGTGCACCTGTGCCGTCCTTTCCCCTTGATCTGCTGTAGATCGCCGTTGACAACCATCGCGATCCATGTATCGCGTGTGCCAAATTTCAAACCTCACAAGGGGGCCACGAGTCAGGTTCTTTTCTTTTAAATTGTTTTTCTGAAAGCGTCTTTCTTCTAGATACGTCTTCTTCTCTGGATAGCGTAGTTCCGCCGAAACGCTTTCTCTTTTCTTAGTCTAAACCATGGAGACTTTTCTGTTTATCACAGATTGGTCCCTAGGAGCATTTTGCTTATAACTTCAAAAAATTGATTTTGAGTAGATTCTTTTTCTAACAACTCTATTTTTCTGTCTAGTTTTTTATGATATTTAATTATAAATATTTTGAGAAAACTTTTCTATGCGCACGGTATTTACATAGATGTCATATTCGTGTGGCGTAGAAACCGAAGGAGAAGACGCCGACGTCCACCTCACCGAGTCTACCTCCGACTTTGTCGACCCAGGCAAGCATGTTTGAACATTTGATGTGATGTTTGTTGGCATGTTTACTTGATAAACTTGTTGCATATGATATATACAACATGCCATGTGGTATAATTTCATGCATGGTTAAGTTAACACTTGTGAAGTGATGGAAAGCCTTTTGACAACCTAGTCACGCGAGACGTGATAGGTTGTGGCCTGGTCATGCCGGATGCATGCAAGTATGTGAACAAATTTAACAACTCCAATATCGCAATAGATCTAGTCTTGTGAGTATGTCACCTTACTTTTCGTGCTACCACATGTGTTTCCAAAGGGAAATACGGTTTAGTAGGTTGTGATCCTATTTCCTTGTACACGCCAAGTAGAGGGGCCAGATGAAGGTTCCATGGCCTTAGAATAATGTCAGTCAAATGTTCACGGGGCATGGGTGTTTCTGGCCTGGGGCCGAGAGGGGGGCACCCCTTAGTAGCATAGGCTATAAATTTGATCCCATGCTATTTGAGAATGTTGGCCTCCCCGTCTTATAGTTGTCCTGGAAGCGTAGTCCGGGTGATTCCAGGCCTTGTTGGGTAAAAATGGGTGTGTGCTTGTTATGTGTGTTTACTTCTAAAATACCATACATGGGATTAGTCCTTGTGACTATTGAAACCCATTGGTTGTGGGTAAAGAGTGCACCCTCTGCAGATTCGAAACTATTCGAGTAGCTGCGTCCATGGTCAAGGATAACTAGTTACCAGGTCTTCGTGTCGGTCTTCGTGTCGGTCTTTGGAGAGCAAATATTATTTTAGAGAACTATTTACCAGGTCTTCGTGACTTACCTAGTGGGCCCTAGAGATACCTTTGTTGGGGAACGTTGCATGGGAAACAAAAAAATTGCTACACACACGCAATACCTATCGATGGTGATGATCATCTACGATAGGGGAGAACGAATCTACATACCCTTGTAGATTGCTAAGCGGAAGCATATATAATGCGGTTGATGTAGTGGAACATCTTCACGATCCAAATCGCAGCCCGTCCCACGATCTCAACATGATCCATCCCGCGATCCCATCACGATCCATCCCGATCTAGTGCCGAATGGACGACACCTCCGCGTTCAGCACACGTACAACTCGATGATGATCACTACCTTCTTGATCCAGGAAGAGGGGCGGAGAGGTAGATGAGTTATCCAACACGGAGGCGTGGTGTTGGTGGTGGTGAACTAATCCAGCAGGGCTTTGCCAAAGCACCGTGTACTAGACTAGAGGAAGAACTACGATCTAGAGGAAGAGGGAGCACGTGGCTGATTTCTGGTGTCCAAAAACCCTCAATACCTCTAGTATATATAGGAGGAGGGAGGGAGGAGGCTGCACCCTAGGGCTGGCCCCTTTTCCTTGGCCGCAAGGAAGAGAGGAGGAGTTCCCCTCCAATCCTAGTAGGATCAACACTCCTTCCACTTGGAAACTCTTTCGACCTTTTAGCCTTTTGCCTTATTCCTCTCCTCCAGCCGCATGGGCCTGTAAGGGAAGCTTCGGCCAGCCCACCAGGGGCTGGTCTGCCTCCTCTCACAGCCCATGAAGCCTTTGGGTCATCACACCCCTCCCGGTGGTCCCCCGGTATCATCCCGGCACTCCCGGTACATTACCGATGAGCCCAAAACTTTTCCGATGACCAAAACAGGACTTCCTATATATATATATATATATATATATATATATATATATATATATATATATATATATATATATATCAATATTTACCTCTGGACCATTACGGAGCTCCTCTGACGCCCAGGATCTCATTCGGGACTCCGAACAACCTTCGGTCAGCAACACCTATAACCCAACTATACCGAACCTTAAGTGTGCAGACCATGTGGGTGCGAGAACTATGCAGACATGACCGAGACACTCTCCGATCAATATCCAATAGAGGGAACTTGACGTCCATATTGGATCATACATATTCTACGAATATCTTTATCGGTTGAACCTCTATGTAAAGGATTCAGTTAATCCCATATGCAGTTCCCTTTGTCCTTTCATATGTTACTTGCCCGAGATTCGATCGTCGGTATCTCTATGCCTAGTTCAATCTCGTTACCGACAAGTCTCTTTACTCGTTCTGTAATACAAGATCCCGTGACTAACTCCTTAGTCACATTGCTTGCAAGGCTTCTTGTGATGTTGTATTATCGAGTGGGCCCGAAGATACCTCTCCGTCATACGGAGTGACAAATCTTAGTTTCGATTCACGCCAACCCAACAGACACCTTCGGAGATACCTGTAGAGCACCTTTATATATAGTCACCCAGTTACATTGTGACGTTTGATACACACAAGGTATTCCTTCGATGTCCGGGAGTTGCATGATCTCATGGTCATAGGAACATTTATATTGACATGCGGAAAACAGTAGCAACAAACTGACACGATCATATGCTACATTTTAAGTTTGGGACTTGTCCATCACATCATTCTCCTAATGATGTGATCCCGTTATCAAGTGACAACACTTGTCCATGGCCAGGAAACCTTGACCATCTTTGATCAACGAGCTCGTCAACTAGAGGCTCACTAGGGACAGTGTGTTGTCTATGTATCCAGACATGTATTTGAGTTTCCAATCAATACAATTCTAGTATGGATAATAAACGATTATTATGAACAAGGAAATATAATAATAACCAATTTATTATTGCGTGTAGGGCATAATTCCAACAGTTTCCCACTTGCACTAGAGTCAGTAATCTAGTTCACATCACTATGTGATTGTAATGAATCTAACACCCATATAGTTCTGGGGTTCGATCATGTCTTGCTTGTGAGAGAGGTTTTTAGTCAATGGATCTGAACCTTTCAGACCCATGTGTGATTTACAAATCTCTATGTCATCCTATAGATGCTGCTACCACTCGCCATTTGGAACTATTCCAAATGACTGCTCCACTATACGAATCCGGTTTACTACTCAGATTCATGTGGATTAGTGTCAAGATTGCATCGACGTAACCCTTTACGACAAACTCTTTATCACCTCCATAATCGAGAAAAATTCCTTACTCCACTAGTTACAAAGGATAACTTTTGATCGCTGTCCAGTAATCCATTACTGGATCACTTTTGTAACCCTTGACAGATTCATGGCAAGACACACATCAGGTGCGGTACACAACATATCATACTATAGAGCCTATGGCTAAAGCATAGGGGATGACCTTCGTCCTTTCTCTTTCTTCTGCCGTGGTCGAGCTTTTGAGTCTTACTCAAATTCACACCTTACAACACAACCAAGAACTCCTTCAAAACATTGTCAAGGCATGCATTTCATTGAAAGTTTTATTAAGCGTCTTAATCTATCTCTATAGATCTTGATGCTCAATTTTCAAGTAGCTTAATCCAGGTTTTCCTTTGAAAAACTCCTTTCAAACAACCCTTTATGCTTTCCAGAAATTCTACATTATTTCCGATCAACAATATGTCAACCACATATATACTCATCAGAAATTCTATAGTGCTCCCACTCACTTACTTGGAAATACAAGTTTCTCATAAACTTTGTATAAATCCAAAAGCATTGATCATCTCATCAAAGCGTGTATTCCAACTCCGAGATGTTTGCTCCAGCCCATAGAAGGATCGCTGCAACTTGCATACTTGTTAGCATACTTAGGATCAACAAAACCTTCTGGTTGTATCACATACAACCTTCCCTCAAGGAAATCATCGAGGAAACAATGTTTTGACATCCTATCTGCAAGATTTCATAAATAATGCAGAAACTGCTAACTCAATTCCAACAGACCTTTTAGCATCGCTACGAGTGACAGAGTCTCATCGTAGTCAACTCCTTGAACTTGTCGAAAATATCTTTGTGACAAGTCAAGCTTTCTTAATGGTGACACTTACCATCTTCGCCCATCTTCCTTTTAAAGATCCATCTGTACTTAAAAGTTTTACAACCATCAAGTAGTTCTTCCAAAGTCCACACTTTGTTTTCATACATGGATCCTCTCTCGGATTTCATGGCCTCCAGCCATTTGTAGGAATCCGGGCCCACCATCGCTTCTCCATAGCTCGTAGGTTCATTGTTGTCCAACAACATGACCTCCAAGATAGGGTTATCGTACCACTCTGGAGCAGTACGTGACCTTGTCAACCTATGAGGTTTGTAGTAACTTGATACGAAGCTTCATGATCACTATCATTAGCTTCGACTTCAATTGGCTTAGGCGCCATAGGAACAACTTCATGCGCCCTACTACACACTGGTTGAAGTGACGGTTCAATAACCTCATCAATTTTCCACCATCCTCCCACTCAATTCTTTCGAGAGAAACTTTTCCTCAATAAAGGGCTTGTTTCTAGAAACAAACACTTTGCTTTCGGATCTGAGATAGGAGATGTACCCAACTGTTTTGGGTATCCTATGAAGATGCATTTATCCGCTTTGGGTTTGCAGCCCCAAACTTTTAAGAAACGACAACTTAGGTTTCTCCAAACAATAGTTCATATGGTGCCATCTCAACGGAATTATGTGGTGCCCTATTTAAAGTGAATGCGTTTGTCTCTAATGCCTAACCCAAAAACGATAGTGGTAATTCGATAAGAGACATCATAGTATGCACCACATCCAATAGGGCACGGCTATGACATTCAGACACACCATCACACTATGGTGCTCCAGGTGGCATGAGTTGTGAAACAATTTTCACATTGTCTCAAATGTGTACCAAACTCGGAACTCAGATATTCATCTCTACAATCATATCATAGACATTACATCCTCTTGTCATGATGATCTTCAACTTTGCTATGAAATTAATTGAACCTTTCAATAATTCAGATTTGTGTTTCATCAAGTAAATACACTAGTATCTACTCAAATCATCCGTGAAGTAAGAACATAACTATATCCACTCCGTGCCTCAGCACTCGTTGGACTGCATACATCAAAATGTATTATTTCCAACAAGTTACTTGCTCGTTCCATCTCACTTAAAACGAGGCCTTCAGTCATCTTGCCCATCATTTGCATGTCTCAAGTGATTCAAAATCAAGTGAGTCCAAACGATCCATCTGCATGGAGTTTCCTCATGCGTTTACACCAACAAGCATGGTTTGCATGTCTCGAATGATTCAAAAAACGAGTGAGTCCAAATATCCATCAGTATGGAGCTTCTTGATGCGTTTTACACCAATATGACTCAAGCGGCAGTGCCACAATTAAGTGATATTATCATTACTACTTTGTATCTTTTGGCATCAATATTATGAACATGTGTATCACTACGATCGAGATTCAATGAACTATTCATTTCAGGTGCAAGACCATTGAAGGTATTATTCAAATAAACAGATTAACCATTATTTTCTTTAAATGAATAAGCGTATTGCGATAAACACAATCTAATCATGTCTATGCTCAACGCAAACACCAAATAAAAATTATTTAGGTTTAACACTAATCCCGATGGTAGAGGGAGCATGCAATGTTTGATCACGTCAACCTTGGAAACACTTCCAACACACATCGTCACCTCGCCTTTAGCTAGTCTCTGTTTATTCCGTAGCTTTTATTTCGAATTACTAACACTTAGCAACCGAACCGGTATCTAATACCCTCGTACTATTAGGAGTACTAGTAAAGTACACATGAATATCATGTATATCCAACATACTTTTGTCGACTTTGCCAGCCTTCTCATCTACCAAGTATCTAGGGTAGTTCCGCTTAAGTGACCGTTCCCTTCATTACAAAAGCACTTAGTCTTGGGTTTGGGTTCAACCTTGGGTTTCTTCACTAGAGTAGCAACTCGTTTGCCGTTTCATGAAGTATCCTTCTTTCCCTTGCCTTTCTTGAAACTAGTTGTTTTACTAACCATGAACAATTGATGCTCCTACTTGATTTCTACTTTCGCGGTGTCAAACATCGTGAATAGGTCAAGGATCATATCTATCCTTGATATGTTATAGTTCATCACGAAGCTCTATAGCTTGGTGATAGTGACTTTGGAGAACCATGTCAATTACTATCTTATCTGGAAGATCTACTACCACTCGATTCAAGTGATTGCAACACTTAGACAATCTAAGTATATGCTCAACAATTGAGCTTTTCTCCCTTACTTTGTAGACAAAGAATCTTGTCGGAGGTCTCATACCTCTCAAGAAGGACACGAGCCTGAAATGCCAATTTCATCTCTTCGAACATCTCGTATGTCCTGCGGCGTTCGAAACGTCTTCAGCGCCTCAATTCTAAGCCGTTTAAGCATTATGTACTGAACTATCATGTAGTCATCAAAAACGCGTATGTCAGATGTTCGCAACATCCACAGGCGACTCTCGGGGTTTAGCACACTGAGTTGTGCATTAAGGACATAAGCCTTTTGTGCATCAATGAGGGAAATCCTCAGTTTACGGACCCAATCCGCATAATTGCTACCATCATCTTTCAACTAAATTTTCTCTAGAAACATATCAAAACCAGTAGAGCTACAGTGCAAGCTACAACATAATTTGCAAAGACCTTTTGACTATGTTCATGATAATTGAGTTTAGCTAATCATATTACTAATAAACCCCCACTCAAATTGGCATCCCTCTAGTCATTCGAGTGTCGCATGATCCAAATTCACTAACTCAAGTCCGATCATCACGTGAGTTGAGTACAATTTCAATGGTGAACATCTCCATGTTGATCATGTCAACTATATGATTCATGCTCGACCTTTCAGTCTCTTGTGTTCCGAGGCCATGTTTGTACATGCTAGGCTTGTCAAGTTTAACCCGAGTGTTCCACATGTGCAACTGTTTTTGCACCCGTCGTATGTGAACGTTGAGTGTATCACACCCGATAATCACGTGGTGTCTCGAAACGACGAACTGTCGCAACGGTGCAAAGTTGGGGAGAACACAATTTTATCTTGGAATTTTAGTGAGGGATCACCTTATAAATATACTGTCATCCCAAGCAAAATAAGGTGCATAAAAGGATTAACATCACAAGCAGATCATAAGTGACATGATATGGACATGAACTTGTGCTTCTTGATCTCCATCACCAAAGCACCGACGTGATCTCCATCGTCACAGGTGTCGCACCATGATCTCCGTCATCGTGCTGCCATCGAGTTTGTCGCACTATCTATGCTATTACTACTAAAGCTACTGCCTAGCGATATAGCAAGAGCATCTGCAAGCGTAAAATAAATTTAAAGACAACCCTATGGCTCCTGCCGGTTGCCGTAGCATCGACGTGCAAGTCGATATTTTAACTATTACAACATGATCATCTCATACTTCCAATATATCATATCATGGTATTGGCCATATCACATCACAAGCATACCCTACGAAAACAAGTTAGACGTCCTCTAATTTGTTGTTGCAAATTTTACGTGGCTGCTATGGGTATCTAGTATGATCGCATGTTACTTACGCAAAGCCAAAATGGTTATATGCAAGTTCTATTTAACCTTCTCCAAGGACCGCCTCGGTCAAATCCGATTCAACTAAAGTTGAAGAAATAGTCACCCACGAGTCATCTTTATGCAACAAGTTGCATGTTAGTCGATGAAACCGGTCTCTCGTATGTGTACAAGTAATGTTGGTCCGGGCCGCTTCAATCCAACAATTCCGCCGAATCAAGAAAAAAACTAAGGAGGGCAGCAGTCTGAACATCAATACCTAGAAACTCCTTTGTGTTCTACTCGAGATGTCATCTACGCATAGACCTAGTCATGATGCCACTGTTGGGGAATGTTGCATGGGAAACAACAAATTTCCTACGCACACGCAATACCAATCCATGGTGATGATCATCTACGAGAGGGGAGAGTGAATCTACATACCCTTGTAGACCGCTAAGCGAAAGCGTATATAACGCGGTTGATGTATTGGAACATCTTCGTGATCCAAATCACAGCCCGTCCCGCGATCTCATCACAATCCGTCCCGCGATCCCATCAAAATCCATCCCAATCTAGTGCCGAATGGACGGCACCTCCGCGTTCAGCACATGTACAGCTCGATGACGATCACCGCCTTATTGATCCAGCAAGAGGGGAGGAGAGGTAGATGAGTTCTCCAGCAGGGAGGTGTGGTGGTGGTGGTGGTGAACTAATCCAGTAGGGATTCGCCTAAGCAGCGCCGAACTAGACTAGACGAAGAACTATGATCTAGAGGAAGATGGAGCATGTCACGCCCAAGATGCGACCCTATCCTCAATTTGGCACGGGAGCCTCGTCAAGCATAGAAGCGCATCTCGTCGTGTCGCAAGAATGGATATCGTTATAAGTACATGTACTGAAAAGAAGAGTTATATAAATAGATTTGGCTTACACTCGCCACAAGCTACATTAGAGTCACAGCAGTACAATACATCAACATCATGAATAAGAGCAGGGTCCGGCTACGGACGAAAGTCAAACGAGAAAAGAAGAACGACGTCCATCCTTGCTATCCCAGGCTGTCGGCCTGGAACCCATCCTAGATCGATGAAGAAGAGGAGGAAGAAGCAACTCCAAATGAACAAGCAACGCGCTCGCATCAAGTAACCTTTACCTATACCTGCAACTGGTTTTGTAGTAATCTGTGAGCCACAGGGGACTCAGCAATCTCATTTCCAAAGGTATCAAGACTAGCAAAGCTTAATGGGTGAGATATGGTTAAGTGGTGAGGTTGCAGCATCGGCTAAGCATATATGAGGTGGCTAACTTACGAGTACAAGAATAAAGGGGGGGGGGAAAGATCTACGCATAACGGACGTGAACTACTAATGATCAAATGAGTGATCCTGAACACCTACCTACGTCAGACATAACCCCACCGTGTCCTCGATCGGAGAAGGAACTCACGAAAGAGACAATCACGGTTACGCACACAGTTGACATATTTTAATTAAGTTACTTCAAGTTATATAGAACCAATATTAAACAAAGTTTCCACGTTGCCACATAACTGCGGGCACGACTTTCCGAAAAGATTTAACCCTGCAGGGGTGCTCCAACTAGTCCATCACAAATTACCACAAGCCGCATAGAAATCCTCAATCACGAAGCTCGCGATCTCGTCGGATTCCCTAGTGGAAAACCTCAACTGTGAGATTACCCAAAGCATCACCGGAATCCCCATGCACAAGATATTCTGTCAAAGGTAAAACTAATCCAGCAAGGCCGCCCGACGTGTCGACGATCCCGATAGGAGCCGCGTATCTCGTTCTCAGGACACGACGGATGAGCGATGGTTACCACGCCAAACGCCGAGTTGCCCCGGGTAGTGTTAATAAGCTGCTCTGTTTTGGACCAACACTCATGAGGAGCACTAGCCCGGGGGTTGATTAAATTTCCTCGGGTTAATTACTCCCAAAATTGTCAGAATCGTGACTCAAGTCTTCGAATCTTACGATCCAAAATAGCCCCTCCAATTCTACGATTTTTCTCATAGAATCTAAATTTCTACGATCCTGATAGTTAAGATTCTACGATTCACAATCCTATCAACAAAGCTCCGATCCGGTTCAGAATCGCGATTTTGAGAACTTTGATTACTCCCTATGCAGTTCATTAGTTGTTAGGCAAATGTAGTACCAAAGTTGGGCCTTGCCAAACCAGCTTTAATCTAAAACGAATTATCAAGGGGGTCCCCATAACAACCCAGACGGTGTTAGGAGCGCTCATTTATGGAACATAACACTGGTAGCCTAAACTAAGGGGGCAAAGGTGGAATAAAACACCAGGCTAGAAAGGCCGAGCCTTGCACCTTTTACCAAGTATATAGGTACATTTAATTAAATAACATTAATATGGTGATAAGACAAGGAACCCACGTTTTCACATGGAAGCAACTACACCTGCAACTAGCAACGCTAACAACATGGTTAAGCAAGCGGTAACATAGCCAATCAGTGGTTTGCTAGGTTGAACAGGTTGAAGGTTTTCATGGCATTGTTGAGAGGCTCAAATATAACATGTGGTAGGCAACAAGACATAATCGATAGCATCGAAATAACTAGCATGGCAATGATAGTAATGGTATCTGGGGAAATGGTCATCTTGCCTGAGATCCCGCTTGGAAGAAGAACAACTCCGTGAAGTCGGCGAACCAACGTAGTTGAACGGGTCCTCACATTCCGACACGCTTGCGGAACTCTATCGAGACGGAGGAAACCGGAAACAAACATCAACACAGATATTCACCACACGATGCACAACATGATGCACAACCTAATATGATGCATGAACAGATCAATGATGCAAGGCATGGCATGGCAATTCACCTCACACAAACTCTACACATTAAGTGAAGCTCGATATGCAACGAGTTGCATATCGACAAAACTCCACATTTATTTATTAGTTCACTCCCATTTAATTACACGACAATATTAAACTGTTGTTAACATGCAAGGGGTGAAGCGATGATCCTACATGACATCCTAGTCGGGTAACACGAGAAACATAGATCGGAGCTACGTCACAAGAAACATGCAACACAAGGTAATTATGCCATGAATGTGACATGCATGCAAGTTGCAAAACCACGGGAAAGAAGAGAAATAAACATGTGTCGCCACCGCGAGCGAGAGGGAACCATGGCGACAAGTCGGAAACGAAGCCACGACAACGTTCCTATCCCGATACTCGTCAATATATCGTGCCAACGTATAGGAAGCGTGTGTGGGAACGCTAAATATAGATGGGGTGATCCCGCTACCAGGTTCCCATGTGTCGTGGGCACGACGAAAAGGAAGACAACGTGCAATGGGCAAACATACGGCGCAAACAGACGGATACATCTCATACAACATTTGCATTCGGTACACGACACGTCCCATCGATATACCTTCGAAGCGTGTATATCGGAGCGGTTCGCTTCGTAGCGGACGTCGTGGAAGTCGTTGTCGTCGTGGTTGTAGTGGTACTCGTCTCGTAGGGGAAGTAGTCGTACACGGTGTTCTTGACGACGGTGGTCGTACTCTGGCGTCGGTAGGGGGGTCTTCGGCGACGGTAGTCGATCACGGTTCTTCTTGCCGGTAGTCGAACACTAGGCGTCGAAAGACGGGTCTTCGACGACGGGCAACATAGCGACAGGTAGCACAGGCAAAGGTGAGCGGAGGCCACGGCTACAAGCGGCAACAACTAACTTCTAGCAACCTAGCCTAGCAACTACAAGCAGCAGCAAGCTACAACACGCAGCAGCTAAGCAACAACTAGCAAGGCAAAGCGGCAGCAGGCAGGAGCTACTAGCAGCAACCGGCTACAACATACAACTAGCAGCATCATGCAGCAACAACAGCCAGCAGGCAACTCACAGCAAGAAGGTGCGGCAGGCAGGCAAGCAACAGCAGCGGCAAAGTAGAACAAGCTACAGCAAGCAGCCAAGCATCAGGCTCGGCATGGGCAGCAACACATGGCAACATCATAGCAACCGCAACAGCTTCAGCAACAGGCGGCGGCGAGGGAAACCAGGACGCGAGCACGACTCCATGGGGAGGACGACCGGCGAGGTTGGCGCTGCAGGCGTCCATGGCGGGGGCACATCAGCAAGCCGGCGGCGGCGCACGGCCATGGCTGCAGGAGGCGAGCACGGCAGCGCAGCGCGGCGGGAGACAACGAGAGGAGTCGGCCGGCAGGACCCTGGCGACCATGGCGGAGGCGAGCACAATGACCTAGGGGCGACGCGGGGCAAGCGAGGTCCGGCCGACGGGCAGGCACAGCGACGGGGGAGCTGCTGTAGGCGGCCCTGGCAGGACGGCGGCGAGAGGAGGCGAGGCCGAGGTTGGCGAGCTTGGGAACTTGGCGGCGGGCGGCGCAGGGACTCGGTGCAGGCGAGCCGCAGAGGCCGGCGGACGGTGCATGGACTCGGCGCACACGAGCTGCAGAGGCCGGTGGCGAGAGGAATCGGGACGAGGGCAAGCAGCACGCGATGGCAGGCGCACGGGAGACCAGGGGCGACGAGCTCCTTCGGCGGGGCGAGGGGCGAGGTGCGAGCTTCTGGAGGGGATCGACCATGGGGAATCAGGATCGAGGACGAGGAGGAAGGAACGGGAGGAGACGCGCACAGAGGAGGGAGACGGTGTTGGGGGGACGAGGGAACTGGGGAGCCCTGGCTCGCTAGGGTTGGGGCTAGGCAGCTGGGCTGCGGCCCGGGAAGGCCGTGGCCGGCTCGCTCCCTCTCCCTTTTAACTATTTTGAATTTTTTTCTTTAAAAAAACAGAAAACAACAACAAAAGAAATGGTTCAAAAAATATATAAAAAATGCCTTTTACTCCTTTAAAAATATACCCCAACTATAGAAATAGCTTGGGCATCTTTTAACGAATAAAAATTGAAACCTTTTGAAGAATAAAATAAAACCTCTTTTATAATAAAATGAGTCTCTAGTTTTGAAAATAAACAAAAGGAAAAAATAAGAAAACCCAAGGGGTTGCCCGCACGTTTAATAAAAGGACTTTTAAAAGAAGACGAATCTTTTGAAGGGGGTTAAAACTGAAAGTTTAAAACAGCCACGAAATAAAACAAGAGAGCAGAGCGGGGAGTTCCTATTGCACCAAGACTCGGAGAGCACTTGAAGCACACACACTCAAAACACCACACACAACAGATGATGCAAGATGCCATGATGCAAACTAAATGACGATGCAACAATTAAAACTAATCACACGACGGAAACAAAACTAAAGGGGAATCTTCTGGGGCGTCGGTCTCGGGCTGTCACAACTCTCGTACACTACAAGAGGATCTCGCCCCGAGATCCAAGAATGAAAGGGGGAGAGGATGAGAAAGCAAGAGGTAAAACTTAGTCGCTTCTTGACAAACGAGTGAAACCAACGATCCTTGAAGGTTGCAAAGAGATGAGGAATGATATGAGAAAGAAGCAAGAATTCACGGAAAATTTCGGCAACACTTCGGTAGGAAAATGGGACAAAAAATTCGCTAAGAAGAGAGAATTAGGCAATATTCATAACAAACAACTAAATAGAACAAGGGAGCATGACAATTTTGATAGAACAAGATGATAGACCCAAAAGAGCAACATCGACAAGCCTCCGAAACAAAAGAATAGGAACTAGCTCAAGCGGAAGAAGAGAATGAAGAAAATAATGACAACTATCATCACAATAGAATTGAAGAGCCTCCGGACAGAGAATTGATGTAGTAGTTGGAAAACCAACAACGAAGAACAAGATAGTAGTGGGCTTATGAAAATCATCTCAACATTTATGAGGTGACAACCAACCACTAAAAGAAACAAAGATAGATTGGGAGCAACAAGATATGAACACTTCTTTCGCCAAGAGGATACATTGAGAATTTGGATAAATGATAATCACCATAATAGCAGCATCCTTAGACAAGCTTTAGGTGAAGTCCAAACCATATAGCTCGATGAAGAAATCATGGGTTGAAAATATCCCATGAACATAGAGTTGGTGGATTTAATTATCTCACTCTTGAAAGGAAAACTCTTCGAGGCTCCTACACTAACAAGAATGCTATAATACCACCTCAAAGGATAAAGGAGAACAAACGCATTAGAAATGCAAGAGAAAGAACACTTTAGGTCGTCCAACAGGAATGTTGAAGAACACTTTGAGAAAAATCACATCGTTGAAGAACCACCAAGGCGAGCCTCCGTATCAAAAGGATGATGCAAGATATGAAGGTAGAAAAGAATAAGAATATGACCTTGCCAAGATTTAGGTGAAGCTTCACAAGGAGATACTTGATAAAACTTGGAACTCCGGAAAAGAAAAGATAAGAACACTTGAGAAAAAGGAATTGATATCGAGAGCCACTCCGGAAGGAGAATTGAAATCATTTGATGAAACAGGAATAAGAATTATGTTATGCTTATCCTTCATCAAGTTTAATTGATGACAAGGAACGGATTTAGCATAACACTTATTCTTCTTGAAAAGATTAAAGAGAGATAGATAAAGCACAAACTTAAGAAGTCTTGAAACAAACACCGTCAAGAATTGAAACGAATGAGGAAATCACGCATGAATGGAGATACATGAGAATAAGAGATCATGAGCCACCCGAGAGAAGAAAAACTTAAACAAGGCACCGGAATAATTGAGAGACGAACGAAGAGACAACAATGGAGAAGAATTGAGGATGAAAGCTAAAAGCTGAGAACGAAGAATCTTCTAAAATGATGGCCTTCGGAGGATCAAGAATGAAAAACAACTCAGAACTGCACCGGATAGCACGAAGGGATTACTCATGATTGACAACAATTAAGATGATGGCACAAAGCTGAAATGATGAATCTGCGAGAGAATGAACCAAAAATCGAGAGAAACACTCCTTCGAATTTGCAAGCTGAGAACGATGACGAGAAACAACACCAAGAATTACTGAGACACTCCGGAATAATGAAGAATGAAAGGTTGAGCCAAAGATGAGAATAAATTCGAATAGATCTTGAAGAAGTAATAAGACTGATGAAATTCATACTTACGTCATAGTTGAAAAGATTTAGAGATCTCCGGGAAAAGATTACAAGAGCCAGATAAGATCCTGGGAAAAACCTGTGGGTTATGGGCCCACTCAAAGAAACCACCATTAGAAAAGATTGCTAGAAGATTGATATTGCACTGGTACAAATGAAGACTAGATGAGATTAGCACCTCGAAATAATTAAAAGAATTGAAAACACGAAACTTTCGAGATATCTTCAACACTCCGGATAGAAAAGAGAGGAATGAATAACCAAGATAGGCTGAAAAGAATCTACAACATGAAAACGAATTACAAGGAAGAATAGGATATAATGAACACGGACAACTAAATTAAATTCACCGGAAAAGATGACAAGAATGAACAAATATGACACTAATCTCCTGAGAATCTTCACAATGAATCACCGAGTAAGACAGTGAAGAAAAGATAGCGGAAGCAACAATGAAAAGAAAATTCTTGGATGAAAATTGAACCACTGAAGAAAAGGGTGGGAGGGTGGGGAAAAACAAAGACAACTTGAGACATATGAGATGAACTCCGGAATAAGAATAGAAAGATTGATCTGCAAAAATTAGAGAGGATTGAATTCAGTGAAGAGAAGCACAATGGTTGGAAAAGAATAGATATGACAACTCCGGTAGACAATAATTGATATGACAATTTGAACGAACAAAAGAATTTGCATTCTCACATAAAAATATGAGAACACAGATTAGGAAAGATCGGAAATCACCACCTGACATCGAAGTAACTTGAATTACCATATTCAACAAAACAAAGGATGCGGCTTGCAATTAGCCAGAACAAACTCATGAGAAAGATTTCGTCTGATATTTTCGTGGAAAGGATCGCACGGGCTCGAACCTTACAGTAGACATCAAGTGCAAGGCAGTGCACCCGACATACGAAGCGTCCCCGAGTCGTAGCAAGCTACAAGGACCCTTTAAGACACAACGTGAACCGCTGTAAGTCGACCGTCAACAAACGAATCCACTAGATATCGAACCCCAACCTAACATCATGCATTTGTTGAAAGATTGTCCTATAAGCAACTACTTGAATTCCCACCTAAGAATTCCCAAAATATCTGGTCATGCAATCTGGTACACGGATACAAGGAGTAATAATAACACAACTCCTATACTAACCCATCACTTGTATCACATCCGTCAACACACAACCAGAATCTCGGACCTTTGTCTACTACAGACCCTCATGATCACAACGATACAAAGTATGGCAGTACTCCCGAACAATCTGCACCAGTATTGGGGACATCGGGGTTATCTTGCCACTACTAGTATTGAAGAAATTACGAATATCCTTCATTCTGAGATACTAAGAAACCTGAATGATAACGATGTGCTCGAGAATCCCCTGGAGCTCAACTCCCCGGAAGAAAATCTAGTCAGGCAGGAGGCACCAAGACAGAACTCCATCACATCGGCATCATATAGATTCCAACAATATCCGCGTGATCCTAATTTTTTTTGAGTGAGAAGAGGAGTAGAATAAATTATTACGTCAAGATTCCTCACCAGAGCATAGAAGAGGAGAAAAAAGAATCCTACTCTCCGATATATAACTAAGACTCAAAGTAGTTTTTCACTAGACTCGACTCGGCCAAGTTCGATCAATCAAGGGGGCTCCTAGGTCGGTACGACTCTAATACCAACTTGTAACGCCCAAGATGTGACCCTATCCTCAATTTGGCATGGGGGCCACGTCAGGGATAGAAGCGCATCTCGTCGTGTCGCAAGAATGGATATCGTTACAAGTACATGTACTGAAAAGAAGAGTTATACAAATAGAATTGGCTTACACTCGCCACAAGCTACATCAGAGTCATAGCAGTACAATACATCAACATCATGAATAAGAGAAGGGTCTGGCTACGGACGAAAATCAAACGAGAAAAGAAGAACGACGTCCATCCTTGCTATCCCACGATGCCGGCCTGGAACCCATCCTAGATCGATGAAGAAGAAGAAGAAGAAGCAACTCCAAATGAACAAGCAACACGCTCGCGTCAAGTAACCTTTACCTGTACCTGCAACTGGTGTTGTAGTAATCTGTGAGTCGCAGGGGACTCAACAATCTCATTTCCAAAGGTATCAAGACTAGCAAAGCTTAATGGGTGAGATATGGTTCAGTGGTGAGGTTGCATCAGCGGCTAAGCATATATGAGGTGGCTAACTTACGAGTACAAGAATAAAGGGGGGGGGGAAGATCTACGCATAACGGACGTGAACTACTGATGATCAAATGAATGATCCTGAACACCTACCTACGTCAAACATAACCCCACCGTGTCCTCAATCGGAGAAGGAACTCACGAAAGAGATAGTCACGATTACGCACACAGTTGGCATATTTTAATTAAGTTACTTCAAGTTATATAGAACCAGTGTTAAACAAAGTTTCCACGTTGCCACATAACCGCGGGCACGGTTTTCCGAAAAGAGTTAACCCTACAGGGGTGCTCCAACTAGTCCATCACAAATTACCACAAGCCGCATAGAAATCCTCAATCACGAAGCTCACGATCTCGTCGGATTCCCTAGTGGAAAACCTCAACTCTGAGATTACCCAGAGCATCATCGGAATCCCGATGCACAAGATATTCCGTCAAAGGTAAAACTAATCCAGCAAAGCCGCTCACATGTCGATGATCCCGATAGGAGCCGCGTATCTCGTTCTCAGGACACGACGGATGAGCGATGGTTACCACACCAAACGCCGAGTTGCCCCGTGTAGCGTTAATAAGCTGCTCTGTTTTGGACCAACACTCATGAGGAGCACTGGCCCGGGGGTTGATTAAATTTCCTCGGGTTAATTACTCCCTATGCACTTCATTAGTTGTTAGGAAAATGTAGTACCAAAGTTGGGCCTTGCCAGACCAGCTTTAATCTGAAACGAATTATCAAGGGGGTCCCCATAACAACCCCGACCGTGTTAGGTGCGCTCATTTATGGAACATAACACCGGTAGCCGAAACTAAGGGGGCAAAGGTGGAACAAACCACCATGCTAGAAAGGCCGAGCCTTCCACCTTTTACCAAGTATATAGGTCCATTCAATTAAATAACATTAATATGGTGATAAGACAAGGAACCCATGTTTTCACATGGAAGCAACTACACCTGCAACTAGCAACGCTAACAACATGGTTAAGCAAGCGGTAACATAGCCAATCAGTGGTTTGCTAGGCTGAACAGGTTGAAGGTTTTCATGGCATTGTTGAGATGCTCAAATATAACATGTGGTAGGCAACGAGACATAATCGATAGCATCGAAATAGCTAGCATGGCAACGATAGTAATGGTATCTGGGGAAATGGTCATCTTGCCTGAGATCCCTCTTGGAAGAAGAACAACTCCGTGAAGTCGGCGAACCAACGTAGTCGAATGGGTACTCACATTCCGACACGCTTGCGGAACTCTATCGAGACGGAGCAAATAGGAAACAAACATCAACACAGATATTCACCACACGATGCATAACATGATGCACAACCTAATATGATGCATGAACAGATCAATGATGCAAGGCATGGCATGGCAATTCACCTCACACAAACTCTACACATTAAGTGAAGCTCGATATGCAACGAGTTGCATATCGACGAAACTCCATGTTTATTTATTAGTTCACCCCCGTTTAATTACACGTCAATATTAAATTGTTGTTAACATGCAAGGGGTGAAGCGATGATCCTACATGACATCCTAGTCGGGTAACATGCGAAACATTGATCGGAGCAACGTCACAAGAAACATGCAACACAAGGTAATTATGCCATGAATGTGACATGCATGCAAGTTACAACACCACAGGCAAGAAGAGAAAGAAACATGTGTCGCCACGGCGAGCGAGAGGGAACCATGGCGACAAGTCGGAAACAAATCCACGGCAACGTTCCCATCCCGATACTCGTCGAGATATCGTGCCAACGTATAGGAAGCGTGTGCGGGAACGCTAAATAAAGATGGGGTGATCCCGCTACCGGGTTCCCATGTGTCGAGGGCACGACGAAAAGGAAGACAACGTGCAACAGGCAAACATACGGCGCAAACATACAGCTATATCTCATACAACATTTGCATTGATACATGATACGTCCCATCGGTATACCTTCAAAGCGTGCATATCGGAGCGGTTCGGTTCGTAGCGGACGTCGTGGAAGTCGTTGTCGTCATGGTCGTAGTGGTACACGTCTCGTAGGGGAAGTAGTCGTACACGGTGTTCTTGACGGTGGTGGTCGTACTCTGGCGTCGGTAGGCGGGTCTTTGGCGATGGTAGTCGATCACGGTTCTTCTCGCCGGTAGTCAAACACTAGGTGTCGGAAGACGGGTCTTCGATGACGGGCAACATAGCCGCATGCAGCATAGGCAAAGGCGAGCGGAGGCCACGGCTACAAGCAGCATCAACTAACATCTAGCAACCTAGCCTAGCAACTACAAGCAGCAGCAAGCTACAACACGCAACAACTAAGCAACAACTAGCAAGGCAAAGCGGCAGCAGGCAGGAGCTACTAGTAGCAACCGGCTACAACATACAGCTAGCAGCATCACGCGGCAACAGCAGCCAGCAGGCAACTCACAACAAGCATGCGTGGCAGGTAGGCAAGCAACAACAGCGGCAAAGCAGAGCAAGCTACAACAAGCAGTAAAGCAAGCTGCAAAGCATCAGGCTCGACATGGGCAGCAACACATGGCAACAACATAGCAACCGCAATAGCTTCAGCAACAGGCTGCGGCAAGGGAAACCAGGAGACGAGCACGGCTCCATGGGGAGGACGGCTGGCGAGGTTGGCGCTGCAGGCGTCCACGGCGGGGGCACAACAGCAAGTCGGCGGCGGCGCGCGACCATGGCTGCGGGAGGCGAGCACGGTAGCGCAGCGCGGCGGGAAACGGCGAGAGGAATCGGCCGACGGGACCCTGGCAGCCATGGCGGAGGCGAGCACGATGACCTAGGGGTGACGCGGGGCTGGCGAAGTCCGGGCGACGGGTAGGCGCACCGGCGGGGGAGGTGCTGCAGGCAGCCCTGGCAGGACGGCGGCGAGAGGAGGCGAGGCCGAGGGCGGCGAGCTCGGGAAATTGTTGGCGGGCGGTGCAGGGACTCGGTGCAGGCGAGCTGCAGAGGCCGGCGGCGAGAGGAATCGGGACGAGGGCGAGCAGCACGCGATGGCAGGCGCAAGGGAGACCAGGGGCGACGAGCTCCTTTGGCGGGGCGAGGGGCGAGGTGCGAGCTTCTGGAGGGGATCGGGCATAGGGAATCGGGATCGAGGACGAGGAGGAAGGAACGGGGGGAGACGCGCACAGAGGAGGGATACGACGCTCGGGGGACGAGGGAACAGGGGAGCCCTGGCTCGCTAGGGTTTGGGCCATGCAGCTGGGCTGCGGCCCGGGAAGGCCTTGGCCGGCTGGCTCCCTCTCCCTTTTAACTCTTTTGGTTTTTTTTCTTAAAAAACAGAAAACAACCACAAAAGAAAAGGTTTTCAAAAAAATAAAAAAATGCCTTTTACTCCTTTAAAAATATACCCCAACTATAAAAATAGCTTGGGCATCTTTTAACGAATAAAAATTGAAACCTTTTGAAGAATAAAATAAAACCTATTTTATAATCAAATGAGTCTCTAGTTTTGAAAATAAACAAAAGGAAAAAAAAATAAGAAAACCCAAGGGGTTGCCCCCACATTTAATAAAATGACTTTTAAAAGAAGGCGAATCTTTTGAAGGGGGTTAAAACTGAAAGTTGAAAAAGAGCCACGAAATAAAACAAGAGAGGAGAGAGGGGAGTTGCTATTGCACCAAGACTCGGAGAGCACTTGAAGCACACACACTCAAAACACCACACGCAACATATGATGCAAGATGCCATGATGCAAACTAAATGACGACGCAACATTTAAAACTAATCACACGACGGAAACAAAACTAAATGGGAATCTTCTGGTGCGTCGGTCTCAGGCTGTCACAGAGCACGTGGTTGATTTCTCGTGTCCAAAAACCCTCAATACCTCTAGTATATATAGGAAGAGGGAGGGAGGAGGCTGCACCCTAGGGCTGCCCCCTTTGCCTTCTCTAAGGAAGAGAGGAGGAGTCTTCCTCCAATCCTAGTAGGATTAGGAGTCCTTCCACTTGGAAACTCTTTCCAGCTTTTGGCCTTTTTTGCCTTATTCCTCCACTCCAGCCGCATGGGCCCTTAGGGGAGGCTTCGGCCAGCCCACCAGGGGCTGGTATGCCTCCTCTCACAGCGCATGAAGCCTTTGGGTCGTCACACCCCTCCGGTGGTCCCCCGGTACCCTCCCGGCACTCCCGGTACACTACTGATGAGCCCAAAACTTTTCCGATGACCAAAACAGGACTTCCTATATATCAATCTTTACCTCCTGACCATTCCGGAGCTCCTCGTGACGTCCAAGATCTCATCTGGGACTCCGAACAACCTTCGGTCACCAACACCTATAACTCTACTATACCGAAACGTCATCCAACCTTAAGTGTGCAGACCCTGTGGATTCGAGAACTATGCACACATCATTGAGACACTCTCGATCAATATCCAATAGCGGGACCTACACATCCATATTGGATCCTACATATTCCACAAAGATCTTTATCGGTTGAACCTCTTTGTCAAGAATTCAGTTAATCCCGTATGCATTTCCCTTTGTCCTTTGGTATATTACTTGCCCGAGATTCGATCGCCGGTATTTCTATCCCTAGTTCAATCTCGTTACCGGCAAGTCCCTTTACTCGTTCCATAATAGAAGATCCCATGACTAACTCCTTAGTCACATTGCTTGCAAGGGTTGTTGTGATGTTGTATTACCGAGTGGGCCCCGAGATACCTCTCCGTCATACGGAGTGACAAATCCCAGTCTCGAGTCACGCCAACCCAACAGACACCTTCGGAGATACCTGTAGATCACCTTTATAGTCACCCAGTTACATTGCGGTGTTTGATACACACACGGTATTCCTCCGATGCCCGGGAGTTGCATGATCTCATGGTCATAGGAACATATATATTGACATGCAGAAAACAGTAGCAACAAACTGACACTATCATATGCTACGTTTATAGTTTGGGTCTTGTCCATCACACCATTCTCCTAATGATGTGATCCCGTTATCAAGTGATAACACTTGTCCATGGCCAGAAAACCTTGACCATCTTTGATCAACGAGCTAGTCAACTAGAGGTTCACCAGGACAGTGTGTTGTCTATGTATCCACACATGTATTTGAGTTTCCAATCAATACAATTCTAGCATGGATAATAAAGGATTATTATGAACAAGGAAATATAATAATAACCAATTTATTATTGCCTAGGGCATATTTCCAACAACCTCTCCGTCATACAGAGTGACAAATCCCATTCTCGATTCACGCCAACCCAACAAACACCTTCGAAGATACATGTAGAGCACCTTTATGGTCACCCAGTTACATTGTGGCGTTTGATACACACAAGGCATTCCTCTGGTGCCCGGGAGTTGCATGATCTCATGGTCATAGAAACATATACTTGACCTGCAGAAAACAGTAGCAATGAACTGACACGATCACATTCTACGTTCATAGTTTGGGTCTTGTCCATCACATCATTCTTCTAATGATGTGATCTTGTTATCAAATGACTACTCATGTCTATGGTCAGGAAACCTTGACCATCTTTGATCAACGAGCTAGTCCTTAGAGGCTCACTAGGGACAGTGTGTTGTCTATGTACCCACACATGTATTTGAGTTTCCAATCAATACAATTATAGCATGGATAATAAACGATTATCCTGAACAAGTAAATATAATAATAACTTATTTATTATTGCCTTTAGGGCATATTTGCAACAATCTCCCACTTGCACTAGAGTCAATAATCTAGTTCAAATCACTATGTGATTCACACCCAATAAGTTCTGGGGTTTATCATGTTTTGCTTGTGAGAGAGGTTTTAGTCAATGGATCTGAACCTTTCAGATCCATTTGTGCTCTACAAATCTCTATGTCATCGGGTAGATGTTGCTACCACACTCTATTTGGAACTATTGCAAATGACTGCTCCATTATGCGAATCCGGTTTGCTGCTCAGAGTCATCCGAATAGGTGCCAAAGCTTGCATCAACGTAACCCTTTACTATGAACTCTTTTATCACCGCCGTTATCAAGAAACATTTCCTTAGTCCTCAAGTTACTAAGGATAATTTTGACCGCTGTCCAGTAATCCATTCCTGGATCACTCTTGTACCCCTTGACAGATTCATGGCAAGGCACACATCAGGTGCGGTACGCAGCATGGCATACTATAGAGCCTACGACTAAGGCATAGGGGACGACCATCGTCCTTTCTCTTTATTCTGTCGTGGTCTATCTTTGAGTCTTACTGAAATTCACACCTTACAACACAACCAAGAACTCCTTCTTTGACCGATCTATTTTGAACTCCTTCAAAATCTTGTTACGGTATGTATTCATTGAAAGTTTTATCAAGCGTTTTGATCTATCTCTATAGATCTTGATGCTTAGCATTCAAGTAGCTTAATACAAGTTTTCCTTTGAAAAATACCTTTCAAACAACCCTATATGCTTTACAGAAATCCTACGTCATTTCCGATCAACAATATGTCAACCACATATACTTATCATAAATTCTATAGTGCTGCCACTCACTTTCTTGGAAATACAAGTTTCTCATAAACTTTTGTATAAGCCAAAAAGCTTTGATCATCTCATCAAAGCGTACATTCCAACTCCAATATGCTTGCTCCAATCCATAGAAGGATCACTAGAGCTTGCATACTTGTTAGCATCCTTAGGATTGACAAAACCTTTTGGTTGTATCCCATACAACCTTTCCTTAAGGAAACCGCCAAGGAAACAATGTTTTGACATCAATCTGCAAGAGTTCATAATTGAAAAAAGCAACAACTGCTAACATAATTCCAAGAGACTTTAGCATCGCTACAAGTGAGAAAGTCTCATCGTAGTCAACTCCTTGAACTTGTCGGAAACCTCTTTTGACAAGTCGAGATTTCTAAAATGGTGACATTTACCATCATCGTCTATCTTCCTTTTAAAGATCCATCTGTACTTAATAGCCTTACGATCATCAAGTAGTTCTTCCAAAGTCCACACTTTATTTTCATACATGGATCCTATCTTGGATTTCATGGCCTCCAGCCATTTTTCAGAATCCGGGCCCATCATCGCTTCTCCATAGCTCGTAAGTTCATTGTTGTCCGACAACATGACCTCCAAGACAGGATTACCGTACCACTCTTGAGCAGTACGTGTCCTTGTCGACCTATGAGGTTTGATAGTGACTTGATCTGAAGATTTCATGATCACCGTCATCAGCTTCCACTTCAATTGGTGTAGGCGCCACAGGAACAATTTTTTGCGCCTTTCTACTCTCTGGTTGAAGTGACGGTTCAAAAACCTCATCGAGTTTCACCATCCTCCCACTCAATTCTTTCAAGAGAAACTCTTTCTCAAGAAAGGACCCGTGTTTCATCAACAAACACTGTTCTTTGAGTATCCTATGCAATTATCCGCTTTGGGTTCGAGCTTATCGGGCTAAAGCCTTTTGACATTAGCATCGCAACCCCAAACTTTAAGATATGACAACTTAGGTTTCTCTAAACCATAGTTTATACGGTGTCATCTCAACAAAATTAAATGGTGCCCTATATAAGGTGAATGTGGTTGTCTCTAATGCATAACCCCAAAATGATAGTGGTAATTCGATAAGAGACATCATAGTATGCACCATATCTAGTAGGGCGGTGCTACGATGTTCGGACACACCATCACACTATGGTGTACCACGTGGCATGAATTGTGAAACAATTTCCACATTGTCTTAAATGTATACCAAACTCGCAACTCAAATATTCATCTCTACGATCACATCATAGATATTTCATTCTCTTTTCACGACGATCTTCAACTTCACTCTAAAATTGCTTAAACTTTTCAATAATTCAAACTCGTGATTCATCAAGTAAATACACATATATCTACTCAAATCATTTGTGAAGTAAGAACATAACGATATCCACTACGTGCCTGAGCACTCATTGGACTGCATACATCAAAATGTATTATTTCCAATAAGTCGCTTGCTCGTTCCATCTTACTGAAAACAAGGCCTTCAGTCATCTTGCCCATGTGGCATGATTTGCATGTCTCAAGTGATTCAAAATAAAGTCCAAAAAGATCCATCTACATGGAGCTTCTTCATGCGTTTACACCAATGGGCATGGTTCACATGTCTCAAATGATTCAAAAACGAGTGAGTCCAAAGATCCATCAGCATGGAGCTTCTTCATGCATTTTATACCAATATGACTTAAGCGGAAGTGCCACAAGTAAGTGGTACTATCATTACTACTTTGTATCTTTTGGCATCAATATTGTGAACATGTGTATCACTACGATCGAGATTCAGTAAATCATTCATACTTAGGTGCATGACCATTGAAGGTATTATTCAAGTAAACAAAGTAATCATTATTCTCTTTAAATGAATAACCGTATTGCAATAAACACGATCCAATCATGTTCATGCTCAACGCAAACATCAAACAACATTTAGGTTTAACACTAATCCCGAAGGTAGAGGGAGCATGCGATGGTGATCTTATCAACCTTGGAAACACTTCCAACACACATCGTCACCTCGCCTTTAGCTAGTATCCGTCTATTCCGTAGCTTTTATTTCGAGTTACTAACATTTAGCAACTGAACCGGTATCTAATACCCGGGTGCTAGTGGGAGTACTAGTAAAGTGCACATTAATAACACGTATATCTAATATACTTCTGTTGATGTTGCCACCCTTCTTATCTACCAAGTGTCTAGGGTAGTTCCGCCTGAGTGATCATTCCCCTCATCATAGAAGCACACAATCTTGGGTTTGGGTTCAACCTTGGGTTTCTTCTTTGGAGTGACAACTGACTTGTCATTCTCGAAGTTTCCCTTCTTTCCCTTGCCCTTCTTGAAACTAGTGGTTTTACTAACCATCAACACTTGATGCTCCTTCTTGATTTCTATCTTCGCGGTGTCAAACATCGCGAATAGCTCAAGGGTCATCTTCTCCATCCATGGTATGCTATAGTTCAACACGATGCTCAGTAGCTTAGTGGCAGTGACTTTGGAGAACTATGTCAATCACTATCTTATCTGGAAGATCAACTCCCACTTGATTCAAGTAACCGTAGCACCCAGACAATCTGAGCACATACTCAATGGTTGAGTTTTTCTCCTTTACTTTGTAGACAAAGAATCTTGTCAGAGGTCTTACACCTCTCAACACGGGCACGGGCCTCAAATCCAAATTTCAGCTCCTGGAACATCTCATATGTTCCGTGATGTTCAAAAAGTTTGGGAGCCTCAATTCTAAGACGTAAAGCAAGACACACTGAATTATCATGTAGTCATCAAAACATGTATGTCAGATGTTCGCAACATCTACACGTGACGCTTGGGGTAGTTCAACGAGTGGTGCATTAAGGATATAAGCCTTCTGCGCACCAATGGGGACAATCCTCAGTTTACGGACCCAGTCCGCATAATTGCTACTATCATCTTTCAACTACATTTTCTCTAGGAACATATCAAAATAAACAGGGGATCTACATCACAAGCTAATCATCTACAACATAATTCATAAAGAAATTTTGACTATGTTCATGATAATGAGTTCAATTAATCATATTACTTAAGTACTCCCACTCAAATTGACATCTCTCTGGTCATTCGAATGGTACATGATCCAAATTCACCAACCCAAGTCCGATCATCACGTGAGAGGAGCTAGTTTAAATGGTGAACATCTTCATGTTGATCATATCAACTATATGACTCATGTTTGACATTTCGGTCTCTTGTGTTCCGAGGCCATGTTTGTACATGGTATGCTCGTCAAGTTTAACCCGAATGTTCCACGTGTGCAAAACTGTCTTGCACCCGTTGTATGTGAATGTAGAGTCTATCACACCCGATCATCACGTGGTGTCTCGAAACGACAAACTGACTCAATGGTGCATAATCGGGGAGAACACAATTTTATATTGAAATTATAGTGAAGGATTGTAATAGCCCAGATGTTTTCTTTCCCTTTTGTAACCCCTTTCCTCTTGTGGCACTTCTTGAACCATGTATGGAAGTTATGAAGAGGTTACCATTTCATGTGGCCATCATTCCATGTCACTGATAACCCACAAGTATAGGGGATCAATCGTAGTCCTTTCGATAAGTAAGAGTGTCGAACCCAACGAGGAGCAGAAGGATCTGACAAGTGGTTTTCAGCAAGGTAAAATCTGCAGGCACTGAAATTGTCGGTAACAAGTGATTGTGTGGTGAGATGATTCGTAGCAAGCAACAAGTAACAAAAGTAGCAACGGTGCAGCAAAGTGGCCCAATCCCTTTTGTAGCAAGGGACAAGCCTGGACAAAGTCTTATAGGAGGAAAAACGCTCCCGAGGACACACGGGAATTTCTGTCATGCTAGTTTTCATCATGTTCATATGATTCGTGTTCGTTACTTTGATAGTTTTATATGTGGGTGGACCGGCGCTTGGGTACTGCCCTTACTTGGACAAACATCCCACTTATGATTAACCCCTCTCGCAAGCATCCGCAACTACGAAAGAAGAATTAAGACAAAGTCTAACCATAGCATTAAACTAGTGGATCCAAATCAGCCCCTTACAAAGCAACGCATAAACTAGGGTTTAAGCTTCTGTCACTCTAGCAACCCATCATGTACTTACTACTTCCCAATGCCTTCCTCTAGGCCCAAATAATGGTGACGTGTTATGTAGTCGACGTTCAAATAACACCACTAGAGGAAAAACAACATACAACACATCAAAATACCGAACGAATACCAAATTCACATGACTACTATTAGCATGACTTATCCCATGTCCTCATGAACAAAAGTAACTACTCACAAAGCATAATCATATTCATGACCAGAGAGGTAATGAGTAGCATCAAGGATCTAAAAATAAACTCTTCCACCAAATAATCCAACTAGCATCAACTACAAAGAGTAATCAACACTACTAGCAACCTTACAAGTACCAATCAGAGTCGCGAGATTGAGATTGGTTACAAGAGATGAACTAGGGTTTGGAGAGGAGATGGTGCCGATGAAGATGTTGATGGTGACGAGCCCCCTCCGATGAGAGGAGTGTTGGTGATGACGATGACAACGAATTCCCCCTCCGGGAGGGAAGTTTCCCCGGCAGGATCGTCCTGCCGGAGCTCTAGATTGGTTCTGCTCAAGTTCCGCCTTGTGGCGGCGGCGAATCCACGAAAAAGCTCCTCCCTAATTTTTTTCCTGGACGAAACCCTTCATATAGCAAAAGAGGGGGGCAAGTGGGCCAGCAGGGTGCCCACAAGCCCTCATGGCGCGGCCTGGGGGTGGTGGCCGCGCCGTGGAGGATTGTGGCCACCTGCACGCCCCCTCTGGTGCTTCTTCGGCCTAGTATTTTTTATAAATCAGGAAAAAAACCCTCGTTGATTTTTACGGCGTTTGGAGTTGCCCAGAATAGGTATCTCAACTTTGCTCCACTTTTAGGCCAGAATTCCAGTTGCCGGCATTCTTCCTCTTCATATAAACCTTGCAAAATAAGAGAGAAAAGGCATAAGAATTGCATCATGAAGTGAAATAACAGCCCAAGAAGCAATAAATATCAACATGAAAACATGATGCAAAATGGACGTATCAGTCATCATTTTGCATCATGGCATTCTTTTGCATTCGTTGCACCTCTTACTTGTGTTGCTAGTGTTTGGTCCATCATGGGAGTGCTAGTGTGCATATAAGTGTTTGGGTTGAATGTGGTGTTTTCAAACCTTGTAAAACCCTCAACCCATTATTTAATTTAACTTGTGTTTTAAACTTTGCTTGAACCTGTTATAAAATTGTTATTACTTTAGAGGATTTATTTGTGAATGTAGGGGTTGCTCTCATTGTTATTTTAGACTTTGGTTTAATGAGGGTTTTAAAACAAAATAACACCTAAACTCTGTTTTGGGTGTGAATTATCTTGTCTTAATAGTTTGTTATTTATTTTGTTAAATAGGATATAATTCCCTCATGGCCTATCTATTTTTATTTTTACCAAAAACCCTTTGCTTTCCTCTGTTTGAATTTTGGGTGTGAAACTTTAATTAAAAAGAAAAAAAACCTTTTCTTTCCTGCTAGTTTTTGCATGTGCGTGAGTGAGCTGTGGGCTTGGCCCATGGCCTCGAGCCCAGGGAGACACCAGGTCTCCTTCCCCTTTCCAGCGAGGCGCCGAGGCCGCACTCGCTAGTGGCTCTCCTCCCCACCACCTTTTCCTCCCGCGCGTCCCTCCTCCTCTGCTCGTGTGAGCACATGGGTTGCCGGACGCCGTTCCTCCCTCCTCCTCCTTTATAAGCCACATTGACGTCCGTGCCTAGGGTTCCTCCCTCGCGCTGCCACCCTCTCCTCCTCGTTCTCCATTTGTCCCCCAGGTAAGCTTCTATAGCTAGGTTAGGGAGCAGACCCGAGAGAGAAGAGAAGGTCGCTGCCGTCTATACCGTGTCACCGTCGTCCCCGGCGTCGGCGAGGATGTCCAGGAGCTCGGGGCTATTCGCCGTTCCATTCCTGGCGTTAGGAGCCCCGGGGAACGACCACGTCGACAGCTCCTTCCCCGTCTACGTCGCCGTCCTTCTGCTCTGCGCGGGCCGCTCTGCTTCCATGCCGGCCACTTCTCCGACCTCTTCTTCCCCTCCATTGGATCCGTTGACCTCCAGGGTGAGCGTCGCCGGTTCCTTCTCCTCTCCCTTCTCCCGTAAAATCGTCGTGCTGCTGTCGCCGCCGTAGTAGGTAGTTGCCACACGCGAGGCTGCCATTGTGGGCTCTCTCCCGTATGTCCAAGTGTGGGAATGGAACAGCTAGAGACCCCGCGTCTAACGCCGTGGCTTGCCGTGTCGAATAGCTCGTCGGAGTGTCATCGGAGACGTCCCCTGTTTCGGTCGCCGGGGTTGAAGTTAGAGCAGAGGGGTCTGCTCAAAAGAGCAACACCCCCTCTCTGTTAAGCTCTGAATCGCTAGCTAGTGGTGTGTGTGTTTGGGTGACGACCAGTAGGTCGAGGGTTCGACTCCTACCCCCTTTTTTTTCCTTTTTTTTGTTTTAATTGCTACTAGGGCTTTTCTTGATGATTTTCTTTCCTGTTTGCACTAGGGCTTTGTAGCTTGTGTGTGTGTGTTGTAGATGTAGGTGTGTGGAGTGTATGTGTGCATGTGTATATGCACATTTACACTTGTGCTAGTAGGCATATTTACACATATGTGTATATATACATATGGTGTGGTGTGTGTATCTACTATGTGTGTGTGTGTGTGTGGGTAGATTCTTGTATGTGAAGTGCATGTGTAGATGTAGGTGTGTTTGTGTGTGTGTGTGAGACCACATATACATGTGCATGTGTGAGCACATATGCCTTAGGCATGTGTGTGTGCTCATGTATGTGTGTGTGTGTGGATGAACACATCTCCCCATGTAAGTTTATCCTTGTTTGCGATGCTATGCCATGCCTAGGTAGTTTAATGGGTGTCTAGTCTTTTTCTAGTAAGTGTCCAAATGTGGATATGCCAAATATGGTAGCTTCCATATATGGCAATAAGTCACTTGTAGCTTATAAGAATCCATGTGTTAATTTTCGAGATGGCTTTGTGCATTGATGATTCATGCAAGTACCTATGTATGAATAAGATTTTTGGGGTAGAATCATCCTAGGAATCCATTGGTGCAATAAGATTTCACTTTAGAGCAACTTCATAAAACTATTATTTTCTGTTATGATGCCCTTTTGTCCATTTTCCATGATTTTATCTATGCATGTTTAAAACTTGCTTTCAACATGAAAGTGTTATATAAACTTGTTGTGAATGTCCTGGTATTTTTCTTTCTTTTGCTAAGTCCACATATTAGTGGAAACCTTGCTCTAAACTTGCTATGATATCAGTTTTCTGCATTCTCTAAATTTCACTAAGTGCTGCACTTGTTTATTTTCATGCCCTATTTAGAGCTTTATATCAGGTGGTGCTTTGAGCCTTTGTGAATAATTCCTTGATGGAATGGTAGTGAGTGAACCCCTCTACAACATGGGGCCTTCATTTTGTTCGTAGGTTTTTGTATGTACCTATTGTGCCCTGTCAAAGTGGGCACTTGACTGAATCTGTCAGATTTGTGAAACCCTGAGAATTTCACTAAGTCTGGGAATGTGGAGTTATTTTCTTCCCCTGTTGTCTTGTGTGTATTTGCTCCTGTGTTGGGAATTAGCCCATGCAACAAACTAATGTTTGTTAGCTGTTATGCTTGTCTAGCTCCCTTTAAAATTTCATGCCTACACACCTCCTGTAGATATCATTTTGGAGGCTGCCAAAATGATTCAGAGCATAAGCAGCTGGTAAAAATCTGTAGTTTTCACTAAGTCCCAATCTGTGATATTTTTTCCAAGTTAGAGGCTGTAGATATGCTCATGGGTGATTCCTTTGCCTTAGCTTTTTGTCAAGGGTTTTAATGCTTTTGGATGGCTTAAGTTCAATGTCTTGATTGAATTATTTAGAGGGCTGTAGCTGGTGTAGATCTTGTAGTCAAACTGCTATGTTGCTGTTAAAAATTGCTTGTTTTATGTGGCTGCTATGGGTATCTAGCAAGAACGATTCTTACCTACACAAAACCACAACGTTGATACACAAGTTGCCATTTAACCTTCTCAAAGGACCACCTTTGTGGAATCCCATTCAACTAAAGTAGTGGAGACAGACACCCGCCAACCAACTTTATGCAACAAGTTGCATGTCAGTCAATGGAACCGGTCTCTCGTAAGCGTACGAGTAAGGTTGGTCCGGGCCGCTTCATCCAACAATACTGCCGAATAAAGAAAATACTAAGGAGAGAAGCAATGTGAATATCAACGCCCACAAACTACTTTGTGTTCTACTCGAGATTTCATCTACGCATGGACCTAGTTCACGATGCCATTGTTGGGGAATGTCGCATGGTAAACAAAAACTTCTACGCACACCAAGATCAATCTATGGAGACTAACATCTACGAGAGGGGGATTGCATCTACATATCCTTGTAGATCGCTAAGGGGAAACGTATATTACATGGTTTATGTAGTCGAACGTCTTCACGATCCAAATCGCAATCCGTCTCGCGACCCCGTCATGATCCGTCCCGCGATCCCATCACGATCCATCCTGATCAAGTGCCGAATGGACGACACCTCCGCGTTCAACACACGTACAACTCGACGACGTTTTTAGCCTCCATGATCCAGCAAGCGAGGACAGAGAGGTTGATGAGTTCTTTGGCAACGCGATGGCGTGACAGTGGTGGTGATGTTGCTATCCCGGCAGGGCTACGCCTAGCTCTGCCAAAACCGCGAACGTAGGAGAAAATGATATAGGGACAGAGAGGGGCGCCAAGGGCTTCATGTGTCCTCTTGGGGCACCCTCTCCCCTCTATATATAGGTGGAGGGGCGTGGGCAACAACCCCTCCAAGTCCTAGGGCGCAGCCAAGGGGAGAGGAAGTGGAATCCTAGTCCCCTTCCTTCCCTTCCATACAAAGGTGGACTTTCCACCTTTCCCAACTGCATGGGCCTTGAGGGACTTTTGTGCTTGGCCCAATAAGGCCACAATGTCTCCCCTCAGCCCATGCAAACATTTGGGACATGGTAGCACTACTAGGAAAAAGCTTATACACAGAGACTTATCAGTAGTGCTTGTTAAAAAAAGCGCTACTGCTACGTAACAGTAGCGTGGGACTGATGCCGAGTTGATGGATATACTTCTCGCCCCTTGTTGGTTACCCCAAGTGGAAGGTGGAGATGTAGTCAGCAGCAAATTTCCCTTACATGGAGACTATAAGGTTTATCGAACCAGAAGGACTCCTAGGATCAACAAGTAGGTGTCTTCCACCCTGGCGCTAGCAGAAGACGTGGACCTGCACACACAACAAATAACTTTACTCCCAACGAGTACAGAGAGGTTGTCAATCTCTCCGGCCTTGTAGTTTGCAAAGGATGAAAACACAAGCGGGAACGTAATAGTGATTGCAATGGAAAAGTAAATGAAAGCGGTAAATGATGGAGGTGTAAACAAGGATGGTGATATGGACCGGAGTCACATGATGTTCACTAGTGATGTCTCTCTCCTAAAGACGATAAACAACTATGATTGGGTAAACAAATCACAGTTGGGAAATTGACAGAATTATGATAGTTAGAGGTTCAATAGTAATGGACAGTACGCCAAAACAAGTAGACCGCTTATTCATCAGCATATACTTACTAATCATCCACCTTGAGATATCTATCTAGAACATCTCGCCGGTATTAAGTTGCGAGCCCCACCCAAAGTGTAAATTCAAAGCAACGGGCAACTTCATTAACGAACTATGCGTAAGGTAAACAATCCTTGCAACCATGGTCGCAAGCACCGTTGTTTTCTCCCTGGTGGCAACAAGCACATCCCATAGTCTCATGTTTTTGTCACTCAAGCTAGACATCGAGGGGCATAAACCCACAATCATGCATAACGCTCCCTCTTGGAGTTACAATCTACTACTCAGCCAAAGCAATAAATAGCAATGGAGAACATGCATGAATAACTAAGGAACATAATATAAAAGGATAATCAAATATACAACTCATAACAATCTGAACATAATCTCATAATCCATCGGATCCCAACAAACCGAGCATAGCAATAGCAAGAGAATTACAAAGATGCCTTGATCATGTAGGGCAGTGTTGGAAATATTCCCTACAGGCAATAATAAATTAGTTATTATTATATTTATTTGTTCATGATAATCGTTTATTATCCATGCTATAATTGTATTAATTAGAAACACAAATACATGTGTGGATACATAGACAAAACACTGCCCTAGTAAGCCTCTAGTTGACTAGCTCGTTGATCAAAGATGGTCAAGGTTTCCTAACCATAGACAAGTGTTGTCACTTGATTAGGGGATCACATTATTAGGAGAATTATGCGATGGACAAGACCCAAACTATGAGCGTAGCATGTGATCGTGTCATTTTATTGCTATTGTTTTCTGCGTGTCAAGTATTCATTCCTATGACCATGAGATCCTGTAACTCACTGACACCAGAGGAATACCTTGTGTGTATCAAACGTCACAACGTAACTGGGTGACTCTAAAGATGCTCTACAGGTATCTCCGAAGGTGTCCGTTGAGTTAGCATGGATCAAGACTGGGATTTGTCGCTCCGTGTGACGGAGAGGTATCTCAGGGCCCACTCGGTAATACAACATCACACACAAGCCTTGCAAGCAATGTGACTCAAGTGTGAGTCAAAGGATCTTGTATTACAGAACGTGTAAAGAGACTTGCCGGTAACGAGATTGAAATAGGTGTAGGGATACGGACGATCAAATATTGGGCAAGTAACATACGAAAGGACAAAGGGAATGATATACGGGATTATATGAATCCTTGGCACTGAGGTTCAAATCGATAAGATCTTTGTAGAATATGTAGTATCCAATATGGGCATCCAGGTCCCGCTATTGGATATTGACCGAGAAGTGTCTCGGGTCATGTATGCATAGTTCTCGAACCCGCACGGTCTGCACACTTAAGGTTCGATGGTGTTTTAGTATAGTTGAGTTACATGTGTTGGTGACCGAAGGTTGTTCAGAGTCCCGAGTGAGATCACGGACGTCATGAGGGTTTCCAGAATGGTCCTGAAACAAAGATTGATATATAGGAAGTTGGTGTTTGGATTCCAGAAAGTTTTCGGGTATTACCAGAAGTGTACTGGGATGGACGAATGGGTTCCAGGGGCCCACTGCATGGGCCCACCACGCCCCAAGGGGTCCACATGGGTTTATTGGATGCGCAATAAGGAATAATGGGCTGACAAAGTCATCCAAGGAAATCCCATGAGGAAAAAGTGGAAAAACCAAAAGAGGTGGGAAAATAAGGAAGGAGTCCTAATCCAAGTGGGATTGGAGAAGGACTCCTCCCTCCCACTTCGGCCGACCAAAGGAGGGTTTCCTTGGTGCGTCAAGGTTTCCCAAGGCTGCCTCTCCCCTCCTCCTATATACACTACATGTTTAGGGCTTTTGAGACACAACTTTGCCACGTGCAACTCAAACCTACACATCATAGTTCTTCCTCTAGATTAGATTTCTGCGGAGCTCGGGCGGAGCCGTGCATGAATAGATCATCACCAACACTGGTGCGCCATCATGCTGCCGGAGAACTCATCTACTTCTCCGTCTCTCTTGCTGGATCAAGAAGGACGAGATCGTCATCGAGCTGTACGTGTGCTGAATGCGGAGGTGCCGTCCGTTCGGCGCTAGATCGGAACGGATCGTGGGACGGATCATGGGACGACGGTGATTTGAATCATGAAGTTGTACCACTACATCAACCGCGTTTCTTAACGCTTCCCGCCGAGCGATCTACAAGGGTATGTGGATCTAATCTCCTCTCGTAGATGAACATCACCATGATAGGTCTTCATGTGCGTAGGAATGTTTTTTGTTTCCCATGCAACATTCCCCAATTGTGGCATCATGAGCTAGGTTCATGCGTAGATGTTATCTCGAGTAGAACACAAAAGTTTTTGTGGGTATTGATGTTCGATTTGCTGCTCTCCTTAGTCTTTTCTTGATTCAGCGGTATTGTTGGATTGAAGCGGCCCGGACCGACATTACTCGTACGCTTACGAGAGACTGGTTTCATCGACTAACATGCAACTCGTTGCATAAAGATGACCGGCAGGTGCCTGTTTCTTCAACTTTAGTTGAATTGGATTTGACCGAGGCGGTGCTTGGAGAGAGGTTAAATAGCAATTTGCACATCACGGTTTTGGTGTTTGCATAAGTAAGAGGCGATCATACTAGATACCCATAGCAGCCACATAAAACATGCAACAACAAATTAGAGGACATCTACTTATGTTTGCAAGGTAAGCTTGTGATGTGATATGGCCAAGGACATGATGTGATATATTGGATGTATGAGATGATTATGTTGTGATAGTTAATATCGACTTGCACGTCGATGCTACGACAACCGGCAGGAGCCATAGGGTTGTCTTTAAACTAACGTTTGTGTTTGCTGATGAGTTTACTATATTGCTAGGTCATAGCTTTAGTAGTAATAGCATATACAACACGACAACCTCGATGGCGGCACGATGATGGAGATCATGATGATGGAGATCATGGTGTGGCGCCGGTGACAAGAAGATCATGCCGGTGCTTTGGTGATGGAGATCAAGAAGCACAAGATGATGGCCATATCATGTCACTAAAATATCAAGATAAAATTGTGTTCTCCCCGACTATGCACCGTTGCGACAGTTCGTCGTTTCGAGACACCACGTGATGATCGGGTGTGATAGACTCAACGTTCACATACAATGGGTGCAAAACAGTTGCACACGCGGAACACTCGGGTTAAACTTGACGAGCCTAGCATGTGCAGACATGGCCTCGGAACAGAAGAGACTGAAAGTTCGAGCATGAATCGTATAGTTGATATGATTAGCATAGAGATGCTTACCACTGAAGCTATACTCAACTCAGGTGATGATCGGACTTGAGTTAGTGGATTTGGACCATGAACCACTCAAATGACTAGAGGGATGTACTTTTTGAGTGGGAGTTTATTAAGTAATTTGATTAGTTAAACTCTAATTATCTTGAACATAGTCAAAAGTTCTTTGCGAATTATGATGTAGCTTGCGCTATAGCTCCACTATTTTTTATATGTTCCTAGAGAAAATTTAGTTGAAATATGATAGTAGAAACTTTGCGGACTGAGTCCATAAAACCGAGGATTGTCCTCATTGCTGTGCAGAAGGCTTATGTCCTTAATGCACCACTCGGTGTGCTGCACCTAGAGCGTCATCTGTGGATGTTGCGAACATCTGACATACACGTTTTTTATGACTACGTGATACTTCAGTGCGTAATACTTAATGGCTTAGAAGCAAGGCGCCGAAGACATTTTGAAACGTCACGGAACATAAGAGATGTTCTAAGAGATGAAATTGAGATTTCATGCTCGTGCCCTTGTTGAGATGTATGAGACATCCGACAAGATTCTTTGTCTACGAAGTGAAGGAGAAAAGATCAATCGTTGATCATGTTCTCAGATTGTCTGAGTACAACAATCACTTGAATCAAGTGGGAGTTAATCTTCTAGATGAGAAAGTGATGGTTCTCCAAAGTCACTGTCACTAAGCTGCTAGAGGTTCGTGATGAACTATAACATAACAAGGATAGATATGATGATCCTTGAGCGATTCACTATGTTTGACACTACGAAAGTAGAAATCAAGAAGGAGCATCAATTGTTGATGGTTAGTAAAACCACTAGTTTCAAGAAGGGCAGGGGTTAGAAGGGATACTTCACGAAACAGCAAACCAGTTGCTGCTCTAATGAAGAAATCCAAGATTGAACCCAAACCCGAGACTAAGTGCTTCTATTATGAGGGGAACGGTCACTGAGACGGAGCTACCCTAGATACTTGGTAGATGAGAATGCTAGCGAAGTCAATAGAAGTATATTTGATATACATGATATTGATGTGTACTTTACTAGTACTCCTAGTAGCATGAGGGTATTAGATACCGGTTCGATTGTTAAGTGATTAGTAAGTCGAAATAAAAGCTACAGAATAAACGGAGACTAGCTAAAGGCGAGGTGACGATAAGTGTTGGAAGTGTTTCCAAGGTTCATGTGATCAAACATCGCACGCTCCCTCTACCATCGGGATTGGTGTTAAACCTAAATAATTGTTATTTGGTGTTTGCGTTCAGCATGAACATGATTGGATCGTGTTTATTGCAATACGTTTATTCATTTAAATAGAATAATGGTTATTCTATTTGCTTGAATAATTACCTTCAATGGTTTGTTGAATCTCGATCGTAGTGTTACACATGTTCATAATATTGGTGCCAAAAGATACAAAGTAATAATGTTAGTACCACTTACTTGTGGCACTGCCGCTTGAGTCATGTTGGTATAAAATGGATGAAGAAGCTCCATGCTGATGGATATTTGTACTCACTCATTTTTGAAACGTTTGAGACATGCAAACCGTACCTGTTGGTATAGACGCATGAAGAAACTTCATGCAGATGGATCGTTTGGACTCACTTGATTTTGAATCAGTTGAAACATGCAAAATCACACCACATGGAACAAGAAAGTAACTTGTTGGATGCAATACATTTTTGATGCAGTCCAATGAGTGCTGAGGCACGCAGTGGATGTCGTTATGTTCTTACTTCACTCATGATTTGAGTACATACATGAGTATTTACTTGATGAATCAGAAGCCTGAAATATTGAAAAGTTCAAAGCTATTTCAGAGTAAAGAGCATCGTGACAAGAGGATAAACTGTCTACGATATGATCATAGAGATGAATATCTGAGTTGCGAGTTTTGGTACACAGTTAAGACAATGTGGAAATCGTTTCACAGTTCATGCCACCTAGAACACCATAGTGTGATGGTGTGTCCGAACGTCATAGTCGCGCCCTATTTGATATGGTGCATACTATGATGTCTCTTATCAAATTACCACTATAGTTTATGAGTTGTGCATTAGAGACAACCACATTCACTTTAAATAGGGCAGCGCGTATTTCCGTTGAGATGACATAGTATGGACTATGGTTTGGAGAAACCTAAACTGTCATTTCTTAAAAGTTTGGGGCTGCGATGCTTATGTGAAAAAGTTTTAGTCTGATAAGCTCGAACCCAAAGCGGATAAAGGCATCTTCATAGGATACCCAAAACAGTTGGGTACATTTCCTATCTCAGATCCGGAAGCGAAGTGTTTGTTTCTAGAAACGGGTCATTTCTTGAGGACAGGTTTCTCTCGAAAGAATTGAGTGGGAGGGTGGTGGAACTTGATGAGGTTAGTGAACCGTCACTTCAACCAGTGTGTAGCAGGGCGCGGAAAGTTGTTCCTATGGCGCCTACACCAATTGAAGTGGAAACTGTTGATGGTGATCATTGAGCTTTTGATGAAGTTACTACAAACCTCATAGGTCGACAAGGTCGCGTACTACTACAGAGTGGTACGATAACCTTGTCTTGGGGGTCATGTTGTTGAACAACAATGAACCTACGAGCTATGGAGAAGCGATGGTGGGCCCGGATTCCGACAAATGGCTGGAGGCCATGAACTCTGAGAGAGGATCCATGTATGAAAACCAAGTGTAGACTTTGGAAGGACTACTTGATGGTCGTAGGACTGTTAGGTAAAGATGGATCTTTAAAGGGAAGACAGACGATGATGGTGAAAAGTCACCATTAAGAAAAGCTTGACCTATCGCAAAGATGTTTCCGACAAGTTCAAAGAGTTGACTATGATGAGACTTTCTCACTCGTAGCGATGCTTAAAATCTGTTAGAATTATGTTAGCAATTGCTGCATTGTTTGTGAAATATTGCACATAGGATGTCAAAACATTGTTTCCTCGACCGTTTCCTTGAGGAAAGGTTGTATGTGATACAACCAGAAGGTTATGTCAAACCAAAGGATGCTAACAAGTATGCAAGCTCCAGCGATCCTTCTATGGACTGGTGCAAGCATCTCGGAGATGGAATATACACTTTGATGAGATGATCAAAGCTTTTGGGTTTGTACAAGGTTTATGAGAAACTTGTATTTCCAAAGAAGTGAGTGGGAGAACTATAGAATTTCTGATAAGTATACATGGTTGACATATTGTAGATCGGAAGTAATGTAGAATTTCTGTGAAGCATAAAGGGTTGTTTGAAAGGAGTTTTTCAAAGGAAAACCTGGATAGAGCTACTTGAACATTGAGCATCAAGATCTATAGAGATAGATCAAAACGCTTAATAGAACTTTCAATGAAATGCATTCCTTGACAAATTTTTGAAGGAGTTTAAAATAGATCAGCAAAGAAGGAGTTCTTGGCTGTGTTGTAACGTGTGAATTTGAGTAAGACTCAAAGCCCGACCACAACAGAAGAAAGAGAAAGGACGAAGGTCGTCCCCTATGCCTTAGCCATAGGCTATAAAGTATGCCAAGTTGTGTACCACACCTGATGTGTGCCTTGCCATGAGTCTGTCAAGGGGTACAAAAGGTGATCCATGATTGAATCACTAAAACAGAGGTCAAAGTTATCCTTAGTAACTAGTGGACTAAGGAATTTTTATTGATTATGGAGGTGATTAAAGAGTTCGTCGTAAAGTGTTACATTGATGCAAGCTTTAACATTAATCCGAATAACTCTGAGTAGTAAAACAGATTCGTATAGTAGAGTAGATATTTGGAGTATTTCCGAATAGCATGAAGTAGCAACACCTATAAGATGACATAAAGATTTGTAAAGCACACACGGTTCTGAAAGATTCAGAACCGTTGACTAAAACCTCTCTCACGAGCAAGACGTGATCAAACCCCAGAACTATATGGGTGTTGGATTCGTTAAAATCACATGGTGATGTGAACTAGATCATTGACTCTAGTGCAAGTGCGAGTCTGTTGGAAATATGCCCTAGAGGCAATAATAAATTAGTTATTATTATATTTCTTTGTTCATGATAATCGTTTATTATCCATGCTATAATTGTATTGATTGGAAACACAAATACATGTGTGGATACATAGACAAAACACTGCCGTAGTAAGCCTCTAGTTGACTAGCTCGTTGATCAAAGATGGTCAAGGTTTCCTGACCATAGACAAGTGTTGTCACTTGATAACGGGATCACATCATTAGGAGAATCATGTGATGGACATGACCCAAACTATGAACGTAGCATGTGATCGTGTCATTTTATTGCTATTGTTTTCTCCGGGTCAAGTATTCATTCCTATGACCATTAGATCATGTAAATCACTGACACCGGAGGAATAACTTGTGTGTATCAAATGTCACAACGTAACTGGGTGACTATAAAGGTGCTCTACATGTATCTCCGAAGGTGTCCGTTGAGTTAGCATGGATCAAGAGTGGGATTTGTCACTCTGTGTGACAGAGAGGTATCTCGGGGCCCACTCGGTAATACAACATCACACACAAGCCTTGCAAGCAATGTGACTCAAGTGTGAGTCACGGGATCTTGTATTACAGAGCGAGTAAAGAGACTTGTCGGTAAAAAGATTGAAATAGGTATAGGGATACCGATGATCAAATCTCGGGCAAGTAACATACCGAAGGACAAAGGGAATCATATACGGGATTATATGAATCCTTGGCACAGAGGTTCAAACCCATAAGATCTTTGTAGAATATGTAGGATCCAATATGGGCATCCAGGTCCCGCTATTGGATATTGACCGAGAAGTGTCTCGGGTCATGTATGCATAGTTCTCGAACCCGCAGGGTCTACACACTTAAGGTTCGATGATGTTTTAGTATAGTTGAGTTACATGTGTTGGTGACCGAAGGTTGTTCAGAGTCCCGGATGAGATCACGAACGTCAGGAGGGTTTCCTGAATGTTCCGGAAACGAAGATTGATATATAGGAAGTTGGTGTTTGGATTCCGGAAAGTTTTGGGCATTACCGGCAGTGTACCGGGAGTGACGAATGGGTTCCGGGGGCCCACTGGGTGGGCCCACCACGCCCCAAGGGGTCCACATGGGTTTATTGGATGCGTAATAAGGTATAATGGGCTGAAAAAGTCATCCAAGGAAAGCCCATGAGGAAAAAGTGGAAAAACCAAAAGAGGTGGGAAAATAAGGAAGGAGTCCTAATCCAAGTGGGATCGGAGAAGGACTCCTCCCTCCCACTTCGGCCGACCCAAGAAGGGTTTCCTTGGTGTGCCAAGGCTGCCCAAGGCTGCCTCTCCCCTCCTCCTATATATACTACATGTTTAGGGCTTTTGAGACACAACTTTGCCACGTGCAACTCAAACCTACACATCATAGTTCTTCCTCTAGATTAGATTTCTGCGGAGCTCGGGCGGAGCCGTGCAGGAATAGATCATCACCAACACCGGCACGACGTCACACTGCCCGAGAACTCATCTATTTCTCCGTCTCTCTTGCTGGATCAAGAAGGGCGAGATCGTCATCGAGCTGTACCTGTTTGAATGCGGATGTGCCGTCCGTTCGGTGCTAGATGAGATTAGATCATGGCACGGATCGTGGCACGACGGTGATTTGAATCATGAAGCTGTACCACTACATCAACCGCGTTTCTTAACGCTTCCCGCTGAGCGATCTACAAGGGTATGTGGATCTAATATCCTCTCGTAGATGAATATCACCATGATAGGTCTTCGTGTGCGTAGGAATTTTTTTGTTTCCCATGCAACGTTCCCCAACAGGCAGCTCACAAGGACTAACCATTGAAGCACAAGATTGGAGAGAAGACATCACATAGCTATTGGTCATGGACTCATGGTCCAAGGAGGACTACTGACGACACGTCCGGGAAGCGTCCATGATGGTTGAGAAGCTCCGGGAGGTCAATCCTCCCTCCGACAGGGTGCCGGGAAGAGGTCTCCTGACGCTCCCGATCTCGGAAGCGCTGCGGCGGTGGAACGATGGAGAAAATCGCGATTCCAGAAAGTCTGTGAGGGTTTCCTCTCGAGATTCTAATATAGGCCAAAGGAGGGCACCAGAGGAGGTGGGACCCACCCAGGCGACCTCCTGGCACGCCCTAGGAGGCCCCTGGCCCCCTTCTGGCCCTCCTTTGGTGATCCTGAAGCTTTTGTTTCGCTGAGTTTTTATATATTTTTCTGGATTTTTTCGGGCTTCGGAAAATTGGGTAAAAGCCCCTGCAAAATAGACATCAGCACACAGAAACTGGCACTAGGAGCACTGAGTTAGTAGGTTAGTCCAAATATGTGTAAAATGATATAAAAGTGTAGCAAAACATATAACAATGTCACCCAAAAGATCATGGAACAAGCAAAAATTATAGATACATTTGGGACGTATCAACATCCCAAGCTTAATTTCTGCTCGTCCTCGAGTAGATAAATGGTAACACAATAATTTCTGTGGTGACATGCTAACACACATATAAGAACTTCAAAGTAAAGCAAGTGAAATATGCAAGTCAAGTCAAGACAATAACAAGCAAGAGTCTATAACTAGTATTGAGTTTAGCAAAGTAAGAACATAAAGGTGCAAGACCTCTCGCTCTCCGTGACTCGAATGTCTCCAAATGGTGTTTGCGTGCAAGAAGTGGGAGATGGGTTAGGATCATAAACTATTGTTTAATTGAGAACTCAATCTACTAAACCTCACACTTAGTCTCCTTTGGAATCTTATTTTGACTCATCCCCACACCACTAGTCAGGCACAAGTCAAAATGATCCTCTCCCTTTCGATTTTGAGCAGTCATGCAATGGATGAGCGTAAGCAAGATATGTTGGCACTTAGGATGGCAAATAGAATAATGATGGGGAAGGAAGACAAAAAGGTGTGAAAGGCTCACATCAGTGAGGACAACCATAGGCGAGAGAAAGCCAAATGATAGATATGATGTGAGGAGTAGGGATTGCCATGTAACAGATGCACATATGAGCTGAGGTAAGCTCTCCAATGGAACTAGTGGGGGTGCATCCAACTTGTTTGCTCATGAAGACCTAGAGCTCATTTGAGGAGGCTCATCATTGGAATATGTAAACCAAGTTCTATAGTGTAAGGGTTCCCACATAGTTATGCATGAATGATAATCTCTATGTAGTACCAATATAGCAATGGAGTACGAGTGTGGATCTTTAAAAAGGAATAGTAGTGTTGCCCCCTTCTCTCTTTTTATTCTTTATTCTTTTATTTTTTGTGGCCTCTTTGGCTCTTTCTTTTCATCTCTCATTTGTCCTCTTTGGGATCTTTTTTTGTCCACTTTGGGATCTTTTACTCACTTAAGGCCAACACTCTATGTTTTACATGAATAAAAAGAAAAATCATCACACTTTATAAGAAGTACTCAACATAAAGACAAGTGAAAACTATCATGATGTATGCAAATGTATGCCTTTGCCAGTGTAGCAGGATATGCAATGATACTAGCGCATCATGTAGGAGTAATAAGGGGAATGCCCAACTATCATGTGGCTCTATGATCAAGCAAAATCATGTATGCCATGAAGATCAAGTCATGAGATGGTGGATGTTGCATGGAAATGTATCTCGGAAAGGCTATGGAAATGCCTTAGTAGGTAGGTATGGTGGCTGTTTTGAGGAAAGTGTTGGGGAAAGTTGCATGGGAAACAAAAAATTCCTACGCACACGAAGACCTATCGTGGCGATGTTCATCTACGAGAGGGAGATCAGATCCACATACCCTTGTAGATCGCTAAGCGGAAGCATTATTATACGTGGTTGATGTAGTGGTACGTCTTCACAATCCTTCCCACTAACCGTCCCACGATTCGTCCCGAGAACCGTCTCGTGATCCCTCCCGATCAAGTGCCAAACGGACGACACCTCCGCGTTCCGCACACGTACAGCTCGATGACGATCTCCACCTTCTTGATCCATCAAGAGGGGCAGGGAAGTAGATGAGTTCTTATGACGACGCGCCGGTGATGGTGATGATGTATTCATGCGGGGCTCCGCCCGAGCTCCGCAGAAAACCGATCTAGAGGAAGAACTATGATCAAGAGGAGAGGGCAGCACGTGGCAAAGTTGTGTCTCAAAAGACCTAAACCTCTAGTATATATAGGAGTAGCGGAGGGGCAGCCTTGGCGCGCCAAGTAAGGCTTCCTTGGGTCGGCCTAAGTGGGGAAGGGAGGAGTCCTCCTCCAATCCCACTTGGATTAGGACTCCTTCCTTATTTTCCCACCTCTTTTGGATTTTCCACTTTTCCTCATGGGCTTTCCTTGGATGACTTTGTCAGCCCATTATAGCTTATTGCGTATCCAATAAACCCATGTGTACCCCTTGGGGCATGGTGGGCCCACCCAGTGGGCCCTCGGAACCCATTCGTCACTCCTGGTACACTGCGGGCAATGCCCGAAAATCTTCCGGAATCCAAACACCAACTTCCTATATATCAATCTTCATTTCAGGACCATTCCTGAACTCCTCGTGACGTCCGGGATCTCATCCGGGACTCCGAACAAAACTTCGGTCACCAACACATACAACTCAACTATGCCGAAACGTCACCGAACCTTAAGTGTGCAGACCCTGCGGGTTCGAGAACTATGCAGACATGACCTGAGACACTTCCCTGTTAATAACCAACAGTGGGACCTGGATGTCCATATTGGATCCTACATATTCTACATAGATCTCTATCGGTTGAACGTCTATGTCAAGGATTCATATAATCCTGTATGCTATTCCCTTTGTCCTTCGGTATGTTACTTGCCCGAGATTCGATCGTCGGTATCTCTATACCTAGTTCAATCTCGTTTCCGGCAAGTCTCTTTACTCATTCCGTAATACAAGATCCCGTGACTAACAACTTAGTCACATTGCTTGCAAGGCTTATTGTGATGTTGTATTACTGAGTGGGCCTCTAGATACCTCTCCATCACACAGAGTGACAAATCCCAGTCTTGATCCATGCCAACCCAACAGACACCTTTGGAGATACCTGTAGAGCATCTTTATAGTCACCTAGTTACGTTGTGACGTTTGGTCACCCACAAGGTATTACTCCGGTGTCCGGGAGTTGCATGATCTCATGGTCATAGGAACAAATACATTGCCATGTAGAAAACATTAACAATAAACTGACACGATCATATGCTACGTTTATAGTTTGGATCTTGTCCATCACATCATTCTCCCAATGATGTGATCCCGTTATCAAGTGACAACACTTGTCTATGTTCAGGAGACCTTGACCATCTTTGATCAACGAGCTAGTCAACTAGAGGCTTACTAGGGACATTGTTTTGTCTATGTATCCACACATGTATTTGAGTTTCCAATCAATACAATTATAGCATGGATAATAAACGATTATCGTGAACAAAGAAATATAATAATAACTAATTTATTACTGCCTCTAGGGCATATTTCCAACAGAGGGTTATGTATGACAGAGCATATCATGTCATGGGTTTGGATGCACCGGCGGAGTTTGCACCAACTCTGAATCTGATAAAGGGCAATGAACGGTACCAAAGAGGCTAGCAAAATATGGATGGTGGAAGTGCCAACAATCGAATACTCACATTAGTCCGAAGAACTCATACACTTATTATCGGTAACTCTCTATCTAATTAGGAAATTCACAAAGAGACAAGTACCCCGAGGAGGAGTGTTTGGGGGTTTGGTTATCCTTGTGCATCCTCGATTCATGGTAACGTGAGGGTAAATTATATATTCCAACCCCTCCAAAGGTTAGCGATCAATTTAGTAGCTAGAGTTCTCAACTAATTCTTAGTTTTTGAAAAACACACGGAATTCCCAAAATACGCACCTATCACTAATAGGCTCAAGCTCTTGGCACCAATAGTCCAAACATTATTCAAATCAATACCTCAAAACTATTGCAAGTTACTACTATACCTAAATAGCAACCTCAATTACCTACTCATGCAAGACACACAACTCAGTGCAACGAGCCAACTCTCTAAACAAGATAAGCATGATAAATCAAGAGAGTTCCAGAAACAACCTAAATAATATCTCTTAAAAAGATAAGCATGAAAACTAAGAGCTAAGCATGACAGTAGCTACGAAAAGATGAAGAACACACAAAAAGATAAGCATGAAAACCTATGTTGTGTTCTAGAGTGGAATGGAGCATGTCTCTCTCCCAACCAAGGTAGGCTAGGTTCCGACTTGGTATGGACAACAAGCAAAACTAAAACAAACTAAAAATTAAATAGCGGGACACTCCAAGCATAGCACATATCATATGAAGTGATAAAAATATAGCATGGAGATGGACGAACTGATGATTGTTGATAGAGAAGGGGATGCACGGGAGCATCCCCAAGCTTAGATGCTTGAGTCTCCTTAAATATTTCTTTGGGTGCATGGGGGAATCCCCAAGCTTGAGCGCTTGACACTCCTGCATCTTCTTTCATCATCTCTCCATCGCATACTTGAAAACTCCCTTCATACGAAGCTCATCATAAGCTGATTAGAGTGGTTAGTACCCTTAATAAAATAATTTACTACCTGCTGGAAAATAAAGATTTTCATGAAAAGCTACTGTTTCTCATGATTTCCAAAAGATTTTTGCAAATAAAAAGCAAGCTTACGATTCGCAAAACAAGGGAAACACAAAACATGGTAGAATCTGTTAAAAACAGAACAACTCGTAGTAAATAGTTTAGTCGGGGCACTTCTGCAACTCAAATCAATAATCCGAGAACAGATGACAGAAAGGCAATTATATAGAGCATGCGGTAAAAAAATTCAGATCAAAAATGTGATCTGGTGATTTTTTGGCGAATTGTTCTGTCAAGCAGACATAATCTGTTTCTGGAAAGCATGTCACAATTTTTGAACTTTCTTGCAATCAGAGGCTATAACTTGGCACAAAGCTTAAAAATAAAGATACAATGATGTTGCTACAGTAGTAACACACATCAAGACGAGTAAAACAGAAAGTAAAAACAAATTGGGTTGCCTCCCAACAAGCGCTTTCTTTTATGCCTTTGAGCTAGGCATAATGCAATAAGATCAATTGTTATCAACTGCAAAAGAATAACTTGCTCGAGTAACAGACTCATAAGGTAACTTAATCTTATTTCTAGGGAAGTGTTCCATTCCCTTTTTAATAGGAAATTGGAATTTAATAATTCCCTCTTTCATGTCAATGATAGCACCAACAGTGCGGAGGAAAGGACGTCCCAAAATAATTGGACATGAAGGATTACATTCAATGTCCATAATAAGAAAATTAACGGGCACATAATTGTCATTGACAATAATAAGAACATCATCAGTTCTCCCTAAAGGTTTCTTTATGGAAGAATCAACAATACGAACACCAAAAGAACATGGATCATAAAGTTTCCAATCAAGCATATCATACATTCTTTTGGGCATAACGGAGGGACTAGCTCCAACATCACACAAAGCAAAGCAAGAGATATTATTCAATTTTATTTTGACCATAGGATCCTAACCATCCTCTAGTTTCCTAGGAATAGAAGTCTCTAGCCTGAGCTTCTCCTCCCTAGCTTTGTTAAGAGCATTGGTAATATGCTCGGTGAAGGCAATATTGAGTGTACTAGTGTGAGGGTCTTTAGCTATTCTTTGCAAAAAGGTGATAACTTTGGAGAGACTACAATTGTCAAAATCAAGGTTACTACCATTAAGTAAAGTGGTAGTAATGTCATCTAGGCTCATTCTTTTGGTAGTCTCTAAATTCATAGGACTTTCTTGTCCTATACTTGAGGTATTAGCATCACCATTAATAGGTCCATTGGGACTAGGATTGCGATGGGTGCTAAAAGTTTTGAGATCCTCAACAACTTGTATAGTAGCAATGGTAGTGTGTGTAGGAAGGATCTTAATTCTCTCTTCCTCTTCCTTTTCTCTATCCCATCTATCCTTAAGTTTGGCTAGCATTCTTATGTTCTCATTAATTTGGACTTGGATAGCATTCATGGGTGTGGTGTTCCTTTCCTCGAGTGGGGAAGTTCTAATTTTAAGCATCTCTACATCATGAGCTATGTTGTCCACTTTCAAAGAGTGTCTATCTAATTTTTCTAGTTTCTCTTCTACACTCTTGTTGAAGGCTTTTTGAGAAGTGATAAAATCCTTAAGCATGCTCTCTAATTCAGAAGTGGAGTTTTTGGTGCTAGGATAATTGTTATTGTTCCCATAGTTGTTGGATGGGAACGGTCTAGGATTGCTACCAAAATTACTCCTATAAGCATTGTTATTGAACTTGTTCCTAGAAATAAATTAACATCCACTTGCTCTCTTTCTTGAGCAACCAAAGAATTTAAAGGAACATCATGAGGATCAATAGGAGCTTGCTTAGTAAGTAGAGTCATGATCTTGTGAACCTTATCATTAAGGGAGGAGATTTCCTCAACATAGTTTACCTTCCTACCTGTTGGAGCTCTCTCGGTGTGCCATTGAGAATAATTTGTCATCATCTCATCCAATAGCTTTGTGGCAGCACCGAGTGTAGTTGACATACAGGTTCCTCCCGTGGCCGAGTCTAACAGATTCCGCAAGGTAAAGTTCAGTCCTGCATAGAAAGTTTGGGTAACCATCCAAGTAGTCAAACCATGAGTAGGGCAATTATTAACACGAGATTTCATACGTTCCCAAGCTTGAGAGACATGTTCATTATCCAATTGCCTAAAATTCATAATGTTACTCCTCAAATGGATAATCTTAGCAGGCGGGTAATACTTCCCAATAGAAGCATCTTTGCACTTATCCCAAGAATCTATGCTATTCCTAGGCAAAGATTGAAGCCACACTTTAGCTCCTCCTCTCAAAGAGAAAGGAACAGGCTTAAGTTTAACAATATCACCATCTACTTCTTCATAATTTTGCATATCACAGAGCTCAACAAAATTGTTCAAGTGCAAGGCAGCATCATCTCCAGCACCGAAGAATTGATCTTTCATAACTAGGTTTAGTAAAGCAGTTTTAATCTCATAGGACGTGGATCTAGTGACGGGAGCAGCAATATGAGTGCACATAAAGTCATTGTTGTTGTGACTAGTGAAGTCACACAACTTGGTGTTTTCAATGGAACCCATAGCAGCGGCAACAAGCAAGAACAAATCAACTATTTTTTTGGTGGTTTTTGGTATATGACACTAAGGAAAAACTAGAAAGCAAACTAACAAGACTAAAAATAAAAGGTAAAATATAGCGTGCAACTCACCTATCTTGAAGACTGGAGTCCCCGGGAACGGCACCAGAAATTCCCTTGATGACGAGTTGATGGATATACTTCTCGCCCCTCGTTGGTTACCCCAAGTGAAGGTGGAGATGTAGTCAGCAGCAGATTTCCCTTACACAAGATTGTAAGGTTTATCGAACCAAAAGAACTCGTAGGCTCAGCAAGTAGGTGTCTTCCACCCTGGCTCTAGCAGAAGACGTGGACATGCACACACAACAAATAACTTTGCTCCCAACGAGTACATAGAGGTTTTCAATCTCTCTGGCCTTGTAGTTTGCAAAGGATCAAAATACAAGCGAGAACGTGATAGTGGTTGCAAAAGAAAAGTAAATGAAAGTTGTAAATGATGGAGGTGTAAAAAAGGATGGTGATATGGACCAGAGTCACATGATGTTCACTAGTGATGTCTCTCTCCCAAAAGACAATAAACAACTATGCTTGGGTAAACAAATCAGAGTTGGGAAATTGACATAATTACGATCGCACCGCAATGCTAATTATGCTCCTTGATAGTTAGAGGTTCAATAGTGATGGGCAGTATGCCAAAACAAGTAGACCGTTTATTCATTAGCATCTACTTACTAATCATCCACCTTGAGATATCTATCCATAACATCTCGCCGGTATTAAGTTGCGAGCCCCACCCAAAGTGTAAACTCAAAGCAACAGACAACTGCATTAACGAACTATGCGTAAGGTAAACAATCCTTGCAACCATGGTCACAAGCACCATTGTTTTCTTCCTGGTGGCAACAAGCACATCCCCTAGTCTCATGTTTTTGTCACTCAAGCTAGACATCGAGGGGCATGGACCCACAATCATGCATAATGCTCCCTCTTCGAGTTACAATCTACCACTCGGCCAAAGCAATAAATAACAACGGAGAACATGCATGAATCACTAAGGAACATAATATAAAAGGATAATCAAATATATAACTCATAACAATCTGAACATAATCTCATAATCCATCGGATCCCAACAAACCGAGCATATCAATAGCAAGCTAATTACATAGATGCCTTGATCATGTAGGGCAGCTCACAAGGACTAACCATTGAAGCACAAGATTGGAGAGAAGACATCACATAGCTATTGGTCATGGACTCATGGTCCAAGGAGGACTACTCACGACACGTCCGGGAAGCGTCCATGGCGGTGGAGAAGCTCGTGGAGGTCAATCCTCCCTCCGACAGGGTGCCGGGAAGAGGTCTCGTGATGTTCCCGATCTCGAAAGCGCTGCAGCGACGGAACGATGGAGAAAATCGCGATTCCAGAAAGTCTGTGAGGGTTACCTCTCAGGACTCTTTATATAGGCCAAAGGAGGGCACCGGAGGAGGTGGGACCCACCCAAGAGACCTCTTGGCGTGGCCTAGGGCCTGGCCGTGCCAGCAGGCCAACTGGGAAGCCCTTGGCCCTCCTTCGGTGATCCAGAAGCTTCTGTTTCGCTGTTTTTTTATATATTTTTTCGGGCTTCGGAAAAATGGGTAAAAGCCCCTGCAAAATAGACATCAACAGACAGAAACTGGCAGTGGGTGCACTGAGTTAGTATGTTAGTCCAAATATGTGTAAAATGATATAGAAGTGTAGCAAAACATATAACAATGTCACCCAAAAGATCATGGTACAAGCAAAAATTATAGATACGTTTGGGACGTATCAGGGACAAAGCAGCACGCTACTGCTACCCAAATAGCAGTAGCGTGTCCGTCATAAAATGCGTTGCTACTACAACTGTTCTAACTGTTGCTGCCAATCTTGGTATAGGAGCAGCACCCTTCTAGAAACTGCGCTACTGCTAATAAAATAGTAGCATCGTGTTCTAAGGCGACAGTGTTGGAACTAACAAAAGGAAAAGAAAAAATGAAGGGAAAGAAGAAAAGTAAAGTTAAAGAAAAATAAAAAATGAAAGCAATAGCAGCAGCGTGTTTTGACGAAAGTGCTATAACTACTTTAGCTATAGCGCATTTTCACGAACAAGCGCTGCAGCTAACTTATCTATAGCAGCATCGCGTTCTTTCAAGAAGTGCTATAACTAAGTAGCTATAGCGCTTGTTGGGTAAAAGCGCTACTAGTAAGTTTGACTTGCCCGTGACCGAGTGTCCCTCCTTCCCCCAAGTCCCCATTCTTCTCGCATCTCCTGAACCTCTCCCTTGCCGCCCCTGCTCCCTCATAGCCCTGCCTCCGTCGCCGTCACCGGAGCCGCGCGCCATCGCCGCCACCGGAGCCGCACGCCCCCGGAGCCACCCTCACCCGCTCCTCGTCTCCCGTGCCTCCCTCGACGCCCTTGCCTCCCTCGTAATCACCGGAGCCGCCGTAGACGCCACCGGAGCCACCCTCGATGCCCTCCGCACCATTGTCTCCCCTGAGCACCTCCCCGCAACCGTTCCCCCGAGCCACCCTCCTCCGTGTAAGCCCCACCCCTCCTCTCTAGGTTAATTAACTTAGGTGAATTTAGTTATGAACCCTAGGAATTAGCTAGGTTAAGTAGGTTTACTAGGTAGGCTAAGTAACTAAGTGAACTAGCAAGGTTAATTTGGTTAACTAACTAGGTGCTGCTAGTAGTATATATAGTGGTACTAGTAGATGTTAATTAGGTTAGGGCAGTAGTGGTACTAGTAGATGTTAATTATATGTTTTTTAGTTAGGGAAGTAGGGTTTTACTAGGTTAATTAGGTGAAGTAGTTGTATAATTCCTAGGATATGGGTGCTTAAGTAGTTGTAGATGCTTAAGTAGCTAGCTATGGTTCATCTAATTAGTTAGTACTTGTAGACGCTTAAGTACTAGGGTAGTAGGGTTAGGGCAGTAGGGTTTAACTAGATTTTAATTAGGGTAGTAGGATTTAGTTTAGAGGAAAAATTCAGTATAAAATTATAAATTTCTATCAGTGCTACATGTCTACTAGGTTCTTAATTTTCACTAATTTTTTATTATGACAGAAATTTAGGACATAATTTGAATTGAGTTCTAGGGTTCATAATTTGAAATTTAGGAGAAAATTGAGTTCCAAGCTTAATAATTTATATTAGGATATAATTTTTATTAGGACAATAATTTAGGATAGAAATATGTAAGGGTTCTAGGTTTCTAGGGTTCATCCATCTATATTTGGTTTTTCAATTGAGTTTGAGAGAGCATGAGATTTGTGTAGATTTTCTTGAAGTGTCAAACACTAGGAGATGCAAATTTGAAGTGGTCATGTTATATGCAAATTCCTCAATAGTGTCTGCTCATGTTTATCTACTATTGTAGTTGCTCATGTACATGTTCTTAAGTGGTCGTGTTATATGCAACATTGAAGTGGTTCGATTGTGCCCAAGTGGCCTTTTGTTGTTTCCAGTGAATGAAGCCGAATGGCCTATGTTTTGCTGGAATGTTGATTCATTTCTGTTCCGACAAATTTTAGGTGCTCGATTTGTCCACCTTTTAGCAAAGGTCATGCCAAAATTTTCCATGAATTTCGGCATGACTTGTGCTACAAACTAGGGCATATCGAGTGCGCGGGATTTACCGCGCCGGGAATGAATCAACGTTCTTGCAAAACATAGGCCTTTTTATGTCATTATTCATTTTATTAGGTCGAGAGTTAATTGACTAGATTTAATCATAGGAAACATGGCTAGCAACAATGAAGGACAGGGTTCTGGTGAAGATCACTCTAGTTAGGTCATTTTGGGTACTATGAACTTTGTTATTTATGCTTATGAGATGTTGCTTCTATTTTTGCCAAGTCTGTTTGTTTCTATTGCTCAACTATATATGTTGCATATTATCGACTCATGTGACGATGCAACTATATATGATGCGAGAAGTGCTACGCCAGGAGTATACGACGAGTGGCCGGAGTTTTAGGCCCATGTGTACCGGTTTTCGAGAGACAGCGAGAGAGGGCTACATAGCAGAGGCAAAGCAGAAAGTAGTTAATTTAGGTTCACACTAGTGCGAGAGAGGGATACGAACCGGTGCCTCAAGAAGTACTACATTATGTATGATGAGACATTCCATGTAACTTGTATAACTATATCATGATTATGATGTGATGACATGATTTGTGTTAGATGATATGATGAGAGTATTATGTGTATGATATGATGAGCATATTGCCAGTTTATGATATGATTAGAATACCATATAAAATCTGTACAAAAACATCACAAATACGTAGCAAAAAAGGATATGTGAAAATATAGTAGTAGCGCTCTTTAGCGCTGAACAGGAAAATGCTACTGCTAAGCCACTTAGCAGCTGCGCTCGTACGAACAACGGTACTCCTAAGTAGCTATAGCACTAGCGCGGGCCGAAGCGCGCTACTCCTAAATGCTAGCTCTAGCGCCATATCAGTAGCGCGGTGCCCCATGCTAATGATAGCCCTTAGACCTGCGCTAGTGCTAGGCTTTTCCCTAGTTGTGTAGAACCCTTGGTGGACTTCGGGACTCCTCCAGAAATTTCTGGAAACTTCTAGAAGCTTCCCGGTACAATACCAGAAAAACCAGACGCTTTTCCGGTAGCCTATGACTTCCCATATATAACTATTTACCTCCGGACCATTCCGGAGCTCCTCATGATGTCCGAGATCTCGTCCCGGATCTCCGAACAATCTTCGGTCACCAACATACATAACTCAACTGTACAGAAATGTCACCAAACCTTAAGTGTGCAGACCCTGCGGGTTCGAGAACTATGCAGACATGACCTGAGACACTCTCCATCCAATAACCAATAGTCGGACCTGGATGCCCATATTGGCTCCTACATATTCTACGAAGATATTTATCGGTCGAACCACGATGTCAAGGATTCAATTAATCTCGTATACTGTTCCCTTTGTCCATCAGTATGTTACTTACCCAAGATTCGATCATCGGTATCTCCATACCAAGTTCAATCTCGTTACTAACAAGTCTCTTTACACGTTCCGTAATACAAGATCTAGCGGCTAACTCCTTAGTCACATTGCTTGCAAGTTCATTGTGTTGTTGTATTACCGAGTGGGCCCTAGAGATACCTATCCATCATATGGAGTGACAAATCCCACTCTCGATTCACGCCAACCCAACAAACACCTTCAGAGATACCTGTAGAGGACCTTTATAGTCACCCAGTTATGTTGTGACGTTTGATATACAAAAGGCGTTCCTCCGGTGCCCGGGAGTTGCATGATTTCATGGTCATAGAAACATATATTTGACACGCAGAAAATAGTAGCAATAAACTAACACGATCACATGCTATGTTCGTAGTTTGGGTCTTGTACATCACATCATTCTCCTAATGATGTGATCCCGTTATCAAATGACAACGCATGTCTATGGCAAGGAAACCTTGACCATCTTTGATCAACGAGCTAGTCCTTAGAGGATCACTAGGGACAGTGTGTTGTCTATGTACCCACACATGTATTTGAGTTTCCAATCAATACAATTATAGCATGGATAATAAACGATTATCGTGAACAAGGAAATATAATAATAACTTATTTATTATTGCCTCTAGGGCATATTTCCAACACTTTGGGGGAATCAATTTTCCTTTGATGGAAGTGTAGATCTAGATCTCCTCCTTCAATCCCTAGCAAGACAACATGTTTGGGTGGCTAGGGTGAGAGATTGGGCAAGAAAGCTTGGAGTGCAACAATGGTGGAGAGAGAGAGGTAAGAGATAAGAGGGAGGAAGAAGAAACCCCCCTTCTATAGCCCCCCCGCTTTATTACCATTACAACCGTTTTTACATGGCAACGGTAAAACCGATTTCCATGACGGTACAACCGGGCGGCCTAATTTAGCGGTACAACTGTCGGGACCCCGATCCTAAGCCATATGAACCCAGCCTTTAACACATCACATCTCTTTGCGGTGTCACGCACGGTTATCCCCAGGGCTGCAACCTTATCTTAGCCGGAACCGTTTGCGCCTTTTGACTCGCGTATGCAATTGTGTCGCTAGCAATCCAATGTCAAAGAACCCGGATCGACATGTCTAGTCATAAACTCAAGCGGCAGTTCCGTACAGGGACATGCATACATGTCCCAGCAAAGCAAGTGTCGGTCATCAACGAATGTAGACGAGTCGTAGCAAGCTACAAGGACTCCATTACAACGCGTGACATTTCCCAAAGGGACAGACACAACATCTAAGAAGGACACATGCCGGTCAACCAATGTGTCCGAAGCAGTAGCGAACTACCATGGCTCGATGGAATCACAAAAGGGGCATTTCCCCGTAAGGAGTGCTACTAAGGCATACAACTAGGTATTCGAACCCCATACATATAAAGTACATCACACGTACACATGACATACCGATATGCATAGATACATCGATGGCATTACAACATAACCATAAACATACAAACTTCATTTAGAAGGCCCGGAAGAGCCTCACACATAATATTACACAGATAGGGGTCTCACGACCCATCATCACAATTCATACACACGAGTCCTACAAGCCAGCGGAAGATTAAAATTGTTTGAGTACAGATAGATGGAAAGATAAAGGCACATGGCCTGACTATCTACAGACCCAACCTAGGTCCAGATCGTAGCTGGGACACCAGCTACTCGTCATAGTCAACGTCTAGGTAGAACCCTCCATTAGGGTCATTAACAACCTCTGCAACAATTTATTAAGCAAACGTGAGTACAAAAGTACTCAGCAAGACTTTAGGATAATCTATCTACTCATGCAATGTATCATCAAGGAGTTGTTGGGTTTCATGCAGAAAGCCAACATTTGACTCTTGGCTAGACAACTTTTATTTTTAAATAGTTTTGACAACTATGTTTCTCGCACACGAGTCCACTAACACCACAACAATACTCCATCGTGGAATCATTCCGTCTCCCTACGGAAATGCCGTCCACGACACTCACATTTATCTTGACAATTTTATGAGTAGCCATTATAGTTATCTCTGAACAACATATGTTTCCAAGTAGTCCATATCCGCGGACGCGGCTAATCGAATAGATCATAACCCTGCAGGGGTGTACTCCTTCACACACGCTCTCGCCACTTATCGCTATGTGCACATAATGCACCCCGGCAACCTTCAAGCGGAAGCCCAGCGAGGGAGTCGGCCACGACCGTTAACCACCCTAATACTTAGTCCAGGTCTATCGCCTATCTGAGGGTAACCCGCACCGAAGTCCGGCCGAGGTTCCCGCCACGGCCCCAAACGATGTGCGCAGGGTTTCCAAGCCCACCATCCGAGTGCCACTTGGTACACCGTGGCACTTCCTACCGCATCATAGCCCACCTCTAAGATCAGCACCATGCACGGCCTCCAGCATGACTATAAATACCAGAAACTACTTGCAACTCTTGGACCGAGTACTAAGCGATTAATAAGTCGAGCAGGTCATATTTCAGGGCCCATCATGTGGTAGTATCTTGTCTTGGATTACATACACGGAACTCAGTTCCTAAGGATGGTTCCAATGAAACAACCTCCCATGTACTCCTACATAGCCTTTCACCGGTACCTTTACCAAATCAGGTTCAACACACAACCTTTACTAACTGAACACAATCTCATGATCCTGTTCATCACCCAGATGACAAACCATACACAACTCTAAGCATAGCATGCATAGGAGGATAAGGCACATCATGGCTCAAGCATCTACCAGGTATGCTAGGTTGCAAGGTTCAACTATTTACTGTGACAAGGACAGGTCATGCAAAGGAAGTGGGTTCAACTAACGTGGTAAAAGCATTGAAAGCATTTTGACCTAATGCAAGAAGTAGGAGCAGGAGCGAGAACATGGGATTTATCGGGATGATCAAAATGGTTGCTTGCCTTGTTGCTCAGCAGAGGGGTGATATTCGTCAGTCGGATAATCAGATGTATCCGGAGGGGCGGAGCTTACCGGAATAACAACAATCAATCAATATCAAACTTATGCAACAAAATGATGCATGAAATGCCATGTAGCATGGTTTGAGATGACTAACAGAACCTTTTGGGTGATCTTGATTTGAAATCATAATTCAAATATCATTTGAATCATAATTTAGCAAATTATTTTAATTGATTTGACGTTATGCTGTTTCATAACTTTGTTTTTCATGCATGAAAATAGCTCCATTGGATTCCTTGAATTTGTCTGATCCTTCTACATATATTATTTCTCAAATTTGGAGTTATATTCAATTTTCTATGAATTTCCAAAGTTTTGAACTTATTCTGGAATTATTTTTAAACAGAAAAAGCTTTATTGCATCAGCAGGTCCAACTGCCTGTTGAAAGTCAAACCTGACCAGTGGGACCCACTAGTTAGTGACTCTGGCTAGGTTTTAGTTAAATTTAAACTGAATTAGCTAATTAACAGGGTTGGACCCACATGTCAGTGTCTCGTTAGCTTTTAAAATAATCTTTATTTTTATTGGACTAATCCTAATAATCCAGTGACTCAGAGGAGTCAGATCCACCAGCGACGAGGTCGATCTCGCCGGCAGTGAGCCTCCGGCAGGACCAGAGACAACGGAGGGCTTCGGGAATTCGATTCCAGTGACCATTTGCACGACAAAGAACACCAAACGAACCAGCACTCAGCCGCAGTTCCATTCCTGCAAAGAACCGAGGCTAATATGGCCGGATATGACGCCGGCGATGAGCTCGGCGGCTGCCGGAGCTCGGGCTATGTCGGGATCGATGAAATCGAAGGAAAATCGAGCGGGGCTTAGCTCATAGAGCACCTACACAACATGCTGAAGCTTTTGGTGGCCTCAGAATGACCAGCTGTTCACCGGAGAGGTACCGGTGATGAGCTCCCGCGGCGGATCTTATCAGGCTCCGGTGGGATCGGGTGAAAGAGGAAGGAATCGAGGGGAAAACTTGGGGGAAAGATTCCTGAGCTCACGAGGAGTGCAGAGGCGACGAGAGTGGGCTCGGGGATGGCCTGAGGAGGGAGAATGACGGCGGCGAGCTTCGGTGTCCCGAGGAGGAAGATGACGGCGTCACGATGTTTTAGAGCTTCTCGGCGTCGAGCGACTGGCTTAGAAGCTTGAGGGGGCTTCGGCGGAGCTGTTGCGCGGATAAGGAGAGAGGAAGGGAGGCTGGAGCGACTGCTAGCTCAAGCTCGAGCTCGCGGTCATGGCGGCCGAGAGGGGGAGAGAGCAGGGGCGAATGGATAGGCGGAGAGCTCGGGGATGGAGCGTGGGGATCTTATCCCTCCCCTCCAGCGCATCAGGGGGAAGCAGGGGAGCACATAGCTGCGTGGGCGCGTAGGGGAACGCGGCGGCCACCTCCTACTCCGACTGGCGAAGGAGGAAGACGACACGCGTGGAGATGGGCTGGGCCTCAGGTGAGCGACTGGTAAGTGTTTATCCCATTTTTCTTCTTTACTGTTTCTGTTTTTTCTTTCTGATATTTGTTTCATTTATTTTTGGCTCCCAACTATTCCTAAAAATAGTTTGAAAAATACCAAAGTGTTAGTTGGAATATTTCCAACCACTCATAAAGTTTTCAACATTTTTGGAAACCTTAAAATATTTGAACCCAAATATATATTTGATTTCAGTGACTTTCAAATTTGAAATAGAATGCCAAAAGTAGTTTGAAAATAAGTTTCACCCGTGATATCTTGTTTTCTACATTTATCAGAAAAGGTGAACTTTTATAATGGCCATTTTGGGTTCATTGATTTTGGCAATAGTTGGATTTATTTTGAATAAGGAGTGGCTAGGGTTTTGCTTTGGATTTCACCACTTCTTTTGAGTTTATTTCCATTTCTTGAATGCAGTGAAAGAAGACATGAGCACAAGTTTCTAAACCCTAAGTAGGGAATTCCAGGGATGTGACAACAGCCGCCCAGCCACGGCCCAACAACCGGTCCAAAACAGAAACTTGGCCTGAGGTTCCACGTGCCACGACCGTTGGGCGTGCCTAAGTCCCAAGAGGTACAATAGCTTGGAACTCCGGTAGTACCGGCTATACTTAATATAGCGGTACAACCGGGCCACCACTACCCAACCACCGCAGTTAAACAATGGCGTGTCCGGTTGTGGACTGGCGCTCGGCTGGTTCAACCGCCAAGGGCATAAGCGGTACAACTACCCTAGGTAGCGGTACAACCGGTCAGTTAGAAAGGAGGGGCCTCTCTCTCAATGATGCGATGGAACAAGATGGGTGAAAAAGTGTGTGAAGAATTGATTCACCCATAGACTTCCAATGTGGATTCCCTCTTAATAGTACGAGATCCCTACGACCAAAGAGAATAAACACGTAGGAAACACGTCTTCGATCTTTTCCTTTTGGAGGGAATACCTAACCATCTTCTGTTTTACATTTGATACATGCACACTTGACACCCGTTAGATAACATAGTGAGTTGTCATCATCACCAAAACACTTAAGCTGGAGAATGCCCTAACAAAGAGGCTATGAATGCACTAGACAATGTACTCGGTAAGTTTCCTGTTAACACAATTCCTGCCATGGTTTTTTTTATTATCGAGCTTCCCATTCGTTCATTTCAAAGAGATTTTTCTTGAAACATTGTTTTTTGATTCTCCCTTTTGAAAATTCAATGATCATCAAATCCCCGGGAGTACACCAAGTCACGCAGAGTTACTGCCAAGGTGTTTGTAACGACTAAGATGCGGTCCTTTCCGATCTGGGGATCGAGGCCCCGAATTGGAAAGGAGCGCATCTAAGCGTCTCGCAAACAAGGTATCATGACACATACATAATATCAACAGAATGACAATAAGGGGTTCAATGCCATATCATAAATATATCAGAGTACATCACGCATACAATCAAAGTAGTTCCGCTACAGACTACAAAACAAGGGAAATGGCTATGCTACCCTGCCTGCTGCCCCACGATCACGACCACACCTCAATCTTCTGGATAGTTCATGTAGAGGCGGTCGTTCTCCTCATCGTACTGCCACGCCAGCTGCGTGCCGTCGGGATCACCTGTCTTTGGGGTACTTGAACCTGTTGGTGTTGTGAAGGAATCTGTGAGCCACGGGGACTCAACAATCTATGACCTCGGTGCCAGAACTAGTCAAGTTATTAGGTTGGATAGGTGGAGTATTTAGGTTGCAGCTACCTAAGCTTGATTTGGTCGCTAACTTATGTAGAACTTGTATGAAGGTGGTCTATACTAGCGGTCGATGATAGATGATCACTAAGTGATCCTGAATACCTACCTACGTCAATCATAACCCCATCGTGTTCCCGATCGAAGAGAGATCTTCGAGGGGACAGCCACGGTTACACACAGAGTTGGCAATTTTATTAGCTTACGTTTAAGTTATCTATTACCGGATGTTAACAAAATATTCCAAGTTGCCACATAACCGCGGGCACGACTTTCTGAAAGATTAAACCCTGCAGGGGTGCTCCAACTAGTCCATCACAAACGTAGACAGGCCGCAAAGTAATCCTCTATCACGAATCTCGTGATCTCGTCAGATTCCTTAGAGGAAAACCTCAACTCTGGGGAGAACCAAAGCTTCACCGGGATTCCTATACGCAAGATATATCGGTAAGGTAAGACAAGACTAGCAGGACCTCCCGACATGTCGACGACCCTGATAAGAGCCGCGTATCTCAGTCTCACGACACGCCGGATGAGCGATGGTTACCACGCCAAAACACCGAGTTGCCCCGGGGAGCGTAATAAGCTGCTCTGGGTTCGACCAACACTCATGAGGAGCACAGGCCCGGGTTGTTGATTAAATTCCTCGAGGTAGCTATTCCCTATACAAATTATTGTTAAGTGATTAGCAGATTAAAACCAATGTTGGGTCCTGCCGGACAAGTCTTAACACTACGCGATTTATCGAGGGGGTCCCCATAACAACCCCGAACGTGTTAGGAGCGATCGGAATCAATCACCGGTAGCCCGTAACTATGGCGGAAATAACGGAACAAAGCACCCGGCAAAAGGCTAGGCCTTCAGTTATTTACCAAGTATATAGGTGCATTAATTAAATAACAGAATTTAAGAGAATGATAACAATCTCATGTTATCACATGAGGCAAAGCACCTGCATCTAGCAACACTAACATTAGTAGCTGAGCAAGCCTACTTAGCCATTCAAGTTTGCTAGGAAGGGATAAGTGTTTGGGTTTCATGGCATTTCAAGAGGCAATATTTCAGTGGTAGGCAGCAAGCATATGACAAGGACACGTAATCTAGCATAACAAGTCTAGAGATGGAATCAAGGTCATATCATCTTGCCTGTGATATCCTCAGCTTGGAATGGTTCTTGTCCGTCCTACACGTACTCTCCTGAATCCACATACTCGTTCTCCGATCCCGGTGCTACCCAACATAAGAATAACATCCAATGAACAACAACACCTCAAGATGCAACAAGCACATGATGCATGAGATGAATAGGAGCATGCATCACTATTTCTATCACTAGCACAAGCATAAAGAGTAAATACATGTTCCTGGACAGAACTGCATCCTAATCTATTTTGACATGCATGAGAATGTCATGATCAGATGTGTCTCATGAAATCGATGCAAAAGCATATAAAGAACATAACAAGCGGAGCTACGGATCAACGGGAATCAACGAAAGAGGATAAGAAGCCCTACGTGTCAAATTCATCACCACACACTCAAATGGCACAACTCTGGTATTTCCAGGTTGCCAAGACATAAAACAAACCATCATGGATGGGTGGAGCAAACAAGAACACCACATCATCAACTAAGCACTCACAAACATCAAATAGCAAAACTACACAATCTGCATAAACTGCATCATAGCACTTTGTGAGCTACATGCAAAGCATCTAGAGCCACCCAAATATGACAAATAATATATGTGGCTGTAGCTATCCAAGATTACTACAAGCACAAGCAAGAATCACACACAAAGTAATTAAACACATAAAGTTACAAGGCTGTAAACTTGCCCAAAAATATCAGATTTCAGGGACTTAGTGAAAATTCCAGATTCTCACTATCTGTGTATGCTCTAAAGCATTTTGACAGCAGCCAAAAAAAATATCTACAGGACTCCAAATAGAATGAAATTTTACACGGAGCTAGACAAACTTATCAGCTCCAACTTTCCAGTTGAAAGCTAAGGCTAGATCACAACACCTTGACCTGCACAACCTCATCAACAGGAGAAGAAAATATAAACAGATTCTCACACTTAGTGAAAATCTCAGAGATTTTCACTAATCTGGAATTTCAGCCACATGTTTACTTTGTCTAGGCACAACTTGCACACAAGATACCCTAAGAGAGAAATGACACCAACATGATGTAGAGATGATCCCCTACTAGTGCCATACAAGATATCATGCCCTTGGGCTCATCCCACACCATGGAAACAAGGAACAAACTTAGACCAAATCTGAATATGTCATCTGCAGAAAGTGTCCCAATGGCAAAACTAAGTTCACCAATGGATTCCTTGGTAGATTCTACCCCAAAATCATATATAATAAGTATGCACTTACTTGGAGCAAGTGACCACAAACTAGGAAGGAAGAAACTACAAGAAATCATACATAATGAATAGTGCAACATTTCATGTGCATTTCACTAGATCAACTCCTACATGGATACTTGTTCATGTGCATAATGACAATAGTGACATGAGGGTTTTGACCCCATGTATGTGACATAACACACCAACACAAGGCTCATCTACCAAACTATCCACACACCACAAGACATCATGCCCACTCACATATGGTCATGTGAAGGTGCATAGTGATTGAAAAGGTGGGGAAGTTCCACACACACACATCTACTCCACATCACCCACAACAACATCATTCTCTTGATCAACACAAACATGTAAGGCATCTACAAAATAACAAAACCTAGGAAGCATCATGCCACCTACACAAGCACACTACCTGGCCACAAGAGTTAAGCTCAAGTGTATGTGTAGCTCACTCACATCAGAATATATGCCCACAAGATATACGACACAAGAGAACCACTATGCTACTAAATATATGCATCTACACCACACACTATATGCTAGCACCAACACACATACACATGCACAACATCATGTGCACACACACACACCACCATGAACTATGTACACCAAATATGACAAGGTGTGTGGGGAGGGGGAACCCATCCACACACACACTCTCTTACTTGTGCACCAAGACACAAGTGCACTATAACCACCTACACTTGTAAAAATCACAAACTATCCATCTAACCCAATCTAGCAACACCTAAGGCAACATGCTATAGAAGCTACAAAAAAAATAAGTAACACTATCTACCTAGCACCACACAACAACTATGCAGCCAAGGGGTACAACAACAGGAAGATACCACAGCAAAAATAAAATGGGGGAGGTGAGGATTCGAACCCTGTACCCACTGATACAACACACTACTTCATACCATCGTGCTACTGACCAAGTGCTCGGCAGGATCAGGGATGCTATCAGGTTATCTACCATGCTGCGACCAAGACACTGTGCCAACCAATAAATATGCAAAAGGGGCGCTTTCGCGGGGGATCGAACCCTGGATCTCACCACAACAACACACATACTCGACATGATACAACTACTGACACAGAGGTAACAAAACAGGGAACAACTACTGCTGTGTCTCTGCTCTGTCTACAGGTAATCACCAGCGACAGGGAGAACGCCGGGCATACTGCTGCTACTGCTGTGCCACAAGGCAACACCACGCCACTCTACGAGGACCCTAGTGATCCACTGAACCTCATGGTACAACCTACACACCACACCACCACGAGCTACACATACTGACGCTCTCCACCATGAACAGAGCGCGCACGAACGCCGGCCGGAGCTTCTCCTACGAGATCGAACCGAGGGAAGGAGGGAGGAGATCCTGCTCACCTAGGGGAAGGAGGAAGGGCGTCGGTCGGAGGAGGAGTCGCTGGAGGGGAAGAAGATCGAAGCCGAAGAAGTTCCTGACGCAGAACCGAAGCAGATGCGAAGGAGCACCGGGTCCGCGGCGTCGGCGAGCTCCTGGTCATCGGTGAGGATGCTCCTCGACCTCACCGAGGACGAAAATGGGGCGCGGGCACCTTCCTCGTGCCCCTGGACATGGTCGTCGGTGCTGGACGACGATGGGGGCGGCGATCGGCGACGAGATCCTTCTCTCTCCTAGCTACAGAGCTTACCAGGAGGGGAAAGAGAGAAGGAGGAAGATGGCGGCGGCGCTGGAGGACGGAGAGGGACGCGCGGGGTGGGCTACTGTCACGAAGGGAGAGGAGGAGTTGGGCCTCTCTCAGTGGAGGAAACCCACGAGAGCGACACATAGAGAAAAGCAATCCCTCGTGCTTTCCTATTTACTGAAAAGGGCAGAAATGAGAAAATAAAACCAGCAAAACTACTGGAGATAAAATCAAAGCAAAATACCCCTGGCCATGGAAAAAATAAATAACCTATTTAAATAAAATACAAATGGAATTTATGGAGCAACTTGAATAAATACAAAACAACATTAAAGGTTCTGTTTTGGATTTATTTGCACCCTTTTTACAACTTAACCAAACAACAAACAAAGGATTTGTTGACTATTTCAACGGGACTGTGACTCTCACCATCATCATGGAAAGAAAGGAAGAGTTACAGCCATGGAGAGACCTGTACCACCCCAAGCCAGACTAAATAAAGCGGATATTTCAGAACAGAGAAAAGTTTCGGTAGTGTGTGAATTTCCAGACGTATTTCCGGAAGAATTGCTAGGTATGCCATCAGATCGGGATATAGAGTTCGTCATCGAACTTGCACCTAACAAGACTCCAGTTTACAAGAACCCGTACCGAATGGGACCAACTGAGTTGGTTGAATTAAAGAAGCAAATAAAAGAATTACCGGACAAGGGTTATATCAGGCCCAACTCCTCACCATGGGGATCACCAGTATTGTTTGCTAAAAAGAGAGATGGAACACTAAGGCTGTGTGTTGATTATCGTGCCCTCAACATGCCCTAAAAAGAGAGATGGAATAAGTATGCACTACCTCGAATAAATGATTTATTTGGCCAGCTCGCTCAAGTTTTCTCCAAGATTGATCTAAGGTCAGTATATCATCAGTTAAAAATACGACCAAAGGATATTCCCAAGACAACATTTACCTCTAGATACGGATTGTATGAATTTATAGTGATGCCGTTCGGGCTAACGAACGCCCCATCATATTTTGTGCATCTAATGAACAAAGTATTCATGAAGTATATCACTAAGTTTTTCATGGTGTTCATTGATGATATATTGGTCTATTCCAAGACACCAAAAGAACAAACACAACACTTGAGAATCGTACTAGGTGAGCTACAGAAACATCAATTGTACGCCAAGTTCAGCAAATGTGAATTTTGGCTGAAAGAAGTCAGATTTCTGGGTCAGGTATTGTCACGGGAAGGTATTGCAATGGACCCCAAAAAATTCAAAGTTGTACTCACATGGAAACAACCCGTCAATGTGACACACGTAAGGAGTTTCCTTGGAATGTCTAGATATTATAGAAGATTATTTGAAGGCTTTTCCTTAATAGCCAAACCGATGACTCAATTACCTAAGAAAAATAAGAAATTCGAGTGGTCTGAAGCATGCAAGAAAAGTTTTCAAGAATTGAAGAAAACATTAACCACAACACCGGTACTAATCGTACTTGACTGACACAAAGATTTTGAAGTGTACTATGTCCTATCTAGTAAAGGTCTCGGATGTGTATTGATGCAATAAGGAAAAGTCGTGGCCTACGCCTCAAGGAAATTACGATGACATGAGGAAAATTATCCTACTCATGACTTGGAATTAGCCGCAGTAATCCATGCTCTCAAGGAATGGAGGCACTTCTTACTTAGAAATCACTCTGAAATATACACGGACCACAAAATTCTCAAATATATTTTCACCCTGCTTGAGCTTAACATGTGGCAACGCCGTCGGTTAGAATTGATTAAAGATTATGATGTGGGAATTCATTATCATCCAGGTAAAGCGAACATGGTTGCCGATGCTCTCAGCAGAAACCCCACCCACACAGCGGCACTATGCAAAGTTTGAGACCTGAATTTATCCAGGAGTTCGCCAAACTCGACATGCTCCTAGTCCGAGAAGGCACGGTTGCACGTCTAGAAATATAGCCCAGATTGGATGAAAAAAATCAAGAAATATCAATATGGGCATCCTAGTATTGAAGAGATAAAAATGAAAGTGAGTCTAGGCAAGGCCTCAAAATTTAATATTGATGAGCAAGGAATATTATGGTACGGCGATAGACTGTGCGTTCCAAACCAAGAAGACCTCAAGGCTCAAATCTTGGAAGAAGCTTATACTGAGCCATATTCAATCCATCTAGGAGGCACAAAAATGTACAAAGATATTCATGCAAAATACTGGTGGCACGACATGAAGAGGGATATCGCCTCTTTCATTGCACGTTGCGATTCATGTCAACATATTAAGGCCAAGCACCAGAAATCAGCAGGCCTATTGCAACCACTGAAGGTACGTGAATGGAACTGGGATGAAATTGGCATGGACTTGATTGTTTGACTACCACGACCCCGACATGGACACGATGCCATATGGGTCATCACTGATTTACTCACCAAAGTGGACCATTTCATTTCCTTGAAGAACACTTATTCCACACAGAAGCTGGCCAGGCTCTATCTCGCCCGTATTGTCTGTTTACACAGAGTTCCAAAGACCATAGTGTTCTACAGAGGCACTCCGTTCACCTTAAGATTTTGGGATCACATACAACAAGCATTGGGAACACAGCTGGTGTTCAATACAACATATCATCCCGAAATAGGAGGACGGGCCGAGCGTGTGAACCAGATCTTGGAAGACATGCTCACAGTGTGTGTTCTAACTTACAGAACTAGTTGGGAAGACATCCTACCGTATGTCAAGTGTTGGTACAACAACAGTTATCAGGCCAGTCTATAAATTGTTGGAAATATGCCCTAGATGCAATGATAAATAGTTATTATTGTATTTCCTATTACAAAGACAATCATTTATTATCCATGCTATAACTATATTGAATAAAAACATAGATACATGTGTGAATACATGGACAAAATAATGTCCCTAGCAAGCCTCTAGTTGGCTAGCCAGTTGATCAAGGATAGTCAAGGTTTTCTGACTATGTGCAAGTGTTGTCGCTTGATAACTGGATCACATCATTAGGAGAATCATGTGATGGACAGACCCAAACTATAAACATAGCATATTGATCGTGTCGTTTTATTGCTATTGTTTTCTGCGTGTCAAGTATTTATTCCTATGACCATGAGATCATATAATTCACTGGCACCGGAGGAATACCTTGTCTGCATCAAACGTCGCAAGTAACTGGGTGACTATAAAGGTGCTCTACAGGTATCTCCTAAGGTGTACGTTGAGTTAGTATGGATCAAGACTGGGATTTGTCACTCCGTGTGACGGAGAGGTATCTTGGGGCCCACTCGGTAATACAACATCATACACAAGCCTTGCAAATAATGTGACTAAGTGTAAGTCACGGGATCTTGTATTATGGAACGAGTAAAGAGACTTGCCGGTAAAGAGATTGAACCCGCAGGGTCTACACACTTAAGGTTGTAGTATAGTTGAGTTATATGTGTGGTTACCGAATGTAGTTCGGAGTCCCGGATGAGATCACGGACGTCCCAAGGGTTTCCGTAATGGTCCAGAGATGAAGATTGATATATAGGATGGTTTCATTTGGTCACCGGAAAGTTTCAGGTATTACCGAGAGTGTACCGGGAGTGACGAATGGGTTCTGAGTGTTTACCGGGACGGGCCCACCCACCCGGGAGTGAGCCCAAGTCCCTAGGGTGGCGCACCAATTCCTTATTGGGCTGGTGGAGTCAGCCCAAGAGGGCTATGGGCCACATGAGAAAATACCAAAAGAAAAGAAAAAAGGGAAAGAGGGAGGTGGGAAGCAAGGGGAGGACTCCTCCTTCCCAAACCGAATTGGAGGAGTCCTCCTCCTCCTGGCGGCCGACACGCCTTGAGGTCTTGTGCCTCAAGGCTAGCCCCTCCCTCTCCTCCTATATATAGTGGTGGTTTAGGGCTTTTTGAGACACAACTTTGCCACGTGCAACTTTAGCCTATTCCACATAGTTTTACCTCTAGATCGGATTTCTGCGGAGCTCGGGTGGAGCCCTGCAGGAGTAGATCATCACCACCACCGCAGCGCCGTCACACTGCTGGAGAACTCATCTACTTCTCTGCCTTGCTTGCTGGATCAAGAAGGCCGAGATCACGGTCGAGCTGTACATGTGCTGAACGCGGAGGTGCTGTCCGTTCGGCGCTAGATCGGAACAGATCATGGGACGGATTGCGGGACGGTTTGAGGGACGGTTCGAGGGACGTGAACACGTTCCACTACATCAACCACGTTTCTTAATGCTTCCCGCTGAGCGATCTACAAGGGTACGTAGATCTAATCTCCACTCTTAGATGGACATCACCATGACAGGTCTTCATGTGCGTAGGATTTTTTTTGTTTCCCATGGAACGTTCCCCGGAAGTGGCATCATGAGCTATCTTCATGCGTAGATGTTACGTCGAGTAGAACACAAAAGGTTTTGTGGACGGTGATGTTCGATTTTCTGCCCTCCTTAGTCTTTTCTCGATTCAACGGTATTGTTGGATTGAAGCAGCTCGGACCGACATAACTCGTACGCTTACGAGAGACTGGTTTCATCGATTGACATGCAACCTCGTTGCATAAAGATGACTGGCGGGTGCCTGTTTCTTCAACTTTAGTTGAATTGGTTTTGACCGAGGCGGTCCTTGGAGAGTTTAAATAGCAATTTTCACATCTCCATTGTGGTTTTTGCATAAGTAAGATGCGATCGTACTAGATACCCATAGTAGCCACGTAAAACATGCAACAACAAATTAGAGGACCTCTAACTTGTTTTTGCAGGGTATGCTTGTGATATGATATGTCCAATGACGTGATCTGATATATTGGATGTATGAGATGACCATGTTGTAATAGTTAATATCGACTTGCACGTCGATGCTATGGCAACCGGCAAGAGCCATAGGGTTGTCTTTCAACTAACGTTTGTGTTTGCAGATGCGTTTACTATATTTCTAGGTCGTAGCTTTAGTAGTAATAGCATAGATAGCACGACAACCTCGATGGCGACACGTTGATGGAGATCATGATGATGGAGATAATGGTGTGGCGCCGGTGAAAAGAAGATCATGCCGGTGCTTTTGTGATGGAGATCAAGAAGCACAAGATGATGGACATATCATGTTACTTATTAATTGCATGTGATGTTAATCCTTTTATGCACCTTATTTTGCTCAGAACGACGGTAGCATTATAAGGTGATCTCTCACTAAAATTTCAAGACAAAATTGTGGTCTCCCCGACTATGCACTGTTGCGATAGTTCGTCGTTTCGAGACACCACGTGATGATCGGGTGTGATAGACTCAACATTCACATACAACGGGTGCAAAACAGTTGCACACGCGGAACACTCGGGTTAAACATGATGAGCCGAGCATGTGCGGACATGGCCTCCGAACACATGAGACCGAAAGGTCGAGCATGAATCGTATAGTTGATATGATTAGCATAGAGATGCTTACCACTGAAACTATTCTCAACTCACGTGATGATCAGACTTGAGTTAGTGAAATTCGGATCATGTACCACTCAAATGAATAGAGAGATGTACTTTTTGAGAGGGAGTTTATTAGTAATTTGATTAATTATACTCTAATTATCTTAAACATAGTCTAAGTCCACTTTGCAATATTTGTGTTGTAGATCAATGGCTCACACAACTGTCACCCTGAATTTTAATACGTTCTTAGAGAAAGCTAAGTTGAAAGATGATGGAAGTAACTTTGTAGACTGGGCTCGTAATCTTAAGTTGCTCCTGCAAGCTGGGAAGAAGGATTATGTCCTTAATGCTGCACTAGGACATGAACCACCCGCTACGGCTGACCAAGATGTTAAGAACACCTGGTTAAGACGTAAGGATGTCTACTCAGTAGTTCAATGTGCAGTCTTGTATGGCTTAGAGCTGGGACTTCAACGTTGCTTTGAGCGTCATGGAGCATATGAGATGTTCCAGGAGTTGAAGTTTATCTTTAGAAGAACGCCTAGATCGAGAGGTATGAGACCTCCTATAAATTCTATGCTTGCAAGATGGAGGAGAATTCGTCTGTCAGTGAACATGTGCTCAAAATGTTTGGGGTACTCAAACCGTCTAGCTGAGCTGGGTATTGAACTCTCGCAAGAAGCTATCACTAACAGAATTCTTCAATCACTGCCACCAAGCTACAAGACCTTTGTGTTGAACTATAACATGCAAGGTATGAAAAAGTCACCCGGTGAGTTATTCACGATGCTGAATGTCGCAGAGTCAGAACTCCGAAAAGAGCATCAAGTGTTGATGGTCAATAAGACCACTAGTTTCAAGAGAAACGACAAAGGCAAGAAGGGTAACTCCAAGAAGAGCGGCAAGCCTGTTGCCAATCCTATGAAGAAACCCAAGGCTAGGCCTAAGCCTGAAACAGAGTGTTATTATTGCAAGGGACTGGGTCACTGGAAGCGCAACTGCCCCAAGTATTTGGCTGATAAGAAGGTGATCAAGGAAAAATCAGGTATATTCGATATACATGTTATTGATGTGTACTTAACCAACTCTCATAGTAGTGCCTGGGTATTTGATACCGGTTCTGTTGCTCATATTTTCAACTCGAAATAGGAACTGCAGAATAAACGAAGGCTGGCGAAGGATGAAGTGACGATGCGCGTGGGAAATGGTTCCAAGGTTGATGCAATCGCCGTCGGCACAGTTTCACTTCAGTTACCATCGCGATTCGTTATGAAATTAAATAATAGTTATTTAGTGCCTGCGTTAAGCATGAACATTATATCTGGATCTTGTTTATTGCGAGACGGTTACTCGTTTAAGTCATAGAATAATGGTTGTTCTATTTCTATGAGTAATATCTTTTATGGTCATGCACCCAATGTGAGAGGATTGTTCATATTGAATCTTGATAGCGAAGATACACATACACATAACATTGAGACCAAAAGAGTTGGAGTTAACAATGATAGCGCCATGTTTTTGTGGCACTGCCACTTAGGTCATATTGGTGTAAAGAGCATGAAGAAACTCCATTCCGATGGACTTTTGGAGTCACTTGACTTTGAATCACTTGATAGACGCGAACCATGCCTCATGGGCAAGATGACTAAGACTCCGTTCTCCGGAACAATGGAGCATGCAAGTGACTTGTTGGAAATCATACATACCGATGTGTGCGGTCCGATGAGTGTGGAGGCACGCGGCGGATATCATTATTTTCTCACCTTCACTAACGATTTGAGTAGGTATGGATATATCTACTTGATAAAGCACAAGTCTGAAACGTTTGAGAAGTTCAAGCAATTTCAGAGTGAAGTTGAAAATCATTATAACAAGAAGATCAAGTTCCTACGGTCTGATCGTGGGGGTGAATATCTGACTTTCGAGTTTGGTGCTCACTTAAGACAATGTGGGATTTGTTTCACAGTTGACACCGTGTGGAACACCACAACGTAATGGTGTGTCCGAACGTCATAATCATACTTCGGTAGAGATGGTGCGATCTATGATGTCTCTTACCGATTTGCCGTTATCGTTTTGGGGTTATGCATTAGAGACAGCTGCATTCACTTTAAAAAGGGCACCATCAAAATACGTTGAGACGACACCATATGAACCGTGGTATGGCAAAAGACCGAAATCGTCGTTTCTTAAAGTTTAGGGATGTGATGCTTATGTCAAAAAGCTTCATCCTGAAAAGCTGGAACCCAAAGCGGAAAGGTGCGTCTTCATAGGTTACCCAAAGGAGACGGTTGGGTACACCTTCTATCTCAAATCCGAGGGCAAAGTGTTTGTTGCTAAAAACAGATCTTTTCTTGAGAAGGAGTTTCTCTCGAAAGAATTGAGTGGGAGGAAGATATAACTTGATGAGGTTGTCGAACCTCTAACCCCTCTAGATGGTGGCGTAGGTCAAGGGGAAACCCCTGTCGTTGCGACGCTGGTTGAGGAGGAAGTTAATGATGATGATCATGAAACTTCGGATCAAGTTCCTATCGGACCTTGCAGGTTGACAAGATCACATACTAATCCGGAGTGGCACGGTAATCCTGTCTTATCAATCATGTTGTTAGACAACAATGAACCTGCGAATTATGAAGAAGCAATGGTGGGCCTGGATTCCAACAAATGGCTGGAGGCCATGAAGTCCGAGATAGGATCTATGTATGAAAACAAAGTGTGGCCTTTGGAAGTATTACCCGAAGGCCGAAAGGCTATTCCGAACAAATGGATCTTTAAAAAGAAGACGGACGTAGACGGTAATGTGACTGTTTATAAAGGTCGACTTGTGGCAAAGGGTTTTTCACAAGTTCAAGGAGTTGACTACGATGAGACATTCTCACCGGTAGCGATGGTTAAGTCCGTCCGAATCATGTTAATATATTTCCTGTTACAAAGATAATAATTTATTATCCATGCTATAATTGTATTGAATGAAAACATAGATACATGTGTGAATACATAGACAAAACAATGTCCCTAGCAAGTCTCTAGTTGGCTAGCCAGTTGATCAAGGATAGTCAAGGTTTTCTGACTATGTGCAAGTGTTGTCGCTTGATAACTGGATCACATCATTAGGAGAATCATGTGATGGACTAGACCCAAACTATGAACGTAGCATATTGATCGTGTCGTTTTATTGCTATTGTTTTCCGCGTGTCAAGTATTGATACCTATGACCATGAGACCATATAACTCACTGGCACCGTAGGAATACCTTGTGTGCATCAAACGTTGCAACGTAACTGGGTGATTATAAAGGTGCTCTACAGGTATCTCCGAAGGTGTCCGTTGAGTTAGTATGCATCAAGACTGGGATTTGTCACTCCGTGTGACGGAGAGGTATCTCGGGGCCCACTCGGTAATACAACATCACGCACAAGCCTTGCAACCAATGTTACTAAGTGTAAGTCACGGGATCTTGTATGATGGAACGAGTAAAGAGACTTGCCGGTAACGAGATTGAAATAGGTATGCGGATACCGACGATCGAATCTCGGGCAAGTAACATACTGAAGGACAAAGGGAATGACATACGGGATTATATGAATCCCTGGCACTAAGGTTGAACCGATAAGATCTTCGGAGAATATGTAGGATCCAATATGGGCATCCAGGTCCCGCTATTGGATACTGACCGAGGAGTGTCTTGGGACATGTCTACATAGTTGTCGAACCCGCAGGGTCTGCACACTTGAGGTTCGATCATGTTTTAGTATAGTTGAGTTATATGTGTGGTTACCAAATGTTATTCAGAGTGCCGAATGAGATCACAGAAGTCATGAGGGTTTCCGTAATGGTCCGGAGACGAAGATTGATATATAGGATGGTTTCATTTGATCACCGGAAAGTTTCGGGCATTATCGGTAGTGTACCGGGAGTGACGAGTGGGTTTCGGGTGTTTACCTGGAGGGGCCCACCCACCCGGGAGTGAGCCCAAGGCCCTAGGGTGGTGCACCAAGTCCTTGTTGGGTTGGTGGAGTCAGCCCAAGAGGGCTATGGCGCCACATGAGAAAATACCAAAAGAAAAAGAAGGGAAAGAGGGAGGTGGGAAGGAAGGGAAGGACTCCTTCCCAAACCAAATTGGAGGAGGAGTCCTCCTCCTCCTGGCGGCCGGCGCACCTTGAGGCCTTGTGCCTGAAGGCTATCCCCTCCCCCTCCTCCTATATATAGTGGTGGTTTAGGGCTTTTTGAGACACAACTTTGCCACGTGCAACTCTAGCCTATTCCACATAGTTTTACCTCTAGATCGGATTTCTGCGGAGCTCGGGCAGAGCCCTGCAGGAGTAGATCATCACCACCACCGGGGCGCCATCACGCTACCAGAGAACTCATCTACTTCTCCGCCTTGCTTGCTGAATCAAGAAGGCTGAGATCATCATCGATCTGTACGTGTGCTGAACGCGGAGGTGCCGTCCGCTTGGTGCTAGATCGGAACGGATCGTGGGACGGATCGCGAGACGGTTCATGGGACGGTTCGAGGGATGTGAAGACGTTCCACTACATCAACCTTGTTTCTTAACGTTCTCGCTGAGCGATCTACAAGGGTACGTAGATCTAATCTGCACTCATAGATGGACATCACCATGATAGGTCTTCGTGTGCGCAGGAATTTTTTTGTTTCCCATGCAACGTTCCCCAACACTAATTCAGCCTTTGAAGCCTTGTATGGGCGAAGATGTCGTACACCGCTGAATTGGCCAGAGACTGGTGACAGTCGTATCTTTGACCTGCAAATGCTTCAAGAAGCTAAGGACAAAGTGAAACTCATCACAGAGAAACTCAAAACGTCTGAGAGTCATCAAAAGAGTTATTATGATCGAAAGCATCGAGACGTCAGTTTTGAGCCAAATGAATATGTATACCTCTGAGTATCTCCAATGAGGGTTCTACAAAGGTTTAAGGTCAAAGGAAAATTGGCACCTCGCTTCATCGTGCCCTTTCGAATAATTGCACGGAGAGGCAAGGTAGCCTACCAGCTAGAACCACTACAGGAATTAGCTTCTTTGCTGTCTGCCATCACAGACGGCAAAGAGTCAATCCCGGACGGCAAAGAGAGTACCATAGACGGCAAAGAATCTCACGGCCGGCAAAATTTCTGCGTCAGCCTACGACGACATTGTAGCTTCTTTGCCGTCTGTCTCCCCAAAGCGGACAACAAAGAGCTTTGCCGTCAGCTTTTCATAGGAGCAGTCGGCAAAGTGGTCGAGACGGCAGCCGACATGCTTATTTGTCGTCTGCCTCCCCTCTTCTGTGCCGTCTGCCTCCCCCTCTTCATTGTCGTCTGCCTCCCCCTCTTTCTCCCCCCTCCTCTGTGCTGTCTGCCTCCCCCCTTCTTTGCCGTCTTCCTCCCTCCACTCTTTGCCGTCTGCCTACCCCTCTCCCCCTCCTCTGTGCCCTCTTCTTTGCCGTCTGCCCCCTGGAAGCAGACGACAAAGATACTATATGGCGAGCTGCTACTGCCCAGGTTGCACAGCTGGGCACCACGTGGCACCTTTGCCGTCGGTCAGCTGATGGCAAAGGCCTTTGCCATCAGCTGGCAGATGGCAAAGAGCCTATATTGTCACATTTTTTTTATTTTTTCTATTTCATAGCACATATACATATAATTCATAGCACATATATGATAAATAGGTCACAGCACATATATGATATACATATAAAGCTCATCAATGCCATTTGTTGATCAACGTACATCCCATATATCAAAAGAACCAACACATACAAAGTTTCATCCATATATACATACATATAGTTGCACATATATTGTTCATCCATATATACATATACATATAGTTCCACATTGTTCATCAACTCAAATAAAAACGGAAACTAAAGCACTCCAATGCCAGCTTCCATGCATGTAGTACATCCAATCTGCAAAATGGGAATAAGAAAGTCAGAAGAAGAAGAGCAACAACATATATATGACAAATAAGCTAAATTGAAGAAGAAAGAGAAGAAGCAAGAAGATAACAAGGAGAAGAAACACAAGAAGGAGGAGGAGGAGGAGGAGGAGGGGAAGGGGAAGGAGAAGGAGGAGGAGAAGAAGAAAAAAGAAGAGAAGAAGGAGGAGAAGAAGGTGGAGAGAAGAAGAAGGAGGGATCCTTCTCCTTCTTCTCATCCTTCTCCTTCTTCTTCTCTTCTTCTCCTCCTCCTTCTTCTTCTTCTCCTTCTCCTTCTCCTTCTCTTCTTCTTCTCTTCTTCTTCTTCTTCTTCTTCTTCTTCTTCTTCTTCCTTCTCTTCATTTCTCCTCTTCTCCTCTTCTTGGAGCTAAAGTAGCTAACTATGTCTTTTTGGAGCTAAATGGGCTAATTATGTCATTATAGAGGAAAACCATCTAAGTATATAATATTAACGATCTAACCAAGGTTCTTATGCCATTTTGAGCTTATAATGTCTTTTAGGAGCTAAATTGGCTAATTATGTCATTGTTGGGGAAATTAAGGCAAGGAGAATATGAAAGAGGAGAAGAAAGAGGAGGAGGAGAAGAAGAAGAAGAAATAAAGAAGAAGGAGGAGAAGGAGGAGGAGGAGGAGAAGGACTAGAAGGTCCTTGGCCTTCTCCTCCTTCTCCTCCTCCTTTTTCTCTTCTTATTCTTCTTTCTTTTCATTTTTCCTTTTTCTTCTCCTCTTCTCCTCTTCTTGGAGCTAAATTAGCTAACTATGTCTTTTTGGAGCTAAATGGGCTAATTATCCCATTTTAGAGAAACAAGCTAAGTATATAATATTAATGAGCTAACCAAGGTTCTTATGCCATTTTGAGCTTATTATGGCATTTTGGAGCTAAATGGGCTAATTATGTCATTGTTGGGGAAATTAAGGCAAGGAGAATATAAAAGAGGAGAAGAGAAACTTACCGTAGTGGTCATCAAGGAGGAGAAACACCTGGAGAAGGGTCGTGCGATGCCACTCGGGAGTTATTCTGCAGAATAGATATTGTGCAATGTCTCAGTTAGCATGATGACACTCCATTATTAATACTAGTTTATAATGAAACTCACCGTTCCAATCGAAGAGAAGACGGGCATCGACGGAGGGACTTGACCGCTCTTCTCGCACAAACCGTGAAGAGTGGGTCGTATTAGTTAGTAATCAAACAGACATTACACACATGATTTGGCTAATGTGAAAAAAAACTTACCACAAAAAGCTCGTACATGGCCCATTGACCCGCCTCATTCTCGGACCTCTCCTCCTCAATCTATCATGCCATCGTCTGGTCCCTCTCATCAAGAGCAGCCTAACTTGCCAATCTCTCTTTCTCAAGAGCAGCCTCAAGAGCAGCCTGGCTTGCCAATCTCTCTTTCTCAAGAGCAGTCTGGTTGGCCAATCTCTCTTTCTGAAGAGCAGCCTGAAACACCATTCCTCGTTACCACAGTAATGATCTATGGTGACACACATAATGAAATGGATGAAAATGTTCTTAGTCCGTACAACTAACCTTGATGGCAAGATCGACTGGCCGTGGACGACGCATTATCTCAGGACAGCTGCTCGACTGGCGCGCCTTGATCTCCGGGAGAGTGAGTGGACAACGTATTATCCCATCTCCAATGGATATCGAGCCATGGGGCCTCCCGCCACCAGATATCATCACCAAATCTGGATCCAAAGGTTCCTGGCTAGGGTTAAAGTCATCCCCTTTCGTAGCCTTCCCCGCGTCCCTGTATGCCACGAGCTTCTGGTGGGATGATATGTTGGTGAAGTTATTGGGATCATCCAGGTCAGACTCAGAGAATGCCTTCGCCTTCTTGTACGAGGCAGTATGGTCCATGCCATAAAGGTCGTACAAGTGTGGCATCTCCGTCTTATTGTGATGCGCCTAAAAGGGAGGAACAAAATATTAGTATGAAGAATGAATTGCATGAATCATGAAGCAAATGACATACCCAGTTTCGTCCGAACTAAAGTAAGTTGGCGCTGCCTTGATGGTGTGGCACACCAACCATTTGGCTACGCTGATCCTTCGCATTCTCGTGGACGGCTCGCCAGCTGCCTGTGCACCACTCATCAACCAACGCCTCCCAACAATCCATCTTATCCGCACACCATCTTGGGGGCACCTGTAAGTTATTAGAAAGAATTTTGAGCGCTACGCTTATGAATGAAATCAAGAAAACTATGTAGAAGGACTTAAGAATATGTAATTACCTTCATGTATTGCTCCTCCTTCAGAAACTTTCCGCGGCAATCCTTCTTCTTCTTCTTAATACCACGTGTGGCGTAGTAATCTCGAATAAACTGCGGCCGAGCCTCGTGGCGCAAGTTCTGTAGTAACCGCCTACACTCGGCCTCGAGTACACTGGCCGCCTCCTACTCATATCCATCCTCACACCTATAGAAGGTCTGCAATCAAACGTGAAAACACCGATTAGTACAATAATTAGCTATATTGTTAATTTTAGATTTTGTAAAAGGATAATTTAACCAAAAGCTCTTGATCACCATCTCGGCCCTCGTGTGGCACAAGACACCATCTATAATCTCCTCCGGCGGGGCCTGCGCAGCCTCGTAGTGCTCCCAGGAAAATCCTAGTGTAGGAACCTGACCGTCACCAGGCAACGTGACAAACCCCGGGAAATTTGTCCGGCAAAGCACACCAAGGATAGAGTTCAGCCTCGGATTCCAAAAGGGTGTACCCATCCCGTGCAATATGATAAGGTCAACGCATTAGATATTTGAACAAACTTGAAGGCAAAAGCTAAAAAAAGAGTAAATGTACTTACCTATCTCCTTCAGGTTTAATCACCGGCCTCTGCTCGCGGGTAGCCGACATGACCGAGAGACGTGTACTACCACGCTTGTACACGGTGGCCGCGTCCACCTGCACATTGCCCTCACTATCCGTAAGCTCATCCCCGCCATCCCCGCCCCCTGAGCCACCCGGACCCTCGGTCCAATCCGGCAACTCGGTACGATCCGGCCAGGTCTCCCATTCGGGCCTCTCCACGTCGGGTGAAGCCTCCGCAACCGTAGTCTCGTGGGCCGAATGCACCCTGACCCGAGGCTGCTCCTAGACCGGAGTCTCATGTGACGAATGCCCGTCAACACGAGTCTCCTGGAACGGAGTCCCCGTAGCCTCCTACGCAAACGGGTCGACCATAGTAGTCCTATGCTCGGGTGAATGAGCTGGTGGTGGTGGCGAGGACGGCTCAACAGTCCTCCTGGATCTTCCGCGGCCACCGCCTCTCCCTGTACCCTTCCCCTTCTTCCCTACCCGACCAGCACCTCTCCCAGTGGGCAATGCCGCCGACGAAGAAGAACCCACGGGTGGTGTCGACAAACTGTTTGCCAAGGCTCTACGGAGAGATAGGGGTGGAAGGGAAGTACCCCCCTCATGCGGGGCGCCTCAGAAGAACCCGTCGAGTGATCTGGACCAGCGCCCACCATCTTTCAACACCTGGTGACCTGCCATGATAAAGATTAAAAGAAATTAGTACAACATAAAAAAATTGAATAAGTGAAATGAATAATAATATGTACATGAATAACAAAGATTAAAATATATATAATTTAAGTTGTGAATCTTCCAAACTAATAATCATCATCAATAAATGCATCATCATCATCACTATCACGAATGTCTTCATGAATGACGTGCTCGTCGGGTTCAACGGCGTGAAGTTGTGAAAGGCCTTCCTTTAATCATTGAAGCATTGACAGGTCATCCGCATCAGTAACCTCTACGAGTTCCAGGTCTTCTGGTTCCAGCTCAGGGCTGGAGTCGGATTCATTGTCGTTGTCTACTTCCATGTTCTTGGGTGAAGCACGACGGTTCTTGAAACGTTTCTTGGAAAGACGTGTTTCTTGGAAGAATTCTCCATCATATGTGTCTGGGTTAATGTGAGGTTCATAATCCTATTCATTTGGGAGAGGTGGTCTGACATGTGGTGGCACTTCATAAACAACATACCAACCTTCCAGATTCTTATCCGTTTGGCATGTCCACGGTAGATAGAAAACTTGGGTCGCCTATTGAGCCGTAATATAGACATCGGTAACATCTACATGGGTGTTTGGATTGATTTCAACTAGTCCTATATTTTCATGAGTCCTTCTAGTCTTCTTCGGCTGGAACCAATAACATTTGAAGACTACGACGTTCGGTGGGTTTTCACCATAGAATTGAAGTTCATAAATTGCTTCAACTCTTCCATAATACTCGATAACACCTTCGCCGATAGCAGAGACACCACAATTTGTAGATTTCTGGTCGGGCATAGATAGCTCTTTGCCAAAGGTATGAAAGAGATACCCGTTGATGTTGTATTTCTCAAATGAACGGACCTTATAGTCAAAACCATTAGCGACTTGTATCAATTCAACGTCCATAGACTCTGAATTAGCCTACAAGTTTAATACGAAATGATTGTTGCATTAGCCGCAAGTTAGACCAAGAAATGAAATGATCCATTATTTATAATTACCGTTTGTTTGAACCAAGAGATGAAACCGGGATAGCCGCCTCCCGTCTTTGACAGAAGCTCATACTCTTCGACGGAATCATTTTCAATCACCGCTCCATCCGAGAATTTGGCGACGTAACGGCTGTTTGAAATATCCGGGAATAAGAGCAGTTCAAATGAATTTGAAGTTACGGAAAAATGTGCCGAGAACTCACTCGATGTATGGCCGCACTTCTGTTAGGTTGTTGAAGATATACAACAAAATGTTCTGCCATTCTTCGACATCCAACGTTATTGGTTTCGAAGCACTGGCTGGTGCGAGCTTCCCTTTGAATAGGCTGAGGTTGGACCCACCTATTTTAGGGTCTGCATCATTGTGCCGAGGCTTCGGATTATGCAAATGATGATTTTTGGCTTCGTAGTGTGCTGTCTCAAACTTTGCCACCTCCTCAGTAATGAATGCCTCAACCATCGATGCTTCAATTCTACGCTTATTTTTACATTTAGCTCGAAGGGTCATCTTCATCCTCTCAGTTGCGTAGCACCAACGATTTTGCATGGGCCCACCCAATCTTTCCTCGGTTGGTAGATGTAAAATCAAATGCTGCATTGGATTAAAGAAGCCCGGTGGAAATATCTTCTCTAACTTGCACAACAACTCCGGTGCAAACTCCTCCATGTCTTATACCACGCCAGGCGACAATTCTTTCGCACAAAGAACACGGAAGAAATAGCTCAGCTCCGCCAGTACTAGCCGTTCATCCTCAGGAATAAAGCCAAGTAACATCACCGGCATTACCCGCTCTAGCCATATGTGCCAATCATGACTCTTGAGACCAAAGATTTTTAATTTCTTAAGACTCGCTCCCCTCTTCAGATTCGCTGCATACCCATGGGGGAACATCAAGAGCATTTTGACCCACAAGATAATTTCCCTCATAGCTGGCCTTCCAAGATTGAACCAGGCCTTTGTCTTCGACCACTTCTGCTTTCCTTTGCCTTCTCGCATGTTTTGTAACGGTCTATGACATAGTTTCTCTTGATCGACTCTAGCCTTAGTATTATCATTTGTCTTCCCATCTATGTCGAACAATGTACCAAAAATAGCCTCTCCGATATTCTTTTCAGTGTGCATCATGTCGATATTGTGTGGAAGAAGGAGGTCTTTGAAGTAAGGCAGATCCCAGAAGCATGGCTTGTGAGTCCAGGCGTGTTTTGAATTATACCCCTTGAAATACCGTGGACACTCTGGATCAGGCTCGAGGGCGTTTAACTGATCTAGGATCTGTTGGCGTGTGAACGCAGGTGGTGCCAAGTTTTTGACAACTTTACCTTTGGTAAAGTTCTTCTTGTCTTTTCTGAACTGATGGTCTGGATCCAGGAACTGTCTATGCAAGTCAAAGCAAGAATACTTCTGACCCTCCTGCAACCAATGAAACTGAAGAGCTGCCTTGCATTGGGGGCACGGGAACCTTCCATGCACACACCATCCAGAGAATAGCGCATACGCTGGCAAGTCATGCATAGAGTACATGTACCACACATGCATTTTGAAGTTCTCTTTTCTAGCGGCATCGTATGTCTTGACCCCATTATCCCAAGCTTCTTCCAATTCATCCTTAAGCGGTTGCAGGTACACATTCATATTCTTCCTCGGATAATTGGGCCCTGGAATTATCAACGTCAGAAATATGTTCTTTCTTTGCATAATCTGCCCGGGGGGAGAGATTGAGTGGAATGACAAATACAGTCCAACAACTGTATTGGGTTGCCGTCATGCCAAAGGGATTAAAACCATCCGTGGTGGCGCAGACTCGAGGATTCCTTGGATCTGCCGCTTTATCCTGATGCAATCCATTGAAATGTTTCCACGCTTCCCCATCCGATGTGTGTACCACCATCTTATTCCCATCCGCATCTAGTTCGGTTCTTTTGCCCAATTTGTGCCATGTCATCTGTCTGGCTGTCTCTTCTACCATGAAAAGACGTTGAAGTCTTGGTACGTTTGGCATATACCGAAGAACACGAAGTGCTATTTTGGTCTGCCTCTGCTCACCCATACCGTTGTCTACCACAAGATACCTGCAAGACTCGCAATTGGGACAATAGTCCAAGTGTGCATACTCCTTCCTAAATAAGACACATCCTTTCTCACATGCATCTATCTTCTCATAGGTCATCTTAAGTACACGAAGTATTTTGTCCCACTGGTACAGGTTTGCAGGCATGACATGGCCTTTGGGTAGGAAGCGTCCAAATAGTGTCATCATCGCGTCGTAGCATTCTCTTCCCAAGTTGAACTGAGCCTTCAGAGCCATTACTTGTGCAATTGCATCCAGCTGACAGAGCTTGGTGTGCTCATGGAGAGGATGTTTTGAAGACTCCAACATTTCATAAAAGGCCTTTGCAGATTCCTCCATCTCATCTTCCGAATCTCGAGCATCATGAAAGTCTTGCACCATGTCTTCGATCCCGGTACCATGCTCGTCCGTGCGACGACGGACCACCTCAGCTCTTGTGCGTTGTATAGGCTCGCCATGAAATGTCCACACTGTATAATTAGGCTTAAAACCCCTCCTCTGCAGGTGTTTAATCATTACAGCCTCTGTCGTCTTTTTATAGTTGTCGCATCCAGGACAGGGGCAATAGTTTCTTTCCTGGCCATTTGCGAATGCGGCTTTCAGAAATTCCTTTGTTTTTACAAACCATTCTTTCGTCATCTCTTTCTGACTAGGGTGACCGGTATACATCTACGCATGATCACTCATCTTGCCTAGCTACTAAAGACAGAAGAAATATATTTATATATAATTTAGCATTTATATTCATCGGTTAATCAGGTTCGCCATTTTTATTACATCCAGGCAACCTACACGCTAATAGGTAAAGATAGGTCCTAATCCCACCCGAGTATGTGTAGATTGGGTTCGTTTTCCCATGCTCTGCTCCGGATCCAATGCAAAATTTCGGCAACACCTCCCCGCTGTTCTCCTGATACACGTCTCCGCAATAAACAGAGAGGATGTGCATCCAGAGAACAACAGGGAGGCACTGACGAAATTCCGCATCAGATCCAGAGCACAGCATACGGGAAAACGAACCCAATCTACACATACTCGGGCTATCCATGGATAATGTTGGACAATTCGAAAGGATGGCGGTTATAAATATGCAAAGACATGCATATTTATAGATGTCGCCCTTTCAAATGGGAGACGCATACTGGTCACGCATACTGATAAATTAATTTAATTACCTAAATCTAGAAAGTTTCATCTGGAAACCGAGCCATAGTAAATGAAGGGGCGGGGAGGAGATGAAATTTGTACTGACCCACGAATGCAGGGGCGGAGCTCGTACAACGCACGGGCAGGTCTTCACACAACAGACCTCACAGCGACGAGACAACTATCACATGTAAATCCACCCGATCAACACAAATATTCTAATTATGTCATTTTAGAGGAAAGCAAGTTAAGAATATAATATTCATGAGCTAACCAAGGTTTTTATGCCATTTTGTAGCTAAATGGGCTAATTATCTCATTGTTGGGGAAAATAAGGTCAGGAGAATAAGATAGAGGAGAAGAAAGAGGAGGAGGAGGAGAAGAAGAAGATATCAAGAAGAAGGAGAAGGAGGAGGAGGAGAAGAAGGAGGAGAAGAAGGAGGAGGAGAAGGTATTCTTCTTCTCTTCTTCTCTTCTTCTTCTCTTGTTCTTTTCTTCTTCTTTTCTTCTTCTCCTTCTTATTTTTGTCTTCTCCTCCTCCTCCTCTTCTTCTTCTTCTTCTTCTTCTTCTTCTTCTCCTCCTCCTCCTCCTCCTCTTCTCCTCTTCACGTCCTCCTCCTCTTCTTCTTCTTCCTATTCTTTCTATTAAGCTAACTAACTAACTAACCTAACTAATAAAGCTAACTAAACCTATCGCTAAACCTAGATAGCACTAAATAGCAAAAAAATAACAAAAACAGAATCTACCACTAAGTAACTAAAAAAGAATCTAGCTACCACTAATTAACAAAACAAAATCTACCACTAAACTACCTACTAAATCTACTAATTAACTAACTAAATCTACCAACTAACTAAACTACAACTAAAACTACTAATTAACTAACCTACCAACTAAACTATATATGCCACTAAATCTGTTAATTAGCAAAAAAAGAAAAAAAGGACTCACTGGAGGGGGGGGGGGGGCAGGGAGGAGGAGGGTGCAGCGGTGGAGGAGAGGGTGGTGGTGGCGGAGGGGGTGGTGGTTGAGAAGGGGCGAGCTCCGAAGGAGGTGGTGGAGGAGGAGGTCCCGGGGAGGAGGAGGGGGCGCAGGGAGGCCGGAGGAGGGCACAGGGAGGCCAAAGGAGGAGGGGGCGGCGGCGTAGGGAGGCCGGAGGCCGGACGAGGGAGGAGGAGGGGGCGCAGGGAGGCCGGAGGAGGAGGGGGCGCAGGGAGGCCGGAGGAGAAGGGGCGGCGGCGCAGGGAGGCCGGAGGAGGGCGCGGCGGCGGTGGTGGTGTCGGGGGGGGTGAGAGAGAGGGGTGTGGGGTGGCTGTTAGGGGTGAGAGAGAGGCGCGTGGGGGTGGGGCTAATGGCCGTTAGGGCGCACCCTCTTTGCCGTCCGCCTCCCGATGGCATAGAGGAGAAAAGCGGACGACAAAGAGAGAGGTCGTTTGGGGGGAGAGAGGGGGTGCGGGGTGGGCCAGCCGAGCGCTTTGCCGTCTGCCTAAGTGATGTTTGCCGTGAGCCCAGCTCTTTGCCGTCAGCCTGAGTGGTGTTTTCCGTGAGCCAGCAGACGACAAAGAAGCAACAGATGGCAAAGACCCTCTTTGCCATCAACCTTCTCTTTGCCGTATGGTTTCTGGTAGCTGATGGCAAAGAGGGTCTTTGCCATCAGCCAGCAGACAGCAAAGAAGCAGCAGATGGCAAAAAACTGTTTTCCAGTAGTGTACTACACATTGAATTGTGAGACGTAAATGACGTCTTTCACATATCACAATTAAGAAAGTGCGTGAGCAACCCACACAAGAGAGTATCAGACGACGACATATATGTTCAACCAGACCTTACTTATCGTGAGCACCCAGTAAAAACTTGGAAGAATTGGAAAGAAGGACACATCAAAAGGTAACCACATTTTACAAAGCTCAATGGAGCAACCACCCTGAGGATGAAGCAACTTGGGAAAGAAAGGAATTTCTACGCACAGAACATCCACACTTGCTTGAAGGATGTTTGAAATCTCGAGGACGAGATTTTTCCTAAGGCGGTAGGTGTTGTAACACCCACTAAATTTTTATTTGGATTTTTGAAGTTTTATTTATTTTAAAGCGCGTTATTGGATTATTTTTATATAAAACCTCATTGAAATATTTTGGAAAACTTATTCTTGAGAAAATTTCTCGTCAGACTTCTTGAAATAACTCCTGGTTTGACAAGAGATTCTACCTGGTTCTTACATGAGAGAATTCTTATTGTGATAATTTCATCTCTTACTTTATTTGAAATTAACAAATTGGTTTATGCTCAAAGTTTTCCTCTGAAATTCTTACTCATTCCTCCCCTCTCTTAATTTCAAAGTTTTCATTCCAATGACCCTCTTTTATCGGAACGACATCATCTAAAACAGGTTCACAAAGTTTTGGATGTATTTGTTATTTTTATCTATTTTAAAATAACTCTATCAATTTTCTATAATAATTTTTGGACCCCAAAAATTTGCAAAGGAACCCATAGTTCCCCTTAGCTTGTGACCCCAAGTAAGCTATCAATGATAGCCCTAGGTACCCTCAATCTACTTGACCAAAAACTTTTTGTTTTGCAATTCAAATTTTTCAAAATCTGTTTGACTAAAATTTGGACCAGATTCAATCTTTTTGACGAGAACCCATAGTTTTCAGCCCCAAAATTATGAAATAATTTAGGCAGCCTCTAGAAGCAATGGGAAGCCTCGCCTCCATGTTGTAGACCCAAACTCGTTTTCCTCATGCCGATTGCATTTCGTCGAGCACATGGCGTGCGCTTTATGAGTGATGGGTCAAGATCGACCACAATCTCAACAGTGCCACGCGTTGGCGCTTGCTCCTTGTTCCCCCGAGCTTATCCTTGGGTCGCACACTCGTTTGGTCGCACCTGGGCATTGGTGGTGAGCTGGCTTGCGGGCGCCAACCTTCACAGCGACATTGTGACGTCTGCGGCCGATGATAGTGAGCAAGACCAGCTGGCCAACATTGTTCATCGCCTCTGCTAGCTCCGCGTGGCCCTTGTGCAACCTGCAGCCTGTTGCCCCGCTCTGCAAGACCATCACCGTGGCATGGATGTGCCAGAGTGCGTCGATTGCAGCCGCTGCACCCGTGAGCACTATTCCATTGAGCTGCTGCATTAGTAGACCATTGAGCTTTTTAGGTGAAAATGTTGGGGAACGTTGCATGGGAAACAAAATTTTTCCCTCGCACACGAAGACCTATCATGGTGATGTCCTATCTACGAGAAGAGATTAGATCTACGTACCCTTGTAGATCGCTAAGCGGGAAGCGTTAAGAAACACGGTTGATGTAGTGGTACAGCTTCGTGATTCAAATCACCGTCGTCCCACGATCCGTTCCGATCTAGCGCCGAACGGACGTCACCTCCGCATTCAGCACACGTAAAACTCGATGACGATCTCGGCCTTCTTGATCCAGCAAGAGAGACGGAGAAGTAGATGATTTCTCCGGCAGCGTGACGGCGCTCCGGTGGTGGTGATGATCTACTCCCGCAGGGCTCCGCCCGAGCTCCGCAGAAATCCGATCTAGAGGAAGAACTACGAGGTGTAGGTTTGAGTTGCACGTGGCAAAAGTTGTGTCTCGAAAGTCCTAAACCTCTAGTATATATAGGAGGAGGGGAGAGTCAGCCTTGGGCAGCCTTGGCGCAGCAAGGAAACCCTCCTTGGGTCGGCTAAAGTGGGAGGGAGGAGTCCTTCTCCAATCCCACTTGGATTAGGGCTCCTTCCTTATTTTCCCACCTCTTTTGGTTTTTCCTCATGGGCTTTCCTTGGATGACTTTGTCAGCCCATTATACCTTATTGTACATCCAATAAACCCATGTGGACCCCTTGGGGCGTGGTGGTCCCACCCAGTGGGCCCCCGGAACCCATTCGTCACTCTCGGTACACTGCCGGTAATGCCCGAAAACTATCCGGAACCCAAGCACCAACTTCCTATATATCAGTCTTCGTTTCCGGATCATTCCGGAAACCCTCGTGACATCCATGATCTCATCTGGGACTCTGAACAACCTTTGGTCAACATCACATGTAATTCAACTATACTAATACATCATCGAACCTTAAGTGTGCAGACCCTGCGGGTTCGAGAACTAGGCAGACATAACCCGAGACACATCTCGGTCAATATCCGATAGCGGGACCTGGATGCCCATATTGGATCCTACATATTCTACGAAGATCTTGTCGGTTGAACCTCTATGCAAGGATTCATATAATCCCATATAACATTCCCTTTGTCCTTCGGTATGTTACTTGCCCGAGATTTGATCGTCGGTATCCCTATACCTATTTTAATCTCGTTACTGACAAGTCTCTTTACTCGTTCCGTAACACAAGATTCCGTGCTTACACTTGAGTCACATTCCTTGCAAGGCTTGTATGTGATGTTGTATTACCTAGTGGGCCCCGAGATACCTCTCCGTCACACGGAGTGACAAATCCCAGTCTTGATCCATGCTAACTCAACGGACACCTACGGAGATACCTGTAGAGCACCTTTATAGTCACCCAGTAACGTTGTGACATTTGATACACACAAGGCATTCCTCTGATGGTCATAGGAATGAATACTTGACACGCAGAAAACAATAGCAACAAAATAACATGATCACATGCTATGTTTATAATTTGGGTATTGTCCATCAGATGATTCTCCTAATGATGTGATCCCGTTATCAAGTGACAACACTTGTCTATGGCCAGGAAACCTTGACCATCTTTGATCAATTAGCTAGTCAACTAGAGGCTTACTAGGGACAGTATTTTGTCTATGTATCCACACATGTATTTGTGTTTTTGATCAATACAATTATAGCATGGATAATAAACGATTATCATGAACAAAGAAATATACTAATAACTAATTTATTATCGCCCCTATGGCATATTTCCAACAGTCTCCCACTTGCACTAGAGTCAATAATCTAGTTCACATCTCTATGTGATTTTAACGAATCCAACAGCCATACAGTTCTGGGGTTTGATCACGTCTTGCTTGTGAGAGAGGTTTTAGTCAACGGTTCTGAACCTTTCAGATCCATGTGTTCTTTACATATCTTTATGTCATCTTATAGATGTTGTTACTACGTGCTATTCGGAAATATGCCAAATGTCCACTCTACTATACGAATCCGTTTTACTACTCAAAGTTATTCGGATTAGAGTCAAAGCTTGAATCGACGTATCCCTTTACGACGAACTCCTTAACCACCTCCATAATCGAGAAAAATTCCTTAGTCCATTAGTTACTAAGGATAACTTTGACCGTCGTTTAGTGATTCAATCCTAGATCACTCTTTGTACCCCTTGACAAATTCATGGCAAGGCACACATCAGATGCAGTACACAACATGGCATACTTTAGAGTCTATGGTAAGGCATAGGGGACGACCTTCGTCCATTCTCTTTCTTCTGCCTTGGTCGGGCTTTGAGTCTTACTCAAATTCACACCATACAACACAAGCAAGAACTCCTTCTTTGCTGATCTTTTTTGAACTCCTTCAAAAACCTGTCAAGGCATGCATTTCATTGAAAGTTCTATTCAGAGTTTTGATCTATCTCTATATATCTTGATGCTAAATAGCTCTATCCAGGTCTTCCTTTGAAAAACTCCTTTCAAACAACCCTTTATGCTTCACAGAAATTCTACATTACTTCCGATCAACAATATGTCAAACACATATATTTATCAGAAATTCTGTAGTGCTCCCACTCACTTCTTTGGAAATACAAGTTTCTCATAAACCTTGTACAAACCCAAAAGCTTTGATCATCTCATCAAAGCGTATATTCCAACTCCGAGATGCTTGCACCAGTCCATAGAAGGATTGCTGGAGCTTGCATACTTGTTAGTATCCTTAGGATTGACAAAACCTTCTGGTTGTATCACATACAACCTTTCCTCAAGGAAACCGTCGAGGAAACAATGTTTTGACATCCTATGTGCAATATTTCACAAACAATGCAGCAATTGCTAACATAATTCCAACAGATTTTTAGCATCGCTACGAGTGAGAAAGTCTCATCATAGTCAACTCTTTGAACTTGTCGGAAACATCTTTGCGATAAGTCGAGCTTTTCTTAATGGTGACTTTTCACCATCATCGTCTGTCATCCCTTTAAAGATCCATATTTACTTAATAGTCCTCCGGCCATCAAGTAGTTGTTCCAAAGTCTACACTTTGTTATCATACATGGATCCTCTCTCGGATTTCATGGCCTATAGCCTTTTGTCGGAATCTGGGCCCACCATCGCTTCTTCATAGCTCGTAGGTTCATTGTTGTTCAACAACATGACCTCCAAGACAGGGTTACCGTACCACTTTGTAGTAGTACGCGACCTTGTCGACCTAGGAGGTTTGTAGTAACTTGATCCGAAGCTCAATGATCACCATCATCAGTTTCCACTTCAATTGGTGTAGGCGCCATAGGAACAACTTCCTGTGCCCTGCTACACACTGGTTGAAGTGACGGTTCACTAACCTCATCAAGTTCCACCACCCTCCCACTCAATTCTTTCGATAGAAACCTTTCCTCAATAAAGGACCCGTTTCTAGAAACAAACACTTCGCTTCCGGATCTGAGATAGGTGATGCACCCAACTGTTTTGGATATCCTATGAAGATGCATTTATTAGCTTTGGGTTCGAGCTTATCAGACTAAAACTTTTTCACATAAGAATCACAGCCCCAAACTTTTAAGAAACGACAGCTTAGGTTTCTCCAAACCGTAGTCATTGATAAAACAAAGCTTAGGTTTTGTAGGATACTTTCGAGACTGCCTTTAGGGTTTTGGGGATATATGAGAATTTATAAGACAACAAACGGAGCCGGGAGAGCCTCGAGGGGCCCACAAGCCATCAGGGCGCCCCTAGTCCGTGCCGTATTGGCTTGTGGGGACCTTGGGTGCCCCCAGCATTTTCTCGATACTCATTGGTCTTATTTTGGTCAAGAAAAAATATCGAAATTTTTTAGATCAACTGGACTTTGTTTGGTATTGAAAACCTGAAAAGTGAAAAACATGCAGAAAACAGCAACCGACACTCGGCCCTGGATCAATAGGTTAGTGCTCAAAAATAATATAGATTGGTAAATAAATACCCAAAAAGTATCCTAGAATGCTAATATATCAACATGGAACAATAAAAAATTATATATACATTGGAGACATATCAAGCATCCCCAAGCTGGGGTATTATGTGCATTCAGGAAAAAAAGAGTTTCTTTACCTTACTTACATAAATCAATTTTGTCCAAAAGATTGAATAAATTTGAGTATCTACCTTCCGTTGGGGCCTCTAGACATATTTCAACTGCTTAGAATGAAGCTCTGTTGTGTAGTGAGATGATTTTCCAAAACAAATTTTCAATTACACTTCAGTTCACATGCAACACCACCAACAAAACTTGGATCCTCACAAATATTTATGGTCCATGCAACCTTGAAGAAAATATAGAGTTCCTAGACTGGTTTAGTACTATTCAAATGACCAATGAAGTGTACTAGATTATCATGGGAGACTTTAATTTCACCAGATCACCTGAAGACAGAAACATACCTGGAGGGTATGTTAATGAGATGTTATTATTCAATGAAGCCATAAGTAGCTTAGGGCTGGTGGAGTTGCCCCTGAAATGTAGGTAATTTAACTAGAGTAACATGTAGGAAAGATCTCTGCTTGAGAAGTTAGATTGGTTTTTCACTTCTACAGCTTGGATGACTTCTTACCCTGACACAACCGCTCTCCCATTAGCCAAACCAATCTCTCACCATCTTCCATGTGTGATCAAAATTGGCACAAGCATACCCAAGTCCACAGTTTTCAAGTTTAAAAATTATTGGTTAAAGCACAACTCCTTCAAAGATATTGTTCAAAATCCTGGAACATTAATGTGGGTTTCATTGATCCTGCCAAGAAAGTTAATGCAAAGTTCAAAAAATTTAGAAGAGCTTTGAAGTTGTGGGCCAAGAGTTTGTCATTCATTAAGAAACAAATAGATGACTTAAATTCTTGTATCTTCCTCTGGGACTTGATTGAGGAGTACACAGATCTCTCATTGTTTGAAGGGAATTGTAGATCCATCCTAGAAGATTTACTATTGACAATGCTTAACAAAGAGAAGATTTATTGGGACCAAAGAAGGAAAATAAAAGGAGTTAAGTTTGGTGATGAGAATGCAAAATTCTTTCATACTAAAGCCTCAATTAATCACAAACATAACAAAATTGCCATGCTTCTGAATGAGGATCAAGTGGAAATCACTGATCATGAAGGAAAAGCTGCTATTCTTTGGGAGGCTTTTAAAAAAGACTAGGACAATCAAATGGCCACACAATGCACTTTGATTTGAATGATCTGTATGGCCACCGAGTGGGTCCTGAGATTTTTGAGGAGCTTGAAAATCCTTTCACATAGTAGGAAAATGATGAGGTGGTAAAAACCCTTCCTGCAAACAAATCTCCAAGTCTTGATGGATTGAATAGTGAGTTTATTAAAGCCTGTTCGAACATCATTAAAGTGGATATTACTAAGCTTATCATGGCTTTCCATGCTGGTAATGTTAATCTTGAAAGCATCAATACATCCTTCATTACCTTGATACCCAAAAAAGAAGTGCCAGTTTCCCCTAATGGCTTTAGACCAATCTGTGTGCTTAATGGAGTGCTTAAGATAATTACCAAGCTGCTCGCCAATAGATTGCAAAGGGTAATCCTTCTGATGGTGCATATAAACCAATATGGTTTCCTCAAAGGTAGGGTTTTCAAGACTGTCTTGGTTGGGCCTTTGAATATATTCATCAATGTCACAAAGCAAAAGAAAAAATATTAGTGATTAAGCTGGATTTTGAGAAAACTTTTGACACAACTGAGCATTAGGCTATTAGTGATATTCTGAGAGCAAAGGAATTTGGAGAAAAATGGATTTCCTGGATGCAAATACTTTTCACATCCGCCTCATATGTTGTGATGCTAAATGGAAGCCCTGAGAAATTTTTTTACTATAGAAGAGGAGTTAGACAGGGGGATCCCCTTTCTCTAGTAATCTTTCTCCTGGCAGCTGATCTTCTTCAATCTATACTTAACAAGGCATGAGACTGAATCTAATTAAACCACCACGTCAATTCAATTCCTGCCCTAACTTCCCAATAGTACAATATGCAGATGACACTCTGGTTCTTATGCAAGAAGATGCAAGACAACTGATATGTCTAAAAGCTCTATTAAACACATTTGCCTCAGCCACTGGACTAAAAGTCAATGATGGGAAATCTATCATGGTGCCCATAATATTGTAGAAGACACAGTAAGCATTTTCACAAACACATTACACTGTGCTAGAGGACATTTTCCTTTTACTTACTTGGGTCTGCCACTTGGAATCTATAATCCAACTGTGGAACAATGTTTACCCATAGTCAACAGAATTGCTAAGAGATTAGCTGGCATTTCTACCTTTATGACTCAAGCTCGTAGGGTGCTCCTAGTCAAATATGTGCTTGCATCTCTACCAATTTTCTTCATGTGCTGCTTAGACAAACCTATTACCATCAAGAAGCAAACCATTAAGTACCCGAGACACTGTGTACGGAGAAGCCGTGACTTGGAAGACCATACTCCAGCTCTACTGGCATGGCACACAGTTTGCAGACCTAAGAGTCAAGGAGGATTGGCAGTCATGGATATATACACACAAAACAAGAATCCGCTCATGAAAAATCTTCATAAGTTCTTCAACATGCATGGCATACCCTGGGTTCACTTGATTTGGGAGACACGTTATAGTAATGGTCAACTTGCAGGAGATCATAAGGTGTGCTCTTTCTGGTGGAGATTAAACATAGCACTCATTGATCATTTCAAAGCAATTGCCAGATGTAACATGGGCGGTGGTAAAAGTGCCTTGTTCTGGGATGACATATGGCATCAACTTGTTCTGTAACACAAGTTCCATAATCTTTATTATTTTGCCAAAAATACAAACTTAAATTTCCAACAAGTGATCAACACTAAATATCTTCAAGATCTCTTTTATCTGGCATTGACTACTCAAGCATATGAGGAATTCTTGAAAATGGAAAATATATGCATCACTCTAAGACAGTCTGATTACTTGGATTCAGTGAAAACATGGAGCTCTATATGGGTAAACGAATTCTACTGTTCCATCAAAACTTACATTATGTTGATTGGGTACAAGCAAACACCACCACACTTCAGTTGGATCTGTAAGAGCTCTTGCCAACCAAAACACAAAGTGTTTTTGGATTCTATTGCATGATAGAATCAATACAAGGAATTTGTTAAGAAGATTTTTTTTGAGCTTGAAGCATACAATTGTGCAGTGAGGGAGTGTCAAGAGGAAGAAAACCTACATCATCTTTTTTGGGGATGCCCTTTTGCCATTCAATGATGGGATTTTATCAGCCCCACAAGATCACATAACTTGTTAATGTTAGAAGCTTACCAATATTTAAAGGATAAGCTCAACTACCCCTTCTATATGGACTATTTGGATATCAAGGAATATTAAAATCTTTGAGAATATAAATCCTTCATTTCGGGGCTGTAAATTTATCTTCGTGGAGGAGCTCAAGTTGTTAGAATACATGATGAAGGGAAAACATATCCATCAGTTCTCGAGTTGGCTGGAAGCCTTGTTGTAATCCTATTAGGAGTAGATTAGCTTTTGCTTTTCTCTTTTAGCTTTCTTAGTCTCCTTCTGCTTGTGTTGTAAACCTTGTTGTTTCTCTTTTTTCTCTTTATTTCCTCTTCCTTTCTAGTTGTTTGGGCTTACCTCAAGCCTACCAGACTAACTTTGTTTCTTTGTTTAATTTTAGTAAAAGTTGTAGTGGGGTTTTACTCTACTGTTTATATTCAAAAGAAGCATCCCCAAGCTTAATTCCTCCTTGTCCTCGAGTAGGTAAATGAGGAAAACATAATTTTTGATGTGACATGCTACCCATTATGTAACCTTATGCATGTATGCTCATTGAGAAATGATGAATTAACAAATATTAACATAGTAATACTTATAAAGACAAGCACAAAATTTATTAATCTTTCAAAGTATATGATCATCAAAGATTGTTTTACCCCACAATAAAACTATTCTGAGAGTCTCATGTTATACCAATCATATGCTAGTATATGATCATCAGGTAATGTTATTACCAATATTTTTATTCACTAGGGAAAAACTCAATAAAACTTCGTGAGATCCGTTAGTATAAGCAATATATCAAATACTTTAGTTACTCCTATAATTTGATTCTTATTTTATTTGAGTATGAGGTACTGTATTCTAATTTATCCATGTCCCATAGCCCCCAATACAATCCATAGCATCATCAAAACAAGCAAACTATGCAAGCAAAAAGAGAATCTGTCCAAAATAGAACAGTCTGTAGTAATATGTAATGAACATATACTTATGAAAATCCAAAAATTATGAAATATTAGGACAAGCTGAGGAATTTGTACAGAAATACATTGTAACAGATGCAGGTTAAAAAGATGTAGCAGTACAATCACAGAAATTCTCCACTGAACATCAAAGTTTTCGTTTTTGCGCCGTATCAATTCTACCCATCACTCAAATCATACCAAAGGCTTTAAATAGAACAAATACTAATTAAAATATAAAATCACAATCATTACATTAGCAACATGTTGGGGAACGTTGCATGGGAAACGAAAAATTTCCTACGCACACGCAAGACCTATCATGGTGATGATCATCTATGAGAGGGGAGATCCGATCCACATACCCTTGTAGATCGCTAAGTGGGAAACGTTAAGAAGCGCGGTTGATGTAGTAGAAGATCTTCGCAAACTGAATCGCAAGAATCCCACGAACTCCATCCCGATCTAGTACCAAACGGACGACACCTCCGCGTTAAACACACGTACAGCTTGATGACGATCTCTGCCTTCTTGATCCAGCAAGAGAGAAGAACAAGTAGATGGATTCTTCGGAAGCATGACGGCATGGCGCTGATGGTGGTGGAGCTACTCCGGCAGGGCTTCGCCATGTTGTAGCGAACTAGATACGGGGTGTCACGAAGTGGTGGAGGGAGATAGATACGGGGTTGCACTATTGCTTGGGTGCAAAAAGCCTCTCAAACCTCCACTATATATAGGTCGAACAAGAGGGAGGGTTGCCTTGCCTCCTACTCAAAGTAGGAGGGTTCGGCCGAACCAAGGGGGAGGAGTCCTCCAATTCGGTTTGGTGGAGGACTCCCTTCCCACTTGTCAACCTCCTTTGTTTTTTCCCTTTTTCCTTTTATTTTCCCTTTGACCAAAAGAGCTTATTGGACTGGCTTCACCAGCCCTGTAAGGGATGGTGCGCCACCCATAGGCCTATTAGGTCCTCTCATGGGTGAGTAGCCTCTCCTGGTAAAACCCGAGAACTGACTCGTCACTCCCGGTACTTTATCGGTAATGCCCGAAATATTTCCGGAAGCCAAATGCAACATTCCTATATCAATCTTTGTTTATGGACCATTCCGTAAACCCTCGTGACGTCTGAGATCTCATCCAAGACTCCGAATCACATTCGGTTACCAACATCAATAATTCAACTATACTGAAAAACGTCATCAAACCTTAAGTGTGCAGACCGTGCGGGTTCGAGAACTATGTAGACATGACAGAGACACTCTTCGGTCAATATCCAATAGAGGGACCTGGATGCCCATATTGGATCCTACATATTCTACGAAGATCTTATCGGTCGAACTTCTATGTCAAGGATTCAGTTAATCCCATATATCATTCCCTTTGTCCTTCGGTATGTTACTTGCCCGAGATTCGATCGTCGATATCTCTATACCTATTTCAATCTCGTTACTGACAAGTCTGTTTACTCATTCTGTAATACAAGAGCACGCGGTTAACTCTTTAGTCACATTGCTTGCAAGGCTTGTTTGTGATGTTGTATTACCGAGTGGGCCCTGAGATACCTCTCCATCATTTGGAGTGACGAATCCCACTCTTAATTCATGCTAACTCAACGGACACCTTCGGATATACCTGTAGAGTACCTTTATAGTCACCCAGTTACGTTGCGACATTTGATACACATAAGGCATTCCTCCGGTGTAAGTGAGTTACATGATCTCATGGTCATATGAACGTATACTTGACATGAAGAAAAGAATAGCAACAAAATGACACGATCACATGCTATGTTTATAGTTTGGGTCTTGTCCATCACATCATTCTCCTAATGGTGTGATCACGTTACAAATTGACACCACTTGTCTATGGTTAGGAAATCTCAACCATCTTTGATCAACGAGCTAGTCAACTAGAGGCTCACTAGGGACATTGTTTTTTCTATATATATCCACACATGCATTTGTGTTTCCATTCAATACAATTATAGCATGGATAATAAACGATTATCTTGAAATAGGAAATATAATAATAACTATTTTATTGTTGCCTCTAGGGCATATTTCCAATAGTCTCTCACTTGCACTAGAGTCAATAATCTAGCTTCATATCTCTATGTGATTTACATTGTAACGAATCTAACACCCATACAGTTTTGGTGTTGATCATGTTTTGCTCGTGGAAGAGGCTTAGTCAACGGATATGCAAGATTCAGATCAGTGTGCACTTTGCAAATATTTATGTCCTCCTCCTTGATGTAATCACGAATGGCATTAAAGCATCGCTTTATGTGTTTGGTCCTCTTGTGAAACCTTGGTTCATTGGCTAGAGCAATGGCACCAGTATTGTCACATAACAGATTTATTGGATCGAGTGCACTCAGCACAACTCCAAGATCTGACATGAATTGCTTCATCCAGACACCCTCCTTAGCCGCCTCCGAGGCAGCTATGTACTCCATTTCGCATGTAAAATTAGCTACGACGCTTTTCTCGGAACCGCACCAGCTTACCACACCCCCATTAAGAATAAATACGTATCCGGTTTGTGATTTAGAGTCATCTGGATCAGTGTCGAAGCTTGCATCGACGTAACCCTTTACGATGAGCTCTTCGTCACCTCCATAAACAAGAAACATTTCCTTAGTCCTATTCAGGTACTTTAGAATATTCTTGACCACTGTCCAATGCTCCATTCCTGGATTACTTTGGAACCTGCCTGACATACTTATGGCAAGGCTAACATCCGGTCTTGTACACGACGTTGCATACATGATAGACCCTATGATTGAAGCATAGGGGACGACACTCATCGTTTCTCTATCTTCTGCATTTACTGGGCATTGAGTCTTACTCAACTTTATACCTTGTAACACAGGCAAGAACCTCTTCTTGGATTGTTCCATTTTGAACTTCTTCAAAATCTTATCAAGGTATGTGCTTTGTGAATGGCTTATTAGGTGTCTTGATCTATCTCTATAGATCTTAATGCTTAATATGTAAGCAGCATCTCCCAGGTCCTTCATTGAAAAACTTTTATTCAAGTAATCCTTTACACTTCCCAAATGTTCTATATTGTTTCCAATCAGCAATATGTCATCCACATATATTATTAGAAACGCTATATAGCTCCCACTCACTTTCTTGTAAATACATGTTTCTCCAAAAACTTGTATAAACCCGAACGCCTTGATCACCTCATGAAAGCGCTGATTCCAACTCCAAGATGCTTGCATCAGTCCATAAATGGATCGCTAGAGCTTGCAAACCTTGTCAGCATGCTCTGGATCGAAAAAACATTATGGTTGCATCATATACAACTCTTCCTTGAGAAACCCATTAAGGAACGCTGTTTTGACATCCATCTGCCAAATTTCATAATCGAAAAATGCAGCTATTGCTAACATGATTCTGACGGACTTAAGCATCGCTACGGGTGAGAAAGTCTCATCGTAGTCAACTCCTTGAACTTGTGAAAAACCCTTTGCCACAAGTCGAGCTTTATAGGCGGTCACATTACCGTCGGCGTTCGTCTTCTTCTTAAAGATCCATTTGTTATGAATGGCCTTTCGGCCTTCAGGTAATACTTCCAAAGTCCATGCTTTTTTTCGTACATAGATCCTATCTCGGACTTCATGGCATCTAACCATTTGTTGGAATTCGGGCCCACCATTACTTCTCCATAGCTCGTAGGCTCATTGTTGTGTAACAACAAGATCGATAAGACATGATTCGTGCACCACTCTCGAGCAGTACGTGTCCTTGTCGACCTACGAGGTCCGATAGCAACTTAATCTGAAGTTGTATGAACATCATCATTAGCTTCCTCTTCAACTCGTGTATCTTCGACATAAACTTCTTTCTGTCGTGCGCCACCATGTCGTTGAATCAAAGGTTCTACAACCTCATCAAGTTCTATCTTCCTCCCACTCAATTCTTTCGAGAGAAACTCTTTCTCAAGAAAAAGCTCCGTTCTTACCGACAAACACTTTGCCCTCAGATCTGAGATAGAAGGTATACCCAAGTGTCTCTTTTGGGTAACCTATGAAGATGCACTTTTCCGCTTTGGGTTCCAGCTTTTCAGGCTGAAGCTTTTTGACATAAGCATCACATCTCCAAACTATAAGAAACGACAACTTTGGCTTCTTGCCGTAGCACAGTTCATATTGTGTTGTCTCAATAGATTTTGATGGTGCCCTATTTAAAGTGAATGCAGTTGTCTCCAATGCATAGCCCCAAAACGACTATGGCAAATCGGTAAGAGACATCATAGAACACACCATATCTAATAAAGTATGATTATGACGTTCGGACACACCATTACACTGTGGTGTTCAAGGCGGTGTCAACTGTGAAAAAATTCCACATTGTCTTAAGTGAGCACCAAACTCGTAACTCAAATACTCACCTCCTCGATCAGATCGTAGGAATTGATCTTCTTATTATGATGATTTTCAACGTCACTCTCAAATTGCTTGAACTTTTCAAACGTTTCATACTTGTGCTTCATCAAGTAAATATAACCATATCTACTCAAATCATTAGTGAAGGTGAGAAAATAACTATATCCACCGCGCCTCTATGCTCATCGGTTCGCACACATCAGTATGTATGATCTCCAACAAGTCACTTGCATGCTCCATTGTTCCGGAGAATGGAGTCTTAGTCATCTTGCCCATGAGGCATGGTTCGCATGTGTCAATTGATTTAAAATCAAGTGACTCCAAAAGTCCATCAGCATGGAGTTTTTTCATGCGTTTTACACCAATATGACCTAAGAGGCAGTGCCACAAGAAAGTGGCACTATCATTACTAACTCTACATCTATTGGTCTCAATGATATGGATATGAGTGTCATCACTATCGAGATTCAACAGGAACAAACCCCTCGCATTGGGTGCATGACCATAAAAGATATTACTCATATAAATAGAACAACCATTATTCTCCTACTTAAATGAGTAACCATCTCGCAATAAATAAGATCCAGATATAATGTTCATGCTGAACGCAGGCACTAAATAACAATTATTTAAGTTCATCACTAATCCCGATGGTAATTGAAATGAGATCGTGCCGATGGCGATCGCATCAACCTTGGAACCATTTCCCACGCGCATCATCACTTCATCCTTCGTTGGCCTCCGTTTATTCTGCAGTTCCTGTTTCGAGTTGCAAATGTGAGTAGTAGAACCGGTATCAAATACCCTAGCACTACTACGAGAGCTGGTGAGGTACACATCAATAACATGTATATAAAATATAGCTTTTTTGGCATTGACCGCCTTTTTATCGGCCAGATACTTGGGGCAGTTTTGCTTCTAGTGACCAGTTCCCTTGCAATAATAACACTCAATTTCCGGCCTGGGTCCAGCCTTGGGTTTCTTCGTCAGAGGGGCAATAGCTTTGCCACTCTTCTTGCAGTTACCCTTCTTTCCCTTGCCATTTTTCTTGAAATTGGTGGTCTTATTGACCATCAACACTTGATGCTCTTTCTGGATTTCTGACTCTGTGACTTTCAGCATCGCAAACAGCTTGGCGAGTGACTTATTCATCCCTTCCATGTTATAGTTCAACATGAAGCTCTTATAGCTAGGTGGCAGTGAGTGAAGAACTATGTCAGTGATAGCCTCTTGCGGGAGAGCAATCCCCAACTCAGCTAGATGGTTAGACTACCCACAAATTCTGAGTATGTGTTCACTGGCAAACCCGTTCTCCTCCTTTGGCAAGCATAGAATTTATCACAGGTTTCATACCGCTCGATCTGGGAATTCTTCTCAAAGATAAACTTCAACTCCCGGAACATCGCATATGCTCCATGACGTTCAAAACGTGTTTGAAGTCCCGGTTCTAAGACATACAAAACTGCACATTTGGACTAATGAGTAGTAATCCTTATGCGACTGCCAAGCATTCAAAACGTCTTGGGTCACCGTATCAGGTGATGCATCACCTAGTGCTGCATCATGGACATATTGGTTTTGGGTAGCCATGAGGATAAGCCTCAGATTACGAGCCCAGTCAACACAGCTTCTTCCATCATCTTTCAGCTTAGCTTTCTCAAGGAACACATTAAAATTCAGGGTTCCTACTGCGCGAGCCATTGTTCTACAACATAAAATTTTGCAAAGATTACTTAGACTATGTTCAAGACAATTGAGTTTAGCTAATCATATTACTATAAACTACCACTCAAATTGACATCCCTCTAGTCATTCAAGTGTCGCATGATCCAAATTCACTAACTCAAGTCCGATCATCACGTGAGTTGAGTATAGTTTCAATGGTGAACATCTCCATGTTGATCATATCAACTATATCATTCATGCTCGACCTTTCGGTCTCTTGTGTTCCGAGGCCATGTGTGTACATGCTAGGCTTGTAAAGTTTAACTCGAGTGTTCTGCATGTGCAACTGTTTTGCACCCGTTGTATGTGAACGTAAAGTCTATCACACCCGATCATCACGTGGTGTCTCGAAACTATGAACCGTCGCAACGGTGCACAGTCGCGGAGAACACAATTTTATCTTGAAATTTTAGTGAGGGAACACCTTATAATGATACCGTCTTTCTAAGAAAAATAAGGTGCATAAAAGGATTGACATCACATGCAAATCATAAGTGACATGATGTGGCCATGATCTTGTGCTTCTTGATCTCCATCACCAAAGCACTGGCATGATCTCTATGGTCACCGGCACCACACCATGATCTCCATCATTGTGTTGGCATCGAAGTTGTCGCGCTAACTATGTTGTTACTACTAAAGCTACTACTAGCGATAAAGCAAAGCATCTTCAAGCACAAAATAATTAAAGACAAACCTATGGCTCTTGTCGGTTGCCGTAGCATCGACGTGCAAGTCGATATTTTAACTATTACAACGTGATCATCTCATAAATCCAATATATCATATCATGTCTTTGGCCATATCACATCACATGCATACCCTGCGAAAAAGGTTAGACGTCCCCTAATTTGTTGTTGCATATTTTACGTGGCTACTATGGGTATCTAGTACGATCACATCTTACTTACGCCAAGCCACAACAGTGATATGCAAATTGCTATTTAGTATTCTTCAAGGACCGCCTCAGTCAAATCCGATTCAACTAAAGTTGAAGAAACAGACACCCGCGAGTCATCTTTATGCAACAAGTTGCATGTTAGTTAATGAAACCACTCTCTCATAAGCGTACAAGTAATGTTGTTCTGGGCCGCTTCAATCCAACAATACCACCAAATCAGGAAAAGACCAAGGGCATTAAATTGAACATAAACACCCACAAACTCTTTTGTGTTCTACACGATATATCATTTATGCATGAACCTAGCTCTAATACCACTGTTGGGGAACGTCGCATGGGAAACAAAAAAAATTCTTACGCACACGCAAGACCTATCATGGTGATGATCATCTACGAGAGGGGAGATCGGATTCAAATACCCTTGTAGATCTCTAAGCGGGAAGCATTAAGAAACACGGTTGATGTAGTCGAACGCCTTCACGATCCGAATCGCAAGCGTCCCACGAACTCCGTCCGATCTAGTACCGAACGGACGACACCTTCGCATTTAGCACACGTACAACTCGATGAAGATCTCCACCTTCTTGATCTATCAAGAACGACGAAGAGGTAGCTGAATTCTCTGGCAGTACGACGACCTGGCGGTGATGGTGGTGGAGCTACTCCGACAGGGCTTCCCCATGCCGTATCGAACTACCTACGGGGTGTCACGAAGGGGTGGAGGGAGAGAGGGCTGCACTATGGCTTGGGTAAAAAAAGCCTATGAAACCTCCACTATATATAGGTGGAACAAGAGGGAGGGTGCCTTGCCTCCTTCTCAAAGTAGGAGGATTCGGCCGAACCAAGGGGGAGGAGTCCTCCTCCAATTCGGTTTGGTGGAGGACACCCTTCCCACTTTTCCACCTCCTTCCTTTTTCCATTTTTCCTTTTATTTTGCCTTTGGACGAAATATCTTATTGGGCTGGCCTCACCAGCCCACTAAGGGTTGGTGCGCCACCCATAGTCCTATTAGGTCCTCTACCACGTGAGTGGCCTCTCCCGTTAAAACCCGGAACCCATTTGTCAGTCCCAGTACTTTACCGGTAATGCCCGAAATCTTTCCGGAAGCCAAATGCAACATTCCTATATATCAATCTTCGTTTTCGGACCATTCCGGAAAGCCTCGTGACATCTGAGATCTCATCCGGGACTCCAAACAACATTCGGTTGCCAACATCAATAATTCAACTATACCGAGAAACATCACCGGACCTTAAGTGTGCAGACCTACTCGTTCGAGAACTATGTAGACTTGACCGAGACACTCTCCAGTCAATACCAAATAGCGGGACCTGGATGCCCATATTGGTCCTACATATTCTACGAAGATCTTATCGGTCAAACCTCTATGTCAAGGGTTCAGTTAATCCTGTATATCATTCCCTTTGTCCTTCGGTATGTTACTTGCCCGAGACTCGATCGTCGATATCTCTATACCTATTTTAATCTCATTACCGAAAAGTCTCTTAACTCCGTCCGTAATACAAGATCCCGTGGCTAACTCTTCAGTCACGTTGCTTGCAAGGCTTGTTTGTGATGTTGTATTGCCAAGTGGGCCCCGAGATAGCTCTCCGTTATACGGAGTGACAAATCCCAGTCTTGATCCATGCTAACTCAACGGACACCTTCAGAGATATATCTAGAGCAACTTTATAGTCATCCAGTTACATTGCGACGTTCGATACACACAAGGCATTCCTCTGGTGTGAGTGAGTTACATGATCTCATGGTCATAGGAATGTATACTTGACATGCAAAAAATAATTGCAACAAAATGACACGATCACATGCTACGTTTATAGTTTGGGTCCTGTCCGTCACATCATTCTCCTAATGATGTGATCCCGTTATCAAATAACAACACTTGTCTATGGCTAGGAAACCTCAACCATCTTTGATCAACGAGCTATTCAACTAGAGGCTCACTAGGGACATTGTTTTGTCTATATATCCACACATGCATTTGTGTTTCGATTCAATACAATTATAGCATGGATAATAAGCGAGTACCTTGAAACAAGAAATATAACAATATCTAGGGCATATTTCCAACACAACAATCATTTTATCACAAACAACTAGAAACAAATGATAACTATTGGATTGTCTCCCAACAAGCTCTTTCTTTATAGCCATTAAGATAGGCTTGAAATTTCAATGATGCTCACATAGAAGGCAAGAATTAAAGAAAAAAGAGAGCATCATAAAACATGACACAAGCACATTTAATTCTAACAAACTTCCTACGCATAGGCATTTTATAAGCAAATAATTAGTCAAGACAAGAAGTGTCTAGCATAAGCAAGTAGGAAGAATGAAGCATTAACAATTTGAATATCAAGAGAGGTAAGTGAGTAACATGAGAATTTCTATAACCATATTTGCCTTTGTGAGAATGATTACATGTAGGATCATATTAAAATTCACAAATATTGCAATCATGCTTTTCATTCAAGGAAGTATTATGAATCACTTAATAAATTTCACTATTTTTGGGTTCATGATTTTCAAGCAAGACCTCATAAAGACAATCTAGTGCACTCTCTCTAGAAATTCTTTCAACATAAACGAGTCATCTGAAAATTTTAGCTAGTGGATGAGGATCCATTTATCTTAATATTTGCATTTTACTTTCTGCTTATGTGTGACAAAGATAACGATAACGTAGCAAGGCAAGTAAACTAGAGAGCAAAGACGCAAACTAGTGACAAGCAAAGGAATATATTTTTGAACTTTTGATTTCTTTTAATGCAAGCAAAAAATAACAACAAATAAAAAGTTGAACAAGTGAATGAAAATTTGTGTGAAGTTACTTTGTAATTTGTGATTATATTCCCACGCAACAGGGACATAAATCCTTCCTGATACTTGTGATCTCTATTGGGTTTTCTGTGACGAGGAACTGGTTATCGCAACACAATGTGGGTAATTATTTCCCTCAGTTATGAAACCAATGTTTATCAAACCAATAGGAATATCAACAACAACTATCTTCAGTGGTTGCACACAAAAGAACAAACAACTTGCACCCAACATGGGCAAGAGGGTTGTCAATCCCCTTGGTCTCGTTATTTGCAAGCAAGGGAGATGTGTAGACAATTGTGAATTGAAAAATAAAATCAAAACAAGTAAATGGCAACAAGGTATTGAAGGTTTTGTAAATATATGGTGAATAAACCCGAGGGCCATAGTTTTCTTTAGTTTCAACTCTCATGAAAGCAACATACGGTGGGTAAACAAATTATTGTTAGGAAATTGATAGAAAAGCGGATAGTTCTGCGACAATAACGATAATGATCATGTGTATATGGTATCACATCCATAAACAAATAGGTCGATTCCTGCCTGCACCTATTACTATGACTCCACTCATCGACCGCTATCCAGCATGCATCTAGATTATTAAGTAAGAGAGAGTAATGCATGGAGAACGATGACATGATGTAGACAAAGTAAACTCAAGCAATATGAATAAACCCCATTGTCGGTGTCAAAACTGAATGATCTCAAGAAGGGGGTCTGATGTATGGATCTTGGGTCAATGGGTAACAAGGGAAGAAGGAGATGATTTTTATACAGGTTCAGGTCCTCTTGATAGAGGAAAAACCATACGTCCTGCTCTTGTTGTATTGATGAAGTAGTACAGAGTACAGTGTTGATCTACCGCGAGATCGGTTGTTGTGGTCTAAAACCCTAATCGTGATGATCTTAATGAATCCTAGAAACTATGCCCCCGGGTTTATATGGATACCAGGGATGCTAGGATTACACAAATTCGGTTACATCAAGAGAGGAATATGCTGATTACTACAACGCCTTGGATTGCACGCCAAGTCTTTGGAAGAGTCCATCTTGATTTTAATACCACCAATGATGATTGAACGGCCCAGGAGTCCGGGCCACGAGAATAGATTAGCGGCCCGAAGACCCCATAGTCCCGGACTCCCTCAGTAGCCCCCCAAATTGGCCTCCAATGCCGAAACCTTGAAACTCCGGTTGCTTCATATACATAGAACCTTCGGCTTGTGAGGCGAGTGCCCCTCTTCCTTTAATCGATGATAGTTTGGCTAGTGATGACCTTCCTCCCTTCAAACATATGGATACATATATACATAAATGAATTTCAATTTCCATGCCGACCGTTCGACCAAGAATAGTGTTTTCTCCACGTCTATTCTAAAGGTCACGACTGGTCAAGGCCTATAACCCTTTATGAAAGAGCGGTTCAAGACAATTTTTATTGACGCGTTCCATCACGGAGATCATGTCCCTCTTTTCCAGGGATATGGTTATGATCTGGGTTATCTCATGTGCCCATAACCACATGATTTTATAGGGAAATGGAGAAGTTCACGGTGCAATGGTGGGGCTTTTGGTATTTCAGAGAGTCATAAGAGGTAGAACCTCCATCATAGCCCCCTCATGCATTCTAGATCATGCAACTCTATTGCCATTCCCTTCCACTAAATCTCTACCACTCAAGCCATCTTTCTCCCCTCGTGCCCTCGAATCTTTCCCTCAATCTGGTGATGGCCAGCTCAGGCTCAAAGGGTAAGTGGGAGGTGTAACTCCCAAGATGTGATCCTATTCTTAGTTTGGAACACGGGCCTCGAGAGGGATAGAAGCGCATCTCTTTGTTTCACAAGAATGGATATTGTTACAAGTACATGTAAAGAAGAGATGAGTATATGTAGTTGGCTTACACACACCACAAGCTAATCATGATCATTGTAATACAAACATACATTCAAGCACCATTTAGAAGAGGAGGATCCCACTACGGACGAAATCAAATGAATAAAACAACGGCCATCCTTGCTATCCCAAGCTAGTGTCCTGGAACCCATCCTAGATCGAAAAAGAACAAGAAACTCCAAATAGAACAATCACCGCACTCACGTCAAAGCATCACATTACCTGTACCTACAACTATTGTTGTAGTAATCCATGAGCCACAGGGACTCGACAATCTCATTTTCGAAGGTATCAAGACTACCAAAGCTTAATGGGCGAGGTACGGTTAAGTGGTGCAGCTGTAGCAAGAACTAAGCATTTATTTGAGTGGCTAACTTATGAGTACCGGAATAAAAGGGGGTGATCTATGCATAAACGGACGTAAACTAATAATGATCAAGAAATGATCCTGAACACCTACTTACGAGTCAAGCATAACCCCACTGTGTCCTCTCTCGGATTCAAAACTCACGAGAAGAGACAATCGCTGTTACACACACAGTTGGCATATTTTAATTGAGTTTACTTCAAGTTTGTTGTGATCGGGTGTTAAACAAACTTTCCAAGTTGCCACATAACCATGAGCATGGCTTTCTGGAAGATTTAACCCTACAGGGGTGCTCCAACTAGTCCATCACAAACTATCACAAGCTGCCCTCGAGAGAAAACCTTAACCTCGAGGCAGCCCAAGGAATCCTTGATATCCCACTTCACAAGACATTCGATAAGAGTAAAATAAATTCACCAAGACATCCCAACAGGCCAGATCCCAATAGTTGTTGAGCATATATCTTTCTTAGGGCACCATCAGATGGGTCAAACTATGAGTAAAACCAGACCACGAGTTTCCCCACAGTGGCCCCACAGTCTGCCCATTTGGAAAAAACTCCATCGGCACTGCCCCCCTGTATTATGTTGAATTAATCCTCGGGTTCATGACGCCCTATACTTTACTAACAATGTTAAGTATTATTATGTTGGGAAAATATAGTACCAATGTTGGGCCTTGCTGGAAGAGTTTTATCCCAAAACAAAGAACAAGGGGATCCTCATAACAACCAAGCATGTTAGGAGCGCTCAATATGGAACATAACACCGGTACACAAGTAACTAGTGTAGCAAAGGTGGAACAAACCACCAAGCCAAGAGGCCAAGCCTTCCACCTTTTACCATGTATATAGGTGCATTAAATTTAATAGCAATAATATTGTGATACATCAAGGAATCCATGTTGTCACATGGAAAGCATCTTGCATCTGCAACTAGAAATGCTATAAGAAGGGCTGGGCAAGCGGTAACAAATCCAAACAAGGATTTGGTGGGATGTGGAGGCATTAGAGGCTTTTCATGGAATTTTGGGAGGCTTGACATAACAAGTAGTAGGCAACAAGACATAGCAATAGAAACGAGACAACTAGCATGGCAATGATAGTAGTGGTATCTAGGGAAATGATCATCTTGCCTAAGATCCCGCTTGGAAGAAGAACGAACCCTTAAGTAGGCGAACCAACATAGACGAACGAATCCTCACAATCCGAAGCGGTTTCTGTACTCTATCAAGAAGAAACATTCCGTAAACAAACAATCAACACACGACAAAAACCACAACATATGCATGACATGATGCGCAAAGAAATATGACGCATGTTCAATTAATTATGCATGGTATGGCGAGGCACAACAATCAACTCCTCCACATTAAGTGAAGCTCAATATGCAACGAGTGATATATTGATGAAACTCCATATTTGAATTACTTAGTTCACTCCCGTTTAGGTACACGACAATGTTAAATGTTGTTAAACATGGCAAGAGGTGAAACATAAATAAACTACAGTATCTAGGCATTTTAAATGAGGTGGGAAACAACATACAACATTTCCGAAACGACCCCATATGTTAATTTCAAAATTGGCCCATATCCGAACTAACCGTATTTTTCTATTTATTACACAGGGAAAAAATTGCACCATGGGATCCTACACGTCATTCTAGTCGGTTTACATATATGGATGTTCTAAAATGGAGTTACTGTCTAAAAGATATGATCAACACATGATAATATACCATGAATGCAAAATGAATGCAAATGACAACCACAAATATTCCAAACCATGGATGATGCAAGATATTATGAAACTACATGAGATTCTAAGAAAGTTTCATATATGGCATGTTCAAAATGGAGCACTATTTCACAAATACTTCCAACTCAAGAAATAGACACAATCTGCCCAAAAATAGCAACGTGGCATTATATACACACCAAAACAACAACCTACAAGATTCTAAAATGCACAAAGAAGATATGGGGCACTAGTTTACAAGATGCACAACTATCACCCCCTAACGGCAAATTGTATAGAAGCATGGATCACTAGGAAATGAGCTCACTAGATGGCTACTTGAACTCAGTTTCAGACTTAGTGAAATTATCAATTTTAACAATGCAGTTCTTATCATGAAGGCATATTGGCAGTAAGAAAAACACATGCTAAATGGCATATAATGGCATGAAAATTTACATCATGGTAGTAGGCATGATGCATGCCATTTCATTCCACACTAGCAAGGTCAAAATATGCATACATTCATAGCTAGTATCAACACAACATGTCATTCTAAAATAATCAAATTCTCACACTAAGAATTATTTGACCCTACCAAACAGCAACATCATCATAGCATGTTCACAGGATGAAAACTACATCTAAACAAGACATACATGGCATGGGAAACCTAGTAATAGAAACTAGTCATAGCATACTACAATTCACTCCATTTCACACATTCAAAAGAGACATGGTTTGCTTAACTCGAGCTTCACAAAATGGAACTTTACGAAAACAGATTGCAATTTTTAAACTGATAGCACCTTGGGAGCAACAAATGAGCATGTTAATGATAATCTACATGGAAACCACAGACATGGCATCAAAATAGACATCACATAGAGCAATTCTCACGCAGGAACCACATGCAAAATGCCTACGGATTAGAGGCACTCATCCACGCAAGATTGAACAAAATAATAGTTTAGACGTATTCATGAAGCACTTGCAATAGAGATTTAATCATGTAGATGCAACCTACTATGCATGCAAATGCCACAATCATGTAGAGCACATCAAGCACAACAGTTTTCATATAAAGTTTGTTTAAATCGGAGATACGGTTATTTAGTTATGAAATAAATCATTTTAACATGGCATTTACGCAAAACAATGCAAACAACAAGTTTAGTATTATATAAATGCACGAAAGTTGGATATTGTGAAGCTACACAAAATTCTAAACATTTTAATATTAAGTTTGTTTAATTACGATGCATGGATTAAATCACATAGAATACAAAAGGGCATCACAACAAAATAGCATGCATACAAACTTGTTCAAATGACAAACTAATTGAACAGATGAATTTTACGGATTTTTCTACCCCAAAATCATATATAACATGTGGGTATTTACTATGGGAGAAGGCACAACAATTATGCAAATTTCGTGCAAACAACATTTTAAATATTTTTAACATGGTTGAAAGTTGGAAATTATTAATCTACACAAAATTTTACTAATTATACATATATAAAACATTTGAATCCGATGCACGGCAATTTTGTTATTTCCATTTTAAAATCATGCATTTTTTGAAAATATGAAAATCCTTGGAAATAGAGAATTTCATAGACTGAAAAAATGCTACACGGGTCGAATCTACAATGGACACAACACTTCACATTGGCGCAAGAGAAAATAGAGCACATAGGGGCGCTGGATAACCCAGTGATGCTCACCTAGTGGGTTGGGCCATTTTGGTGGGGAGGCCGGTGTGCAGTGGCTGGAGGCGGTGCTGGGCTGGGCCTTGGTGAGCCGGCCCACACGGGCATTGGAGGCGGCCTAACCGGCCGTTGCTCCCGATCCGATCTAGATCGAGGGGAGGCGTGGCACAACGGTTCCGACGAAGGTGGCCGGAGAGGATGGACCTTGAGAGGAGAAGGGAGGCCGACGAGGTGGTTGACGATGGCGAGCGCTCGACCGGTGGGCAATTCTGGCGACTCATGGGAAGCAACACGCGGTCAAGGAAGCGGAGGTAACCTGGGTAGGTCGGGTGCGGGCTCTACAATGGTGCCGAGGCGAGTTTGTGGAGCACCAGTGGCTCGGGCGAGCAACGACGGACAATGCAATGCTGCGGGGCGGCGCATAGAGGACACCACGCTCCGACGCGGCTGACGGCAGCGAGCAGCTCCGGCGAGGCCCTAGCGGCTTTGGGCGGCGAGGCGGGCTGAGGGGCTTGGGAGGATCCAGGTGGCGCGGCTGGGGCGGACCCAGGGATGGAGGCGATGCATGAGTGGTCTGCTCGGGCCTAGTTCGGTCCGGGGCGGGCCGTATTTTGGTCCGGGCGGGCCGCGACGGCTCGTGGGTGGCACGGGTGATGTGGCGACGTGGGAGTGGCTGCGGCTAGCGGCTCCGGTAGCTTAGTTGGTGGCGTTGGGACTGGTGTGGCACGGAGCCCGAGGATGAAGAGGGACTAGACCAAAATTGGGCGTGAGGAACTTCTTCTATAACAAAGGGGCTAGGGTTAGGGGTTTTTCGGGCCGATTTCGACCGTGCGATCGCAATCGGACGACTCCGGTTGCGGGAATTGGCTAGGTGGGCTAGGTGGGCTGTGTAGGGAGGTGTTGGACTGAGATGAGAGCGATATTTGAGGCCGGTGACAGTTTTTTAAAACACCGCAAACATCTGACATTTTACCAGCTATAGTCCCGCTATTCGGGTATCAAACGACCTCCCAATGTCATGGAATTTGAGAGGAAGTCTACCTACATTAAAATAAGACCACGCACCAACTTCCGACCCATTCCGAGAATATTCTATATGCTCTTTTAAAAACAATATTTTAATGCTGCCGCATGCGCGTGTGTGTGTGGTTGGTCCCGAAATAGTCAACGACAAGAATAGAGAGATCCGACAACTATGAACGAAAGCAAGTTTTGAAAAATGACACCAACGGAGTGTTGATGCAATGGATATGATGCGACTGATGCGATGATGAATGTGACAACCAAATAAATCACACGGTGACAAAGAAATAAAAGTGAATCTTCTGGAGCGTCAGTTCCGGGCTATTACACGAGGCCTCCCACGTCATCTATAAGGGCATCCTAGAGCTGAAGAACTCCGGCTACTTACCGAAGAACATAGCCCACCGCACTCTAAAGAAGGGACAAGATATCCCCATGCCAAAACATAGGGAGAGAGTAGTTTCCATTCCACATTTTCTTTGGGGTTCGGGTTTTCCCCTTCACCCCTTTTTCCGGGGTATTATGTTCTACTACGGGCTTGACTTCCATGATCTTCCCCCAAACTCCATTACACACCTCTCAGCCTTCATCACAGTCCGCGAAGCATTACGGGTTCATCTCCAGTTTGGCCTATGGATGAAAGTTCTCAACGTCAAGCCCAAAGTCGTCAACGACGAGCAGGCCGACTACGGGGGAGCAATGGTCAGCAAGCTTGCTAGGGTCAAAGGGCCAAAGGGCACATTCATAGACACTGTCAAGGCATGGCAGAATGAGTGGTTCTACATCACCGAGCTAGGTGGCGCGGGAGAGGCAACTCCTCCAGCATTCAGATCTGGCCCTCCCACCCGACATGTGTCCTGGATAGAAAAGGCCCTCGATTGGGGGGAGACCGCGAAGGTGAAGGAGCTCACAAAGAAGATATCCATTTTAGTGTAGAACAAAATCGAGCTCACCAACGTGATCGAGGTAATGCTGCGTTGTCGCCTTCTCTCGTGCAACATCAGTCCATCCTAACATGGGCTTATAATTCGAACGATCCAAACACTGCGGAAGGCGTTGTGCAGAACGTTTTCCGCTTTACCTTCGAGAAGTTGTGGAAGGCACTTTTCAAGCCGCAGAAGGTTGGCCAGCCGAGGAGGAAGACGTAGGCATTTTCGTCCTTAACCCTCCTCAGCCGGTAAGGTTTTTATCACATCCTTAGTTTTCATGCCTTCCTTTTAACAAGGTACTCACTTCTTCCTTCCCCCATACTTGCAGGTCTGGATGAAAAAGTGTGTGCAGATGAACTGTCCGGCGCCTTTGCCTAAGGGCAAGATGATACCCCTATTGGCAGCCATGCTGGTCGAGAAGCCGTACACAGCTCTGAGGGAGAAGGAGGAGGAGAAGAAAGGGAAGAAAGAGATCCGAGAGGGTCTTCAGTCCAAGGGTCCATCGGACACCAGGTCTGGGGAGAGATGGCTCCCTCCAATCTCGAGGGAGAGAAAGAAGACGATGAGGAGTAAGAGAGCGACTCCTCCGATACGAGAAAGAGAGCGACATCCCAAGACATCGAGGAAGATCCAGCTCCCGTCGCTCCGAACAAGCAACGCAGGGCCCCCACGACCCTATTTGAAGATGTTCTGGACTCATACGAGGAGTCCAAGGATGACGCACCGGTCCATCGAAAGACCCTTAGGGTGAAACCCCAAGCACGACGACATTATCAAAAATCCAAACACACCATTGTTTTTTAAATAACGTGGATCTAACGACTAGGCCCATTTTTCATATTGCAGCCCGCAGCATGACTTCCCCACCAATCAGAATTTGGAGGGGGATTCTTTGCCAGCCAATCTGGCTGATAGCAGGACTGGCTCACCCCACACACATCCCCCCGCCATCGAGGAGATCTGGGAGGTGGTATCTCGAGAAGTCCCCTCCAAGCTCGAAAGCAAGGCTGGGGGTGATGATATCACGGTCGAGGTTGATACCTCGGGCACGAAGGACCAGGAGGATGAATCCCTCCTGGCAAGAAAGGAAGGAGGGTCCACACATTCTAGGATCCCCTCTGAAAGAAACTATGAAGGCCTCTCCATCTCTGGTACTGTCAGTAGTAGTTTATCAACGAAGGGAGACTGCTACGATGCACCTGGATCCGTCCTCAATGGAGCAACTCCAAGCTGGGTGTCCGACCACGAGGGAGGAGGGTATAAATGACTTCTCCATTCCCAAAGAGTGCCGCACTCATGTGAGTGCGGTATTGAAAAGCATTCAGTCTCTTGAAAGTGGTATGAAAGATGCCTTCGACGTGCTATTGGAAGGTATCAAGGTAATCCACACAATTTTTTTCCTTCACAAAGTAATTCTGTTTTTGTATTATCTATAAGCAATATTATGCTTAGTAGCCTCCGATACTTGTGCGAGTTAGGGAAAACTCATGAGGGGGTGAAAATAGTTTAGAAAAAATTCGCATGTTGTCCCCAAGACTCTGGAAGGATGATAAAAAACCCTAGGAGAGGATTTAAAAAAAACTGAGAACCGTCAGATACTAAAAAAGCTTATCTACACGCGTTTACCTCGGCCGTAGCCCCCAAATCCATGGAGTTGGCGAAAATGAACTGGAAATTGAAGGTTTCCTAGGAAGAGCTAGACCGCCTCAACAAGTGGTTTGAGGATGCACAAGGTAAGCGTTCAACACTTAGTTTCCTCATAAAAGGGAGGTGTTTAATATTTTTGTCCCTAAGTGCAATTTATTTGCGTGGCCATCATAGCTGCCGCTGCTGATGTCGAGTGTCTCAAAGTTGAACTGGGCAAGGCCAAGCAGGAGGGTGCCGAACAAAGAGCGGCGGCCGAACATGCCAAGTTTGCCAGTGAGAGGTACGAGGCCAGGGTCAATGAGGTCCAACAAGAGCTCAAGGACGCCGTCACTAAAAATGAGGCACTTGGGCAGAAGAATAAAGAAAAATCTTCCAAGAAGACCTCGGTAATTGTCGCACTCCAAGAAGCACGAAAGGAGGTACACAGTCATGAGAAGGAGATCCATGAGATCAAGGAAATTGCAGATGGTAAGAGATATTTACTATAGTGTATTTTCGATAGACAAAGATTTGCATAGCTTACTTGAGTGTGGCGTTCTCTTGTCGCGATTGCGGATCTCTCGAAGAGTGTAGCGGATGCTTTGAAGCACTATGCATCCCAGGAGGGTGAGGCCCAAAAAAGGCTCTTCTAGGTGCAGTTTAAGGCCCTCGAGCAACCCATTCTTGTCTGCGATCACTTGAAGCAACTGATGGAGTTGCACAAGATGACATAAACGCCAATGAAGGACCTCTGCGTTAGGCTTTGGCTGATAGAGCTACTGCCGAGCAACTATTTTGGCCTGGTGCAAAAGCTGATTGTTGGTGCGCCCCAGATTGATATCGTGAAGCGCTCAGTCTGCATCGAGGAACATCGGATGGCCTTTGCAAGAACGATGATGCATTGGCCAAAAGTGGAGCCCTTAAAGATGGCCACCGCACCTCCGTTGCTTGGGAAGGAGCATAAACACCCATAATTGTACTTCTCCACTTCTATGGAAGGTGCTTGGGTTGTGGAGGTACAATGCTCCAAATACTTAATCTTTGAATGAAAACCTCATATTGTATAAGTGGTTGTATGATACAATGCCGTTTTACTTTTGCATGGTATACAATGTCTTTTTTATTACAACTCCTGTGTTGTCGCTTTTAATCCTGAAATTTTCCAGTCGTCGGCTTCAGCCTCCTAACAGATACTATTAGGTGTGTTTTAAGCCTCTGCATTGTTACCCTTTTCCAACGTCTTGGTGCCCTAAGGCAGTAATGCGGAGGAAAACCAAGCAATTGGACTATCTAGCTTTATGTCTTTCACTTAACCATAGGAGCTTGATTGCGATGACCAATTGGAGGCCCCTTGCAAAGCGTGATGTTCGGCTATACCATGGCGTAAAAACCTATTATCACTTGGTTTGAAAGGTTTCAAACATTTTGCATAACACGATGAATCCCCAGCGGTTGTTTAGTTTAATACTTGTCTTCGGATTGCAGACGAGTTCTCGCTTACTATAACAGTCAGTTTTCGGCTTTCTTTGCTGAGGTACTTAACCACACTAGATGGAAGTACAATCGCAACGGTTCTGCCTTTACCCTTTGAGCTGAAAGTGTAGAGCATAAAGGGGAAAGCACAGGAGCGGGGCAACCCAACTTTTGACCAAAGACATAATTCGGAACCGATGCATATGACGCGAATCCAAGACTCCACACACATGAATGCTAAATAGTATTGTAATGGTTCTAAGGGTGGTGATGACGGCCATGTCCCTCCATCAGTTTAGCCAATATTTAACATGGGCATAAAACAGGCTTGTGTTGGTGTTTGAAAAAATAGTTCACAAAAAGGAGGAGGCAAAAATACGTTGCAAAGCTCTTGAACCACAAAGAGCGTTCCTTATTTCTGATGAGCTTGTATTGGTACAATCAAATTCAGCAAAGGAATGTTTATATATATATATATATAAGAATAAGTTTACAGAGTAAAGGTTTACACAGGTTTTGGTATAGTTGGCTTGATGTTCCGTATAATGCCCTGCGGCACGTTTGTACCTTTCCTCTTCGAAAAATATTCCTTGAAAGGGGGGACATCAGTGAGCGGCCCTCAAACAAAGGTGATCTTGAGAAACCTCTGATGTGTGAGTTTCTTGACGCAAAATTGGTCCTTTACGGTACCTGTATGTGTCCGAGGACGATACTGACCATAGTTCAGTTTAGTCGAACACTAGGTCTTATATGCTTAATCCCCATAGTTGCCCATGGTATCTTACGCGCAAAATTGTGCCTTCGAGGAACGTATTTTGCTGGAGGTGAGGTGCTGCTATGGGGGTATATCCCTATTTGGTTTGAGTATGTGGAGTGATATGGAACTACAGCAGGGCGCGGGATCATTTGTGCTCCTTGACGGTTAGCTCTGACTTTAGAGCCGCGCCTCCAACTTGTATTTTAGCCGCCAAAGCCATAGTGTGTTCCTCAGTTCGAATGGATCGCTCAATGCTACCATTGACGGTAATGACACCCGTAGGTCCTGGCATATTCAACTTGAGGTATGCACAACGGGGAACAACATTAAAGCAGGGGAACATTGTATGGCCAAGGAGTGCATGGTTCCCGCTGTAGAAGGGAACGATGTCAAAGATCAAGTATTTGCTGTGAAAGTTGCCACGTGAGCCAAACAGTACTTCGAGAGTTAGGGTGCTCCAACAGCGAGCCTCGAGCCCAGGAATTACTCCATTGAAGGTGGTCTTGTTGGGTTTGATTCTTGATGGATCAATGCCTATTTTTCTCACCATGTCTTCATAAATTAGATTGAGGCTACTACCTCCATCCATGAGGAATCACCTAAGATGATACCCATCAATGATGGGGTCGAGTACCTAGGTCGCTGAACCCTTGTGCCGAATACTGGTTGGGTGGTTTGTGCGGTTGATACATCTCCAACGTATCTATAATTTTTGATGGTTTCATGCTATTATCTTGTCAAACTTTGGATGTTTTGCATGCCTTTTATTTATTTTCTAGGACTAACTTATTAACTCAGTGCCAAGTGCTAGTTCCTGTTTTTTCCATGTTTTTGACCCCTTTCAGAGGAGATTTTGAAATGGAGTCCAAACGGAAGAAAATCCCCGAAAGGATTTTGTCTGGAACGGAAGAAGATCGGGGGACTAGGGAGCCAAGCCAGAAGAGCCCCAGGGGCCCCACAAGCCCCCACCCCGCGGCCAGGGGGGCCGCGCCATGCAGGCTTGTGGGCCCCCTCGAGGTCCCCTACCTAGATCTTGCGCCTATATATTCCCAAATATTCCCAAAAAAATCAGGGGAGCATCATAATTACTTTTCCGCTACCGCAAGCTTCTGTCTCCGCAAGATCCCATATGGGGCACGTCCTGGTGTCCTGCCGGAGGGGGGATTCGGACACGGAAGGCTTCTTCATCAACACCATGACCTCTCCGATGATGCGTGAGTAGTTCACCATAGGCCTACGGGTCCATAGCTAGTAACTAGATGGCTTCTTCTCTCTCTTGGATCTTCAATACAAAGTTCTTCATGATCTTCATGGAGATCTATCCGTTGTAATCTTCTTTTGCGGTGCGTTTGTCGAGATCCGATGAATTATGGATTTATGATTAGATTATCTATGAATCTTATTTGAGTTTCTTCTGATCTCTCTTATGCCTGATTTCATATCCTTGTAATTCTCTTCGAGTTGTGGGTTTTGTCTGGCCAACTAGATCTATGATTCTTGCAATGGGAGAAGTGCTTGGTTTTGGGTTCATAGCGTGCGGTGACCTCACCCAGTGACAAAAGGGGTAGCGAGGCACGTATCGTGTTGTTGCCATGAAGGGTAAAAAGATGGGGTTTTCATCATTGGTTTGAGATTATCCCTCTACATCATGTCATCTTGCTTAAAGCGTTACTCTGTTCGTCATGAACTCAATAAACTAGATGCATGCTGGATAGCAGTCGATGTATGGAGTAATAGTAGTAGATGCAGAAAGTATCGGTCTACTTGTCTCGGATGTGATGCCTATATGCCAGATCATTGCCTTAGATGTCGTCATGAATTTGCACGGTTCGATCAATTGCTCGACAGTAATTTGTTCACCCACCATAATACTTGCTATTTTGAGAGAAGCCTCTAGTGAACACTATGGCCCCCAGGGTCTACTCCACACCATATTTTCAGCCTTACACTTTTTACTTCGTTGCACTTTTCGCCTTCAGATCTCACGTTTGCAAACAATCTTGAAGGGATTGACAACCCCTTTGAAGCGTTGGGTGCAAGTTTGTTTGTGTTTGCGCAGGTACTCTGGACTTGACGAGAACCTCCTTCTGGATCGATACCTTGGTTCTCAAACTGAGGGAAATACTTATTGCTCCTGTGCTGCATTACCCTTTCCTCCTCAAGGGAAAAATCAACGCAAGCACAATCTCCGTCAACGTGTCAATTTCTGGCGCTGTTGTTTGAGAAGTAGCAGAAGGATTTCTTGCGCCTTTGCCGGGTAGGAAGATCAACTCAAGAACTCATCAAAGTAGGTGTCGCAAACTCATCTCTTGCATTTACTTTGTTTGCCAGTTGCCTCTCATTTTCCTCTCCCCCACTTCACCAATTTTCCTTTTTCGTTCTGCTTTTCGTTCGCCCTTTTTCTCCCCCACTTTTTGTTTGCTTGTGTGCTTGCTTGCTTGCTGAAGTCACCATGAACGAAAACACCAAGCTTTGTGACTTCTCGAATGCTAATAATAATGATTTTATTAGTACTCCGATTGCTCCCGCCACTAGTGCGGAGTCATACGAAATCAATGTCGCTTTGCAGAATCTTGTTATGAAAGAGCAATTCTCTGGCCTTCCTAGTGAAGATGCCGCATCCCATCTAAATACCTTCATTGAGCTTTGCGATATGCAAAAAAAATAGATGTGGATAATGACGTGATTAAATTGAAGTTTTTTTCCTTTCTCGTTGCGAGATCGCACAAAAACTTGGTTTTCTTCTTTGCCCAAAAATAGTACCGATTCTTGGGATAAGTGCAAAGATGCTTATATATCCAAGTATTTTCCGCCGGCTAAGATCATCTCTCTCCGTAATGATATCATGAATTTCAAGCAACTTGATCATGAGCATGTTGCACAAGCTTGGGAGAGAACGAAATTAATGATTAGAAATTGTCCCGCTCATGGCTTGAGCCTTTGGATGATTATTCAAATCTTTTACGCTGGCTTGAATTTCGCTTCTAGAAATATCTTGGACTCCGCATCAGGTGGAACGTTCATGGAAATCACGTTAGGAGAAGCCACAAAGATCTTAGACAACATCATGACGAACTACTCTCAGTGGCACACTGAAAGGTGACCTACTAGTAAGAAGGTACACGCTATAGAAGAAATTAACTCGTTGAGTGCTAAGATGGATGAGTTAATGAATTTGGTTGCTAGTAGAAGTGCTCCTTTGGATCCTAATGATATGCTTTGTCTTCTTTGATTGAGAGTAGCAACGCTAGCTTGGACGTTAATTTTGTTGGTAGGAATAACTTTGGCAACAACAACGCTTTTAGAGGAAACTATGTTCCTAGGGCTTTTCCTAGTAACTCCTCTAATAACTTTGGCAACTCCTACAACAATACTCATGGAAATTACAATAGATTACCCTCTGATCTAGAGAGTAATATCAAAGAGTTCATCAACTCTCAAAAGATTTTCAATGCGTCCATAGAGGAAAAACTCCTCAAAATTGATGATTTAGCTAAGAGTGTTGATAGGATTTCTTGTGATGTTGATGCTTTGAAAGTTAGATGTGCTTCTCCCAAAATCAACATGGTTGAAACTTTGAAAGCTATGCGTGTTTCCATGATTGAGAGCCAAGAAAGAACCGCCCAAATTCGTGCTACACATGAATGGCTTAAAAAGGCGTATTCTCATGATGAGAATCACGAAGATCTTAAAGTGCTTGGTGTGACTCCCATTGAACCTTTGTTTTCTTTTGTCAAACCTAATTATTATGGGGCTGGATATGAATCCACTTTAGTTGAAAAGTGCCCGAATGATTCGGAGTCCATCTATCTTGATGCTAAAAGCATTAAAAGTGGAGTAGAAGACGTTAAAACTTTGAGTAGTAATGAAATTACTACCGTGGATTTCAAGGAATTCAATTATGATAGTCGCTCCTTGATTCAATGCATTTCTTTGATGCAATCCATGTTGAACTCTCCACACGTTTATAGCCAAAACAAAGCCTTTACCGATCATATCGTCGAAGCTATGATAAAAGCTCTTGAAGAGAAACTTGAATTGGAAGTCTCTATCCCTAGAAAGTTTCATGATGAGTGGGAGCCTACCATCAAAATCAAAATCAAAAACTATGAGTGCAATGCTTTGCGTGATTTGGGTGCTAGTGTTTCTGCAATTCCAAAGTATTTATGTGATGTTCTGGGTTTTAATGAGATTGAAGAGTGTTCTCTTAATTTGCATCTTGCTAATTCTACTATCAAGAAACCGATGGGAAGGAACAATGATGTTCTTATTATTGCAAATAGGAACTATGTACCCGTGGATTTCATTGTGCTTGACATTGATTGCAATCCTACATGCCCTATTATTCTTGGTAGACCTTTCCTAAGGACTATCGGTGCTATCATCGATATGAAGGAAGGGAATATTAGATTTCAATTTCCTTTAAGGAAGGGCATGGAACACTTTCCTAGAAAGAAAATAAGATTGACTTATGAATCCATGATGAGGTCTACCTATGGTTTGAGCACCAAAGACGACGATACGTGATTCTATCGCTTCTATGCCTAGCTAAGGGCGTTAAAAAATAGCGCTTGTTGGGAGGCAACCCAATGAATTTATCTTTTTCTTTCTGTTTTATTGCGTCCACACTTTCATAATTCTGTTGTGATTGTGTTTTTTGTGTTTGATCCAAGCAAAACCTTTATGATTAGTCTTGGTAATGGTTGTTTGATCCTGCTGGAAAAAGATAGAAACTTTTCGCTCACGAGATGATTTTTCATTTTTATTAAGAAAGAGATTTTGAGTTGATTCTTTTTTGCTTCTGATTTATATGCTTTTTCCCCAGACCGTCGTAATTTGTCAGATTTGTTGAGGTACCAGAAGTATACGAAGTATACAGATTGCTATAGACTGGTCTGTTTTTGACATATTCTATTTTTGTTGAGTTGGTTGCTTGTTTTGATGAAACTATGGTTAGTATCGGGGGTACTAGCCATGGAAAAGTGAGAATACAGTAGCCCATCATCAATATAGATGGAATTCAAGTTTGCTACAGTACCAAAAGAAGTGGTAGTTTGTTTTCTTCTACTAATGTTATGACAAGTTTGTGTTTTAGTTTTTTGTTGTGAAGTTTTCAAGTTTTGGGTGACGTTCTCATGGACAAATAAATAAGGAGTGGAAAGAGCTCAAGCTTGGGGATTCCCAAGGCATCCCAAGCCAAATTCAAGGACACAAAAAAAGCCTAAGGTTGGGGATGCCCCGGGAAGGCATCCCCTCTTTTGTCTTCAATCCATCGGTAACATTACTTGGAGCTATATTTTTATTCACCACATGATATGTGTTTTGCTTGGAGCATCTTGTATCTTAGGAGTCTTTTATTTTTGTTGTGTCATAATCATCCTTGATGCACACCTTTGAGAGAGAGAGAGACATGCACTCATCGTGATTTTGCTAGAATGCTCAATGTGCTTCACTTATATCTTTTGAGCTATATACTTTTGTTCTCGTGCTTCACTTATATCTTTAGAGCACGACGGTGTGTGATTTGGTATTTGTCTTATGCTATCCATGTACTAGGTACCCAAAGAGGATGAAAAAACCTCCATCTTCATGTGCATTGAGTAGAAAGAAAAGTTTCGATTCCTTTCAATTAGTTTTGAGACATGGATTCGGTAATATTAAAAGTTATGTTAGTAGGGTGTTGTGAATCTTGAAATACTTGTGTTGAAGTTAGTGATTCCCATAGCATGCACGTATGGTGAACCGCTATCTTAGGAAGTCGGAGCATAATTGATCTATTGATTGTCATCCTTTGTGTTGAGGTCAGGATCGCGCGATGGTTTACACCTACCAACCCTTCCCCTCGGAGTATGCGTTTAGCACTTTGTTTCGATTAATAATAAAAACTTTTGCAACAAGTATGTGAGTTCTTTATGACTAATGTGAGCCCATGGTATAGATGCACTTTCACCTTCCACCATTGCCAGCCTCTCTGGTGCCGCGCAATTCTCGCCGGTGCACAGACCCACCAAATTCCTTCCTCAAAACACCCACCATACCTACCTACTATGGCATTTTCATATCCATTCCGAGATATATTGCCATGCAACTACCACCGTTCCATCTCATGACTTGTGACGTCACTCTCATATTGCCATTGCATGATCATACTAGATCGTTGCACATCCCGGTACACTGCCGGAGGCATTTCCTATGGAGTCATCATCATTGTGATCTTCGAGCTGTGAGTAAATAAAAGTGTGATGATCATCATTATTACAGCATTGTCCCATGTGAGGAAAAAAGAGAGGCCAAAGAGCCCAAAAAAAAGAAAAAAAATAGGCCTAAGAGCCCAAATAAAAAAAAGAGAAATGAGAGAAAAAGAGAGAAGGGACAATGCTACTATCTTTTTCCACACTTGTGCTTCATAATAGCACCATGTTCTTCATGATTGAGAGCCTCTTGCTTTGTCACTACCATATGATAGTGGGAATCTTTTATATAACTTGGCTTGCATATTCCAATGATGGGCTTCCTCAAAATTTCCCTAGGTCTTCGTGAGCAAGCAAGGTGGCTGCACACCCACTAGTTTTCCTTTCGAGCTTTCATATACCTATAGCTCTAGTGCATCTCTTGTATGGCAATCCCTACTCATTCACATTGATATCTATTAATGGGCATCTCCATGGCCTATTGATACACCGAGTCAATGTGACCATCTCTTCCTTTTTTGTCTCACAACCACCACCACACTCTATTCCACCTATAGTGCTATATCCATGGCTCGCGCTCATGTATTCGTGATAGTTATAAAAAGTTTGAGAAAGTAAGAGTGCGAAAACAATTACTTGGCCAATTCCGTGGTTGTGCATGATTTACATTAGTTGTGTGAGGATGATGGAGCATAGCCAGACTATATGATTTTGTAGGGATAACTTTCTTTGGCCTTGTTATTTCGAAAGTTCATGATTACTTTGCTAGTTTGCTGGAAGTATTACTGTTTTCATGTCAATAGCAAACTATTGTTTCGAATCTTACGGATCTGAATATTCATGCCTCATGAAAGAAGTTGCAAAGGACAACTATGCTAGGTAGCATTCCATATGAAAAATTCATTCTTTATCATTTTCCTACTCGAGGACGAGCAGGAGATAAGCTTGGGGATGCTTGATACTTCTCCAACGTATCTATAATTTTTGATGGTTTCATGTATTATCTTGTCAAACTTTGGATGTTTTGCATGCTTTTTATTTATTTTCTGGGACTAACTTATTAACTCTGTGCCAAGTGCCAGTTCCTGTTTGTTCCATGTTTTTGACCCCTTTCAGAGGAGATTTTAAAACGGAGTCCAAACGTAAGAAAATCACCGAAAATATTTTTTCTGGAACGGAAGAAGATCGGGGGACTTGGGAGACAAGCCAGAAGAGCCCCAGGGGTCCCGCAAGCCCCCACCTCGTGGCCAGGGGGGCGCCATGCAGGCTTGTGGGCCTCCTGGAGGTCCCCTGACCTAGATCTTGCACCTATATATTCCCAAATATTCCCAAAATCCAGGGGAGCATCGCAATTACTTTTCCGCTGCCGCAAGCTTCTGTCTCCACAAGATCCTATCTGGGGCACGTCCTGGTGCCCTACCGGAGGGGGGATTCGGACACGGAAGGCTTCTTCATCAACACCATGACCTCTCCGATGATGCGTGAGTAGTTCACCATAGACCTACGGGTCCATAGCTAGTAACTAGATGGCTTCTTCTCTCTCTTGGATCTTCAATACAAAGTTCTCCATGATCTTCATGGAGATCTATCGGATGTAACCTTCTTTTGTGGTGTGTTTGTCAAGATCCGATGAATTGTGGATTTATGATCATATTATCTATGAATTTTATTTGAGTTTCTTCTAATCTCTCTTATGCACGATTTCATATCCTTGTAATTCTCTTCGAGTTGTGGGTTTTGTCTGGCCAACTAGATCTATGATTCTTGCAATGGGAGAAGTGCTTGGTTTTGGGTTCATACCGTGCGGTGACCTCACCCAGTGACAGAAGGGGTAGCGAGGCACGTATCGTGTTGTTGCCATCAAGGGTAAAAATATGGGGTTTTCGTCATTGGTTTGAGATTATCCCTCAACATCATGTCATCTTGCTTAAAGCATTACTCTGTTCGTCATGAACTCAATACACTAGATGCATGCTGGATAGCGGTCGATGTGTGGATTAATAGTAGTAGATGCAGAAAGTATCGGTCTACTTGTCTCCGACGTGATGCCTATATGCTAGATCATTGCCTTAGATATCGTCATGAATTTGCGCGGTTCTATCAATTGCTCGACAGTAATTTGTTCACCCATCGTAATACTTTCTATTTTGAGAGAAGCCTCTAGTGAACACTATGGCCCCGAGGGTCTACTCCACACCATATTTTCAGCCTTACACTTTTTACTTCGTTGCACTTTCCGCCTTCAGATCTCACTTTTTCAAACAATCTTGAAGGGATTGACAACCCCTTTGAAGCGTTGGTTGCAAGTTTGTTTGTGTTTGCGTAGGTACTCTAGACTTGACGAGACCCTCCTTCTGGATCGATACCTTGGTTCTCAAACTGAGGGAAATACTTACTGCTCATGTGTTGCATCACCCTTTCCTCTTCAAGGGAAAAACCAACACAAGCCCAATCTCCGTCAACGTGTCAATTTCTGGCGCTATTGTTTGAGAAGTAGCAGCGGTCATAAGTGATCGGATATGCCGACCATGGGTTATTCTTCGGGGCTACTGGCTCTTTGGAGTATATGTTCCGAAGTGCCTGTTCCCTCTCCTTTTTTAAATAAGTGAGCGACATAGATCATGTTCACGGTCTTTACTTCAGGGGGAAACTACTTTTGGCCCCTATTTCTCAGGCGTCGAGGTTCCTCGTCGTCACGGGTAAACTGCTCTTTGCCTGGTCTTCGGCCATGCTTTTGCTTGCCACCTTCATCACCCAAAAATTATGGTTGGTGTGAGTAGCAAATATGTTTTGGGTGCTGTGTATTTGATAGGGCATCTCAAGTATTTTGTCCAGCGTGGTTGGGCCATCCCTATTTCCTTTAGAAGGTTTCTTCCTGGTTTCACGCCCGAAGTTGCTAAATCTGGCATTAATTGTCGTGTGTGGGCTTCATCACCGCGGTGTCAGCGCTTGTTCTTGTTGCATCATGACTTTCCATTGCCATCCTGAACTGTGGAAGTGCTGGGGTTTGAGGGAGGGTTGTCCTGCCGGGCTAGCGAAGTATCCTCACGAGCGCAATGGCGGTCATGAGCGAGGTAAGGGCGTCCATAGACCTTGGCCTCTCCTGTGCGAGAATCCGGACTAGCCATTGGTCTTGTATGTTGTCGTGGAAAGAAGATAATGCCTCGATGTGACATCCTAGACTTTTGCTACAGTAAATATTGTAATTAAGCGACAGTGATCACCCGCTAATGATGTCACATCATCGAGAATTACCGTGTTGACCCGCATTGAATTTCTATCCGGATTCAGAAATTGAAAACAAAAGAAAAGTATATTTATAAATTCATATTAACTATTAAAGGAAGATATGTATAGAAAGAAAGTATTAAAAATAATAATAATAAAAGAAAGAAAAGAAAAGAAATTAAAAAGAAAAAAAGGAAATTAGAAAGAGGAAATAATAGAAAAACAAAAAAACAAAACAGAAGAGGACAAAAAAAGAAAAGAAAAGGAACCCCCCCCCTGGCCGACTGGGCCAAAGTGGCCCAGCCGAGCCGGCCCACCCACCCCCTGGAACCCTAGCGCATACCCCCCCTGCGTTCCCCCTCGATCCCCTGGCAGCCGCCGCCACCCCACCCATCGCGCCACCCACCCCTCGTGGGGCCCCCTCCCCACCGATCTCCTCTCTCTCTTTGTCGGTTCCACCCCCCCCACCGACACCTCCCACCTCTCGTAACCCCCTCCCCCATGAGAGACCCCCTGCCTCGAGATTCCCCCACGAACCCCCCCCCCACAACCGAGACACCTCCTCTTGTTCCCTTCTCCTCTTTAGAGGCCGAACCCCTCCCACATCCACCCTCGCCGGCGAGCCACCTCTCCCTCCCGGCCTCCTCCTCCCATCGGCGAGCCACCCCGAGGCCTCCTCCTCCTCACCTCGCCTCACCTCCCCACCAAGGCACCTGCCCCCGTCGGCCCCTCAACCCCCCTACCGAGCCACCCCACTTTCCCCGGCCGGCTAAGCTTCGGCGCCCCCACCCCGCCGGCCGGCCCCAACCCCCCCCCCCCCCCCTGTCGGCCTTCCTCCCGCTCGGTCCAGGAGGGACCGGGCAGGGAGACACCTCCACCTCGCCGGATCCGGCCGGCCTCACCTCGGCCGACCCCCTCCTTCAACGCCCCCCCCCCTCCGGGAGGGTCTCTTCCTCATCGGGGCTCTCTCGACGTCCTCACCGGCACCACCGTCATCATCGCGCCATCGCCATCGTCACCTCCGCCTTCCCGTGAACTCTGGCTTCACCGGACCGTCTCATCAACGCTGGTGAGCCCCTCCTCGGGCTCCTCCCACCATCGCGTTCCCCTCACCGTCCCGGTTCCGTTCTGGCAAACGGGACTCCGATCCGTCGACGGTAGTGACCGGTAGGAAGATTTGGAGATGTGTTGTTATATATTGAGTTAGAGCAAAGAGTTATGTGTAACTGTGTTAATAGGGAGAGAGATGGGAGTGTTGAGAGTTAAAAGAAAATAAAATAAAAGATGTATTAGATGCCATATGTATGTATGTATGTATGTATGAGATGTGATGTATGTATTGCGTATATAGGTATTTGGAGGAATACGATAATTGCATATGGCCTAAAGTCACTTACCGGTGGGGCCAACGCACCCCGTGTCTATGACAGGGAGGCCCCACGCGATAATTAAAAAAATAAAAATAATGTTAATGTTTTTATTAAATAAATAAATAGATATATTAGTTAATTAATTAATTAGAATAATTAGAGTATGACACGTGGGTCCCCCACTAAATTAATCTGATTAGTTGATATTTAATCTTAATTAAAACTTGTGCCTATGACGTTCGGGACCCGCTGGTCAGTTGGTGAGTCAACTATTGATGTCAGCATGACATCATGCTGATGTCATAATAGCTTTCTATTAAATTATTTAAATCTGTTTTTAATTCCTAATTACTGAATAAAACTTTAAAAATTAATATTAAATAATCCGTAAGTCAGATCGAAATATTTTCAACATGAAAGTTGATCAGCAGAACGAGACGAACCTGGATACACGGTCCATTCGTCTGTCACGCGTCCCTAGCATAGCAAACATGGACCATTTCCATCGTTTCCAGTATGGCCGGTAGTAGCCCGAGACCCGGAAAATATCGTCAGGTATTCTTCCGACCCGTCTATGACGGATGTTGCTGCTTTAGCTCTTGTCTAGCCTGCATCTTGCCATGTCATGCTTTGTGTTGCACCATTGCTATTATTTATTGTTTCTTCCGCCTCTTCTTACCGGTAGACCCCGAGACTGACGCTGCTGCCGGGTACATCTACGACCCTGCCGATCAGTCCTTTGCCGCAGAGCAGCAAGGCAAGCAAACCCCCCTTGATCATTCCTATATCGCCTATGTCTTTCTTCCTACTGCTTGCATTAGTATTTTGCTACTGTTGTAGTTAGCTCCTATATCTGATGCATAGCCTATTTTTGATGAACTGCTACTTTCAGTCCTGTACTTTAAATCTGCTTAGTATAGGTGGAGCAGTCATCCCCTCTGACCCCGTAGTCCAGTTGCCCCGCTTGTTTTCAAATCTCGATCTCTGATCGACGAGCCAGACCCGACACAACACATACACCCCCTTCGTTGTACGACGCTATAGAGATACTATCGGGTACCGAGGGTGACGCCTCGCTAAGTACTCCTGATGATATCTCTGTAGTATAGCTAGTCGGTCGTGGTTATCGAGGGTGATTCCTTTTTCACCATTCCTGATGTCGCCTCTGTCGTGCAACCCCTCAAGAGTGGGACCCCCGAGGGTGATTCCTCTAAGCCCACCTTGACGGGTACAACATTCGGAATCCAACGAGGGTGATACCTCGGATTCCCCCCGATGTTACAACCACACAGTTACTCGACCATGTTACTGGGATCTTTGGTGATTAGTTGTAAGACGGGTGGATTCCCGTGAGACTGTGTTGCTGGCCTAATTAAAATGTTAATGGATTTGGGTATTTGATCTGGGTTGGTCGGAGACCTTTTCGCACTAACCGGCTACGCGGGAAGAATTATGGGTACTCGGCGTCGCGTATGAGCCGAAGCTTTTCAGATGTCAGCAACTGTAGTGGCGCGCGCCCGAGTGGTCCCGAGATGCATTGCGCTTGTGATTAAGGGATGCTAGGACTGACGTCGGCCGCCCTCGCATCATGCAGGAGCGCGGAGGGGAACTAGGCCCTGAACACTTTGCGCTTAGGATTTAGACCGGTGGGCTGACTTCTATGATTAGTCTTAGGTGGGGCTGCGACGTGTCGATATTCCGAGGCCGGGCAGGACCCAGAAAAGTATGTCCGGCCAGACTGTTATCGAGCGTGATGGGACATGTGTGTGCACCCCTGCAGGGATGAAAATTAACTATTCGGATAACCGTGTCCATGGTTACAGGACGACTTGGAGTTGTGCCCTGATCTTATACAACTACAATTGTTACTTAACTGGAATTAGTTTGCCTCGGGATTGGTTCCTCGCAGGGAGTCGAGGGAGGATCTTTAGGCATGACCTCACTTTAATTTTGCTGCAATAATATGACTATTAATGTTTTACCCCTGTTCTACTCTCGTCTATTGCTGCAAGACCCTGAAGATGCTAGTCTTCGATAGGACTAGGCCTTCTCTCTGTATTCTCGCATTGCTGCAGTCAGTCCACATATAACCCCCCCTTCTTTGATACTGATGCATATTTAGAATAGTTCTGATGTAAGACTTGCGAGTACTTTGGATGAGTACTCACCGCTGCTTTGCTCCCCCCTTGTCCCCTAGATCCGTTTGCTGCGACCAGACGATGGAGACCAGGAGATGGAGGTCCCCGCCGACGACGACTGCTACGCCGACGGTGCCTACTACTACGTGGAGGCCGCTGATGATCAGGAGTAGTTAGGAGGTTCCCAGGCAGGAGGCCTCGCCTCGTTCGATCGTTGTATCTTTTGTGCTAGCCTTCTCTAAGGCACCCCATGTTTTATGTCTGTACTCAGATATTTGTTGCTTCCGCTGACTCGTGTGTTTATCGAGCTTTCGTATTCTAGCCCTCGAGGCCCATGGTTTGTAATATGAAGCTGATGTTATTTTATTTGTGTCTAGAGTTGTGTTGTGATATCTTCCCGTGAGTCCTTGGGTTTGATCGTACGCATTTGCGTGTATGATTAGCGTACGATTAAACCGAGGGCGTCACAAGTTGGTATCAGAGCCGACTGCCTGTAGGTAGCCCCCTTTCCAACTCCTTGGCCGAAGTTGAGTCTAGTGTTTGAAAATCTTTACTAACACTGATGTTGTGGCTTACGGGCCCACATCTCAATTGGGTGGTATTAGTATCTTTTACTCCTTTCCTATACTCTGGGCTCTACTCTCTCTTCTCTTTCGGGTCAAAGATTTTACTAACTCTAACATTAGGTTCTCGAATCACATTGACCCGGAGCGCTGGACTATCTACTCTTTCTCCCGAATATATATTACACACACTGTCATTTGACATCCATCAATCTTTTTTTCAGATGTGTCCCGCAAGACAACACGTGCGCCTGACACAGGCCACTAAGACGACTGGGTTCCCGGCCATTTTGGTCGACCTCCTGACCAGGCTGGGATATCGCTGGTACCCCGAGTACACTGTGTTCGAGGATTTCTGCGAGTACAACCAGTACCAGTACCAGGCTGACGTTCGCATCTTCGACCAGAGGGGCGGCGAGACCCTCGAGCGCCACGTCTTCTGTGTTATTGGAGTGTCGGTTGAGATGGCCGTCCATGATGCGGCCTACATCGCCATCACCCGTCTCCGTGGAGCATACCCTCACCTGGAGGAGAGCCCTTTCAGATACATCCCGCATGCTCCTGCTGGGAATGAGACTGGGTCTCATCTCACTGCCTACGCTTCTAACGTTCGGGAGCGCAGCGACCGTTCCTACGTCGCTGTCTGCGCCCCCTACGTGATGCGTCGCTACAACGCGCGGTTTCTGGTGCAGTACACTGAGGCAATGGATCATGCTTTCCGAGCTCTGACTGTGGAGTTGTATGCTACGCGCGCTCGTCTTTACGACGCGTTGATAGAGCTGCAGCCATCACACTGCCCGAGGGTTCCCCCTATGCGCATCCGCGAGCCGAGCAGGACAGAGCTACCATCAGCTCTCGAGTGGACTGATGTTGGGGGTAGAACCCCTGCACTTGGATCTCAGCTCCTCGACTGGATGCGGTACCCTCACCGGAGTCACAACGGGACACAGGGTCCTGTCCCTACCTTCTATCACCGCCAGCTACCAGGATTCGACCGTCCTCTCCGACGTTGATGTAGCCTTATCGCTACATCTCATTCTGTACCCTTCCACGCGTGCCTGTGCGCCGCCTAGTGAGTCTATGGTATCGTCTAATGCGTCCGGGCTATCGCCAAATTTCGAATTTGTAATCGTTAGTCTGTAATCGAACTTATGTATGGGTCTGTATGTCGAACTCAACTACTATGGAGCATCTATCGCATTTCCCTTTCATTATGCTTGATTACTTCGTAAATGCGTGCGATGCCTTTGCAATTACTTTAAGCTAAACTACCCCTATTAAATATTTAACAGGATGGTTAGACCAGCTGGCCGCCCGCGTGCCCCTGCCAACGATGCACCACCCCCGCCTCCTGAGTATATGGCGGGGATGATCCAACAGTTTGAGCTGAACTGCCAGTTTATGCAAGGGCTCATGGATCAGTTCCAAAGGCCGAACGTGAACCAACCGCAAGGCGTGACACTCTAAGACTTGTGCCGCCTCAACCCTGCGATCTACCGCAGCTAAACTCAGCCTCTTGATGCTGATGACTGGCTCCGTTACATTTCTTATGAGCTGGAGTCTGCCAATGTGCTCCTGGCGAGCTATGTCAACTTTGCCGCCTACTTTCTGAAGGGTCCCGCTACTCAATGGTGGGACAGCCACAGGCGCTCTCAGCTCGAAGGAACTATCATCCCTTGGGCAGAGTCCAAGGCTGCTTTCCATGCTCATTACATTCCTCAGGGAATCATGGACCGGAAGAAGCGTGAGTTCCGCAACTTGGTCCAGGGCAACAAGACTGTGGATGCTTATCAGCGGGAATTTCTGGACTTATCTCGCTATGCTGAAGAAGACATTGCAACTGATGCACGCACGCAGGAGAAGTTCCGTGAAGGCCTCCACCCTGATATCAAGCTGACACTCCTCGTTCAGGACTATGCTGATTTCACCACCCTGGTGAACAAGGCTATTCAGGTTGAGACTGGTCTGCAGGAATACAAAGATAGCAGCAAGCGCAACCGTGACATGGGCTCATCTTCGGGTCATCTGCACAGAAGCGGAAGATCTGGATTCCGAACAACATGTACCATCCACCTGCTCCTACTCCGAGGCCGTCCTATGCTGCACCTCGCCTGCCTCCTCCACCACCTAGGCAGCCGAGGCTTCTAGCTCCACCGCCTCGAGTTCCTCCTTCCCGTCCTGAGGACGGGCTGTGCTTCAAGTGTGGCCGTCCAGGTCACCGTGCTAGAGACTGCAGGCAGAACCCGAATCAGCTGACACTTCCCGCAACTGGCAGTGGCAAGAACTAGAACTGCAACTTCAACGCTAAGCCTGCTTATGTTCGTGGTCAGGCCAACAACATTGATATGGGTCAAGCTCAAGACCAGCCTGCTACCGTGATGGGTACACTTCTCATTAACTCAGTACCTGCTTGTGTATTGTTCGATACAGGAGCATCGCATTCCTTTATGTCGGAAAGTTTTGCATTCGTGCATGGCATTAAGTACGAAGAGATGAACATCCCAATAGTGGTAAACACCCCCTCGGGCCAATGCCGACCCTCCATGGTCTGCTCCAATGTCCCCATTGAAATTGAAGGATTGGAATTCTTTGCCTCTCCCATGTTATTAAGTTCTTCCAACATTGATCTCATACTGGGGATGGACTGGTTGAAAGCTCATACGACATCGGTCGTTTGTGCCACCAAGACCGTCCACCTCCTACACCCTTCAGATGAATTAATAAGCTACCATGCTCATCTCGTCCGTAACGCTGAGGCACGACTGTATGCTTTGAATGCATTAAATGCGTCGCCTCTTGAAGGGATTGAAAACATTCAAGTGGTCCGAGAATTTCAAGATGTCTTCCCAGAAGAACTTCCGGGGATTCCCCCTGCTCGAGCTGTCGAGTTTGTCATTGACTTGGTACCCGGTACCACTCCTATTGCCAAGCGCCCTTATAAAATGCCACCACATGAACTCCTTGAACTTAAGCAAGAAATTGACAACTCGCTCCGTCTGGGTTTCATTCGTCTGAGTTCCTCTGCTTGGGGAGCACCTTCTCTCTTTGTTAAGAAGAAGGATGGGACAAATCGATTGGTTCAAGACTATCGTCCTATCAACCAGGCCACTATTCAAAACAAATATCCTCTCCCTCGGATGAATGATTTGTATGATCAACTTGCTGGTTCCACCGTCTTCTCTAAGCTCGACTTGAGGTTGGGATACCACCAGATCCGTGTTCGCAAGGAGGATATTTCAAAGACCACCTTTGTTACTCGATATGGATCATACGAGTACACCGTCATGTCCTTCGGCTTAACCAATGCACCGGCAACCTTCTCTCGATTGATGATTATATATTCATGGACTACCACGAAAAATTGTCATGGTATATCTGGATGATATTCTGGTATTTTCGAAGAACAAAGAAGAGCATGCTGAACATCTTTGTCTTGTACTGGATAAGCTTCGGGAGCATAAACTCTATGCGAAGTATTCCAAATGTGAGTTCTGGCTAGACGAAGTGACTTACCTTGGTCATGTGATTTCCAAGGATGGTATTGCGGTCAACCCCGAACGAATTCAAGCTATTCTCGACTGGACTCCCCCGAAGAATGTCAAGCAAGTCAGAAGTTTTCTCGGACTCGCCAGCTATTGTCGTCGATTCGTCGAGAACTTATCCAAGATTGCGAAGCCCTTAACCAATCTGCTTCACAAAGGTGTTAAGTATGAGTGGATTAATAAATGTCAGGAAAGTTTCCAGACGCTCAAGGACAAACTGACGTCCGCTCCAGTACTTGCTCCTCCAGATACGAAAAGGGATTTCTTCATATACTGTGATGCTTCTCGTCAAGGAATAGGTTGTGTCCTAATCCAGGATCGCAAGGTGATCGCTTATGCTTCACGTCAACTGCGTGCTCATGAAGAGAACTACCCAGTTCATGATCTCGAGCTTGCCGCAGTCATTCATGCATTGAAGGAATGGCGACAATACCTTGTCGGTAATAGCTGTGAAATCTACACCGACCATCAAAGTCTGAAGTACTTGTTCACTCAACCGGAGCTGAACCTACGTCAACAAAGATGGATGGAGCGTATAGCAGATTTTGACTGTAGTATATCATATACCCATGGCAAGGCTAACGTAATGGCTGATGCCTTGAGTCGCAAGTCATACTTCAACCACCTCCAGGTTCATCTGGTTCACGATCGTCTGCAAGAGGAATTCCGTAAGCTGACCCTCCACATTGTTCCTCAGGGTTACCTTGTTCCCCCTCCTCAAGAGTGCCAAAAGATGAACCTTCGTGTTGTTAATCAGGGTTCCCTCAGTAACCTAGTGGTTGAACCAGATCTTGTGAGCTTCATAAAGAATTTGCAAGGCTTTGACGATGATGTCGACAGGATTAAGAGCTATATTGCGAAGGGTAAACCCTCCTTTTTCACTGTTGATGAAGATGACGCCTTGTATTTCAAGGGTCGCCTATTCGTCCCAAATAAGAAGGAAAATCTCAGGATGACCGGGAAGGTGATGGAAGAAGCTCATGACACACCATTGTCTATTCACCCGGGTAGTACCAAGATGTACCAAGACATCCGACAAAGATTCTGGTGGCCCAATATGAAACAAGACATTGCATGCTATGTGGCAGAATGTGATATATGCCGGCGTATCAAAGCAGAACACCAAAAGCCTGCTAGGACTCTTCAACCTATCTATATTTCTGAGTGGAAATGGGACCATGAAATAGACTTTGTCACTGGTTTTCCCAGATCTCAGAAAGGTAATGATGCTATTCTTGTCGTCATTGATCGACTGCCCAAAGTTGCACATTTCCTGGCCGTCAAAGAAACAATTAATGCTAGTCAGCTGGCAGATCTTTATATGTCAAGAGTTGTTTCACTTCATGGTATTCCATTAGTAATCAGTTCGGACCGTGGCAGCTTGTTCACTTCAAAATTCTGGGAAAGTTTTCAGAAGGCTATGGGGACTCATCTGTCCTTCAGCACTGCATTTCATCCTCAATCCCAGGGACAAGTTGAACGAGTCAACCAAATTCTCGAGGACATGCTTCAAGCTTGTGTCATTTCTTTCCGTAAGAAATGGGAGGAATCTCTCCCGTATGCCGAGTTCTCTTACAACAATAGCTATCAAGCTAGTCTGAAGATGGCCCCTTTCGAAGTATTGTATGGGCGAAGGTGTCAAACTCCTCTGAATTGGTCAAAAACTGGGGAACGATCACTCTTCGGTCCGGATATTATTCAACATGCCGAAGATCAAGTCCACATTATTCATGAGAATTTGAAGGCTGCTCAGTCTCGTCAGAAGAGTCAGTATGACCGTCATCATCAAGATATGGTCTATCAACCTGGCGAAAAGGCTTATCTTCGTGTCACACCAATGAGAGGTGCACACCGTTTTGGAATCAAGGGAAAGTTATCTCCTCGTTATATTGGTCCTTTCATTGTTCTCAAAAGGCGTGGAAGAGTGGCTTATCAATTGGAACTGCCGGCGAACCTTTCTCAGGTTCACGATGTCTTCCATGTTTCTCAGCTCCGTCGCTGCTTCAAGGACCCTATTCGAGCAGTGGATCACGATATGCTTGAGCTACAACAAGACCTCTCTTATAAAGAGCATCCGGTCTGCATTCTCGACCAAGCTGAACGTAAGACTCGTCGCAAGGTCACCAAGTTCCTTAAGGTGCAGTGGTCAAATCACTCTGAAGATGAAGCCACTTGGGAACGCGAGGATCATCTTCGTGATGAATACCCCGGGCACTTTCCCTCTACCTCTTAATTCTCGGGACGAGAATTCTTGTTAGTAGGGGAGAATTGTGACATCCTCGACTTTTGCTACAGTAAATATTGTAATTAAGCTACAGTGATCAACCGCTAATGATGCCACATCATCGAGAATTACCGTCGTTGACCCGCATTGAATTTCTATCCGGATTCAGAAATTGAAAACAAAAGAAAAGTATATTTATAAATTCATATTAACTATTAAAGGAAGATATGTATAGAAAGAAAGTATTAAAAATAATAATAATAAAAGAAAGAAAAGAAAAGAAATTAAAAAGAAAAAAAGGAAATTAGAAAGAGGAAATAATAGAAAAACAAAAAAACAAAACAGAACAAGACAAAAAAAAGAAAAGAAAAGGAAACCCCCTGGCCGACTTGGCCAAAGAGGCCGAGCCGAGCCGGCCCACCCACGCCCGTGGAACCCTAGCGCATACCCCCCTGCGTTCCCCCTCGCTCCCCTGGCAGCCGCCGCCACCCCACCCATCGCGCCACCCACCCCTCATGGGGCCCCCTCCCCACCGATCTCCTCTCTCTCTCTGTTGGTTCCACCCCCCCCCACCGACACCTCCCACCTCTTGTAACCCCCTCCCCGACGAGAGACCCCCTGCCTCTATATTCCCCCACGAACCCCCCCCACAACCGAGACACCTCCTCTTGTTCCCTTCTCCTCTCTGGAGGCCGAACCCCTCCCAGATCCACCCTCGTCGGCGAGCCACCTGTCCCTCCCAGCCTCCTCCTCCCACCGGCGAGCCACCCCGAGGCCCCCTCCTCCTCACCTCGCCTCACCTCCCCACCAAGGCACCAGCCCCCGTCAGCCCCTCAACCCCCCACCGAGCCACCCCACTTTCCCCGGCCGGCCAAGCTCCGGCGCCCCCACCCCGCATGCCGGCCCCAACCCCCCCCCATCGGCCTTCCTCCCGCTTGGTCCAGGAGGGACCGGGCAGGGAGACACGTCCACCTCGCCGGATCCGGCCGGCCTCACCTCGGCCGGCCCCTCCTTCAACGCCGGCCCCCCTCCGGGAGGGTCTCTTCCTCATCGGGGCTCTCTCGATGTCCTGACCGGCACCACCATCATTACCACGCCATCGCCACCGTCACCTCCGCCTTCCCGCGAACTCCGGCTTCACCGGGCTGTCTCATCAACGTTGCTGAGCCCCTCCTCAGGATCCTCCCACCATCGCATTCCCCTCACCGTCCCGGTTCCATTCCGATAAACGGGACTCCGATCCATCGAAGGTAGTGACCGGTAGGAAGATTTGGAGATGTGTTCTTCTATGTTGAGTTAGAGCAAAGAGTTCTGTGCAACTCTGTTAACAGGGAGAGAGAGATGGGAGTGTTGAGAGTTAAAAGAAAATAAAATAAAAGATGTATTAGATGTCGTATGTATGTATGTATGTATGTATGTATGTATGTATGTATGTATGAGATGCGATGTATGTATTGCATATATAGGTATTTGGAGGAATACGATAATTGCACGATTATGTATTTGTGAAAAAGATGAGTATATAGCCTAAAGTCACTTACCGGTGGGGCCAACACACCCGCTGTCTATGACAGGGAGGCCCCACGCGATAATTAAAAAAATAAAAATAATGTTAATGTTTTTATTAAATAAATAAATAAATATATTAGTTAATTAATTAATTAGAATAATTAGAGTATGAAACGTGGGTCCCCACTAAATTAATATGATTAATTGATATTTAATCTTAATTAAAACTTGTGCCTATGATGTTCGGGACCCGCTGGTCAGTTGACCAATCAACTGTTGATGTGAGCATGACATCATGGTGAAGTCATAATAGCTTTTTATTAAATTATTTAAATCTGTTTTTAATTCCTAATTATTGAATAAAATTTTAAAAATTAATATTAAATAATCCATAAGTCTGATCAAAATATTTTCAACATGAAAGTTGATCAGCAGAACGAGACGAACCCGCATACACGGTCCATTCGTCTATCACGCGTCCCTAGCATAGCAAACATGGAACATTTCCATCATTTCCACTATGACCGGTAGTAGCCCGAGACCCGGAAAATATCGTCAGGTATTCTTCCGACCCGGCTATGACGGATGTTGCTGCGTTAGCTCATGTCTAGCCTGCATCTTGCCATGTCATGCTTTGTGTTGCACCATTTCTATTATTTATTATTTCTTCCCCCTCTTCTTACCGGTAGACCTCGAGACTGAAGCTGCTGCTGGGTACATCTACGACCCTGCCGATCAGTCCTTTGCCGCAGAGCAGCAAGGCAAGCAAACCCCCCTTGATCATTCCTATATCGCCTATGTCTTTCTTCCTACTGCTTGCATTAGTATTTTGCTACTGTTGTAGTTAGCTCCTATATCTGATGCATAGCCTATTTTGGATGAACTTCTACTTTCATTCCTGTACTTTAAATCTGCTTAGTATAGGTGGAGCAGTCATCCCCTCTGACCCCGTAGTCCAGTTGCCCCGCTTGTTTTCAAATCTCGATCTCTCATCGACGAGCCAGACCCGACACAGCACATACACCCCCTTCGTTGTACGATGCTACAGAGATACTATCGGGTACCGAGGGTGACACCTCGCTAAGTACTCCTGATGATATCTCCGTAGTATAGCTAGTCGGTCGCGGTTATCGAGGGTGATTCCTCTTTCACCATTCCCGATGTCGCCTCTGTCGTGCAACCCCTCAAGTGTGGGACCCCGAGGGTGATTCCTCTAAGCCCACCTTGACAGGTACAACGTTCCGAATCCAACGAGGGTGATACCTCGGATTCCCCCCGATGTTACAACCACACAGTTACTCGACCATGTTACTGGGATCTTTGGTGATTAGTTGTAAGGCGGATGGATTCCCGTGAGACTGTGTTGCTGGCCTAATTAAAATGTTAATGGATTTGGGTATTTGATCTAGGTTGGTCGGAGACCTTTTCGCACTAACCGGCTACGCGGGAAGAATTATGGGTACTCGGCGTCACGGTATCAACCGAAGCTTTTTCAGATGTCAGCAATCATAGTGGCGCGCGCCCGAGTGGTCCCGAGATGCATTGCGCTTGTGATTAAGGGATGCTAGGACTGACGTCGGCCGCCCTCGCATCATGCAGGAGCGCGGAGGGGAACTGGGCCCATGAACCCTTTGCGCTTAGGATTTAGACCGGCGGGCTGACCTCTCTGATTAGGCTTAGGTGGGGCTGCGACGTGTCGATATTCGGAGGCCGGGAAGGACCTAGAAAAGTATGTCCGGCCAGAGTGTTATCGAGCGTGACGGGACATGTGGTGCACCCCTGCAGGGATGAAATTTAACTATTCGGATAGCCGTGTCCACGGTTACAGGACGACTTGGAGTTGTGCCCTGATCTTATACAACTACAATTGTTATTTAACTGGAATTAGTTTGCCTCAGGATTGCTTCCTCGCAGGGAGTCGAGGGAGGATCTTTAGGCATGACCTCACTTTAATTTTGCTGCAATAATATGACTATTAATGTTTTACCCCTGTTCTACTCTCGTCTATTGCTGCAAGACCCTGAAGATGCTAGTCTTCGATAGGACTAGGCCTTCTCTCTCTATTCTCGCATTGCTGTAGTCAGTCCACATTAACCCTCCCCCTTCTTTGATACTGATGCATATTTAGGATAGTTCTGATGTAAGACTTGCGAGTACTTTGGATGAGTACTCACTGCTGCTTTGCTCCCCCCTTGTCCCCTTGATCCGTTTGCTGCGACCAGACGATGGAGCCCAGGAGATGGAGGCCCCCGCGGACGACGACTGCTACCCCGACGGTGCCTACTACTACGTGGAGGCCGCTGATGATCAGGAGTAGTTAGAAGGTTCCCAGGAAGGAGGCCTCGCCTCGTTCAATCATTGTATCTTTTGTGCTAGCCTTCTCTAAGGCACCCCATGTTTTATGTCTGTACTCAGATATTTGTTGCTTCCGCTGACTCGTGTGTTTATCGAGCTTTCGTATTCTAGCCCTCGAGGCCCATGGCTTGTAATATGAAGCTGATGTTATTTTATTTGTGTCTAGAGTTGTGTTGTGATATCTTCCCGTGAGTCCTTGGGTTTGATCGTATGCATTTGCGTGTATGATTAGCGTACGACTAAACCGAGGGCGTCACACTCGACGTCTGAACAATCGACAATCTGATTTTTCTTGGTGAGGAGTCTATTCTAGAATTTTTGAGATGACTCATCAGGTTGTTGAATGATGTGGCACAAGTCATCGAACCCAGGTGATCGGACATAAGTGACGTGAAATTTGTCTTGAAAGGCATCTTCGAGGTCCTTCCAGCTCCCAATGGAGTTTTGAGGGTTGCTGCCCCTTTGAGCTTTAATGGTAGGTATTTGATGGCATGGAGGTCGTCTCTACAAGCCATGTGAATTTGGAGAAGGAAATCTTCAATCCATACGACCAGGTTTGTTGTCCCGTTATAATTCTCGATACTCACGGGTTTAAACCCTTTGGGGAACTCATGCCACATTACCTCATCTGTGAAGCGTACATTGGGTGGGCGGTGCCCCTTATCCGAGCTGTATCATGCTAGAGATCAGACGAAATCCTACCGCACTGTTGTTCCCGAACTCCATCGTTTTGATCAGACCAAGCTTGGTACATGTCCCGTCCGGCGGGAGTGTGACTCCTACATCTATAAATAGATCTTGTGTGTCCTGTTCTAGACTTAATTTTCTATCACAGGTCAAATGGAACTCCAGGTTGAGCTAGCTCCCTTCTCATGTCCCGTCCTTGAGGAGGGCGGTGTGGTTGGTCGTCTTGTGCGAATCTCGGTGGTGCGGGCTCCAAGGCCTCATCTTCGTAGTATGGCAACAAACGACGACACATGTAGCTTTACTTTGTCCCCATCATTCCTGGTCGTACCCCTCCTGGGCAACCAGGACATTCATCCATCTTTCAGTGATGGATTGTTGTTCGGCTTTAAGTTGCCTCTGCTTTAGCTTAAGGCTCCAAGCAGTGGCTATGAGTTGCCGCCTGAATACTTCTTGATCCAGTGGGTCTTCGGGGACGATGAAATCCTCATCTCCCAAGCTATCCTCCTCATCCATTGGAGGGGTGTAGTTGCTGTCTTCGGAATTGTCGAGATTCTCAGGCTTGTGTAGATCGATGTAACCCACTAGGTCGGGGTTGTATTCGAGGTCTGCAGGTTGTGGGGATTCGACGGAATTTTCCTTATCCTAAGGGTGGGGTTATCTCCAGTTCCCGCATTACTTTCATTGCCCTTACGAGCTTTAGGCTTTTTGCGCTAGCGATGGCGCCTAACAGGTTCGTCACCACTGTTTTTGACCGGGGTATCATCATCAATTTTCCCTATGACGCCAACATCCTTAGGTGTGTCCATGGAGGGAGTCCGGGATTAAGAGGGACTTCGGGCCACTTATCTGTTCTTATGGGTCGGACTCCTGGGCCGTTTGACCGTCGTTGAAGATATTGAGATCAATGTGGACTCTTTCGAAGACTTTCCTTGCAAACCAAGACAACATGCTTGTAATGCCCAAGATGCATTCCTATCCTTATTTTGGCACGAGGGCCTCGACATGGATAGAGGCGCATCTTGTCATTTCGCAAGAATGGATATTGTTACAAGTACATGTAAACAAGAGATGAGTATATGGAATTGTCTTACACTCGCCACAAGCTAATCGTGTCCATCTCAATACAAACATACATTCAAACACCATCTAGAAGAGCACAGTATGACTACGGACAAAATTAGACGATAAAAATGACATCCATCCTTGCTATCCCAGTCTGCCAGCTTGGAACCCATCCTAGATCGATGAACAAGAAGAAGCTCCAAATAGAACAATCATCGCGCTCATGTCAAAGTATCGCTTTACGTGTACATGCAATTGTTGTTTTAGTAATCTGTGAGCCACAGGAAACCAGCAATCTCATTTCCAAAGGTATCAAGATTAGCAAAGCTTAATGAGTGAGGTATGGTTAAGTGGTGAGGCTGCAGCAAGCACTAAGCATTTATTTGAGTGGCTAACTTATGAGTAGAAGAATAAGAGGTGGGTGATCTACGCATAAACCAACGTGAACTAATAATGATCAAGAAATGATCCTGAACACCTACTTACGAGTCATACATAACCCCACAGTGTCCTCTCTCGGATCAAAAACTCGAGAAGCGACAGTCACGGTTACACACACAGTTGACATATTTTAACTAAGTTTACTTCAAGTTTTCTATCATCGGGTGTTAAACAAAGTTTCCAAGTTGTCACATAACCGCAGGCACGACTCTCAGAAGGATTTAACCCTACAAAGGTGCTCCAACTAGTCCATCAAAAACTACCACAAGCTGCGTGGAATAACCTCAACCACGAAAAACACGTAGTCTAATCGGAAATTCCGATGGAAAACCTTAACCTCGAGATAGCCCAAAGTATCCTCGAAATCCCACGCACAAGACGTTCGAGAAAGGTAAAATAAATCCAACAAGGCCGTCCGGTGTGCCGAAAGACCCGATAGGAGCCGTGTATCTCGTTCTCAAGGCACGACCGGATGAGCTAGACGTCGGGTTGGCTCAGACCCCGGGTGACCAGGGGGTGTCGGATATCGCTCGATTTGGACCAACACTCATCAGGAGCACTGGTCCGGGTGTTGATTAATTATCCACGAGGGTCGATGGGCCCCTATGCAATTTTATTAGTTATTAGGAAAATGTAGTACCAAAGTTGGGACTTGCGAGGAGAGTGGGTCCCCATAACAACCCCAAGCATGTTAGGACCACTCAGTTATGGAACATAACACCACTACACAAGTAACTAGGGCAGCAAAGGTGGAACATAACACCGAGCTTGAAGGCCAAGCCTTCCACCTCTTACCAAGTATATAGGTGCATTAAATCGAATAGCAATAATATGGCGATATACAAAAGAATATTCATGTTGTAACGTGGAAGAATCTGCACCTGCAACTAGCATTGCTATAAGAAGGCCGAGCAAGTGGTAGCATAGTCAAACAAGGGTTTGCTCGGATGTGGAGGGGGTTAGATGCTTTTCATGGCAATGTTGGGAGGCTTGACATAACACGTGGTAGGTAGCAAGACATAGCGATAGAAACCAGACAACTAGCATATCAATGATAGTAGTGATATCTAGGGAAATGATCATCTTGCCTGAGATCCCGCTTGGAAGAAGAACGAATCCGTGAAGTAGACGAACCGACGTAGTCGAATGAATACTCTCACACCGAAGCGGTTCGCAACTCTTTCAAGAAGAAACAATCTGGAAATACAATCAACACACAATAAACACCACAACATATGCATTGCATGATGTGCAAGCAATTATGATGCACATCCATTTAATTCTGCAAGACACGACAAAGCACAACAATCAACTTGTACACGTTAAGTGAAGCTCAATATGCAACGAGTTCCATATTGATGGAACTCCACATTTGAATTTCTACGTTCACTCCCGTTTGGGTACACGACAATTTTAAATGTTGTTAAACATGACAAGAGGTGAAGCATAAATAAACTACCTATCTAGCCATATTAAATGAGGTTGGAAACAACATATAGCATTTCCGTAACGATCGCATATGTGAATTTTGAAATTGGTCCAGATCTGAACTAAACATATTTTATGTTTGTTAAACAGCAAAATAAAGAGGACCATGTGATTCTACACATCATTCTAGTCAATTTACATATATAGATCATGTAAAACGTAGTTGGGGTCTAAAAGATATGACCATCACAAGATAATATGTGAGGAAAGCAAAATGTACGCAAATGACAACCACAAAAATGTTAATCACGGATGCAACAAGATACTATGAGACTACATGAAATTCTAGGCAAGTTTAAATGAGGCCGGAATAACAAATAACAATGCATGAAAATCCCCGTATTCAAGTCAAGGTTTTGGTAATGTTCTGCCTATAACACAATTTTAGACTTACTAAACACCAAAATAAATGCCACCATCTTATTCTACACATTTTTCTAGTCAAGTTACATATGTGGAACATTTTCAACTGACTTATGGTTATTTAATTATGAAACAAACTATTTTAACATGTCCTTTGTGAAAATTAAGTGAAAACAAGAAGTTAAACATTTTAAACACGTGAGAGAGTTGGATATTGTGAAACTACACAACATTCTAAGCATTTTTTCATGTATAAAGTTTTCAAATGTGATGCACGGTTATTTTTCTACGAATTAAATCATTTTAGTATGACAACACACAAAACAAAGAAAAAAACAAGATTAATAATCTTAACATGTGTGAATGTGGGAAATTATTAAACTACACAAAATTCTACACATTTTACATATCTTAATTATTTTCTTCCGATGCACGGTTAATTAGTTATTAGCAATTTTAAACCATGCAATATTCTGCAATTATGCAATCCGTGGATAACTGGAAAAAATTGCATACTAGAAAAAATACTACATGGGCCGAAACTGGAGCTTCCGGCTTAACACAGGAGAGTGCAACATAACTACATCGTGCACTGTGTGGAGCATAGGTCAACATGAGTGGGGCTGGGCTGGATGATGCTCACCATGGGCCACTCGGCTGGTCAGTGGAGCTGGCTCCGTTGGAGAGCTGGAGCTGGGTCGGCGGGGCGATGGGCCGCTTTGGATGGACCTAGGTGAGACCGACTCGGGCAGCGACCACTGCTGGGCCTGGAGGGGAGCTGGCGGCCCACATGATGGGTTGGCCGAGTCACGGAAGAGGCCGAGGCGAGCGAGGCCTCGCGATACGGGCCCTGATGCTGGGCGTGGCCCACGACAGCGGCCATACGAGTGGGCGAGGCGCCGCGTGCTCGATTGCGACGCAACAACAGGGGACGACGGTGGCGCACCGGCTTGGCGCAGGCGGCGGGATCCAGCGAGATCCAAGGCGGCGGGGCCTTGCACGCCCAGATCGGGCCCCGGTAGAGCTCTAGCCGGCGGCTGGCGGTACCGTGGGAGGACGTCGAGGCCTCCATGGCCATGGCAGGGCGCGAACCTTGGGCCAGCAAGGAGACAGCAAGGCGAGGTCGTGGCGCTCCTGAGGTGGTTGCAGGGGCGGGTTGCGGCAAGGGCATGCGAGGCAGCGTGAGAGGCAAGGTGCTGGCGAGATGATAGGAGCAAGGGCGTGGCGCGCGGTGTGTGTGGCTGCTGCGGTCATCCATGGTGGTTGCGGATCTGGGGCTTGTGGTCGCAAGGACATGTCCGGGTCCGTGGACAATGTGAGGGGTGGGATTTTTGGGCGATTTTAGGGCATTGGTTGGGAATCCGTGGTCCAAAATTGTCGTGGGGTAGGATTTCAGGATCTGAAGGGTTTGGGTGACTAGTGGGGAGGTTTTTGAGTGGGATGGCTGCAATTTGGCAAGGGGGAACCCTAGAGAGTGAGAGGTTGACAACACAATTGCTCCCTAGGGTGGTGTTGATAATTGATCACAACATATGCAAAATTGGACTAATATATGTTTCCAAGTATATTTTGAAAAAGTCCAAAAGATGCTCTGGCTAAAGGCATATGTGGAGGTGCCCCTTGATGCAAGAAAGGAATAAGATTAGCCCAAGCTTTAAGCTAGAAGACTCTTCATTTTATATTTGTGAGAAATCATTTTCGAGTCCATAGGACAACCAATACTATTTAAAAGGGGTGAGGTATTAAAATGAACTTGTTGCTCAAGTGCTCAGAGATAGCCACCAAAAACATTCTGTCACTTTTCCCACATAATGATTCTGTCCTAAGCCTCACACCCAAAATCTGTGCCACCAACTTTCAAATTTCTCCACTACCAGTTTTCGTCCCAGACTGAACCCTAGCCAAAGCCACCAAATCGGTGCAACCTAAACCAAATCGGTCACCAACTTTCTGTTGCCTCAATACACAAATGTGGTATTTCCGAGTTTGAGTATCGGTGTCACCGAATTATGTCATCTGACCGTTAGCCACCTTTTCGGTGTCACCGAGTTGTGTATATTGGTTCCACCGAGATTCAAAAGTTGCTGCCCTTAGTGCAAGTTGGTACCACCGAGTTGATGACTTCGTTGTCACCGAGTTGGCCACTTTAGGTGTAACCGTTGGATTTTGGGGAAAACCTATATATACCCCTCCACCTACCTCTCATTCGAGTGAGAAGCACTCAGACCACACACTTCATTTCTAGATCCATTTTTCTGAGAGAGAGCCACCTACTCATGTGTTGAGACCAAGATATTCGAATCCAATAATTTTAAACTTGATCTCTAGCCTCCCCAAGTTTCTTTCCACCAAATCAATCTCTCCTATCCATGCCTATTATGTGAGAGTGTGATTTTGTGTTGAGGAGACTATCTTTAGAACCACAAGAGCAAGGATTTGATCGTTCTACCACATCTATTACATTTAGAGGGTGGTGCCTCCTAGATTGGTTAGGTGTCACTTGGGAGCCTCCTACTTCGTGTTGTAGAGTTGAACCAAGATGTTTGTAAGGGCAAGGAGATCGCCTACTTCGTGAAGATCTACCGTGAGTGAGGCTAGTCATGTGTGGACGGAAGCCGTGGTGGAATAGACAAGTCCGCTTCTTTGTGGACCCCTTGTGGGTGGATCCCTCCGTGGACTCTCGCAGTTCTTACCCTCCGTGGGTTTAAGTCTCTATTAACATGGACGTACGATGGCGCCACCTATTGGAACCATGCCAAGAATCGCCGTGTCAACCTCATGTTGGAATTATGCCCTAGAGGCAATGATAAATAAGTTATTATTATAATTCCTTTGTCAATATAATCGTTTATTATCCATGCTATAATTGTATTGAATGAAGACTTAGATGCATGTGTGGATACATAGACAAAACATTGTACCTAGCAAGCCTCTAGTTGGCTAGCCAGTTGATCAAGGATAGTCAGGGTCTTCTGACTATGTACAAGGTGTTGGTGCTTGATAACTGGATCACATCATTGGGAGAATCATGTGATGGACTAGACCAAAACTAATACACATAGCATGTTGATCGTGCCATTTTGTTGCTACCGTTTTCTGCGTGTCAAGTATTTAATCCTATGACCATGAGATCATATAACTCACTGACACCGGAGGAATACTTTGTGTGTATCAAACGTCACAACCTAACTGGGTGGCTATAAAGATGCTCTACAGGTATCTCTGAAGGTGTCCGTTGAGTTAGTATGGATCAAGACTGGAATTTGTCACTCCGTTTGACGGAGAGGTATCTCGGGGCCCACTCGGTAATACAACATCACAAACAAGCCTTGCAAGCAATGTGACTTAGTTTAAGTTGCGGGATCTTGTATTACGGAGCGAGAAAAGAGACTTGCCGGTAAACAAAATTGAAATAGGTATGCGGATACTAACGATTGAATCTCGGGCAAGTAACATACCAAAGGACAAAGGGAATGACATACGGGATTATACGAATCCTTGGCACTAAGGTTCAAACGATAAGATCTTCGTAGAATATGTAGGATCCAGTATGGGCATCCAGGTCCCGCTATTGGATATTGACCGAGGAGTCCCTCGGGTCATGTCTACATATTTCTCAAACCCGCAGGGTCTGCACACTTAAGGTTCGACGTTGTTTTATGCGTATTTGAGTTATATGGTTGGTTACAGAATGTTGTACGGAGTCCCGGATGATATCACGGACGTCACGAGGGTTTCCGGAATTGTACGGAGACGAAGATTGATATATAGGATGACCTCATTTGATTACCGGAAGGTTTTCGGAATTACCGGGAATGACGAATGGGTTTCGAGTGTTCACTGGGGGGGGGGGGGGGGGCAGCCCACCCCGGGGAAGCCCATAGGCCTTAGGGGTTCCACACCACCTCTTAGTGGGATGGTGGGCAAGCCCAGAGAGGCCCGTGTGTAGGGAGATAGAAAATCAAAGGAGAAAAAAGGGGGAAGTGGGAAGGAAGGGAAGGACTCCACCTTCCAATCCTAGTTGGACTAGGATTGGAGGAGGACTCCTCCTTCCCCCCATCGTCCGAACCCCTTGGGGCTCCTTGAGCCCCAAGGCAAGGCCCCTCCCCTCCCCCTATATATACGGAGGTTTTAGGGCTGATTTGAGACAACTTTTGCACGGCAGCCCGACTACATACCTCCATGGTTTTTCCTCTGGATCATGTTTTTGCGGAGCTCGGGCGGAGCCCTGCTGAGATTAGATCACCACCAACCTCCGGAGCACTGTCACGCTGCCAGAGAACTCATCTACCTCTCCGTCTCTCTTGCTGGATCAAGAGGTCGAGATCATCGTCAATCTGTACGTGTGCTAAACTTGGAGGTGCCATCCGTTCGGCACTAGATCGGAGCGGATCGTGGGACAGATCGTGGGACGGTTCGTGGGACGGTTCGCGGGGCGGATCGAGGGACGTGAGGACGTTCCACTACATCAACCGCGTTTATTAACGCTTCCGCTGTGCGATCTACAAGGGTACGTAGATCTGAAATCCCCCTCGTAGATGAACATGACCATGATAGGTTTTCGTGCGCGTAGGAAAATTCTTGTTTCCCATGCGACGTTCCCCAACAGTGGCATCATGAGCTAGGTTCATGCGTAGATGTCTTCTCGAGTAGAACACAAAAGTTTTTTGTGGGCGATGATGTGCGATTTTCTGCCCTCCTTAGCCTTTTCTTGATTCTGCGGTATGTTGGATTGAAGCGGCTCGGACCGACATTACTCGTACGCTTACGAGAGACTGGTTTCATCGCTACGAGTAACTCCGTTGCTCATAGATGACTGGCGATGTCAGTTTCTCCAACTTTAGTTGAATCAGATTTGACCGAGGAGGTCCTTGGATGAGGTTAAATAGCAATTCATATATCTCCGTTGTGGTGTTTGCGTAAGTAAGATGCGATCCTACTAGATACCCATGGTCACCACGTAAAACATGCAACAACAATTAGAGGACGTCTAACTTGTTTTTGCAGGGTATGCTTGTGATGTGATATGGCCAACGATGTGATGTGATATATTGGATGTATGAGATGATCATGTTGTAATAGTTAATATCGACTTGCACGTCGATGGTACGGCAACCGGCAGGAGCCATAGGGTTGTCTTTAAACTAACGTTTGTGCTTGCAGATGCGTTTACTATATTGCTAGGATGTACCTTTAGTAGTAATATCATGAGTAGCACGACAACCCCGATGGCGACACGTTGATGGAGATCATGGTGTGAAGCCGGTGACAGAAGATCGTGCCGGTGCTTTGGTGATGCAGATCAAGAAGCACGTGATGATGGCCATAGCATGTCACATATGAATTGCATGTGATGTTAATCCTTTTATGCACCTTATTTTGCTTAGAACGACGGTAGCATTATGAGGTGATCTCTCACTAAAATTTCAAGACGAAATTGTGTTCTCACCGACTGTGCACCGTTTCTAGAGTTCGTCGTTTCGAGACACCACGTGATGATCGGGTGTGATAGACTCAACATTCACATACAACGGGTGCAAAATAGTTACACACGCGGAACACTCGGGTTAAGCTTGACGAGCCTAGCATGTGCACACATGGCCTCGGAACACATGAGACCGAAAGGTCGATCATGAATCATATAGTAGATATGATTAGCATAGGGATGCTTACCACTGAAACTATCCTCAACTCACGTGATAATCGGACTTGAGCTAGTGGAATTGGATCATGAACCACTCAAATGACTCAGAGATGTACTTTTTGAGTGGGAGTTTAGCAAGTAATTTGATTAAGTTAAACTCTAATTATCTTGAACATAGTCTAAGTCCACTTTGAATATTTTTGTGTTGTAGATCATGGCTCACGCGACAGTCACCCTGAATTTTAATACGTTCCTAGAGAAAGCTAAGTTGAAAGATGATGGAAGCAACTTTGTAGACTGGGCTCGTAATCTTAAGTTGATCCTACAATCTGGGAAAAAGGATTATGTCGTTGATGCTGCGCTAGGAGATGAACCACCCGCTACGGCTGACCAAGATGTTAAGAACGCTTGATTAACACGTAAGGAGGACTACTCAGTAGTTCAATGTGCAGTCTTGTCTGGCTTAGAACCGGGACTTCAACGTCGCTTTGAGCGTCGTGGAGCATACGAGATGTTCCAGGAGTTGAAGTTTATCTTTCAGAAGAGCACCCGGATCGAGATGTATGAGACCTCCGATAAATTCTATGCTTGCAAGATGGAGGAGAATTCGTCTGTCAGTGAACACGTGCTCAAAATGTCTGGGTACTCAAACCGTCTAGCTAGCTGGGGATTGAACTCCCGCAAGAGGCTATCACTGACAGAATTCTTCAATCACTGCCGCCAAGCTATAAGGGCTTTGTGTTGAACTACAACATGCAAGGGATGAACAAGTCACCTGGCGAGCTGTTCGCGATGCTGAAAGTCGCAGAGTCAGAACTCCGTAAAGAACATCAAGTGTTGATGGTGAATAAGACCACTAGTTTCAAGAGAAACGGCAAAGGAAAGAAGGGTAATTCAAAGAAGAGCGGCAAACCTGTTGCCAATCCGACGAAGAAACCCAAAGCTGGACCTAAGCCTGAAACGGAGTGTTATTATTGCAAGGGTATGGGTCACTGGAAGCGCAACTGCCGCAAGTATCTGGCTGATAAGAAGGCGGCCAACGAAAAATCAGGTATTTTGATATACATATTATTGATGTGTACTTAACCAACTCTCGTAGTAGTGCCTGGGTATTCGATACCGGTTCTGTTGCTCATATTTGCAACCCGAAAAAGGAAATGCGGAATAGGCGAAGGCTGGCGAAAGATGAGGTGACGATGCACGTGGGAAATGGTTCCAAGGTTGATGCAATCGCCGTTGCCATAGTTTCACTTCAGTTACCATCAGGATTAGTTATGAACTTGAATAATTGTTATTTAGTGCCTGCGTTAAGCATGAACGTTATATGTGGATCTTGTTTATTGCGAGACGGTTACTCGTTTAAGTTAGAGGATAATGGTTGTTCTATTTCTATGAGTAATATCTTTTATGGTCATGCACCCAATGTGAGAGGATTGTTCATATTGAATCTTGATAGTGATACTACACATATACATAACATTGAGACCAAAAGAGTTAGAGTTAACAATGATAGCGCCTTGTTTTTGTGGCACTACCGCTTAGGTCATATTGGTGTAAAGCGCATGAAGAAACTCCATACCGATGGATTTTTGGAGTCACTTGACTTTGATTCACTTGACACGTGCGAACCATACCTCATTGGCAAGATGACTAAAACTCTGTTCTCCGGCACAATGGAGCGTGCAAGTGACTAGTTGGAAATCATACATACCGATGTGTGTGGTCCGATGAGCGTGGAGGCACGCGGCGCATATCGTTATTTTCTCACCTTCACTGACGATTTGAGTAGATATGGTTATGTCTACTTAATGAAGCACAAGTCTGAAACATTTGAAAAGTTCAAGCAATTTTAGAGTGAAGTTGAAAATCATCGTAACAAGAAGATCAAATTCCTACGGTTTGATCGTGGGGGTGAATATCTGAGTTTTGAGTTTGGTGCTCACTTAAGACAATGTGGAATTGTTTCACAGTTGACACCGCGTGGAACACCACAGCGTAATGGTGTGTAGGAACGTCGTAATCGTACTTTATTAGAGATGGTGTGATCTATGATGTCTCTTACCGATTTGCCGTTATCGTTTTGGGGTTATGCATTTGAAACAGCTGCATTCACTTTAAATAGGGCACCATCAAAATCCGTTGAGACGACAGCATACGAACTGTGGTATGGCAAAAGACCGAAGTTGTCGTTTCTTAAAGTTTGGGGATGTGATGCTTATGTCAAAAAGCTTCAACCTAAAAAGCTGGAACCCAAAGCGGAAAAGTGCATCTTCATAGGTTACCCGAAAGAGACAGTTGGGTACACCTTCTATCTCAAATCCGAGGACAAAGTGTTTGTTGCTAAGATAGGAGCTTTTCTCGTGAAGGAGTTTCTCTCGAGAGAATAGAGTGGGAGGAAGATAGAACTTGATGAGGTTGTCGAACATCTCATCCCTCTAGATGGTGGTGCAGGGCAAGGGGAAACTCCTGTCATTGCGACGCCGGTTGAGGAGGAAGTTAATGATGATGATCAAGAAACTCCGGATCAAGTTCCTGTCGAACCTCGCAGGTCGACGAGACCGCGTACTACTCCAGAGTGGTACGGTAATCCCGTATTATCAATTATGTTGTTAGACAGCAATGAGCCTGCGAATTATGAAGAAGCAATGGTGGGCCCGGATTCCAACAAATGGCTGGAGGCCATGAAGTCCGAGATAGGATCTATGTATGAAAACAAAGTATGGACTTTGGAAGTACTACCTGAAGGCCGCAAGGCTATTCAGAACAAATGGATCTTTAAGAAGAAGACGGACGCTGACGGTAATGTGACCGTTTATAAAGCTCGACTTGTGGCAAAGGGTTTTTCACAAGTTCAAGGAGTTGACTACGATGAGACGTTCTCACCCGTAGAGATGCTTAAGTCCGTCAAAATCATGTTTGCAATAGTTGCATTTTTCGATTATGAAATCTGGCAGATGGATGTCAAAACGGCGTTCCTTAACGGATTCCTTAAGGAAGAGTTGTATATGATGCAACCCGAAGGTTTTGTCGGTCCTAAAAATGCTAACAAGGTGTGCAAGCTCCAGCGATCCATTTATGGACAGGTGCAAGCATCTCGGAGTTGGAATAAACGCTTTGATGAGGTGATCAAATCATTTGGGTTTATACAAGTGGTTGGAGAATCTTGTATTTACAAGAAAGTGAGTGGGAGCTCTGTGGCGTTTCTAATGTTAGATGTGGATGACATATTGCTGATTGGAAACAACGTGGAGTTTTTGGAGAGCATAAAGGATTACTTGAATAAAAGTTTCTCTATGAAGGACCTAGGAGAAGCTGCTTACATTCTAGGCATTAAGATCTATAGGGATAGACCGAAACGCGTGATAGGACTTTCACAAAGTACATACCTTGATAAAGTTTTGAAGAGGTTCAAAATGGAACAGTCCAAGAAGGGGTTCTTGCCAGATTTACAAGGTACGAGATTGAGTAAGACTCAGTGCCCAGCAACTGATAAAGATAGAGAGCATATGAGCACCGTCCCCTATGCTTCAGCCATAGGTTCTATCATGTATGCAATGTTGTGCACTAGACCGGACGTTAGCCTAGCCATAAGTATGGTAGGTAGGTTCCAGAGTAATCCAGGAGTGGATCACTGGACGGCGGTCAAGAATATCCTGAAGTACCTAAAAAGGACTAAGGAGATGTTTCTCGTGTATGGAGGTGACGAAGAGCTCGCCGTAAAAGGTTACGTCGATGCAAGCTTTGACATAGATCCGGACGACTCTAAGTCGCACACCGGATACGTATTTATTCTTAATGGGGGTGCGGTAAGCTGGTGCAGTTCCAAGCAAAGCGTCATAGCTGATTCTACATGTGAAGCGGAGTACATGGCTGCCTCGGAGGCGGCTAAGGAGGGTGTTTGGATGAAGCAGTTCATGAAGGATCTTGGAGTGGTGCCAAGCGCACTGAATCCGATAACGTTGTTCTGTGATAACACGAGTGCCATTGCCTTAGCAAAGGAACCACAGTTTCATAAGAAGACCAGACACATCAAACGATGCTTCAACCTCATCCGTGACTACGTCGAAGGGGAGGACGTAAATATATGCAAAGTGCACACGAATTTGAATGTAGCAGACCCGCTGACTAAACCTCTTCCACGGGCAAAGCATGATCAACACCAGAATTGTATGTGAGGGATAGATTATTGACTCTAGTGCAAGTGGGAGACTGTTGGAATTATGCCCTAGAGGCAATGATAAATAAGTTATTATTATAATTCTTGTGTCAAGATAATCGTTTATTATCCATGCTATAATTGTATTGAATGAAGACTTAGATGCATGTGTGGATACATAGACAAAAGATTGTCCCTTGCAAGCCTCTAGTTGGCTAGCCAGTTGATCAAGGATAGTCAGGGTCTTCTGATTATGTACAAGGTGTTGTTGCTTGATAACTGGATCACATCATTGGGAGAATCATGTGATGGACTAGACCCAAACTAATAGACGTAGCATGTTGATCGTGTCATTTTGTTCCTACTGTTTTCTGCGTGTCAAGTATTTAATCCTATGACCATGAGATCATATAACTCACTGACACCGAAGGAATACTTTGTGTGTATCAAACGTCACAACGTAACTGGGTGGCTATAAAGATGCTCTACAGGTATCTCCGAAGGTGTCCATTGAGTTAGTATGGATCAAAACTGGAATTTGTCACTCCTTGGGACGGAGAGGTATCTCGGGGCCGACTCGGTAATACAACATCACACCCAAGCCTTGCAAGCAATGTGACTTAGTGTAAGTTGCAGGATTTTGTATTATGGAACGAGAAAAGAGACTTGCCGGTAAACGAGATTGAAATAGGTATGCGGATACTGACGATCGAATCTCGGGCAAGTAACATACCGAAGGACAAAGGGAATGACATACGGGATTATATGAATCCTTGGCACTGAGGTTCAGACGATAAGATCTTCGTAGAATATGTAGGATCCAATATGGGCATCCAGGCCCCGCTATTGGATATTGACTGAGGAGTCCCTCGGGTCATGTCTACATAGTTCTCGAACCCGCAGGATCTGCACACTTAAGGTTCGACGTTGTTTTATGCATATTTGAGTTATATGATTGGTTACCGAATGTTGTTCGGAGTCCTGGATGAGACCACGGACGTCATGACGGTTTCCGGAATGGTCCAGAGACAAAGATTGATATATAGGATGACCTCATTTGATTACCGGAAGGTTTTCGGAATTACCGGGAATGTACTGGGAATGACGAATGGGTTCCGTGTGTTCACCATGGGGGGCAGCCCACCCCGGGGAAGCCCATAGGCCTTAGGGTTGCTGCACCAGACCTTAGTGGGCTGGTCGGCAAGCCCAGAGAGGCCCCTGTGCAGGGAGATAGAAAATTAAAGGAGAAAGAAAAAAAAGGGGGAAGTGGGAAGGAAGGCAAGGACTCCACCTTCCAATCCTAGGTGGACTAGGATTGGAGGAGGACTCCTCCTTCCCCCCATCGGCCGAACACCTTGGGGCTCCTTGAGACCCAAGGCAAGGCCCCTCCCCTCTCCCCTATATATACAGAGGTTTTAGGGCTGATTTGAGACAACTTCTCCATGGCAGCCCGACAACATACCTCCACAGTTTTTCCTCTAGATCGCGTTTCTCCGGAGCTCGGGCGAAGCCCTGCTGAGATTAGATCACCACCAACCTCCGGAGCGCCGTCACACTGCCGGAGAACTCATCTACCTCTCAGTCTCTCTTGATGGATCAAGAAGGCCGAGATCAATGTCGAACTATATGTGTGCTGAACGCGGAGGTGCCGTCCGTTCGGCACTAGATCGGAGCGGATCGTGGGACGAATCGCGGGACGGTTCGTGGGACGGTTTGCAGGGCGAATCGAGGGACATGAGGACGTTCCACTACATCAACCGCGTTTATTAACACTTCTAATGTGCGATATACAAGGGTACGTAGATCTGAAATCCCCCTCGTAGATGAACATCACCATGATAGGTTTTCGTGCGCGTAGGAAATTTTTTGTTTCCCATGCGACATTCGCCAACACCTCATGCATTTGATCTCCCTACCTTACTTCTTCACTTTACACTTGCATGTTTTACATTCAGCTACTATACTCTTAGAACTGCATGTGTAGGGTGTACTTGACTTGCCATAATTGCTAAAACTGGCCCTCAACTAAAATTGGGAAACGGCTAAGTTTTTATCTTGTCAAGTAGTCTAATCACCCCCTCTAGACATACTTTCGATCCTAGAAGTGGTATAAGAGCTTTGGCCTCCATTGCATTGGTTTTGTAACCTAGGAGAGTATGGTGTCTAGTGAGGGAAGTTATCACTGTAGAGCTCCATACTTTGATGTTACTAATTTTGCTAGTTGGAAGCATAAGATGAAAATGCATATTCTTGGTTTTAATCCTCGCGTATGGGATGTTATTCATGTTGGTGTGCAAGGTGATTTGTTCGGAGAAGGGCGTGAACCGGATCATGATGCGACAACGGATGAACTAAAGATGTTGCAACTCAATACACAAGCCCGCAAGATCATCTTCAATTGTCTATGCCTCGAAGAATTCAACAAAATCAGCCTCCTTGAGAATGCAAAAGTTATTTGGGATACTTTGATTGATATGCACGAAGGTACTGATTCTGTCAGAGAATATAAGTTGGATGTGCTCCAAAGTCAGCTTGACAAGTTCAAACTGAAGAATGGTGAAGGTATCGCTGATATGTAATCTAGGCTAGTTCTCATCACAAATGAGATTGTTGGTTTAGAAAGCGAAGAGATGACCTACAAATTCATCATCAAGAAGATACTTACAACTCTTGAGGGAAAGTATGACACCGTGTGCACATTGATCCAAATGATGCCAAAATACAAAGATCTCAAGCCAACTGAAGTCATTGGTAGGGTTGTTGCTCATGAGATGTCACTCAAGGACAAAGATGAGTTGCACAACAAGTCAAGCGGTGCTTACAAAGCTTCATGTGATGCTCCCGTTACTTCAAAGGACAATCTTGTCATTGATGAAGAGATAAGCCTCATGGTCATAAAATACAACAATTTCTACAAGAGTAGAGGCAAAGATAGAAGCTCAAGCTCAAGACATGACGAGAAGTGTTCGTCCAGTCGTGATCGAAACTGCTACAACTGTGGGAAACCCACACACTACTCCAATGAGTGCTCGGCTCCCTACAAACGAAGAGAAGAGTCACCTCGAAGACGAAGCTCATGGGATGAGTCACCTTGCCGAGAGAGGAGTATAGAAGATCATTATGAATGGAGACACTCACAGAGAGGCAAGGAATCAGAGAAGAAGGACAAGTACACCAAGAGCAGCTCTAGAAGAATACAACAAGCTCATGTTGGTGAATGGGTTTCTGGCTCCGAGTCTGATAACCAATCCGAGAGAAGCTACCACTCCAACTCTGACTATAGTCAATATAAAGGTGTTGCCGACATTGCACTTGTTTCCTCCAACTCCTACGACTTATTTGATTCACCAAATGAGGGGTTCGGAATCTTCCATGGCTAAAGTTTGACAGCCCGATGTCGACGTTCCAGAAGATTCTCCCCGTTATTCCGTTTTCGTCGTGTGTCTATTTTTATTTTTCGCATCATCATCGCATCATGCGCATTGCATCGGCATCCCATTGCCGCCAGTTTTCAAAAGTTGCATCTGTTGTTCGTTGCCGGTTCGACCGTTTCCCCTCTCATCCCCGCCTAGCCCCTCTGCACAGTGCACCGACCCGCACACACCCTAGATCGAAACTTCCCCCGGACCCGAACCGGGCGGTCGTGACCGTTGGGTTCGGATCAACCCCGTAATACCCTAAACTATCATCGGTTTTATAATTAGATGCCCTAACTTATATTTCGCGACCGTTCGATCAAATCGGAGGGTCCAGATCAGCCTTACCAAACCCCCCTTGATATATAGTCCACCATTAGTCTATTTTGACCAAAACCCTAGACCCTAGTCAAACCAACTCCTCCATTTCCGTGCCCCGCCGCCAGCTCCTACCTTCTAGGGATACCAGCTATAGCCTCCAACCAGCCTGCTCCATCCCACCAACCGGGAGTCAACCCCCACCCGATCTGGACCGCCAGATCCGAGATCCAACGATCCAGAGCCTCCCAGTCCCGCAGCTCCTCCTCCCACAGATCTCGATCCCTTCTGGATCGAGGCAACTGCCTCGTCGGAGGGCCTTGTCCAGCGCCGCCGTCTTCGTCCAGTCCCGGCAGTCAACCGGCGAGTGTCGTCGCCGGAGCTGCCCTGTAGCAGCCTCTGAACCGGTTGCACCACCCCTGGTCAGCCTCGACCTAGCCCGTCCTCCGATGGCCCCATGCGCCCCGTGCCCCACCACCTCATCGTCCCACCACCGCGAGGAGCTCCGGCCGCCGCCGGCTACCTCCCGTAGGTAGGACTTCGCCTCTCCTCTCCCTTCCTCTTTCTCCTCTCCTTCATCCCGTTACTTCTCTCTCACTCCTCTACCTCGAGAAGGACCTCCATGGACGCGGAAGGAGCTCTCTGCCATGGCGCCCTCGGAAGCCCCCCATCTCCAGTGCCTCGCGGAGACCTTCTCAACACCGAATCCGGCCCAGATGCCCTAGACCCCGACCTCCCTCTCGCGTTCCGAGCGACTCTTGCCACCGCGCCCCACGCCAGAGCCGCGCGCGCGCACGTCGCTGCCCCTGTGTCCCAGCGCCGGCAGAGCTGTTGCATGCTGCTTGCTGTTGCCGTTGCTGCTTGCTGCCTGCAGCTGTGCTTGCTGCTTCTGCCGCTTGCCGCTTGCTGCTCTTGCTGCTGTCGCCGCTTGCTGCTGTCGCCATTGCCTGCTGCTGCTGCCGCTATGCTGTTAATGCTTGCTGTCGCTGATGCTGTTGCGTTGCTTGTTGCTTGCGTTGCCTGCTTGCTGCTGATGCTTGCTGTTGTGGCTTCTGTTGTTGTTTGCTGCTGTTGCTTGATGCTGTTGCTTGTTGTCGCTGCTTGCTGTTGCCTCATGACATGCCCGCCGCCATGCCCGCCTATAGGACATCGAGCTTATCGCTTCCGTTGTTTCGGTGGACCCTGCCCAAGCTTCCACCACGACTCGAATGGACATCAGACTCATCAAGTCCTTCGCGAACAATGTACGGCTACCGATGCGAAGACCCGTGTACCACTACGCCAAGTGTACGACTACCGTCGACAAGATCGCGAGTACCACCACTTCCACGACGTCCACGACGACCTATGTTCACCTACACCGCAATGACTCGAACTGCTCCAACATGCACGCGTCGAAGGTATACCGTTGGAACGTTGTCGTGAACCGAGTGCATGTGATGTATGAGATGTAACCGTATGCTAGCGCCGTATATGTTTGCCCGTTGCACGTTGTCCCTCTTTCGTTGTGCCCTCGACACATGGGAACCCGATAAACGGGATCACCCCATCTTTATTTGGCATGACACGCACACGCTTCCAATTCGTTGGCAAAGATATCTCGTTGAGTTATCGGGATAGGAACATTGACGTGGCTTCGTTTCCGTTTTGCCGCCATGGTTCCCTTTCGTTCGCCATGGCGACACATGCTTCTTTCTCGTCTTGCCTGTGATGTTATGAACTTGCATGCATGACGCATTAATGGCATAATTTTCGTGTTGCATGTTTCTTGTAGCCGTAGCTCTGTTCTATATCTCGCGTGTTAACCGACTACGATGACATGTAGAATCACCTGCTTCACCTCTTGCCATGTGAAACAACATTTAATATTGCCGTGTAAATAAACGGGAGTGAACTAAACAATTAAATGTGGAGTTTCGTCGGTATGCAACTCGTTGCATATCGAACTTCAATTAATGTGTAGTGCTTGTGTGAGGTGAATTATCATTGCCATGCCTTGCATCTTTGAACTGTTCATGCGTCATATTAGGATGTGCATCATGCCGTGCGTTTGTCGTGGTGTATATCTGTGTTGATGCTTGTTTCCGGTTTGCTCCGTCTCGATAGAGTTCCGCAAGCGTGTCGGAATGTGAGGACCCGTTCCACTACGTTGGTTCGCCGACTTGACGAAGTTGTTCTTCTTCCAAGCGAGATCTCAGGCAAGATGACCATTTCTCCAGATACCATTACTATCAATACCATGCTAGTTTTATCGCATCTATCGATTATGTCTCGTTGCCTACCACATGGTAAATATCAGCCTCTCATCAATGCCATGAAAACCTTCAACCTATTCACAACCTAGCAAACCACTGATTGGCTATGTTACTGCTTGCTTAACCATGTGTTAGCGTTGCTAGTTGCAGGTACAGTTGCCTCCATGTGATAACATGGGTTCTATGTTTTATCACCCTATATTAATGCTATTTAAATTAATGCACCTATATACTTGGTAAAAGGTGGAAGGCTCGGCCTTTCTAGCCTAGTGTTTTGTTCCACCTTTGCCCCCCTTAGTTTCGGCTACCGGTGTTATGTTCCATAATTGAGCGCTCCTAACACGATCGGGGTTGTTATGGGGACCCCCTTGATAATTTGTTTTAGGTTAAAGATGGTCTGGCAAGGCCCAACTTTGGTACTACATTTGCCTTATAACTAATTAATGCATAGGGACCCGCCGGCATCCGCGGATAATTAATCAACCCCCGGGCCAGTGCTCCGCATGAGTGTTGGTCCAAACTGGCAGACTACGAGGTCACCGTGGGGCAACCCGAGGTTTGGTTTCTCCTAGTGTGACCCATCCGTCATGTCCTGAGAACGAGATACGCGGCTCCTATCGGGTTCGTCGACACGTCGGGCGGCCTTGCTGGATTAGTTTTACCTTTGACGAAATATCTTGTGCATCGGGATTCCGGTGATGCTTTGGGTAATCTCAAAGTTGAGGTTTTCCACTAAGGAATCCGACGAGATCGCGAGTGTCGTGATCGAGGATTTCTATGCGGCTTGTGGTAATTCGTGATGGACTAGTTGGAGCACCCCTGTAGTGTTAAATCTTTCGGAAAGCCGTGCCTGCGGTTATGTGGCAACGTGGAAACTTTGTTTAACACTGGTTCTAGATAACTTGAAGTTAACTTAATTAAAACTTGCCAACTGAGTGCGTAACCATGACTGTCTTTTTCGTGAGTTCCTTCTCCGATCGAGGACACGGTGGGGTTATGTCTGACGTAGGTTGGTGTTCAGGATCATTCATTTGATCATCAGTAGTCACGTCCGCCATGCGTAGATCTTCCCCCTCTTATTTCTTGTACTCGTAAGTTTAGACACCAAATATATATGCTTAGCCGCTGCTGCAACCTCACCACTTAACATTACCTCACGCATTAAGCTTTGCTAGTATTGATACCTTTGGAAATGAGATTGCTGAGTCCCCTGTGGCTCACAGATTACTACAACACCAGCTGTAGGTACATGTAAAGGTTAGTTGACGCGAGCGCGTTGATTGTTCATTTGTAGTTGCTTCTTCTTCTTCTTCATCATCGATCTAGGATGGGTTCCAGGCCGGCAGCCTGGGATAGCAAGGATGGATGTCGTTCTTATTTTCTCGTTTGTTCTCGTCCGTAGTCGGACCCTGCTCTTATTCATGATGATTATGTATTGTACCGATGTGACTCTGATGTAGCTTGTGGCGAGTGTAAGCCAATTCTAAATATATATATCTTCTGTTCAGTACATGTACTTGTAACAATATCCATTCTTGCGACACGACGAGATGCGCTTGTATCCCTGACAAGGCCCTTGTGCCAAATTGAGGATAGGGTCGCATCTTGGGCATGACATAAAGTCCCCAAGGTATGACACCCCGAGTATCTTTATTTTAATAGTGATGAGGATGATTTGTTAGGGGAGGATGACTCGCTCTTTGATAAAACTAGTGATTGCACTGAAAATGAACTTGCTAATTATCATGCTAGTCAACAGAAATCGAGTGACGATGATAAGAAAGAGATTGAACGACTAAATATAGAATTGAACTCTCTTAAGTTAGCTCATGAAACTACTCTAGAAGATCATAGAGAGCTTGCAAGAACTCATGAGAAGCTACGCTTCGAGAAGATGAATTTGGAGCAAGAGCATGTGTTCCTAAAAGCAATCAATGGTGATCTTAGAAAGAAGAGTTCTTCTTATCTAGCCAAAAGATTAATCTTGTCTACCTTTTTTCCACAAGATAAACCTAAGAACAATAGTAACAAAGGCAAGAAAGTTTCTTCATCTAGTAACAACAATGCTAAAGTTAAATCTAATGATGTTTTTTGTAGTAGCTCTTTTTATTCCACTAATAATTCTCTTAGCCAAGTTGCACTTGAGCAAGAAAATGATCTATTGAAAGGGATTATAGAGAGAGGTGTCTTCAAGAGTCTTTCCGGAAGTATGCAATTTGAGGAAATTGTGCGCAAGCAAGGAGGATATCGGAAAAACAAGGTGTTGGCTACTTCAACATGAATAGAGATGATTGGGAAGAAGGTCTATATCGCATTCCTAAGTTTGTCCCTCAAGTGGAGAAGTCCGATCCTACTCCTCCCAAAGGAGCAAGCTCACAAGATGGCTTTGTACCATAAGACCACAAGGGCAAGGGAAAGCTTCAAGAGGGCATTGACTCATTTGAAGAGGAACCCCAAGTCAAGGTCAAGTGGATTCCCAAGGAAACTACTAGAACTACCTCATCTAGTGCTACCACAACCCCAAGTATTCCCATCAAGTTGATGCGGATCCCCGAGAGGAAGAACTAGAAAGTTCTTGAGGGGGTGACTCTGCCAATAAAATTCACTCTTATTCATGTTGGCAAGAACTATATGCAATCAACCTCAACCGTATGCATTAGTTCAAGGAGTCACATATTTCCTCAAAGGTAAGCAAGGGACAAGTGATGATCCACATGTGTAGGGGATCTATCGTAGTCCTTCGACAAGTAAGAGTGTCGAACCCAACGAGGAGCAGAAGGAAATGACAAGCGGTTTTCAGTAAGGTATTCTCTGCAAGCACTGAAATTATCAGTAACACATAGTTTTGTGATAAGGTAATTTGTAACGGGTAGCACATAAAAATTCTAACAAAGGTGCAACAAGGTGGACCAATTCTTTCTGTATCAAAGGACAATCTTGGACAAACTCTTATATAAAGCAAAGAGCTCCCAAGGACACATGGGAAGTTCTGTCAAGCTAGTTTTCACCATGCTCATATGATTCACGTTCGTTACTTTGATAAATTGATATGTGGGTGGACTGGTTCTTGGGTGCTACCCTTACTTGGACAAACATCCCACTTATGATTAACCTCTATTGCAGGCATCCACAACTACAGAAGAAGAATTAAGAAAAATATAACCATAGCATGAAATATATGGATCCAAATCAGCCCCTTACGGAGCAACACATAAACTAGGGTTTAAGCTTTTGTTACTCTAGCAACCCATCATCTACTTATTACTTCCAATTATTTCCCCTAGGCCCAAATAATGGTGAAGTTTCATGTAGTCGACATTCACATTACACCACTAGAGGAGAGACAACATACATCTCATCAAAATACCGAATGAATACAAAATTCACATGATTACTTATATCCAGACTTATCCCATGTCCTTAGGAACAAACTTAACTACTCACAAAGCATATTCATGTTCATAATCAAAGGAGTATTAATAATCACTAAGGATCTGAACATACGATCTTCCAACAAGTAAACCAACTAGCATCAACTACAAGGAGTAATCAGCACAACTAGCAACCCCAAGTACCAATATGAGGTTTGAGACAAATATCGGATACAAGAGATAAACTAGGGTTTGGAGAGGAGATGGCGCTGATGAAGATATTTATGGAGATTGACCACCTCCCGATGAGATGATCGTTGGTGGTGACGATGGCTTCGATTTCCCCTTCCAGGAGGGAAGTTTCCCCCGGCGGTATAGCTCCACCGGAGCTCTAGATTGGTTGTCTCAAAGTTCCACCTCGATACGATGGCGCTTCGTCCCGAAAGCTCTGATATGATTTTTTCTTGGTCAAAACCCTTCATATAGCAGAAGATGGGCACCGAAGGCCTGCCAGGGGGCCCACAAGCCTGCAGGGCGCGGTTAGGGGGGTAGGCCACACCCCCTGGCTTGTGACCTCCTGGTGGGTCCCCTCTGGTATTTCTTCCGCCCAATATTTTTTATATATTCAAAAACAATTCTCCGTTACTTTTAAGCACTTTTGGAGTTGTGCATAATAGGTCTATCATAATTTCTCCTTTTCCAGTCCAGAATTCCAACTGTCGGCATTCTCCCTCTTCATGTAAACCTTGTAAAATAAGAGAGAAAAGGCATAAGTATTGTACCATAATGTGTATTAACAACCATAATGCAATAAATACCGATATAAAAGCATGATGCAAAATGGACGTATCAACTCCCCCAAGCTTAGACCTCGCTTGTCCTCAAGCGAAAACCAAGATCGATAAATATGCCCACATGTTTAGAGATAGAGGTGTCGATAAAATAAAATATGGACATGAAGGCATCATGGTTCTCTTTAGAACAACAACACATATTGACATAGAATTTCTTATGCTAGAGTAATAATTCATTCACAAGGTAAAATATGAATCAAAAACTCTATTGACAACTAACAAACTATGATTTCAGTCATTGAAGCAATTCCAATTTATCGCAACGTAGGAAAGAGTCAATATAAGAGCTTGTAAAGAAAATCCACATACTCAATCATTTATAGTCTTTCATAATTGCTAACACTCACGCGGTATCTATGAGGTCAGAGCTTCAATCGGACACACAGAAAGATAGGGGCTTATAGTTTTGCCTCCCAACTATTTACCTCAAGGGTAGTGTCAACAGTAATAACTCATGATCACCCACATCCGAGTGGATATATTTGTCTAGATCTTTCCCCAACACATGGCGCTTGCCAAAAGATAAAGGTGAAATAAAGGAAATGATGAAGATCACCACGACTCTTACATAAAGGTAAGTGCTAGAAAGTAAAGGTAATAGATAGGCCCTTCGTAGAGGGAAGCAGAGGTTGTCATGCACTTTTATAGCTCGATGCGCAATCCCTTAATGCAAAGGAACGTCACTTTATATTGCCCCTTGTGATAAAGAACTTTATTATGCAGTCCATCACTTTTATTTATTCCATATCACAAGTTCGTATAAAGTTAATTTCCTCGCACTAATAAATCACACATATTTAGAGAGAATTTTTTATTGCTTGCACCGATGACAACTTACTTGAAGGATCTTACTCAATCCATAGGTGGGTATGGTGGACTCTCAAGGCAAAACTGGGTTAAAGGTGTTTGGATGCACAAGTAGTATCTCTACTTGATGCAGAAGTTTTTGGCTAATATGGGGTTGAAGCATGGGACACATGTTGAAGGATCTATAACCATATAACTGCTATTCGGAAATAAGCAAACATAACCCATTATGTTGTCTTCCTTGTCCAATATCAACTTCTTAACATATAATATTTTAATGAGCGCTCACAGTCACAAAAGATGTCTAAGATAATATATTTATATCTGAACCTCTCTTTCTTTAGTACTTCCTTTTAATTGCAACAATGACCAATAGTTTGTTTGTCAACTCACTACAAATTCCCATTGACATACTTTTTATATGTGAGGTCATCACTCCCCATAAGATCATTATATCTGCTATTTTGCTTTTATTCTATACTTCTTTCTATTTCTATTTCTCAAGATCATGGCAAGCAAGAAAAACCCTCAACTCAAAACAACTCTTTATTATATAACTCTCGGACTTGCTTACATAGGGGGAACATAAAGAAAAACTCAAAACTAGATCACACTAAAGCTTTATTCTACTAGATCAGGATATACCAAAAGGATCAAACAAAGAAAAGTGAAGAAAGTAAAGGGTGTGATGGTGATACGATACCGGTGGACCTCCCCCAAGCTTGGCACAAGCCAAGGGGAGTACCCATACCCATGTGTTTAGTTGCCTTTCTTTGAAGGTGGTGATGTTGGAGTTGTTGGCGTGGTTGAGGGCTTATCCTCCGTCTTCCAAGGCATGGGCTCTCCATCATAAAAATATGAACAAGTCTCCGGGATCCTCAAATCTGCAGCCAAACTCATTTTCTTAAATTTGTATTCATACTCATAGTTTTGGTTTTGCAGGTCATAGATCTGGGCTTGGAGATAGTCGATTTTCTCGTAAATCTTGAAGACGTGACCCCATATGTCCTTGGCGTCTAGCTTGTGATTATGAGTAAACTCCGCAATAATCATGTGATTGGCATTGAGTCCTTGTTCCACCATCCCTTGGCACTTGAAAACTTGTTGCTCCATTCCTTCGAGCCTTGTCTCCATGCTTCCGGTCTTCTTTGGCCCCTCAACGTCACGGATGTGCAGCACCCCCTCATGCATCTCAACGGTTTGAGGGTGTTGCAACACCTCTGCATGGTAGGGATTGATGACCCTCTCCAAGAACTTGTCCTTCAAATCACTTGAAGACGTCATGGTGATATAAATCTACCGAGATACAATGTTTGATTCTTTGCCCATTTACCACCTTCAGATTTGTGACTTCGGCGTTTTTGATCTTGATGGGACTGGAACGGTAAACTTCCTCAATAATGTAAGGCCCTTCCCATTTAGAGAGAAGTTTTCCTGCAAAAAATATTAAACGACAATTTTATAGCAAGACATGATCACGTACATTGAATTCACGCTTTTATATCCTTCTATCATGCCATCTCTTAACCTTTTCTTTAAACAACTTAGCATTCTCATAGGCTTGGGTTCTCCATTCATCAAGCGAGATAATGTCCAAAAACCTCTTCTCACCAACGAGTTTGAAATCATAGTTAAGCTCTTTAATTTCCCAATAAGCTTTATGTTTTAGCTATAGAGGTAAATGACATGCTTTACCATAAACCATTTTATAGAGAGACACCCATAGGGTTTTTGTAAGCGGTTCTATAAGCCCATAATGCATCGTCCAGTTTCTTAGACCAATTCTTTCTAGATCTATTAACTGTCTTTTGCGAGATCAATTTAATTTCTCTATTGATCAATTCTACTTGACCACTAGACTGAGGATGATAAGGAGATGCAATACTATGGTTAACATCATAACTAGCAAGCAATTTACGGAAAGCGCCATTCATAAAGTGTGAACCACCATAAGTCATTAAATATATAGGGACTCCAAATCTAGGGAAAATAACTTCTTTCAACATTTTAATAGAAGTGTTATGATCGACACTACTAGTTGGAATAGCTTCTACCCACTTAGTAACATAATCAACAACAACTAGAATATGAGTATACCCATTGGACTTTGGAAAAGGTCCCATATAATCAAAACACCAAACATCAAATGGTTCTATAACAACAGAGAAATCCATAGGCATTTCCTAACGTCTACTAATATTACCAATCCTTTGGCATTCATCACAAGACAAGACAAACTTACGAGCATCCTTTAAGAGAGTAGGCCAATAAAAACCAGATTGTAATACCTTGCAGTTCTATCTCCAGCGTGATGTCCTCCGTAGGCCTCGGAGTGACACTTGTGTAGGATTTGTCATTGTTCATGCTCAGGATCACAATGTCTAATAATACCATCTACTCCTTCTTTATAAAGGCGTGGATCGTCACAAAAGTAATGTCTTAAATCATAGAAGAACTTTTTTCTTTTGTTGGTATGTGAAACTAGGCGGTATAAATTTAGCAACAATGTATTTACCATAATCAGCATACCAAGGAGCACTATGTGAAGTATTTATGAGAGCTGATTGTTCATCGGGAAAGCTATCATCAATAGGTAGTGGGTCATCAAGAACATTCTCTAGTCTAGACAAGTTATCTGCTACGGGGTTATCACCACCATTTCTATCAATAATATGTAGATCTAATTCTTGTAACACAAGAACCCATCTAATAAGTCTAGGTTTAGCATCTTTCTTTTCCATAAGGTATTTAATAGGAACATGATCAGTGTGAACAGTTACTTTGGAATCAATAATATAAGGTCTAAACTTATCACTAGCAAACACAACTCCTAAAAATTCCTTTTCACTGGTAGAGTAGTTTCTTTGAGCATCGTCTAGAGTTTTACTAGCATAATGGACAAAATTTAGTTTCTTATCAACTCTTTTTCCTAGAACAGCACCAACAGCATAATCACTAGCATCACACATAATTTCAATGGGTAGGTTCCAATCAGGTGGTTGAACAACGGGTGCAGTGATCAAGGCTCTCTTAAGAATTTCAAATCCTTCTACACAATCATCATCAAAAACGAATGGAACATCCTTTTGCAAAAGATTAGTGAGAGGCTTAGCAATCTTAAATAAGTCTTTAATAAACCTCCTACAGAAACCATCATGACCAAGGAAACTTCTTATATCTTTGATATCTGTTAGATACGACATTTTTTCAATAGAATCAACTTTAGCTTTATCAACTTCAATAACTCTTTTGGAGGTTTTGTGTCCCAAGACAATGCCTTCATTAACCATAAAGTGGCACTTCTCACAATTCAAGACAAGATTAGTTTCTTCACATCTCTGCAAAACTCGATCAAGGTTGGTCAAGCAATCATCAAAAGAAGTTTTGTAAATGGAAAAATCATCCATGAGAACCTCAACAATCTTTTCACAAAACTCATAGAATATGGCCATCATATATCTTCGAAAGGTAGCAGGAGCATTGCATAAACCAAAATGCATACCCCTATAAGCAAAGGTACCAAAAGGGCAAGTAAAAGTGGTCTTCTCTTGATACTGTTTTGACACACGTATTTGAGAGAAACCAGAATAACCGTCTAGAAAGCAAAGATGTGTATGTTTCGATAGTATTTCAAGCATTTGATCAATAAAAGTTAGAGGGTAATGATATTTCCTAGTAGATTTATTTAATTTTCTAAAGGAAATTACCATTCTATATCCTGTAACAATTCTTTGTGGGATCAATTCATTTTTATCATTAGCAACAACGGTAATACCTCCCTTTTTAGGGACACAAAGAACATGACTAACCCATCTATACTATCAACAATAGGATATTGTACCTGCCTTTATAAGCTTAATTATTTCATTTCTTACCACTTCCTTCATTTTAGGATTTAACCGTCATTGGTGATTAACAACTGGTTTAGCCTCACGCTCGATATTGTTTTTATGCTGACATATAGTGGGACTAATGCCCTTAAGATCATTAGGAGTATATCCAATAGTAGCACGATGCTTCCTCAAAATTTTCAATAATCTCTTTGCTTCATGCTCTGACAGGTTAGCACTAATAATAACATGATATATCTCCTTTTCATCTAGATAAGCATACTTCAGAGTATCAGGTAATTGTTTAAGCTCAAACACGGTACCACCCTTGGGTGGAGGAGGATCCCCAAATATTTCAACAGGGAGGTTGTGTTTCAAAATAGGGTGTTGATCAAAGAAAATCTTATCTATTTCATTCCTTTCATTCATATGCATATCATTTTCATGGTATAGCAAATATTGTTCTAAGGGATCAGTAGGAGGCACAACAATAGAAGCAAGACCAATAATTTCATTTTTACTAGGCAATTCTTGTCTACAAAATTTAGAGAAACTGAACTCATGAGCCACATCCCCAAAACTTACAGTAACCACTTATTTCTCATAATCAATCTTAGCATTAACAGTATTCAAGAAGGGTCTACCGAATATAATGGGACACAAATCATCTTGCAGGGAATCAAGAACAAGAAAATTAGTAGGATAGTTTATTTTCCCACAAGAGACTTCAACATCTCTAACAATCCCAATTGGTGCAATAGTATCTCTATTAGCAAGCTTGATGGTCACTTCAATTTCTTCTAATTTAGGAGGTGCAATATCATTCATAACATATTGGTATAAGGTAAAGGGAATTGCACTCACACTAGTACCCACATCACATAAGCCATGATAACAATGTTCTCCTAATTTCACAGAAACAATAGGCACACCAACAACAGGTCTATGTTTACCTTTAGTACCAGGTCTAGGAGCTCTAGCGGCTTCATCACAGAAATGAATGACATGCCCATCTATATTATCGACCAAACGATCTTTAACCATAGCAATATTAGGTTCAACTTTAATTTGTTCAGGAGTTATAGGTGTACTAGTACAACACTTACGAACCACAGTTGAAGCTTTAGCATTTTCCTTTATTCTAATGGGAAAGGGTGGTTTCTCAGTATAAGCACTAGGAATAACAAGATCAGCATTATCTATAATAGTTTCTTCTTCAACTTTAATAGGTTCAACTACTTTAACTTCAATGGGTGGATGATAATTAAACAACTTCTCCTTGGCGAGATCAACATGAGTAGGAAAAGATTCACAGAATGAAGCTACTACCTCACGGTCAAGTCCATATTTAGTGCTAAAATCACGAAAATAATCGGTGTCTATAAAGGATTTAATGCAATCAAACTTAAGGCTTATACCTGACTCATTACCTTTGTCGAGTTCCCAATCTTAGGAGTTGCGTTTAATTCTTTCCAATAATTCCCATTTGAATGCAATATCTTTCTTCATAAAGGAACCAACACAAGAAGTATCGAGCATGTATTATTCATTACGAGAGAGCCGAGCATAAAACTTCTGAATAATAATTTCTCTGGTCAGCTCATGATTGGGGCATGAATATAACATTGACTTAAGCCTCCCCCAAGCTTGAGAGATTCTTTCTCCTTCACGAGGCCAAAAATTATAAATATAATTCTTATCACAATGAACCAAATGCATAGGATAAAACTTCTGATGAAATTCCAATTTCAATTTGTTGTAGTTCCATGATCCAACCTCATCACATAGCCTATACAATGTCAATGCTTTATCGGTCAAAGATAAAGGAAATCCTTCTTATTGACATCATCCTTGCGGCAGACCTGCAAGCTTAAATAATCCACAAACTTCATCCACATAGATTAGATGCAAATCAGGATGTAGTGTTCCATCTCGTGCATAGGGATTAGCTACCAGTTTTTCTATCATTCCCGAAGGAATTTCATAATAAATATTTTCAGTATGTGCAGTAGGTTGAGGAGCATCCTTTTATGCTTCCGGCTGGGGTGAAGATACCCCGAACGTGCCCCTCAAAGTATTATTTTCCATAGTGACAAGTGACAATAAATTTCAGCATAGTATACAAAATTTCCTTACCAAGTTCCACTCACGAAAGGCGCTTCACTCCCCGGAAACGGCGCCATAAAAGAGTTTTGATGACCCACATGCTTAGGGGATCTATCTTAGTCCTTTTGATAAGTAAGAGTGTCGAATCCAACGAGGAGCAGAGGGAAATGACAAGCGGTTTTCAGTAAGGTATTCTCTCCAAGCACTGAAATTATCAGTAACATATTGTTTTGTGATAAGGTAATTTGTAACGGGTAGCAAGTAAAAATTGTAAAAAAAGGTGCAGCAAGGTGGTCCAATCCTTATTGTAGCAAAGGACAAGCCTGGACAAACTCTTATATAAAGCAAAGCGCCCCCGACGACACATGGGAATTTTTGTCAAGCTAGTATTCATCATGGTCATATGATTCACATTAGTTACATTGATAATTTTATATATGGGTGGACTGGTGCTTGGGTGCTACCCTTACTTGGACAAACATCACACTTATGATTAACCTCTATCGCAAGCATCCGCAACTACGAAAGAAGAATTAAGATAAATCTAACCATAGCATGAAACATATGGATCCAAGTCACCCCTTACGAAGCAACACATAAACTAGGGTTTAAGCTTTTGTCACTCTAGCAACCCATCATCTACTTATTACTTCCCAATGATTTCATCTAGGCCCAAATAATGGTGAAGTGTCATGTAGTGTACGTTCACATGACAGCACTAGAGGAGTGACAACATACATCTCATCAAAATATCGAACGAATACCAAATTCACATGATTACTTATAGCCAGACTTATCCCATGTCCTCAGGAACAAACGTGAATACTCACAAATCTTATTCATGTTCATAATCAGAGGAGTATTAATAATCACTAAGGAGCTCAACATATGATCTTCCACCAAGTAAACCAACTAGCATCAACTACCAGGAGTAATCAACACTACTAGCAACCCCGAGGTACGAATCTGAGGTTTGAGACAAAGATCAGATACAAGAGATGAACTAGGGTTTGGAGAGGAGATGGTGCGGATGAATATGTTTATGGAGATTGACCCCCTCTCTATAAGAGGATCGTTGGTGATGATGATGGCTTCGATCTGCACCTCCGGGAGGAAAGTTTTCCCCAGCAGAATAGCTCCACCGGAGCTCGAGATTGGTTCTGTCGAAGTTCCGCCTCGATACGGCGGCGCTTCATCCCGAAAGCTCTGATATGGTTTTTTCCAGGTCAAAACCCTTCATATAACAGAAGATGGGCGCTGGAGGCCTACCACGGGGCCCACAAGCCTGCAGGGCCCGACCAAGGGGGTAGGTCGAGCACCATGGCTTGTGACCTCCTGGTGTGTCGCCTCTGGTATTTCTTCCGCCCAATATTTTTTATATATTCCAAAACAATTCTCCGTAAATTTTCAGGACTTTTGGAGTTGTGCAGAATAGGTCTCTCATAATTGCTCCTTTTCGAGTCCAGAATTCCAACAGCCGGCATTCTCCCTCTTCATGTAAACGTTGTAAAATAAGAGAGAAAAACCATAAGTATTGTACCATAATGTGTATTGATAGCCCATAATGCAATAAATATCGATATAAAAGCATGATGCAAAATGGACGTATCAACAAGGTAATTAACGTATATTTGGACATCATCCCACATGTATTTCACTCCATGTCCATAGACATTCTTGCATATGTTCCTTGTGTTTTGGGACTAACCCATGTAGGTGAGAAGAGTAATAAACAACAAGGATTCCTCCCAACTCTAGATGATCTTCATCAACATTGCACATCCACCACGACGTCACCTACTTGAAGTCTTCTACGACAAAACCCAAGGTTAGTTTATCCCTATTAGGGGGATGTCATATCAAGGGGGAGATTTACTCTAAATATTGAGTATAAGCATCTCCTATGGATATGAACACATTAATGCTTTATGTAAAAGTGGTAACCCCACTCGTGCTTAAAGGATGAGTATGACCTATGCTCAAGTATTCTTACTTGGCTCCTAAGTCAATATACTCAAAGATAGATTACTTTGTCATCGCCCAAGTGCTTGATAGATGCTAGATTGTTTGTGCATGTTCACCATGTTTTATCTATCATCTTATTGTGTCAGCGTGTTGGTCTCCATATTTTTGCTCATTCAAGGACATCTAATTGTTGCTATTTGGCTCTTTATTTATATTTTGCCTATTGGATGGAAAAGAATGCATAGGACTCTCCTCTAGCTATCTATGCTATCTAATCTCAAGTTCTATTCCTGCTTCATAACAAAACTTGAACAAGCACTTGTCGACCCGTGTGTGTGAAGGAGCACCCAGAGTTCCGTATCATCAAAGGCCGCCTTCAGAAACGTCTTTGTGAATCTCGGTGAAACCAACCCCACAATATGGGTCCACCAAATTCCAAAGTTGATTTAGGTTTTCCATCTCGATACCACCGAAATCACCAACTCAGTTACACCGAGTTCCCCTGTCAGCTGACAACAGAGGAACTCAGTGATACCGATTTTGTAATCTCAGTTACATTGAGTTCCCATGTGAGCTGACGGCTAAATAACATTGCGGACCGGACGTTTTGGGATCAACACCTCAAACATTTTGGTCCCAAACCATAAGCTGCAACTGAAGGACCCCTGGTCATCGCCTTTCCTGTCCCGAGCACCTCCGCCGTTGGGACTCGCCGTTGTCGATGGTTTCTTCACCACCGTCTCCGCTGTAGTCGGACCGCCACCGATCTAGGGTACTGTTCCGATCTCCCCTTGCGCTCCATTAATCTGATTCATGCGCATTAGGAATCTATATGTCATAGCCACCATCACTTCTGGAATTCATAAATTTGCCGTCAGCCTGGCCTTTGCCGTCTGCTAACGCATGGCAAAGGTACTCTTTGCCATCAGCTGTCACACTGCTGACGGCAAAGATGTGGCTGATGGCAAAGGTTTATTTTGCCGTCGGCCACCTCTTCACCGTCCTCCAGCAGACGGCAAAGCCCCCACCCCCACCCACCCAAACGGCCGAAATCCCCACCCCACCCATCCCTCCCCTTTGCCGTGTGCCTGGGGGTCCTTAGCTGTCTACCTAGAGGCACGGCGAACGGCAAACGGGATGGCGGTTGCCCCACCCGATGCCTCCCCACCCCGCCGCTTTGCCGTCTGCCTGGGGGTCCTTTGCCGTTTTCCTGGGGCACGACGACGGCAAAGGGGCGGCCCACCAACCACCATTAGGCCAACCCCCTCCTCCCACGTAGCCCCAGGCCCCTGCTCGAATCCACCCCGCGTCCAACGTCCCCCCGCGCTGCCCCGACGTCCCTCCCGTCACCTCACTCGCCGCGGGCCCCCTGCGCCGCCCCCCTGCGCCCCTCCCCTCACCGGCTGGCCCCCTGCGCCTCCTCCCCTCACCGGCAGGCCCCTTGCGCCCCTCCCCTCAACGGCCGCCCCCCTGTGTCGGCCCCCTGCACTGCCCCCTTCACCCCCTCCCCTCACCGGCCGGACCCCTGCTCCCCCTCCCCTCATCGACCGTCCCCAACTTCGCTAAGTTTTTTTTTAAATTTGATAGTTATTTTTTTCTATTTTTTCTGTTAAATTAAATAGTAAGATTATTAGGTACTAGATAGAAAAAAATAACTTAGAGGATAGTTATTTTAGGTATAATAAAATATATAGAAAAAAATAGATAGAAAACAAAAAAACTTAGAAGATAATAATAGAAGAAAAAACTAGAAGAAAAAAGAAGAAGAAGAAGAAGAAGAAGAAGAAGAAGAAGAACAAAGAGGAGAGGAGGAGAAAGAGAAAAGAAAGAAGAGGGGGAGGAGGAGGAGAAGAAGCAAAAGAAGAAGAGGAGGAGGAGGAGGAGAAAGAAGAAGAAGAAGAAGAAGAATAAGAAGATGATGAAGAAGAACAAGAAGAAGAAGAGGAGGAGGAGGAGGAGAAAAAAGAAGAAGAATAATAATAATAAGAAGATGATCAAGAAGAAGAAGAAGAAGAAGAAGAAGAAGATGAAAAAGGAAGAGGAAAAGAAGAAAGGAGAGGAAAAAGGAACCCCGACACCCCGGCACTGACCCTCGACCCCCGACCCCTGACGCCCGATGCCACTGACCCTTGACCCTCGACCCCCGACGCCACTGACCATCGACCCCTGACCCTCGATCCCCACGCCCAATGCCACTGACCCTCGACCCCCGACCCCCGACACCTGTTCGGACTCTTGTTGACCGAAAAGACCCCAGCCCCAGACGCCAGTGACCCTCGACCCCCGATGACACTGACCCCCGACCATCGACGCAACTAACCCCCAACCCCCGACGCCACTGACACCCGACACCACCGACCCTCGACGCCACTAAGCCCTAACCCACGACACTTCTTCTGCCAACTATTGAATGAGAAGGTGCATTTCGGCCTTCTAGAGGCCGATGGGGGTCATAGTTTTGTAAATTATGAGTTAGGCCACATATTTCCAATTTATGTTAATTATACAAACATCGTATTTGTGTTGATCGTGTGAATTTCAATGTGCAGTTGTTCGACGACCTCCACGTGCGTTGGACGAGATCCGCCCTTGCGTTTGTTGGTGAGCAGAAATGACTTCTCCTACTACCCCCTTAATTTGCTCTTTCCGGTCTTCGTGCCGATGAAACTTGCTAGCTATAGGTTTCTTCAATCATGAGTATGCGTGACTAGTATGCGTCTCCCTTTGAAAGGGCGACATCTATAAATATGCATTTCTTTGCATATTTATAACCGCCATCCTTTCGAATTGTCCAACATTATCCATGGATAGCCTGACTACGTGTAGATTGGGTTTGTTTTCTCGTAAGTTGTGCTCTGGATCCGATGCAGAATTCCATCAGTGCCTCCCTGTTGTTCTTCGGGTACACATCCTCTATGCTTATTGCAGAGACGTGTATCAGGAGAACAGCGGGGAGGTGCTGCCGAAATTCTGCGTCGCATCTGGAGCAGAGCATGGGAAAACGAACCCAATCTACACATACTCGGGTGGGACTAGGACCTATCTTTACCAATTAGCGTGTAGGTTGCATGGACATAATAAAACTGACAAACTTGATTAGCGTATGAATGTAGATGATGAATTATATATTTATTTCTTGTGCCCCCATAGGTAGCTAGGCAACATGAGTGATCGTGGTTGGATGTACACTGGTCACCCTAGTCAGAAAGACATGACCCATGAATGGTTAACAAAAACCAGGGGGTTTGTGAGAGCCGCATTTGCAAATGGCCAGCAAAAAACATGGTGCCCCTGTCCCAACTGCGACAACTGGAAAAAGCAGACAGAGTTTGAAATGGGTAAACACCTGCAGAAGTGGGGTTTTACACCTAATTATACGGTGTGGACTTTTCATGGTGAGTCCGACCGACGTGCCAGAGCTGAGGTGATTCGTCGTCGCACCGACGAGCATGGTACCGAGATTGAAGACATGGTGCAGGACTTTAATGATGCTTGGGATTCGGACGATGAAATGGAGGAATCTACAAAGGCCTTCTATGAAATGTTGGAGTCTTCAAAACGTCCTCTCCACGAGCAGACTGAGCTTTGTCAGCTGGATGCCATCGCGCAAGTAATGGCTCTGAAGGCTCAATTCAACCTAGGCAGAGAATGCTATGACGCGATGATGACGATATTTGGACGCTTTCTACCCAAAGGCCATGTACTGCCTGCAAACCTGTACCAGTCAGAGAAAATCCACCGTGTACTTAAGATGCCCTATGAGAAGATACATGCCTGTGACAATGGATGTGCCTTATTTAGGCTTGAGTATGCGGCCTTGAACTATTGCCCCATTTGCAATTCTTCCAGGTATATTGTGGTAGACAATGGTATGGGTGAGAAGAATCATACCAAAATCCCCATTAGTGTTCTTCGGTATCTGCCAATCGTACCAAGACTTCAACGTCTTTTCATGGTCGAAGAGACGGCCAGACAGATGACATGGCACAAATTGGGCAAAAGAACCGAACTAGATACGGATGGGAACAAGATGCTGGTACACACTTCAGATGGTTTTGCATGGAGGCACTTTGATGCATTATATAAGGATAAATCGGAAGATCCAAGGCAATCTAGAGTTGCCATCAGCACGGATGGGTTCAATGTGTATGGTATGACGGTAGCACAATACGGTTGTTGGCCTGTATTTGTCATTTCACTAAATTTTCCACCCGGAGAGATTATGAAAAGAAAGAACATTTTCCTGACGTTGATAATTCCAGGGCCCAACTATCCGGGGAAGAATATGAATGTGTACATGCAGCCGCTTAAGGATGAGTTGCAAGAAGCCTAGGATAATGGGATCAAGACCTATGATGCGGCTACCAAAACAAATTTCAAAATGCATGTGTGGTACATGTACACGACACATGATTATCCGTGTTTGCGTTATTCGCTCGATGGTGTGTGCATGAAAGGTTTCCGTGCACCACATGCAAGGCAGCTCTTCAGTTCCGTTGGCTGCAGGCTGGTCGCAAGTATTCTTGCTTCGACATGCATAGACAATTCCTGGATCCTGACCATAAGTTCAGAAAAGACAAGAAGAATTTCATCAAAGGTAGAGTTGTCAAAAACACTTCACCAGCTGCGTTGATAGGCCAACCGACCCTTGATCAGTTAAACGCTCTCGAGCCTGATCCTTTGGGTCCAGGATACTTCAAAGGGTATAATACGGAACACGCTTGGACTCACAAGTCATGCTTATGGGATCTGCCTTACTTCAAAGACCTCCTTTGCCCACACAACATCGACGTGATGCACACTGAAAAGAATAATGCGGAGGCCATTTTTGGTACATTGTTCGGCATAGAGGGGAAGTCAAAAGATAATCCTAAGGCTAGAATGAACCTGGAGGCTCTATGTGATAGACCGTTGAAAAACTTGCGACAACGGAAAGGAAAGCAAAGCATAGCGAAGCCAAAGGCATGGTTCAATCTTAAAAGGCCAGCTATGAGGGAAATTCTATTGTGGGTGAAAATGCGGTTGATGTTCCCCGATGGGTATGATGCGAATCTAAAGAGGGGAGCGAGTCTTGAGAAATTGAAAATATTTGGTCTCAAGAGTCATGATTGGCACATATGGATTGAGCGGGTAATGCCGGTGATGTTGCGTGGCTTTATCCCTGAGGATGAATGGCTAGTACTGGCAGAGCTGAGCTATTTCTGCCGTTCTCTTTGTGTGAAAGAACTATCGCGTGGCGTACTAGATGAAATGGAAGAGTTGGCGCCGGAGTTGATCTGCAAATTAGAAAAGATCTTTCCACCGGGCTTCTTTAATCCAATGCAACATTTGATTTTGCATCTCCCGACTGAGGCAAGAATGTGGGGGCCCAATCAAAATCGATGGTGCTACTCAACTAAGAGGATGCAGAAGACGCTTCGACCTAAGTGTAAAAATAAACGTAGAATTGAAGCATCGATGGCCGAGGCATTCATTACTGAGGAGGCGGCAAACTTCGTGACAACACACTACAAAGCCAAAAATCATCATTTGCATAACCCGAAGCCTCGGTACAATGATGGCGATCCAAAAAAAAGTTCGATCCAACCTTAGCCTATTCAAAGGTAAGCTCGCACCATCCGGTGCTTCGAAAGGGAAATCGTTGGATGTCGAAGAATGGCGGACCATTTCATTGTATATCTTCACCAACCTAACAGAAGTGCGGCCGTACATCGAGTAATTCTCGGTAATTTATTGTTCCGCAACTTCTAATTGCTTTGAACTAATCTTATTCCCGGATATTTGATATAGTCGATACGTCGCCGAATTCTTGGATGGAGCGGTCATTGATAAGGATTCTGTCGAAGAGTATGAGCTTCTCGCAAAGCATGGAGGCGACTATCCCGGTTTCATATCTTGGTTCAAACAAAGGGTAATTAATTACCATTAAGGGCGCATTTGATTTCTTGGTCTAATTTGCGGCTAATGCATCCATTCTTTCGTATTAAACTTGTAGGCTGATGCAGAGTCTATGGACCCTGAGTTGAGACAAGTCGCTAATGGTTTTGACTATAAGGTCCGTTCATTTGACAAATACAACATCAACGGGTATCACTTTCGTACCTTTGGCAAAGAGCTATCTATGCCCGACCTAAAGACTACAAATTGTTCTGTCTCTGCTATCGGCGAAGGAGACACCGAGTATGATGGAAGAGTTGAAGCAATTTATGAAGTTTTATTCTATGGTGAAAATCCACCGACCGTCATAGTCTTCAAATGTTATTGGTTTGAGACGAGGGGGACTAGAAGGACTCATGAACATATAGGACTAGTCGAAATCAACCCAAACACCCACTTAGATGTTCCCGATGTCTATATTACGGCTCAACAGGCGACACAAGTTTTCTATCTACCGTGGGCCTGCCAAACTGATGCAAATCTCAAAGGTTGGGATGTCGTTTATGAAGTGCCACCACATTTTAGACCACCTACCCTCAATGAAGAGGATTACGAACCTCACATTAACCCAGACACATATGATGGAGAATTCTTCCAAGAAACACGTATGTCCAAAAAACATTTCAAGAACCGCTCTACTTCACCTCAGATCATTGAAGTAGACAGCGACAGTGAATCCGTCTTAACCCCTGAGCACGAACATGAAGAGCTGGAAGAAGAAGAGGATACTGCTGCGGATGACCTGTCACTTCTTGACCGATTACATAATGGTGGCCTTCCACATGTTCTTCGTGATAGTGATGATGATGATGATGCATTTATTGATGATAGTGATGATCATGATGCATTTATTGACCCCGAAGCATATATAGACGAGCACAATTGTTATTAGTTCATGTCAGGTATTCAACTATTATACTATATATAAATTTTGAGTTCATGTTTGGTATTCAATTTTTATTAGTCATGTTGGTATTTATGATGATGATACACTTAAATTATATAAATTTTATTACTCATCTTGGTATTTATGTTGTACTAATTTCATTTACTCTTTGTCATGACAGGTGTTGAAAGATGGTGGGAAAGGGTCAAAAGCACTCCGCGGCTCCTTCTTCGTCGGCGGGTGATGGGATGGGTACTTCCCTTCCTGATTTGCCTCTTCGAAGAGTGTTGCTCTCTACTCGGCAAGGAGCGCCCCCAGTGAGAGGAGGTCGACCCCCGCGAAGCCGAGAGGTACTAAAGGTACACGTTGTATTCATGTTGGTATTTATGTTCTAGTCATGTTGTATGCATATTGGTATTTATATACATTTTATTACTCATGTTGGTATTTATGTTCTACTAAAGGTACACATGGCCGCGGGAGAGGTAGGGTGGTGGCTTCCACGCCTTCTGAGGTGGAGGCTACACGGTCTCCGCCACCACCCGAAGCTGATTCACCTGAGCATAGGACTTCTAGGGTGGATTCATGTGAGGTGGAGGCTACACGGTCTCTGGTTCACGAGCCTCGGGTCGACGAGCCTCAGGTCGACGAGCCTTCGACCCACGAGACTCGTGTCCGAGATGCTTCATTCCAGGAGACTCCGGAGCAAAGCAAGGATGAGGGTACGTCCCAAGAGACCCAGTGGGATACCTGGGCTGAGCCAAGTGGCCATGCTGGTAGCGACGAGGAGCTGGGTGAGGAGGCTACCGTCTACCAGCGTGGTAGTTCGGGCTCCCGCTCGTGCCGGCGACCCCCGAGCAGAGGTGGTCGATTAGGACAAATGGGGACAAGTAAGTTAATTTACTCTTATTTAACCTTTTGCCTTCGCGTTTTCTCAAATATCTAATGTTTTGGCTTTAATTTGTCATACCGTAGGGGTTGGATTGTTGCCAAGGGTGTCCGCAAGCCCAACGGCGTCCTTGGTGTGCTTTGCCGTAAAAACTTCCCAGGGCTTGTTACGTTGCCCGGTCGGGAGCAAGAGGTAGGAATGACCTAGGAGCACTACTTGGGTGCCCCGGCCCCGCCGGAGGTGGAGATCGACGGTGTTTTGTGACACACGAGGGCCGACATGGTGATCCGACAGTTCTGGGTAATTTCTCCTTCACACAATTATAAATCAACCATAGCTATTTATTGTACTAATCGGTGTTGTCTCGTTTCCAGACCTACTATAGGTGTGAGGAGGGATACGAGGAGGACACGGCAAAGGTTATCGAAACCGAATGTCGCCGCCTACTTCAAAACTTTCGGCACGAGGCTCGGGTGCAGCCTGTTCGAGACTAGTATGCCACGCGGCGTATTAGGATTGACAAGGCGAAGTGCCGTGTTGCTAAGATGGAGAAGGATCATTACATGAAGGTAATTACATATTATTAAGGCTTTGTAGTTAGTTTCCTTGATTTGGTTCTTACGCGCTCAAATTTCTCTTTATTGGGAGCCCTTGGTGGATTAGTGATGCTCCGAAACGTGGCAGGCCAGCCACAACAACGCCAAGGAGAGGCGTCACAAAATGGTTGGTGTGCCACACCATCAAGGGAGCGTCAACTTAATCCAATTTGGCGAGAACTGGGTATGTGGTTTGCTTCATGCCTCATGCAATTCATTCTTAATGCTATCTTGAGCCCTTTACTAATACAATTTTCCTCTCTCTCTCTCTTCTAGGCGCGTCACAATAAGACGAAGGTGCCACAGATGTACGACCTGTATGCGATGGCCCATACTGCCTCGTACAAGAAGGTCAAGGCATTCTCTGAGTCTGACCTCGAGCATCCAGAAAACTTCACCAACATCTCCTCCCACCACAAGCTCGTGAAGTACAGAGATCATGGGAAGGCGAGGAAAGGGGAGGACTTTAACCCGAGCGAGGGGCCTATTGATCCAGAGCTGGTGATGATAGCTGGCAACGGGAGGCCCCATGGCTCGATCGCCATTGGAGACGGCCTTATACGTTGTCCTGGCACTCTCCGAAAGATAAAGGCACGCCAAACGAGCTCGTGTCCGGAGATAACACGTCGTCCACGTCCAGTCGATCTCGCCATCGAGGTTAGTTTAATGGACTCAACTATCTTTCTGCATTATGTTGTGTGTTGGAACCAATATGATTACATTGCTAACATTGAGTTCTGTGGCAGGCTGCTATTCAGAAAGAGAGAGAGGCAATGCAGGAGGCTATGGCGAAGAAGGATAAGGAGATTAGGGAGCTGGAGGAGAGGACGACTCCATTGGTGGAGGCGGAGAGGGCACGGAATGATGCATCTAACAGGGCCATATACGAGCTCTTCGTGGTAAGTTTCTTCTTCATGTTATTTCAAATCTTGCATTTGAATGTCCGTTTCGTTAATAAATAAAAAGTTTGACTTGTCGAAACCAAATGTACAGTCTATGTGCGAGAAGAGCGGCCAAGTCCCTCCACCGATGCGAGTCATTAACGTGGCGGGGACGGTGAGTTTCATTTCAGTGCAATGATCTTAAGAGTGTTCTCATGCTAACGACACGACCCTTCTAAAGTGGAGCCTTCTAAAGGGCAGCCTTCTCGAGGTGAAACAAGCCAGAGCCACCGTGCTTCACCGCCGTGATGACGATAATGGTATGTTACTTCTAGTGTTTCAATAAAAACTAGCTAGACTTCCATCTAAATGACATAATTAGCTTAGTGAGCTCCAAAATGGCTTAATAAGCATAGTTTGCTCCGGAATGGCTTAATAAGCTTAGTTAGCTCCAAAATGGCTTAATAAGCTTAGTTAGCTCCAAAATGACCTATTTAATAAAAAATGACCTATAGTTAGGTCAGCTCTCTCCTAAATGACATAATAAGGCTTACGTAGCTGCAAGATGACCTATTCCCCCTAACTTAGGTATTAAATGGCCTATAATTACCCTAGGTAGCTCCAAAATAGCTTAATAAGCATAGTTTGCTCTGGACTAACCTATTTTACCCAAGTTAGCTCCGAAACAACCTATAGTTAGCTAGGGTTCCACCTAAATGACGTAATTAGCTTAGTTAGCTCCAAAATGGTCTATTTAATAAAACATGACCTATACTTAGCTAATTATCCCTGAAATGACATAATTAGCTCCAAAAAGGCATTCTTAGCTAATTTAGCCCGAAGAAGGGAACAAGACGAGAAGAAAGAGGAAAAATGAAAGGAAGGAAGAAGAAGAATAAGAGAAGAAGAAGAAGAGAAGGAGGAGGATAAGAAGAAGGAGAAGAAGGAGGAGAAGAAGGAGAAGGAGCTCCTCCTTCTGCTTGTTCTTCCTCCTTCTCCTTCTCCTTATTGTTTTCTTCTTCTTCTCCACTTCCTTCTCCTTCTCCTCCTCCTCCTCCTCCTCCTTCTTCTTTTACTTCATCTTCTCTTCTTGCTTCTTCTCTTTCTCTTCTTCTACATAGCTTAGACTCATCCAAGAAAGACTAAATTGGCTAATTATCCTACAAAATGACATAATTAGCTCAGTTAGCTCCAAAATGACCTATTTAATAAAAATGACCTATAGTTAGCTAAGTTCTCTCCTAAATGACATAATAAGGCTTACATAGCTGCAAGATGACCTATTCCCCCTAACTTAGGTATTAAATGGCCTATAATTAGCCTAGGTAGCTCCAAAATGGCTTAATAAGCATACTTTGCTCCGGAATGACCTATTTTACCCAAGTTAGCTCCGAAACAACCTATAGTTAGCTAGGGTTCCAGCAAAATGACATAATTAGCTTAGTTAGCTCCAAAATGGTCTATTTAATAAAACATGACCTATACTTAGCTAATTATCCTCGAAATGACATAATTAGCTCCAAAAAGGCATTCTTAGCTAATTTAGCCCGAAGAAGGGGACAAGATGAGAAGAAAGAGGAAAAATGAAAGGAAGGAAGAAGAAGAAGAAGAGAAGAAGAAGAAGAGAAGGAGGAGGATATATCAGAAGAAGGAGAAGAAGGAGGAGAAGGAGCTCCACCTTTTCCTTCTTCTTCCTCCTTCTTCCTCCTTCTCCTTCTCCTTCTTCTTTTCTTCTTCTTCTCCACTTCCTTCTCCTTCTCCTCCTCCTCCTCCTCCTCCTCCTCCTCCTCCTTCTTCTTCTCTTTCTCTTCTTCTACATAGCTTAGACTCATCCAAGAAAGACTAAATTGGCTAATTATCATACAAAATGACATAATTAGCTTAGTTAGCTCCAAAATGACCTATTTAATAAAAAATGACCTATAGTTAGCTAAGTTCTCTCTTAAATGACATAATAAGGCTTACGTAGCTGCAAGATGACCTATTCCCCCTAACTTAGGTATTAAATGGCCTATAATTAGCCTAGCTAGATCCAAAATGGCTTAATAAGCATAGTTTGCTCCGGAATGACCTATTTTACCCAAGTTAGCTCCGAAATGACCTATAGTTAGCTAGGCTTCCACCTAAATGACATAATTAGCTTAGTTAGCTCCAAAATGGTCTATTTAATAAAACATGACCTATACTTAGCTAATTATCCTCGAAATGACAGAATTAGCTCCAAAAAGGCATTCTTAGCTAATTTAGCCCGAAGAAGGGGACAAGAGGAGAAGAAAGAGGAAAAATGAAAGGAAGGAAGAAGAAGAAGAAGAGAAGAAGAAGGAGAAGGAGGAAGAAGAAGGTGAAGGAGAAGGAGGAGAGAAGCTCCTTCTCCTTATTCTCCTCCTTCTTCTCCTTCTTCTTGTCCTTGTTCTTTTCTTCTTATTCTCCTTCTCCTCCTCCTTCTCCTCCTCCTCCTTCTTCTTCTTATTTTTCTTCTCCTTCTTCTTCTCTTATTGCTTCTTCTCTTCTTGCTTCTTCTCTTTCTTCTTCTACATAGGTTATTTTCCCCAACAAAGACATACTTAGCAAATTATCCTCCAAAATGGCATAATTAGCATAGTTAGGTAAAAACATCATAAGAACCTTGGTTAGCTCATTAAAATGACTAATTTAACTCCAAAATGACATAATAAGGTAAAAATGGATTAATAATCATAGTTGGCTACAAAATGACATATTTTATCCAAGTTAGCTCTAGAATGACCTATACTTAGCTAAGTTCTCTCCTAAATGACATAACAAGGCTATGTAGCTCCAAGATGACCTATTCCACCTAACTTAGCTATTAAATGGCCTATAATTAGCTAATTTCTCTCCGAAAAAACCTATATACTTCTTCATCTAGTATTATTCTTCTAACTTTCTTATTTGTCATTTTGCAGATTACATTCACTTCACGGGAAGCTTGGATTATATTGATGGAATGCTTGAAGATGATTTCTTGTACCATGGCTTTAGGGAAGCTTTTATTTAAAGTATTGTAGTATATGGATATATATGAAACTTTGTATGCATGTGGACGAAACTGGTGTAATATATGGTTTGGTACGGATGCAACTTGCATAATATGTATGTACTATGGATGAAAGTTATTTTAATGTGGTTATGAATACGGAAAGAAATTTATTTATGTCAAATATATATATATATATCCAGATTATTGTGAAAATGCTAGATATAATAAGAAATAAATTAAAAAGGGGCTGGTTCCCCCCTTTGCCGTCTGCCCCCACATGGCAAAGGGGGGATGGAAGACGACAAAGGGGGGAGAGAGAGGGGCTGGTTCCCCCTCTTTACCGTCTGCCCCACATGGCAAAGGGGGGAACCAGCCCCCTCTCTCTCCTCTGTTTGTCGTCTGCCCCCACATGGCAAAGGGGGGATGGCAGACGGCAAAGAGGGGAGAGAGAGGGGGCTAGTTCCCCGCTTTGCCGTCTGCCCCGCATGGCAAAGTGGGGATGGCAGACGACAAAGAGAGGAGGCCTGTCGTTAACACTTAACGGGGCCGTTGGTGTATGTGCCGTCCCATTTATTTTGTCGTCTGCCCCCCTCATGGCAAAGATTATTTGCCATCCGCTTTAAAAAAGCAGATGACAAAGAACCCCTTCACCGGATTTTTTTTGCCGTCTATTTTGCCGTCTGTTGACCGACGGCAAAGCCTTTGCCGTCAGTAGTTCCCCCCTTTGCCGTCCGTCATGGCAGACGGCAAATTTCTGAATTTCAGTAGTGCATGTGCAAACCCTCCTTCCACCATAAGTTCTCGTAGATCAGCGAACAAAAGTGTTCTTAAGGTTAGCAGTCCACGTAACGCATCTCGGTGACAACGAATCGCAAAAATCGGTTCCACCAATTTTGAATCTAGGGTTCCTTAGAATTAACTCGGTGAGACCGAGTTGTCACTTTCGGTTCCACCGAAGTGATTGCCAAGTCTTTGTAAAGAAGTTCATCTGTCTCGGTGACTCCGAAAATTCAGACTCGGTGCTAACGAGATTTTGCTCAACAAAAAGCTAAAACAAATAATTTTCTTGTTCAAATTTTTGAAAAACCTTCTGTGTTTTGTGATGCACAATCCTTCTGCTGTTCTATATCTGTTTCGTAGGGCTGCTTATCTGCTGGTTGCTTCTGTGCTTTGTCTGTCAGGATGTCAAGATCTAAATATAGCCAGAACAACTTCAATGAGGACCATGTTGAGATGGACTCAGACACAAGTCCAGAGAGGCCACCTTCTGATCCAGGTACCCCCATTTCTCATAGCTTGCCCAAGGCTGCTACAAGGACCAGAAAGAATCTTAACTCTCATGAAGAGGACTCAGATTTTGTGCCAGAGGCAACTTCATCTCCTGAGAAGCTGAAAGAGAAAGCTCCCGTCAAGAAGACTGTCAGGAAAGAGTATGTTAAGCCTGCTGATCTTAGAGCTCCTGAATCTGCTAGGCAAGGGATGATACTTTCCCTTGACAATCCTCCTAAGAAGGCTGGTGTGAAGAGATCTAGGAAGAGGGTGATTCATGTTGTTGGAAGACCTACTTCCATGTATGAGAACACTGAAGATAGTGCTGGAGAAGATGAGATCCCAGCTGATTCCCCTCCCCCTCCTCAGAAGAAGAAGCTCATGGTTGATGCTATGTCCAATAAATCTGCTCGTAAGCCTGCTTCTAAAGCTAAGAAGGATGTAGCTTCCAAAAGTACTAAAAAGGATATTCCTGCAGCTGCCAAGAACAAAGGTCCTGCTTCCAGTACCTTTGCTGCACAAGAAGAAGAAGAGAATGCACCTATTCTTAGAAAACTAAGACCAAATCTGCCATTGCACAATGCTTCTCATCTAGTAGCTGAAGATATGAAGAAGAGGAAAGATGCAGGTTTGAGGAAATGGAGAGCTGTTGATCAATATGCCATAAGGAGAAGAACTACTATTGATCCAATGTTTCACACCAAGGAACAACAAGACTTTTATGAGACTATATTGTATGACAAAAGTCCATCTGTTAGTGATATGAGGTATATTGAGTGGGCTTACATCAAAGCCAATGAAAATTTCTTTCCCCATGTGCAAGATAATTTCAAGTATGTGGACATTGAAGATTTTGGTTGGAAAATACATGACCCCATGGAATGATGAGCTGATCATGCAATTCTATTTAACTGGTCATTTCTATGGTGATGGCTCTATTGTCTCGATGACTGATGGTCACATGTATGGATCAACTGTTGATGAGTGGGCCACTATCATTGGTGCCTCTAAGCAGAAAGAGGGTGATGTTGATGTATACTCTAAGAAGAAGATGAGTCACAACTCCATGTCCAACATGTACAAACCAATTCCTTGCAAGTTTTTGGAAACTCACAAGATGGGCTCAGTATACTTCTTGCAAGCAGGGATACCTACACCTAACACCATTATGAGACAAACCTTGATTGTGATAGCCCGAGACCGACGCTCCAGAAGATACCCCTTTTATTCCGTTGTCACCGTGTTCCTAGATTGTGTGTCGCATTCATCATCGCATCATGTGCATCATCCGCATTGCATCGGCACTCCGTGGCAGCCAATTTTAAAAACTTTCATCCATTATTTGTTGCCGATTATCCCCGTGTTCGTCGTTGACCGTTTTGAGCCCGACCGCATTCGCACGCGCCCGCGGCATCGATAAAATATTGTTCTTAAAAGAGTCGGAAAAATATTCTTGGATTGGGTTGAAACTTGAGGTGTGGTCGTACTTAGTGTAGGTAGGCCACCTGCCGAATTTCGTCACAATCAGAGTTCGTTTGATACCCGAACTGTCGACCATAGCGGCACCGCCATCGGTTTATCGTCAAACGTGTTTTTGTGTTTGAAAACTCGTGTAACGGGCCACCAATCTCCCTCTCGTCCCCTCCAAGTGTCTCTAACACAACCTACTGCAGCCCACCAAAACCATCTCTCTGATCGGACCGTCTGATATCGCGATCGGAGGGTCAAAAAATGTCCAAAAGACCTGCTAACCCTAGCCCCTTTCCCTACATAAACACCTCCCCTACCTAATTAGGAAAACCCTAACCCTACCTCGATATCCGCGCAGCCTTCTCTCACCCGTAATCGCCAGTAGCCTCACCTCCCACCTCCAGTTGCGGTCGGCCAGGCCCATTTGGGGCCTCCCAGGCCTGAATCAAACGTGTCGCCGTGCTCATAGACCCTAGCTCTCAAGGCATCCTCGCAGCTCCTCCCACTGCCCCTCGTCCCATGCCGTTCGTCACAAGCAACCCCTCGTCGTAGCCTTCAATACTTCTAAGCTGTCGCGCTTGACCTCGGCCCAATCCCTCTGTCGACTACTGCCGAGTGCCCCTATGGTGCCTTGCCTCCTCGAGCTCTCTCTCTTCCCCGTGCAGGAACCCCATGGCCTTTGTAGCTCCAGTTTGCCCTGCCGTCGGCCAGATCCGGCCAGATCCGGGCCGCATGAGCCGTCCCCCGCATCGCTCGCCGCCAGTGCCCTGCAGGTCGCTGGAGCAAGGGACCCAGTCGCTGCCTCCCTGCGCTCGAGGAGGACGACGGGTTCGACCCTGCTGCCGCGCATGGGCCTCGCCCCGGCCCAGCGTGCGCCAGCGCCTCCCCAAGGCCGGCCCAGCTCCACCTCTCGACCGAACCGGGCCAGGCCCGAGGTGAGGAGCCCTGCTAACCGCGCCCATGTGAATTTTTTTAATGTTGCGCCCATGCCCTGTTAAGCCCAGGTACAGATTCGGCACATGCCCCTTTTTCAGTTATGCAATTTTAGCTATTACGTGGAATTTCATAAAATAGCATGATTTTAAAGTGCCCGTAGTTTTTAAACCATGCGTTGGATCGCGACAAGTTATATATGTAAAACGTGCATATTTTCATGTAGAATAATATTTTCTAACTCTAATGCATCAGTTTGCGTGTCAACGTGATAGAAACGGTTTAGTTCTTAGTTAATTAGCCGTACCTCCGTTGGAGATGAGCCATATATGTAAATGGCCTAAAACGACGAGCAAAATCATGTGAACCACTTTGTTTTTCCGTTTAACAAACATAAAACATGGTTAGGACAGATCTGGCTGATTACAAAGTTCATGTGTGGGGTCATTTCGGAGATGCTATATGTCGTTTCCGGCCTCATTTAAAATGCGTAGATAGGTAGTTTATTTGTGCTTCACCCGATGTCATGTTTAACAACATTTAATATTGCGTGTAAATAAACGGGAGTGAACAAGATAGTTAGATATGGAGTTTCGTCAATATGTAACCCGTTGCATATTGAGCTTCATTTAATGTGTAGTGTTTGATTGTGGTGAATTGCCATGCCATGCCTTGCATATTTAAAACCGGTCATGCATCATATCATGCATTCGCTGTGGTGAATATCGTGTGTTGATTCTTGTTTCCGGTTTGCTTCGTCTCGATAGAGTTCCGCAAGTGTGTCGAAATGTGAGGACCCGTTCGGCTACGTCGGTTCGTGTGCTTCACGGAGTCGTTCTTATTCGAAGCGGGATCTGAGTCAAGATGATCATTTCCCTAGATACCATTACTATCATTGCCATGCTAGTTGTCTCGTTTCTTTCGATATGTCTCGCTGACTACCACCCAAATGTCCACCTCTGAACATTGCCATGAAAACCTTCAACATGTTCACAACCTAGCAAACCACTGATTGGCTATGTTACCACTTGCTTAACCATGTGCTAACGTTGCTAGTTGCAGGTGTAGTTGCTTCCATATGAAAACATGTGTTCTTTGTTATATCACTATATAATTTATGTCTAATTTAATGCACCTATATACTTGGTAAAAGGTGGAAGGCTTGACCTTTCTAGCCTAGTGTTTTGTTCCACCTTTGCCACCTTAGTTTCGGCTACCGGTGTTATATTCCAAAACTGAGCACTCCTAACACGATCGGGGTTCTTTTGGGGACCCCCTTGATAATTCATCTTAGTTAAAGCTTGTCTGGAAAGGCCCAACTTTGGTTTTACATTTTCCTAATAAGTAATAAATAACATTGGGACCCGCCGGCACCCGCAGATAATTAGGCAACCCCCGGGCCAGTGCTCCTCATGAGTGTTGGTCCACCCACCTAGCAGTCGGCGGTGCCACCTCGGGGCAACTCGAATCGTTTGGCTATCATCCACTATGCATAGACGGTTGTATCCTGAGAATGAGATACGCGGCTCCTATCGGTTTCGTCGACACACCGGGTGGCCTTACTGGATTTGTTTTACCTTTTACAAAATATCTTACGCATCGGAATTCCGGTGAAGCTTTAGGTCTTCTTAGAGTTGAGGTTTTCCACTAAGGAATCCGAGGAGATAAGAGTTCTGTGATTGAGGTTTTCTATGCTCCTTGTGGTTATTTGTGATGGACTAGTTGGAGCACCCATGCAGGGTTAATTTTTTTTGTTGACCAACTACTATAGGGAATCACCCCACAACCTTTTCTTTTATTCCAACATAAAGAGAGTTTATGTACATAAGAGGATTAGAATATACAACATGGGTGGGTGCAGATATACAAACCTCATGGAGGTAGGAAGGAGATCCACTTAAGGAGATCTTCCTTAAATCTAGCCTTAATCCTATAGGCTAAAAGAGAGATATCATGAGTGAAGCTAGACTTCCATTTATTGAATCTAGGACGCTCATTGTTGAAAATCCTTGCATTTCTGACTATCCAAATATTCCAGCAAGCAGTGAACACTACTTCATAGAAGAATGGATGCTGAAAATCTTTCCTGGCTGCGAATGAAGTGTCCCACATGGATGTACCCTGCCAGGTTATCTGAAGATAGTTCCAATCCCTGGTGCTGAATAGGCAGTTGAAAAAGAGGCGATCCCTATCCTCTTTGACCCTGGCATGACAAAGAACACATAGGTTTTGAATCAGAAACTTTCCAGTGGCGTCGTTCAAGCATATCTTGAGTGTTCAGCCTATCCATAATGAGCATCCAGGCAAACATTTTGATCTTCATGGTACAACAACTCTTCCGAATCCAACTTAGGAGAGGGTTGGGTATAATGGGTTGATGGAGATGAAGGTAGTATTTCTTAGCAGAGTAAACCTTACTCTAACTACTCCAAAGCCAGGCATCTTTGCTTAACTGTTCTCTATTAAGGTTTTGGAGCAAGCAGGTGACCGTTTCCAACTCCTGGAAGGCCCTGTCAGACAGAGTCAAGTGAAACATGTTGGTCATGCTATTCCTGAGCAGTGTAGAATGTATCAATACCAAAAGAGAACAGTCGTTGGAACCGATGAGTGAGGGCAAGGGTTGAGTCGCCTAGGGCCCAGGAATCAGACCAAAAGAGGAACGTATCTCCTCTGTTTTGGTGTACATAGGTGACAACTCTAAAATTGTCCATTCTCTTGCAGATATCCTTCCACCATAATGATCCACAAAGGGAGGTATCCTGTGGAACTGTGTTGTTGTAGTAAGTGTTCCATATTAAATCAACCCATGGCACTTCTGCTTTATTCAAGTACTTATCCACATGCTTAAGAAGCAGTGCCTCATTGTGGACATACAGATTCATAATCCTCAAACTACCTTTAATTTTTGGTATGGACACCAAGTCCCAGGCCGCAAGAGAAGGTGCATGGTCTTGGACATTTGTTCGCGAGAGACATTGTCTTTGTATCCTTTCCAACTTCTTAATGATCCCTCGTGGTATGTCCAGACTACAAAGGAAAAAATGTGAACACAGGACAAAGCTGAGTTGAGATATTGCAAACGACCACCCTGAGCCAGGAAGGAGGAGCTAGCAGAGAGCCTCCTTTCCATATTATACACCAACGGCGTTAGGTTAATGATCCTTGGTTTGGTTGTCCCAACAGGCAAACCAAGATAGGTGAAAGGAAGTGATCCTATCTTACACCCAATAGAGGCAGCTAGGCTTTGAAGTTCTCCTTGATCAATGTTGATAGGCAACATAGCAGACTTGTGATAATTCACTTGAAGACGAGTGGACTGGGAGAAAAGCATAAGCATCTTTTTGAACTCCAGTAGCTGGGACTCCACAGCAGGAAAAATGATAAGAGTGTCATCTGCATATTGTACTATTGGAAAGTATTTATCATGGCAAGGTATTGGCAGCTGAATGAGCCCATTTTCTAACAACTAATTTACCAAGGTTTGAAGAAAGTCAACAACAATGGCAAACAGGAGAGGGGACATGGGATCTCCCTGCGTGACACCCTTCTTGCACATGAATTTTCTACCAGGAACTCCATTCATAAGAAGAGAGGAAGAGCCAGAAGTGAGTAGCTATTGTACCCATAATATCCACCTCTCATTAAAACCCTTGTGCCTAAGAATCTGAAATATAAATTCATGTTCCACAGAGTCAAAAGCCTTTTCAAAATCAAGTTTGAGGATGACAATGGTTTTTTTTGAGTGGTGACACCAGTGGAGGTATTCCAATGTCCATCCAACACAGTCTTGGATTGTTCTGGACTTGATGAAACCATACTCATTCTTATAGATTCATTTCATGATCTGCAACTGCAGTCTATTGGCAACCATTTTGGGAAAGAATTCAAGTCCCATTCCAGTGAGGGAGATGGGCCTAAAATAATCTACTTGTTCATGAGAACTTTTTTGGGCACCAAGGTAATGTATGATGAGTTCATATTTTCCAGTTTTGCAATTCATGCATGGAAATTATTTGCATGCTGATAAATTCAGGACAAATGATATGCCAACATTTTTTGAAGAAAAGTCCATTGAAAACATCTGGACCTGGAGCTTTATCAATGGGCATTTCTTTGACAGTCTTATCCATCTCTTCTTTGGTAAAAGACAATGTAAGAACATCTAGCCCTTCTACCCTATGTATGAGAGACTGAAGGTTGAAAGCCAGGTTAATTCCTTGAGAGGAGCCCATCCTGACCTTGAAGGATGACCAAAAACAGCCAACAATTTTCTCATGATCAGATATAATAGATCCATCCTCTAATTTAAGTGATGAAATGGAGTTTCTTCTATATCTTTCAGTTGCCATGGCATGGAAAAACTTAGTGTTCTCCCCCCACCTTGATGAATCTGATAGTAGCTCTCGTTTTCCAGTAAAGGAATTGCAAATGCAGAAGGTGTTCTAGATGAAGCTTCACAATCACTCTGAAGTTGGCCTCCTGTGTGAACAGGGGTCTTAACTCTTCAAGATTATCTAGACAGAGCACCACCTTATTGCACTTATCAATGAGTGCAATAGAGCTGGGAGAGGCTAGTCTGCCATCTCCTAAGAGCCTTTAAACTTATCCATAATGATGGTAGTAATGTGACTTTTCTTGGAAGAAATCTTCCAAGAATTCTGGACACACTCAAGGAATCCATCCATATCCACCCAATTGTTTTCAAACTGAAACAGGTTACATTTGGGAATGGAAGTGTTTACTGTCACAACACAGGGGACATGATCAGATGCAGATTTGGCGAAAGGAACAACCTGTGTCCATGGATAGGAGGATATCCAATTGGCAGAAGTAAAGAACCAGTCTAATTGTTCCAGCAGTGGTAAATCTTGCATATTGGACCAAGTGAAAGACCACCCCTTGAGTGGTAGTTCTAACAGACCAAGATGGCCAATAATCTCATTAAAGATAAACATATCATTCACATCAGCACCAGGAAGATTTCTATTAGAGGGAGCGCGAATAAAGTTGAACTCTCCAAGAAGCAGCCAATTATCATTGACAAGGATATTTAGGTTATACATCTAGCTGAAAAACTGATCTCTAGCCTCTCCTTGGCAAGGACCATAAACATTGACTAGAGTCCAAGTTTCAGAAATATGATTTGAGGTGAATGACACAATTAAACCAAAGGGTTGAGATTCAATCATGGTGCCCATTAAAATGGAGGAATTCCAGAGGGTGATCAATCCACGAGAGGCACCACGCGATGGACTATAAGCAAATTGATAAAACCTTTTGGGGCAAAAACTTCTAACACTCCAAAAATCAATATGTTGCATTTTTGTTTCCTGGAGGCAAACAACCGAAGCCAAGCTTTCATCTATTTTGTTATGAACTTCCCTTTGCACGAGTCTGAATTTAATCCACGCACATTCCAACAAAGAACCCGCTAACTTCTTGTAGATCGACTATCCATAGCAACAAGATTTAATACAAAAGGCGCAGTTACATAATAACTGACACAACCATAGTTCAAAGAGCTGTGACACACATCAAGCAGTATCATGATAAAGGAAACAGTAGATAAAGTGTACGGATATAAACACTTGTCTAATCATCATTGGGTGGAGTCTTGGAAACAACGGGATCTTCCATAAGTCGATCCTCAGTGAGCTTCTCAGGAGCGATGCCAAGGCTTTGGCCAACAACTTTGATCACCCGTACTTGGGTCGCCTGTGGGACGGGCTCCTCTTGCGATGGTGGCGGAGCTGCCTGAACCTCCAATACTTCCATGGGTTTAGCGTGTGGCTTTCTCTTGTTGGGCACGTGCATAGAAAGCTCCTGCAAAACAAGCTTGAAGCCATCCCTCCTAACAGATCCTCTGGTGCATCTGCAGACCGATGAGTCCACAATTGGAGTGGCCTTCTTGTGTGGCACCTTTTTCGTGGCTGTTGGAGATCCAAAGGAGAAAAGATCCCCTGGTGGTGCAAAGATGTTGTCAGTTGGTGGCGTTACCTCAGAGCTAGGGGGTGGGAATGCAGTCCTTGTAAACATTGCTGGGCTCCCCACGGTCTTCATCAAATGCAATTGACCAGGAGCACTCGGGGAGCACAATATGCATAGCCGCTGGCATCTGGATGTGATAAGGGACATGGAGTGAACTGAACACCTCCATGAGTGCTTCAAAAGACCTTTCCCATGAAACAACAGGCGGCAACGGAGGACCATAAGCAACATGGACTGCTCCAATCATCAGATTGACTAGCCTTAAGATGGGCTGCTGATAAGGAACAATTGCCAGCGGACTGGACTCCTCAGGAGCGTCATCGACAACATCCTCAACATTGGGAGGGGCATGATCAACAGATGCAGCATTGGCAGGGACATCATCGGCAGCTCCAACATTGTCTGGTTGGGGATCCACGACTACCATCTCCTGGACTGAATCAGAGGATGTTGATTGGTCGATGACCATGGACTCTTGATCCTGTACAGGTGCGGCAGGTTCGGCATCAGCAGCGTCAATGTGCCAACCCCAAGCTCCCTCTTCCGGTTGGACTGGAGGCTTTGGCATTGGAGGTGGTGGTGGCACATCGTTCCACCCTAGAGCAAGGTAGGGTGGCAGAGCAAAGAGCAGATTATCCTGCTCAAGCTGACCTGGCATCGGGTGGGGGTTGCCTTTGAGGGGCATGCGGTCTTCATCATTGGGCATCTACTCTGCAAAGGCCGCACCAAGGATGACAAACGATGCAGGCCAAGAAATCCTTGCTCCATCCCAAGAAGCATATTCGGAGAACATAACACTCCGAGGAACCAAAAAATCGTCCGAGGACGATGCAAAAACGATGGAACGGACAAGATATGGATCATCACTGACCCAATGGTGAAATTCACCAAACGTGTTCACCGCAACATGAAGATCATCAGTGTTACGGAAATCTAACTGCATGCCCAAAAACATCAGGCATCCCTCACGAAACGCAGCAGCGCCACGAAAACCCGCGCCCTCATTGTGCTGAATGAATCTAATAAAAGAGTCGTTCCCCAAGTCCTGAGGAACCATCTGAATAGCAGCAAAGCTCTCTCCAGCATATCTAAGCTCAAATAAACCTACCCTATCATTCCAAGGTTGTGCGTAGCGAACATGGAAACCCCGGTTGTGCAGAAGATCAACAACTTCCTGTCGTACCTGACCAACGAGGTTGGCGGGCTGGGCAGGCATCACCTCTGCGATGACGAACTGTTCATGTTTGTGGGCAATGGGGATCGCCGGAGTGATGAATGTCCTTGGCAGGCGGTTGGGCCGTCGTCGATGATGTGATGGCCCGGAGGGACGTACCGCTCAGGGTCCAGCTCGAAGTTGGCCATGTCAAGGATCGTAACTGGAGGAGGCGGTGTCAATGGTGGTGGATCAGATAGAGTCCTGGGAGATGATGAGTGCGATGAGACAGGGGAGAACTGTTCGACGTGTTGTGCGGTTTCCCCAAGATCAGTAGAGGTTCCCGAGAAACTGGTGACAGGGGAGGTGGTGGGGCTCTTACGTTTCCAAGTTAGACAATTATCACACATAAAAGAAGCACATTTAGATTTGGTATGGCCCACCCTGCCGCAGGAAGAGCATATCGGCGAAGCCGTGCAGTTGGGAGTTAGATGCCCACGACTCAAACAGATCGTGCAAGAAAATATCTCCTGAACCATGCCATTAATTAAATCGTCGAAGAGCTGACGGGCCTCTTGCGAGGAAGGAATGTCCGACCCATTTGAAGATAAATCTGCTGTCGGCCCATGAGTTGGAAACTGATCAGAGGAAGGTGAAAGGATGTGGATGTTGCCTAGAGGGGGGGTGAATAGGCGCTTTAAAATAATTAAGGTTTAGGCTTGAACAAATGCGGAATAAAACTAACATTTAATATGTCAAGCACAAAACCTACAAACAATTGGGCTCACCTATGTGCACCAACAACTTATGCTAAGCAAGATAAACAACTAAGTGATAGCAAGATATATTACAATAAACAATATGTCTATCACAAAGTAAAGTGCATAAGTAAAGGGTTCGGGTAAGAGATAACCGAGGCATGGGGAGACGATGATGTATCCCGAAGTTCACACCCTTGCGGATGCTAATCTCCGTTAGAGTGGTGTGGAGGCACAGTGCTCCCCAAGATGCCACTAAGGCCACCGTAATCTCCTCACGCCCTTGCACAATGCAAGATGCCGTGATTCCACTAAGGGACCCTTGAGGGCGGTCACCGAACCCGTACAAATGGCAAACCTTGGGGGCTGTCACCGAACCCGTACACGTGGCAACCCTTGGGGGCGGTTACCGGTACCCGTACAAATTGCTCGGGGCTATCTCCACAACCTAATTGGAGACCCTGACACTTGCCCGAAGCTTCACACCACAATGATTGAGCTCCGAGACACCACCAAGCTTCTAGGATGCCAAAGCATCCACGAAGAACAATATCTAGGGTACTAAGTACCAAAGGTAGTAAGCTTCTCAACTTCTCACTTCCACGTATCACCGTGGAGAACTCAAATCGCTGCAACTAATGCAATGGCAAGAACACACGAAGTGGTCAAGTCCCTCACACTCAAATCCCTCCACAACAACGAAAGCTATGGAGAAATATGAGAGGAAGAACAAGGAGCTCACAAAGAACTCCAAGATCAAGATCCAAGGGGTTCCCCTCACATAGAGGAGAAAGTGATTGGTGGAGATGTGGATCTAGATCTCCTCTCTCTTTTCCCTCAAGAACAAGCAAGAATCATTGGAGGGATCGAGAGTAAGCAAGCTCTAAGAATGTCAACAATGGAGGTAGAACAAGAGCTCAACGGATAAATAAGGCCAAGGGGGAAGAAGACCCCCTTTATATAGTGGGGGAAGGAATCAGACCGTTACCCCCACTTACAGCCCGAGCTCCAGCGGTACTACCGCTGGCTGCAACGGTACTACCGCTGGCATTCCAGCAGTACTACCGCTGACCAGGGGCGGTACTACCGCCGACTAGCGGTACTACCGCTGGTTGCAGCGGTACTACCACTCGCACTCCAGCGGTACCACCACTCGGCCCCTGGTAGTGCAAAGGCACTACCACCGCCAAGAAAGTCTTCGCAAAAATGTCCGACGCAGTACAACCGCAAAGATGACGGTACTAAAAACTTGGAGCGGTACTACTGCTGGACAGCGGTACTACCGCCAGCTCTAGCAGTACTACCGCTAGGGCTAGCGGTACTACCGCTAACTCTAGCGGTACTACCGCTAGGTCCAGCGGTACTACCGCTCGCCACTGAAACAGCCATAACTTTCGCATACGAGCTCCGAATTGAGCAAACCCAAGCTTGTTGTATTCAGGACGACAAGAGCTATCCAAACAGCGATGAAATCTTAAGACCATGCAGATATGAAAATGCCAATGATATAGAGATGTGAGTCCTCTATGAGTGAAGAACCGGCAAATATTCCAACATCGAAAACATCATAGTAGATGCATATGGACTCTGTTTTCGATGAACTCGAGCTTGTCACGAAGATGACCATAAGCTCTAAAAATCACAAAGAGAAACACCAAACAAGAACCAAGAAGTATGATGCAAGGATGCAAATGGTTTGAGCTCTCAACGAACGATACAATCAAGCTACTCACTTGAGAGCACCCCTTGATAGTACAACAATCTATCGTAAACAGAAAACCTATCAAGGGCAAACCTATACCTTGCACCTCGTCCTCTTGAGCTAGATGATGATGATCTTGGCTTCCTCAAGATGGACCACCTTTCTTGATTGCGTTGGCTTGATAAAGACTAGTTGATTGCTCCCCCATACTCACTATGGGTGAGCCACTCTTCAGCATATCTTCACAAGTCCATTGCCACCACAATGGACGGCAAGCTTCAAGCATGATATCTTCATGCTGATCCACTTGAACTTGCACATTGCAATCTTGATGATGATCACAACTTGACGTTATACTTCATGGGTTGTATGACATCTTCCCTTTGATGCAAGCCCATGGAAACACACCTAACCCCCACATAGAACTCTCACGAAGACCATGGGTTAGTGCACAAATACGTAATGGACAATGCTTACCATACCATGGGATCACTTGATCCCTCTCGGTACATCTTGTACGCTTTGTGTGTTGATCATCTTGATTTGCTCTTTGTCTGAGATCTTGATCAACCATGTGTCTCTATGACCATTCTTTGGATAATACCTTGAATACCATCTTGGTCATCGACGTCATCCTTCATGGGTTGTATGAGATCTTCCCTTTGACGCAAGCCCATGGAAACACACCTAACCCCCACAATAGAACTCTCACGAAGACCATGGGTTAGTACACAAATACGTAATGGACAATGCTTACCATACCATGGGATCACTTGATCCCTCTCGGTACATCTTGTACGCTTTGTGTGTTGATCATCTTGATTTGCTCTTTGTTTGAGATCTTGATCAACCATGTGTCTCTATGACCATTCTTTCGATAATACCTTGAATACCATCTTGGTCATCATATAAACTCCTTGAAGCCAACAGATGGACTTCAAGAAGTGCCTATGGACAAATCCTATAAATGTAACTTAAGGCAACCATTAGTCCATAGGAATTGTCATCAATTACCAAAACCACATATGGAGATATATACTCTAACAGAAGGCCCACTGACTAAACCATCGGACGACGCTAGTTTGAAAGAACCCGAAATCCCGCCCGAAGGGGAGGGAGGAACATTATCTTCACTAAGAGAGGAAGAAATACCATTCATTCCGCAGATATTATTTTGAATGCCGGACAAAGCGGAGGGTGACACCGGCTGAGAAACCGTCCCAAAAGTAATGTGAGGAGTCGCCGTCGTCCATCGAAGTTCAGCCGGTGGTGGTGCACTGATAATAACATGCTCTTGCTAAGGAAAAGAATAGCCATCATTCTGAAGTGTCGTAAGCTCATCTTGGATGACAGGACACGTGTAACCTTTGCAAACCTCATACTGTTGAAGAGTTGCAAAAGATAGTTTCTTGCATGTAGATGATCTAGATTTAAAAGAGGACTTGAGAGGTCTGGAATGCATTGCCATCAGACCTAATGCTGCCATCCTCTTATACGGGCTAACAAATTCCATTCATCATCACACTGTTTTCTCCATAGGGAAAATTCACGATGCCAATTCGGACCACCATTGCGCCAGAGATGAAAGAAACATTTAAAACTGGAGCATTTATAATATCGCAAAGCCATAATATGAAAACCAACTTGCTTGCAAGAAACACTGAACGAGAAAACTGAGTCCGTGACTTGTGTGACCACAAGATCAATGGTCGAACCCCCAATGGCAGACTCAGGTCCTGCAACTACCGAATCCTCAGATAAACGGAAAACATGTCGGCTAAAAGAGACCGCCATGATGAAAGGTCGACAATGATCCATCGGGTGCACAGAAAATCCAGAGTGATAGAACACATCATCCGCAAAAGCTGCATGAGGTGAAAAATCCAAATCCAGCGTGGAGCCACCCATGCAAGCCATGATAGAGAACACGTAGAGGATTGTGAGAGTTGACCTGAGATGATGAGTGGGGAGAGAGATATTCACACCGGTTAGAAATCCAGATCGCCATGGAGTCGCCGGTGTAGGAGGTGGGAGGAGGGAGTCGCCATTTCGCGTCAGATGGAAATTGTTGATGAATGGGTCTAGGACGAGTCCATCTGATCTGCCATCCCTGATTCTGGCTGGATGGTCGTGTATATCGAATGTGATCGGGTAAGACGACCAAGGTTAAATATTTCGAATAGCCATGCCCGTGGTTACATGGCAACGTGGAAACTTTTTTTAACATCCGGTTCTAGATAACTTGAAGATAAATTAACTAAAACTTGCCAACTGAGTGCGTAGCCGTGACTATCTCCTTCGCGAGCTCCTTCTCCGATCAAGGACATGGTGGGGTTATGTCTGACGTAAGTAGGTGTTTTGGATCATTCAATTGACCACTATTAGTTCACGTTCCTTTGTGCGTAGATCATCCACCTCTTTTATTCTTGTACTCGCAAGTTAGCCACCTCAAATAAATGCTTAGTCGCTTTCTGCAGCCTCACCACTTAATCTTACCATACCCATTAAGCTTTGCTAGTCTTGGTACCTTTGTAAATGTGATTGCTGAGTCCCGATGGCTCACAGATTACTACAACACTAGTTGGAGGTACAGGTAAAGAGTTACTTTGACGCGAGCGCACAGATAGTGCTATTTGGAGTTTCCTCTTCTTCTTCTTCATCGATCTAGGATGGGTTCCAGGCCGACAGCCTATGATAGCAAGGATGGACGTCATTCTTTTATCGTTTGTTTTCTTCCGTAGTCAGAACCTGCTCTTCTTCATGATGATTGATTATGTTGTTGTACTAATGTGACTCTGATGTAGCTTGTGGCGAGTAGAAGCCAACTCCTTATACTTGTCTTTTCAGTACATGTACTTGTAATGATATCCATTCTTGCCAAATGACGAGATGCATTTCTATCCCTTTCGAGGCCCTTGCGCCAAAATAAGGATAGGACCGCATCTTGGGCATTACAAGTTGGTATCACAGCAGTACTGACCTAGGACCCCGCTTAATTGATCGAACTTGGCCGAGTCGAGTCTAGTGAAAAAATGCTTTGAGTCTAGTTATATATCGGAGAGTAGGATTCTTTTTTCTCCTGTTCTATGCTCTGGTGAGGAATCTTGACTTCATAATTTTAATGCTATTCCTATTCTCACTCAATTTTGTTTAGGATCACACGGTTATTTTGGTAATCTATGTGATGTCAATGTGACGGAGTTATGTCTTGGTGCCTCGTGTTGTGTTGATTTTATTCCGGGGAGTTGAACTCTAGGGGATTCTTGAGCACATCGTTATCATTCAGATTTCTTCGTATCTCAGGATGGAGGATGTTCGAACTTGCTTTAATACTAGTAGTGGCTAGAGGAGGCTGGCTTCCCCAGTACTGGTGTAGATAGGTGCGGATGTATCGCCATAATGAGTATCGTTGTGTTTTCAACGATCTGAGATAGATGAGGTTCTGAGATTCTGGTTATGTGTTAACGTATGTGATACACTGGACGGGTTTGATGCTAGGAGTTGAGTGAAATTTTACTCCTTTTATCCGTGGACACGATGGCATGACCAGAAATTTCTGGAGTTCTTAGGTGGGCATTCAATTAGTTACTTATAGGACAATCTTCCAATAGATGCATGATTTGAGGTTGGGGTTCGACATCTAGTGGATTCGTTTGTTCATGGTCGTCTTACAACGGTTCTCGTTGTGTCTTAAAGAGTCCTTGTAGCTTTCTATGACTCGGGGACACTTCGTATGTCATGTGCACTACCTTTTATATGATAGCTATTGTAGGATAGAGACCGTGCAATCCTATCCACGAAAATATCGGATGAAATCTCCGTCATATGTTTCTTCTGGCTAATTCGCAAGCCGCATCCTTTTTTTGTTGGAATACGGTAATTCGAGTTGCTTCGAGGTCAAGTGGTGAATTCATATCTTTTCCAAGAGATGTTCTCATATTTTTATGGCAATGCAAATTCTAATGCTCAATCAAGTTGTCTTATCAATTCTTTTCAACCGGTGTGCTTCTCTTCAAGTGAATTCAACCCTCTCCAATATTTCAAGATCAATCTTTCATTTCCTTCCAGAGTTCATCTCATCTGCCCCAAGTTGTCTTTGTTTTTCCCTGGCCCCCGCCCTTTTCTTCTGTGATTAGATTATCATCCTAGTGCCTTTCTTTTAGTGTTGCTTCCGCTATCTCCCCTTCTGTCTAATATCCAATGATTCATTGTGAAGATTCTCAGGAGTTTTGAGTTCATCATTTTTCATTCTTGTTCTCTTTTTTGGTGAATTCAGTTCAAGCTTCTTCTCCGGTGGATTCGATTCAATATCTCGGTGTTCATCATATCCTTTTCTTTTGTTCAATGATTCCTGTGTTCGATATTCTTATTCAAGTATTTCTTGTTTTTTCATCTCTGTCTATTCTATTTGGATTGTTCAAGATATCTCAAAGGTTCTTGTTTTCAATCCTTTCAATTGTTTCAAGGCTCTCAGCTCATCAAGTTTTGTTTATACCGGTGCAATATCTCTCTTCCTAACCAATTGTTTCAACGGTGGTTTATTTGAGTGGCCCCATAACCCACAGGCTTTCCCGAGATCTTATCTGGCTCTTCTAATCCGGAGATCCCTAGTTCTTTTCAATTACGACGTAAGTATGCATTCCATCGATCATATCCCTTCTCCAAGATCTATTCGAAGTAACTTCCTTCGTTGGCTCAACTTTTCCCTATTCATTATTCCGTAGTGTCTCAGTAATTCTTGGTGGTGTTTCTCATCATCATTTTTACCTTGGAAGACCGAAGGAGAGTTCTCTCTTAAATCTTGCCCATTCTTTTGAAGATTCATCATTTCAACTTTTTGTTATCATCTTGAATTGTTTTCGATCATGAGTAATTCTTTCCATATCTATCCGGTGCATTTCAGATTTGATTTCATTTTCGATCCTCCAAAGGCCATCATGTCAGAAGATTTCTTCGTTCTCAGCTTTCATCTTTCATCCTCAAATTCTTCTCAATTGTTGTCTCTTCGTTCGTCTCTCAATTATTCAAGTGCCCTGATCAAGTTTCTCTCTCAGGTGGCTCATGATCTCTTCATTCTCATGTATCTCCATTCATTCTTGTTATCCCATTCATTCCAATTCTTACTGTTGTTTCCTTCAAGACTTCTTCAAATTTGTGCTCATATCTCTTTCCAATCTTTTCAAGAAGAATAAGTGGTACACTAAATCCGTTGCTTGTCGTCAATTTAAGTTGATGAAGGATAAGCATAACATAATTTGTATTCTTGTTTCATAGTGATTTCAATTCTTCTTCCAGAGTGGCTCGTGATATCAATTCCTTTCCCAACTGCTCCATCTTTTCTTTCCTCTATCCTTTGAGGTGGTGTTATAACGTTCTAGTTAGTGGAGGAGTCTCGAAGAGAAGTTGATCCAATAGTTAAATATGTAAACCCACCAATTCTTTCATCTCGAGATACTTTTTTCAACCCAGGGTTTCATCATGGAGTTATCTGGATTTAGATTTCACCTAAAAGCTTTCTTAAGGATTGTTTCTATTATGGTGATTATCATTGATCCATGTTCTCAATATATCATCTTGGTGTAAGAAGTTTTGCCTTTCTTGTTGCATCCAATCAATCCTTGTTTCCTTGTCACCTCATTATTTTGGATGGTTTTGATAAGTCCACTACAATCTTGTTCTTTTCGTTGTTGGTTTTCCAACAACTCTATTCAATTCTTCTTGCAAAGATGCTTGCCAGATTCAATTGTGGTAGAAGTTGTCATTTACTTATAAGTTATTTTCTTTCCAATGATCTAGTTCCTATTCTCTTGTTCCGGAGTTGTTGAGATGTTGCTCTCTTCAATCTATCATTTGTTCCATCAAGTTCATGTTTTCCCTTGTTTATCAAATTAGTTGGTTTGTTGTGAATCTTCTCAAGATCTTTCCGTCTCATCAACTTTTTTTCCTCATTTTCCTACCGAAGTGCTACCGAAATTTTGTGCGAATTCTTGCTTGTTTTTCCAATCATTCTTCATCTCCTTGTCGAAGAACCGATTAAGTTTTACCTCTCCATGCAGGGTTACATCTTTCAGAAAGCCGTGCCCGCAGTCATTGGGCAACGTGGAAACTTTGTTAAACATCCGGTTCTAGATAACTTAAAGATAAATTAATTAAAACTTGCCAACTGAGTGCGTAGCCGTGACTGTCTCCTTCGCGAGCTCCTTCTCCGATCGAGGACACGGTGGGGTTATGTCTGACGTAAGTAGGTGTTCAGGATCATTCATTTTCTCTATTATTTCATGTTTTTTATGCGTAGATCATCCCCCTCTTTCATTCTAGTACTCGTAAGTTAGCCACCTCAAATAAATGCTTAGTCGCTTGTTGCAGCCTCACCACTTAACCTTACCATACCCATTAAGCTTTGCTAGTCTTGATACCTTTGGAAATGATATTGCTGAGTCACTATGGCTCACAGATTACTACAACACCAGTTGCAGGTACAGGTAAAGAGTTACTTTGATGTGAGCGCACTGATTGTGCTATTTGGAGTTTCTTCTTCTTCTTCTTCTTCATCGATCTAGGATGGGTTCCAGGCCGGCAGCCCGGGATAGCAAGGATGGACGTCGTTCTTTTATCGTTTGTTTTCGTCCGTAGTTGGACCCTGCTCTTCTTCATGATGATTGATTATGTTGTTGTATTAATGTGACTGTGATGTAGCTTGTGGCGAGTGTAAGCCAACTCCTTATACTCATCTTTTCAATACATGTACTTGTAAGGATTTCCATTCTTGCGAAACAACGAGATGCGTTTCTATCCGTGTCGAGGCCCTCGTGCTAAAATAAGGATAGGACCGCATCTTTGGCATTACATTGATGCCTAAATAAGGTGAGGAAAAAATGATTAGAGGTCAGTCCATCAACTTGCTGCACCATTTGGACACTCACACCAGATTCAGAGTGATGGACTTGATAGTTGAGACTATTAGAAGGACTGCTGCTGATTAGAAAAGATCTTGTGGATATGACCCATATATTCAGATGATTATCAACACCAAGCCAGGCAAGCATGCATATCTCCTTTATCATCCTGATGTGCCCCTTCAGCCATAATTTGAAGACAATGAAGTGGTCATGGATGACAATGATCCTAGCTCACCTGCAACTAGAATGACAGCAGAGGCAGTAGAAGCTCAGGCTGCTAGAAATTTTCCACCACCAGTTCCATAGCTTAGAACTTAAGCTGAGAAAATGGCTTTTCTAGTTAGCTCTGTCCAAGTTATGGAGAAGAACATCTCTGAGATTCTACAAAATCATAAGAGTTTGGAGAGGATCGTGGAATCAAAGTTCCATGATCTGGATGTCAAAGTGACTAAGATATCTTCTAGCGTTGATCAGCTCAAGCATGAAGTTGACGGTGTGAAGACACCCAATTCTACTAGTGATGATGAAGAGTCGCCTCCTCTGACTACCACTCAGTTCAGCACCAAGCCCCGGTCAGCAGCTATGCTAGTGTCGGAAGCAAGACCAACTTCATCAGCTCAGGCATCTGCACCTTTAGCTTCAACCCCAGCTCTAGCACTTCGAGTATTCTCAACTCTAGCTCCACAACATTCAGCAGAAGCTTTCCTGGATGCTCTTCTGTCAACTCCATCATTAGCTGCCCAGAGAGACAATTAGCTCTATACTTTTGAACTTTTTGGTAACTTGTTGCCAAAGGGGGAGAAATGTATAGATCATAAGGTTTCATGAGAAAGAGCTTTCGACTTTATTTGCTCTCATTTGCTCTTTCAATACTTTGGTATTTTGGATGACTTTACCTAGTTACCTGTGTTTGATCATACGCTTTATTTGGTTGATGCTACGTTATTATCTTTTAGATATATGTGTGATGATCATTCACTTATCATTTTGGTGTCATGTACATTACTATTCATTCTTATCATGTATGCGCACCACCAAGGTGTATGTGACATGGAAGAGTGACCCATGATCCTAATTGTTTATGCATTTGCATTCAAACGCCAATTTCAAATAATGCAAAAATTTAGGGGGAGCTCTTGCTTTTCACATACTTCCCAAAGCGTCTATGCTAATCATTGATTATATCTTTTGTCGAAGCATTAATCTATATGTTGTCATCAATTACCAAAAAGGGGGAGATTGAATGCAAAATTGCTCCCTAGGGTGGTTTTGATAATTTATCACAACATATGCATCATTGGACTAATATGTTTTTCCAAGTATATTTCAGAAATGTTCAAAAGATGCCTTGGCTAAAGGCTTATGTGGAGATGCCCCTTGATGAAAGAAAGGAATAAGATTGGCCCATGCTTGACGCTAGAAGACTCTTCATTTTATATTTGTGAGAAATCACTTTTGAGTCCATAGGAAAGCCAAAACTAATAAAAGGGGGTGAGGTATTAAAATGAACTGGTTGCTCAAGTGCTCAAAGATAGCCACCAAAAACACTAAGTCATTTTCCCACATATGCATTCTGTCCTAAGCCTCACACTCAAAACCGGTGCCACCAACTTACTCATTTTGGCACTACCAATATTCATCACTGATAGAACCCTAGCCAAAACCACCAAATCGGTGCAACCGAAACCATGTGGGTGCTACCGAGTTTAGGTGACCAACTTTTTGTTGCCTCAGTACACAAAATCGGAATTTCCGAATTTGAGTATCGGTGTCACCGAGTTGTGTCATCTGACCATTGGCCACCTTTTCGGTGTCACCGAGTTGTGTATATCGGTTCCACCAAGTTGATGAATTTCGTGTCACCGAGTTGGTCACTTTAGGTGTAATAGTTGGATTTTAGGGACAACCTATATATACCCCTCCACCTACCTCTCATTCGAGAGAGAAGCAGTCAGAACACAGACTTCATTGCCAGATCCATTTTTGTGAGAGAGAGAGCCACGTACTCATGTGTTGAGACCAAGATATTCCAATCCAATCATCTAAAAATTGATCTCTAGGCTCGCCAAGTTACTTTCGACCAAACCAATCTCTCCTACCCATGCCTATTCCGTGAGAGAGTGATTTTGTGTTGAGGAGACTATCTTTAGAAGCACAAGTTCAAGGAGTTCATCGTTCTACCACATCTATTACCTGTTTTGTGGGTGGTGCCTCCTACATTTGTTACGTGTCGCTTGGGAGCCTCCTACTTCGTGTTGTGGAGTTGAACCAAGATGTTTGTAATGGCAAGGAGATCGCCTACTTCATGAAGATCTACCGTGAGTGAGGCTTGTCCTTTGTGGATGGAAGCCATGGTGGAATTGACAAGGCCGCTTCTTCGTGGACCCCTTGTGGGTGGAGCCCTTCATGGAATCTCGCAGCCATTACCCTCCTTGGGTTGAAGTCTCCAGTAACATGGACGTACGATAGCACTACCTATCGCAACCATGCCAAAAAATCGTCGTGCCAACCTCACCCATTTGATCTCGTTACCTTACTCATTTACTTTACACTTGCATGTTTTACATTCTGCTGCTATAATCTTAGAACTGCGTGTGTAGGGTGTACTTGACTTGCCATAATTTCTAAAACTCGCCCTCAACTAAAACTGGGAAAAGGCTTAATTTTTATCTTGTCAAGTAGTCTAATCACCCACCTCTAGACATACTTTCGGTCCTAGAGAGGCTTTCTGCATAGGGTGGGTTTATATATAGGGAATGGTCTATGGTGAGTTGGATGACGTCCGTCCAATCGCGATCCGATGACCACGAGCGGAGGGATGGGCTTGGTTGGTCTAGCGGGCTGTATATATGGGCTTGGCTGAGAAGAGGGAGAGGTTTGCGGCCCATGACAAGTTTCTTTATCAACAAAAAACATCCGACATTTAAATCGTTTGTAGTGCCGCTATACCTTTAATGGTTTGGGTATCAAACGGACTAAAATTGCGATGAAATTGGGCATGCGGCCTACCAACACTATATTAAGATCGCGTACCAATTTTCAACCAATCTAAGAAAGTTTTATATACACTTTTAATAACAATATTTTAATGATGTCGCGGGCGCGTGCATGTGTGGTTGGTCCTGAAATGGTCAACGAAAAGAACAGACAACCAATAACGGATTCAAGTTGTGGAAAATGACGACAACGGAGTGTCGATGCAATGCATATGATGCGAATGATGCAATGATGAATGCGACAACCAAACGAATCACATGACGAAAATAGAATAAAAAGGCAATCTTCTGGAGCATCGTTTTCAGGCTGTTACAACTCGCCTCCACTAACAAGAGATCTTGCATCGAGACCTTAGAATGAAAGGGGGAAGAGGAAGAAGAATGGAAGAGGTAATATTTCGTTGCTTCTTTGAGAAACGAGTGAAATCAACGAAACTTGAAAGTTGCAAAGAGATAAAGCATTACATGAGGAACAAGCAAGAATTCAATGGAAATTTGGGCAGCACTTCAGTAGGAAATAGGGGCAAAACTTGATAAGTTGAAAGATCCTAAAAAGAAGACACAACACTCCGACAAACTGATAAGCATGGAAAGAGAATGATCTTGACATTACAAGATAATGGAAGAAAGAGAGAAACAACACAAAGCCTTCGAAACAAGGAATAGAAACTAGATAAATTGACTTAGAATAAAATGACAACTTCTATCATAATTGAATTGAAGAGCATCCTTACAGTAAGAATTGAATGGAGTTGTTGGTAACTCAACAACTAAAAGAAAAAGCTTGTTGTGGGCTTATGGAAAACATCTCGAATTATGAGGTGACAATCCGCCACTAACAGAAACAAGGATTGCTTGGGAGCAACAAGAGATGCAAAACTTCTTTCACATAGAGGATGCATTGAGAACTAGGATCAATGATAATCACCATAATAGCAACAAATCTTAGGAAAAACTTAGGTGAAATCCAATCCAAGATTACTCCAAGGAATACAAATGGGTTTAAATATCTCATTCTTGACAAATTCTCTTCAAGACTCCTCATGAATCAAGAATTCTATAATACAGTTTCAAAATACAAGGGAGAAAGAATTGCACTTTGAAACGCAAGAGAAAGAATACTTGAGATTCTCCAACAAGAATCTTGAAGAACACATTGATAATGAATTGAATCCTTGAAGAACCACCATGAAGAAACTCCATATACAAAAGAATGATGAAAATAAATGAAGGTTTAAAAGAATAAGATTATGACCTCTGAATGACTTAGATGAAGCTTCAGAAAGAGATACTTCAAAAAAATTGGAACGCCGAAAAATAAAAGATAAACAACTTAGAACCGAGAATTGATATCCCGAGCCACTCCGGGAAAGATTTAAAATCACTTATAAGAAAAAGAATAATAATTATGTTATGTGTATCCTTCATCAAGTTAAATTGATGACAAGCAATAGATTTGGCATACTACTTATTATTCTTGAAAAAATTGAAGAGAGAGATACCACGAACTAGAAGAAGTCTTGAACAAGAACACCGAAGAATTTGCAACAAATGAGGGTACCAACAATGAATGAAGATACATGAGACAAAGAGATCATGAACCGCCTAGTAGAAACTTGAACAAAGCACCAGATTAATTGAGATACGAACAAAGAGGCAACAATTGAGAAGAATTTGAGAATGAAAGCTAAAGGATGAGAACGAATAAATCTTCTAAAATGATGGCCTTCGGAGGGTTGAAGAATGAAAGCAACTCTCAAATGAACCGGATAGATATGGAAGTATTTTTTCATGATCGAAAACAATTTGAGAGAGAGCATGAAGCTGAGTAGACAATCTTCAAAAGAATGGACAAGATTTAAGAGAAACATCTCTTCGGATCTAAGTTGAGAATGATGAGAAGGAACTCCACCAAAATTAAGGAGACACTCCAGAACAATGAATAAGGAAAGGTCGAGCCAACGATGAAAATAATTTAAAGCGATCTTGGAGAAGGAATATGACTTATGAAAATAATTGTGATGTCATATTTGAAGAGGACTTGAGATCTCTGAAATGATTAGAAGAACTAGGTAAGATACTAGGAAAAGTATGTGGGTTATGGGCCCACTCAAACAAAACCACCATTGAAACAATTGCTTAGAAGAAGAGATTGCACCGGCGTAAATTAAAATAGATGAGGTCAGAACCTCAGAATAATTGGAAAATATTTTGAATGGAAACACAACTCTTCAGAGATATCTTTAGGACTTCGGATAGAACGGAGAGGGATGAAAAACCAAGAGAGGCTTGGCTAAGAATTTCCAACATGGGAAAGCATTTAAAGGATAAAAATAATATGATGAACACCTAAATCCTGAATTGAATTCCCCAGAGAAGAACACTAAGGCGAAGAAATGAGGAACTCGAAACTCCTGAGAATCATCACAAGGAATCACCAGAAACTGTATGAAAGGAAAAGATAGAGAAAGCAACGATGAAAGAAAGACACTTGGATGGCAATTTAATTATTGAAGAAAAAGGGCGGGAGTGTGGGGAAAACAAAGACAACTTGGGATAGATGAGATGAACTCCGGAAGAAATATGAGGATTGATCTTGCAAATATTGGAGAGAATTGAATTAACTTGAAGAGAAGCACTCCAGATGGCAAAGAATCGGCATGACAATTTGATTGAGAAAAGGACTAGCATACTGCTGCGGCAACAAAAGTCATTCCTTGGCGCTAGGAATTCTTCTTGTTACTTCTCTGGTTTGCGTCGGTTTTCCCTTCAAGAGGAAAGGGTGATGCAGCACAGGAGCAGTAAGTATTTCCCTCAGTTTGAGAACCAAGGTATCGATCCAGAAGGAGGGCCTCGTCAAGTCTAGAGTACCTGCGCAACACAAACAAGCTTGCACCCAACGCTTCAAAGGGGTTGTCAATCCCTTCAAGATTTTTCGCAAAGTGAGATATGAAGGAGGAAAGTGCAACAAAGTAAAAAGTATAAGGCTGAAAATATGGTGTGGAGTAGACCCTGGGGGCCATAGTGTTCACTAGAGGTTTCTCTCATAATAGCAAATATCACGGTGGGTGAACAAATTACTGTCGAGCAATTGATAGAACCCTGCAAAGTCGTGACGATAGCTAAGGCAATGATTAATACATATAGGCGTCACGTCCGAGACAAGTAGGTTGATACTTTCTGCACCTACTACTATTACTCCACACATCGACCACTATCCAGCATGCATCTAGTGTATTGAGTTCATGACGAACAGAGTAACACCTTAAGCAAGATGACATGATGTAGAGGTATAATCTCAAACCAATGATGAAAACCCCATCTTTTTACCCT